>NC_064456.1:1938321-2595067 GCF_023343835.1 Lagopus muta
GAGAATGATGTACGTGGGTAGGTGGCCTCTGCAATGGGGCTTCGGGATAAAAGTTGGTAGCCATATACCAGCCAGCACTGTTGGAGCATCTCTGTTTCACGGAGTGAGGTTGGAAAGGGGATGGAAAAGCTCCATTAAGTCTTGAAAAGCTCAGTGTAGAGCCGTAGAGTCATAGATTAGTTAAGACTGGAAAAGACCACTAAGAGCATTGAGTCCACTCATTCAATAGCTGTCATCTTTGATGCTTTGCAGATGTGCCACCACGGATACTGGCCCCTCGCAACCAGCTCATCAAAGTCATCCAGTACAACAGGACCCGGCTGGACTGCCCCTTCTTTGGCTCACCCATCCCCACCCTGCGATGGTAAGGAGTGTAGCACATCCCCTGCCCACCCATGGGGCTGGGAAGGCGGTTTCCTGCTCTTTCTTCCCTTACAACAGTACTTTGTATGGCTGTGAGGTTTAAGAACGGCCAGGGGAACACGCTGGATGGAGGGAACTACAAAGCACATGAGAACGGGAGCTTGGAGATGAGCATGGCTCGGAAGGAGGATCAGGGCATCTACACCTGTGTTGCCACCAACATCCTGGGCAAAGCGGAGGCCCAGGTTCGCCTGGAAGTCAAAGGTAGGAATGCAATGAGCTCAAGAGCAAAAGATGCTCTTGGATCACCTGAATCTCGCAGCTTGAGCTGTGAGCACTGCAAAAAGAAACACAAAAGATGCATCGGGAATAACTGATGGCACTAAAATATACTCAGAATCTCTTCTTTTCCCCCCCATTGAGCAAATTTTTTGCTGAAATAGAGAAGTTGGTATTTTTTCAGCATGAATTAGTGGTTTGTTAAAGTAGTTTGTTTGCAAGCATCTGTATCAGAGGTGGGTTAGAGGCGAGCAGCCGTCATGCTTGCTTGTCCTACCGAGTGACACCACTCTTAAGCTCTGATCAAGTTCCAAGCTGACGTGCTGATACTTCCTTTGGGGTGCTTTGCAGACCCCACCAGGATTGTGAGAGGCCCTGAAGATCAGGTGGTGAAGAGGGGCTCCATGCCTCGCCTGCACTGCCGCGTGAAGCACGACCCAACATTGAAGCTGACGGTCACCTGGCTGAAGGACGACGCTCCTCTCTACATTGGGAACAGGTCTGTGATGAGCGCTTCCATCTGTCTCCTCACCAGGATCTTTATTCCCCCACTGCAAAGTGTTTCAGGAGGCACCAGGGATAATAAGGACAAACACTGAGTTCCCATCTGGGCGACGACGACTGTTCTTGATACTTGTAATGTTATTAGCTGAGGATAATACTGAGGCTGCCTAGCAGTTAAAATTGACTTACCAGTAAATCAAGACATCGACCTTAGGCTTTATTTACAGATATTTTAGGACATCTTGATAAAAACAGGCAGGTTAATAACAAGCTCCTCCAAAGTTAATGTTTATCTGTGCCGGTGGTGTAGCTGTAATTTCCTTTCCACGTCCCAAATCACTTCTTGTGAAATAATGAGATGTCATCACAGGACATGAGCTGGTCAGAGGTCAGCCTGCTTTCCCAAAAGTGTGACGCTTCCAGATAAATACCAGAGCAAATTCACTGGTTCTTTAGAAAATGAGGTTTCCAAGAATAACTCAATGCATCCCCAATTGATAAAATCTTCAGGCCAGAGATGTACTCCTCTTCTCTTTGGACTCTTTTGTGTATTTTATCAGAGAACAGCTCGTCTTCAATCCTGCTCCTTAATTCTCTTGGGAACAGTGGTGTGATTATTGCTTTCATCCCTTTAAGGATGAAGAAAGAAGACGATGGTCTGACGATATACGGCGTGGCTGAGAAGGATCAGGGTGATTACACCTGCGTGGCCAGCACGGAGCTGGACAAGGACTCAGCTAAAGCCTACCTCACTGTGCTAGGTAAAGCTGTCCTCCCAGTGCTCTCAGTGCTTCATCTGCACTGCAGGAGGTTGATTTCACACCGAAAGGTTGATCTGTGGGCACAGGGCTGTCCTCTAAATCAGAGATGATGCTCAGTTGCTGGCAGAGCGATTATTGGGCTGCTGCAGGACTTGGCAAGGATGTGCAGCCCGATCTCAGCCTCTCTCAGTGCTGTTGAAGGAAACTTGCCTTTGACACAAAAAGAAAAGCAGTTATTACATACAGCTAAAAATACCCAAATGTGGCCTGTTGAAGCTCACATTTGCAAGTGAACTTATCTGAATCTCAGGGTGCTGTCAACCAGGGGGTGAGTGAACTGCTCGCAGGCCCCCCCCCCTTTTAACACAAAACCCATCCTCCGTACCCATTCACTGCCAGATCTACTCTGAAAACATCCCAAGTCTATCAGTCCCTGCCTTCGACCCCTTCCATTCTTGAGGAGGAACTTTGTTTCTGGCAGTGCCCCAACCCAACGGTGATGCTGGCATAGACCCTCACTGCCATACCAGAGCAGGAGTGCAATACAAATCCCATACCCCTAATAATATGACTGGGCTTAATTTATTTCCCTTCCTCTTCCCCTAATAGCTAATTAACTTTCTAATAGAAACGTGAAAGAAGGTGTGCGGAGCTGAGGGTCTCTGGGGGAAGGATGTGCTCTCTCTGGTCCCCAGGTGGGATCTGTGACTGTGTGTGACTTCGTATTTACCAGGTTCTCCTTTCACCACCCAAGCCTAATGACTCAACTAACACTGTTAACATCCAATGTCTTACCTTGCAGCAATCCCTGCTAACCGTTTGAGAGAGTTACCTAAAGGTAATCATCACTAATTCATTTGGTTTATTTTCTTTTGGGAGTTGATTTGGTTTTTTTTTGCCTTGCCAATAACACCAACAGAAAATCAAGGTATAGTGATTGAGCATGCTGGGAGATGGTGCTTCCAAGTCCAGTTCAAGTTGTCCTCAAGAACCCATCCAGATGGCCACGAGTAGAAATGTGACATCTCGTTTTTTGACATCTAGACTGGTGACAATTCTAGAGTGCAAGAATCACCCTATCCATAGCTGGAAATGAGCCCTGAGAGTAGAGAAAACAAATCATGTTGAATCCCTTGACTTTTATATGAAAATAAGGTGCTGCTGTTACTGTTGGTGCATGAGGTGGCTCAGTGTGTTGTGACAAGACAGCGGAATTGTGCCCGCAGCGCAATAACCAAGTATGTATTTTCATTTAGGTTTGGTGTCCTTCCCATTCTATTTGCAATTACTTTCTGAACGGTTGCATGCAGTGTGCTGTAAGATCATATATCCTGCTAAGCCACCATCGTGCTCCCAGCACCAGATAATGTCAGTGCATACAGAGGGCAGCTCAGATTACGAGGCAAGGCACAATTAATACATGAGCGCGTTTGTATTTAATAACAAAACACCCTGAGAGCAGAGGGATGTGAGACACACTGCAAAGCACGTCTCCTCCTGTGGGTCCAGGCCAGGAGAAGGGGTGGGATTGGATGCTGCTGGGATGTTTCAGCCTCATTTATCTCATTATTTGGCCACCAGAGCGACCCGACCGGCCGCGGGACCTGGAGCTGTCAGACCTGGCTGAGAGGAGCGTGAAGCTGACGTGGATTCCTGGAGATGACAACAACAGTCCCATCACAGGTCAGTGCCGGCCCCACAGCCACGGATCCTTCGGTCTTCTCCTGTGGGGTGTGGGGAAACCTCCTCATGGTGGGCTCTGATTCCTCCATCCTCCCCTCAGACTACATCGTCCAATTTGAGGAGGACCGATTCCAGCCCGGCACGTGGCACAACCACTCCAGGTATCCTGGGAATGTCAACTCGGCCGTCCTGAGCCTCTCTCCTTATGTCAACTACCAATTTCGGGTGATTGCAGTGAACGATGTGGGCAGCAGCCTGCCCAGCACGCCTTCAGAACGATACCAGACCAGCGGTGCACGTGAGTAGCGGTCATTGCAGCACCTTGGGGTGGATCCCATTGCTGCCATCGCTTTGGGCTGAGTTTTTCCCCTCATTGGGTACAGGAAGGAGGTGAGCTGGTCCATGCAGGTGTGTGCTGGGGGATGATTTCATAAATTGCATCTCAAGGCTGTGAGGGAGGTCCTGTGGAGCAGCAGGGCTCGAATGGCATGAGTTACCCAATGGCTCTTCTGGCAGAATCTGTTGAAGGAAGGCTAGTCACACCATACAGAGAAGCTTTCCAAAAGAAATCTTTCATCCTTTCTGACCACAGGAAGCTCTTGGAAAAACAGACTTCCAAGTGTAAAGTGGCCACGAGCAAAAGACATTTTGTTCCAAATTTGCTAATTCATTGCCTGCTGCTAAAGCCAGGCAGGAGCCCAGGCTTATGCCAGAATAAAGTGTGCTGCAGTCCACAACCAAGGCTCAGTCTTTGGAGTGTGCCCGGAGCTTTGTGCATTGGACAATACTTGGGAAAAGTCATATGAGAAGCTCACAGGAAGCTCAGCAGTTTTGCTGCATGTCTCCATTTGACCTTTGTAGATGCAATATCTGCTGGCATCTAGTGTTGGGTTTTGACATTGCTCTTCTTGCTGTGGATGATTCTAAAGGGTCAGACTTGGCTCCTGGGGTTGCTTCACAATGGGTGTCTTTTAAAGATTTAGGACAAGATTTTGGGAGAGAGAAAGGAAAGGAGAAAAAAAAAGAAGTGAAGGATCCTAAATAAACGACCTGGTTTTCAAGAGTGCTGGAAAGTCTCGTGTTCCATTAACCTGAATGGGAACTTGAAACTTCTGGAAAATCAGGCTATTAACTTCTGTTTTGGAACTAATTTTGACCTGCACTGCAAATGGGTTTTAACCACAGAAAGGGTCATTTTTTCCAGCACTTTACTTATTTTTTTCTCCCCATGTGAATTTCAGGACCTGAAATTAACCCAACCGGAGTTCAAGGAGCAGGGACCCAAAAGAACAACATGGAGATAACCTGGACGGTGAGTTCTTCCTTGACTGTTCTCTGCAATCCAATCTTATCATTACGGTCCCTGATACTAACATAGAGCTCAGGGTCTCTAGTGTGTGTGACGTATCACACAAAAAATTATCACAAAGGATAAAAGGCAGAAGATACGACTATTAATTGTTAGTGCCAACAAGAAGGCTTGTGATTTAGAAATAGACAAAGGAAAGGTGCTGGATCACAGGTGAAGGTTAGTCAGGATGCTTGCAGAGTGTGGTCCCTTCAGCAAAGACGTGCAGGGCTCTCAGACAGAGCAGCTCTTGGTTTTCTTGGTCGACCAGTAGGTGTCATCCTGCAATAAGCCAAAGGCTGTTGGTAGGCTGGAAATTGAGCGCGGACTGGAAAACGAATAGAATGGAATCATAAGAATTGCTCAGGTTGGAAAGGCCCTTCAAGATCATCAAGTCCAACCAGAACCTAACCTTACTACCCGAACTCCATGCAAGTATGGCTTTTGGTTCTGCCTTGGGTTTGGAATGCCAGGATAAGTGTTTTTTGGGGAAAAAAATGTAGATCTTAGAGGTTTACTGACGGAATATGAAATACGAATCAGCTGCTGAACAGAACTTTTCGGAGCACCAGAGCAGAGAAATCCAGCCGTCTTTCTCTCTCAACTTTCTTTCTCTGCTTTGCTCCATTCAGCCTCTGAACGCAACGCAGGCATATGGGCCCAACCTGCGTTACATCGTGCGATGGAGGCGGAGGGACCCACGTGGGAGTTGGTACAACGAGACAGTGAAGGCGCCACGGCACGTCGTCTGGAATACACCCATCTACGTCCCCTATGAGATCAAAGTGCAGGCAGAGAATGACTTTGGTAGAGCACCAGAGCCTGAGACCTACATCGGCTATTCAGGGGAAGATTGTGAGTATTTTCTTTGACAGAGCTCGTAAGCGTTTCAGAGCTGGAGTCCATCTAATGTCAGTGGGTTGGCATCTATTCCCTGGGTCGTATTTATAGCATTGCTCCATTTGGCACATAAATGCAGTTTCAGGCACTGGGAGAAGGAAGCGGAGTTGTGCTCTGGGCTCTGTCTGCAGATGCCTACGTGACCTGAACCACTTAGCCTCTCTCTTTTGCCCTGTAAAATATTCAGTGTGGAAGACTTAAGATTTCACCAGGATGAGCTCTGGCTGCATTCCAGCATTTCGTTTCTTTCTCCTGCCATCTGCAGAGCACCAAGTTCATCTCCATCCTTGGAGGCATTCAAGGCCAGGTTGGTTGTGGCTCTGGGCAGCCTGGTCTGGTGGGTGGCAACCCTACCCAGAGCAAGGGGGTTGAAACAAGATGGCCTTTAGGGTCAACCCAGGCCATCCTGTGATTCTTTGATTCATCTTGGATGAAGGGTCTTCCGAGTGGCCAAGAAGGCTCTGGGTCACCCTGGGCTGGGTTCTTGTGCCTCTGACAAAGCCTCAGTTATGCCCAGGCTTGGACTGCTATTTGCAGCACACCGCTGGTTCAACTTATGTCCTTTAAAACTCTCCACTTGCTCATGCAGAAGAGCAGCCAGCTTCTTCAGCTCTCTTTCCCCTTCTTTTTGGACTGCTGGTATCACCTTCTGCCTGTAGCATCCAGGTCTCCCTTCTATGATCCTGTGAGGATAATGCAGCTTGCTGCCAACAACTTCATTGTAAAAGAAATATAAATCATTTCTTCTCAGTGCCTCAAATCAGCAGGTATCCCTGCTGGCTGTCTTTGGGGCCACCAAGAGGTAGAAGCACTGCTAAAAAACACTCATCTTAAAAAGCATACATGCACTGTGGGCCCCTTCCAACTCAGGATATTTTATGATCAGATAAAAAATGTGGAGCATGAAGGTAAGTAATGGAATACTACATACATTGGTGCAGCCATAGTGTCTACTTGACCCAAAGGAGGACAGCCAAGGTGTCCAGAACTGGCCTATTGTTGCTCCTCTAAAACTGAATTGAAAGAGGGAGAAACGGCCACAATTTCTCCCCTTGAAAAACCTGAGGATGGCCAGGGGACCAGCAGATGGCAGAGCTGGAGCATGGCTGGGCTGGGCTGATTGCCTGATACATGCTCTGCTTTGTCCCCAAACACCCAGATCCCAAGGCTGCACCTACGGATGTTAGGATAAGAGTTCTAAACAGCACTGCCATTGCTCTGACATGGACCCGCGTGCACCTGGACACCATCCAGGGACAGCTTAAGGAGTACAGAGTGAGCCAAAGCAAATCTCTTCTCACTGTCTATTAATATGGCTAACCTTCTCACTAGCTGAGCTGGCCCCGTTGATGGAGCCACCTGCAATGGGGATGACAGAAAACTGCTCTAGCCACCCTGCCCCTGTGCTGTGGTGCATCCCACAGGCTGAGCTCTGCTCTGGATCAGCACCAGGAGTGAAGCTTTTGGCTGCCCTTCACCACGCCTGGGCAGTGGGTAAATCTCCCTTGGCTCCCTGAGACCTGGGGTGACACAGGGACTGCCTTTAGGCACCAAGGGACCGATTCTAAGGCAGCTCCTGGCCCTAGAGCTGCTTCATACTTCTTCAGATAGGTATAAACAGGCTCAATTTTGTGTCATCCCCAAAGTACCACCATTGTCTTTTAACAGACACCAACCATGCAAAACCTAAACCCAGTACTTGGTACTAACTGGCAACTAGAGGCAGCATAGATCCTGTTTTTTGTTGGTTTTTTTTTTAACATCTAATGTTGAAGATTTACTGCTACAGTAAAATACCTGTGTTTATGTGTAGAAGATAAACCCTATTCAAAGCAAACGAAGTCTGAACAGAGCCCCTCTGAGCAGAGTTAAAGACTCTTGATACCAAAAGCATCTGTGCTGCAGACAGCTATAACACTTCAATTCCAATCAGTCACCAAGTGTAAGGAGAGCTCCCTGGTTGCTGCTTTCATTTCTTCTCCCTCTGCTCTGTTCTTCTGGTCTGTTTTCCAAATGAATCTTATTTCTGCATGAAATAAGATTTGCTGTCGGGGCTCTGATTCACAGACTCTCCAAGTTCTTATTTCTCATTGTGGTTGGACATGTCACGCCTTGCCTAACATTAATCTGGGCAGGAAGGGAGAGCTCAGTGCCCAGCAATGAGAGCTGGAGCCAGAAGCAGCTCTTTGCAGCCTAACCTTAATCCTAACCCAGTGCTTCCCCACCTGCCTTGCTGGGAGGTGAAGAGCTCCGCTTTGCTCTTTGCAAAAGCAAAGTTCAGTTGCGCTTTGTTCATGAAAACCAATTGCATTTCAAATGGGAAAAGCTTCATGCCATGCGTGTTTCTTGAAGGCCTATTTCTGGAGAGACAGTAGTTTGCTGAAGAACCTGTGGGTCTCCAAAAAAAGACAGTATGTGAGTTTTCCTGGAGACCGAAACCGGGGCATAGTGTCCCGGCTGTTCCCTTACAGCAACTACAAGCTTGAGATGGTTGTAACCAACGGGAGAGGCGATGGGCCCCGCAGCGAAGTCAAGGAGTTCCCCACACCTGAAGGAGGTACGTGCTTGCTGAGCTGTGATTTCGGGCAGCTCAGGCTCTGCAGAGCCAACCAGGATGAGCACAGCCCTGCAGCAGAGCTGTGATTTGGCCAACAGCACTTAAAGAGGCATTGCTCGGGCTGTGCCGTGCCCTTGGTTTGCTGCCTGACCTCCACGCATCGCCCGCCCTCCCCGCGCTGCGGCGCCGCTCAGTCAAATCCCTGCAAGACCTCAGGACTGAACGAATGTCACCGATCTCCGATTGGGCTGCTCAGCTGGGAGCGCCTCGTTCTGCTCTGTAAAGAGCTGGTGTCAAGGAGGAATGGGAGATTTTAATTTTCTCCTTGTCACGGGAGCTATTTATAGAGGCGCCGATAACTTTTTGTCGGAGCGGCGCTTTCAGCGGCTGCCCATGAATCTTTCTTTAGCACAGATGTTTTTGGCACAGTGCGTTACAGAATTGCAGGGGAAAGAAACAGAGGAGGCTGGAAGCAAATCCTGTCTCGAATAACACAAAATACGATGGGCTTTTCTTTTTCTTCTTCCTGCTGCACAAGAGCACTCTCTCTTTCTCCTGCACCCTTTCCTTGGATGCTGTCACCATTTTCTGATGTTTTTCACTCACCAGCTTCAGTTCAGCTTGTTTAAAAAGGAGAAGTTCTGTTCCAGGACAGCAGCTTGGTGGGGTGTGCCTTGATTTAGAGCTCACCTAGGGGCTGGAGGCGTGTCGCATTGGGATAATGCTCTTGGCATATGTAAACTATTGATTTTCTTCTTCCTGTTCCACTAAGCTATTTTATTGGCTATATATTGATGCATGGGAGATGGATATTCTGCCAAACTTCCATTTAAGAGGAAAAAAAAATGTCATTAATCTCTCAGATCAGTGAACCAAGCTCTTTCCCCACTTAAAGGCACAGCGATTAGGAATAAACCAGGAGAATAATTAAATTCCATAGGTCATAATGCTTTCCTTCCTTTACTAGCTTTGAATAAGCAGCCATAAAAGCAGACATTCCTCAGGGTAAGGACTGCTGTATACCTGCACCGGATCCCCGTTACAGCTCCCCAGACGTTAATAACACAAAGATGCTCTGCAGGAAAAAGTCGCTCTGCTTTTTCTATCATGCCAGCAGACAAATAGATGAGGCATAAACATGGGGCTGGGTGAGAGCAGGGGCAGTAACAAGACTCCAGCAGCAGTAAAATATGCAAACAACATACAGAAAAGGGACACGACTGCGAAAGTGCTCCCTGCGTGGCTGCAGCATCCATTGTGGGTGCCTGGCTGAGCGTGGTGATGGGGGACAGCAGTCCCCAGTGTGAGGGCATGGTGCATGCTGAGCTGCTCTGCTGCTGGTAACACAGGGCTGGAGCATGATTCCTGGCCTGGATTGTTGTTCTGTCAGCATCTGACCTTTAGAGTGTGTTTGTACGTGGTTGAATGTCTTGAGTTTTATCAGGCAGCCTGCGATGTGTACAGTATTGTGAGGTATGTTATCTTGTATGTTTTTTCTTCTTTCCCTTTTCTTCCTGCTCCCGTCCTCCTCCCAAGTGCCCAGCTCCCCCAGGTACTTAAGAATCCGACAGCCAAATCTGGAAAGCATCAATTTGGAGTGGGATCACCCAGAACACCCCAATGGAGTCCTCACAGGATACAACCTTAGATACCAAGCCTGTACGTTCCACATCTTATCTTCTTAGTGACAATAGCTAAGTCATTCAGTATTTTCCTTGCTGCTGAGCCGCCTCCTAACACCAAAAGCAATCTATAGGGAGCGGGATGCTTCTAACATCAGCTGATGGTACTGAGTCCTGGAGTGCTGCTGGGCACCTGCAGCTCACAGTTGACCACAGAGGGCTGTGGATCCTCAGTAGTTCTCCACCCTCAGCCCCTCGAGGGAAATCAGTTTGACCTCAGGCTCCTGCAGCACGTAATGCTGCACAGTGTGACATCTGGGGAGCCTGGTTTTATCTGAATGCTTGACACTTGTGCTAAGCTTTTCCTTAACCACCTCCACAACCCTGAATGTCCCCAGCAGCATGTTCCCAGACAAGGCATATCTGCCCCCAGCTGCAGGTCCTGCCCTTGGGGACAGGTAACACGCTGCAGAACCCAAGCTGAAGCCACCACCACCTGCCTTTCCTCCCCAGTTAACGGATCCAAAACGGGCAGAACCCTGGTAGAGAACTTCTCTCCCAACCAGACAAGGTTCACCGTGCAGAGGACAGACCCCATCTCGCGCTATCGATTCTTCCTGCGTGCTCGGACACAGGTGGGAGATGGAGAAGTCATAGTGGAAGAGTCACCAGCACTGCTGAATGAAGGTGAGTGCAGGGCAGCTCCTGGCACTGGGTTGCAGGTGATGATAGAAACGTTGGCCAAGAAGTGCAGGTCAGAGGATCCAATGATCCTCAGCCCAAAGCAACCAGTGTCAGGTAACTGGTGTATGTCTGCTACCTACTGCAGCAATGGGCAGGCAGTCCTGTGTGCTCTTGCTTGATTACCTTAAATATGTCTCTTCAGGTTTGGATATTAGGAACAATTTCTTCTCAGGAGGAGTGGTGATACATTGGCACAGCTGCTCAGGGAGGTGGTGGGGTCGCCGTCCCTGGAGGTGTTCAAGAACCGTGGAGATGTGGCACTGAGAGACGTGGTTAGGTGGGCATGGTGGCGGTGAGTTGGGGTTGGATTTGGTGATCCGAGAGGTCTTTCCCAACCTCAGCGAGTCTATGATTCTTCAGAGCTCAGTGATGCAGCCAGGCACAATCTCAGCTGCCTCTATAAGAGCCAAATTCAGGGCTGATGATTTCTGCACCATTGGAAGGAGGTGCACCTCAGTGCCCCTGCCTTGCCACTCTGCAGCCAGCCGCTGACCTCACCCCCGCTGCAGAGCCACAGCTCCCAGACTCCTAACGAGATAAAACGCCCCTTGTGAGGCATTCATCACGCTAAGTGAAAGTTCAGGAGCCCTGGGGGAACCGGGGAGACAAAAGCCGGCTCTTTCCTTTCTCCAGCATTTGCTAAAAGACCTATGATTTAGTTAGCCCTCAGATTTAATGGAGTTTTTGTCTCCTTTCCTCCATCTCCTCCTCCCCAACTAATGGCTCTGAGTAGGAAAAGCAATTCCTACTGACGACCCAGAGGAAATGAAATGCTTCCTGACACTCTTCAGTGGGCTCCAGCATCACTAATTGATGCGATAGGATCGGAGATGGGGCTGCATATGCTAAAGGAAAAATCAGCAAAGTTGCACATTGGCAAATATGAGAAGGGGGGAAGGTGATGCTTAAAAGAGAAGATTTGCTGAAAAAACAGCTTAGAGCATAGGGATTGGATCGAAGTCATTGGTGCTGATAGTGGTCCAGATTGTATCTTAAGCATTTGCTGGACTGGATTTGTTTCTACATGGTGGCAACAGTGACTGTAAGGACAGCATTGCTTAAAAATGCTTGAATGGTGATGGGATATTGCTTAACTGATTTGTATCAGAGAGCAGTGGGTGCAGACTATGCCAGGATGCCAAGGTAAGTGCTGAGGGCTGCAGCTCCTGCAGCATGGAGGAAGGATGGAGCACTGTCATCAGGCATTGGGGAGGGTCAGATCTCAAGCAGAGTTACAGAAATGAAGCACAGGTTGATTTCAGAACGTGAAACCCTGAGGTAGAGTTCAACATAGGCACGTCCTGGTAATGGCAGATGTGTGTGTGCAATTAGCAGCTCTAAGTGAGCTGGGTGTTGAGGTGCTGTTGTGCAGCAGTGTGAAAGGGGAATCTGGAATAAAAGGAGTATAAGAAAGATAAACCCATTGACAGTCAGGGGTTACTTCCTGCTTGCCAGACTCATTCACCTGAGAAATCCAAACAAAATACAGCTTTCTGGAGGTCTGTATGGCAGGCTCTGACTCTCACAGCAGAGGATAAGCCCTGCCCTGAGATTGACACCAGAAAAATGAAGGCAAAATTCATTGTCTAAACCTGTCCTTGCTGGGACGGGACATAAGCACCTGCTGAAGAGCTTTGCTGAACCAACACCTCTGGGGTCTCTGCCTTGGTGTGTGTGCCACCGGCTCCAAGGGTCTGTGCTGCACAGAAGGGCGATGTGTTGCAGCTAACGCATTGATGTCCTCTCTCTCATGTCTCTGTTGACTGCGTGCAGTGGTCCGAGTCTCCTGTTGGTGTGTTCTGGCTGTTTTATCTATTCCTTTGTTTTCTCTTCCTTTCTCTTCTACGCTGTCCTCGTATTCCCCTCTCTATCCTTGGCGCTGCCCTCTGAAGCCACGCCAACCCCAGGTATTGTACCAGCGGAGGAGGTAACAGGCATGGGGCAAGGCTCACCCGCTCGCGTGCGCTGCCAATTAAGCATGCACTCCATTAACCCTTTCAATGGGGAGGTGAAGCAGCACGGGGTCTAAATTGGGCACGTGGAAGGACGGCAGGTAGCACCGCAGGCAGATTAATGGTAGCCAAGCAAATCTCGCAGCCAGCTAGCCCGAATGATGAGGTTGTAAAGCCCAGGTCTGCACCAGCCTTCTCTCTTTTCAAGCCTCAGCATCCCTGCTCTGAGAAATGCAGAGAAACCTTCACCGGCGGTGCCCACCCTGTTAACCAAACGTGCTGCTCTTTTGCCTCCTGGTGACCATTGAAAGGGTAAAGGACAATGTTTGTGCCACAGCTGTGCATGTCTGCATGCGAGGCTATCGCTAGCTTTGCCCTCTACTGCGTATTTTACACCAGCATTGAAGCACAGAGAAACCTTTCCTCAGCAAGGGGTACACGCCTGCTTCTACAGAACCCAAACCCCAATTAATCCAGTGTCCAACTACCCAACATCAGCAGTGCAAAGCACTACCAGAATTTCTTGTTGCCCAGAGAAGGACGCCTACTTCTTATAAAGCTGCAGCCAAGACTTCTCCTCCTCGAATGCTGTATTTCCACAGGGTTATACAGCCCTGTAAGCAGGAGCAGTGCTAGGGGATACAACCAACCCCTCAGTGCTGCAGAAAAGCTTTGGGGCTGCCCTGCACGAGGGTGCTGTATGAGGTCGTGCTTTGCCTTTGCTGGGTGCAGCCCTGAGCCCATGGGGCTTTCAGTGAGGAACAGCTTTGTAGCAAACACTGCCAAAGTGATGCAAGTGCAGGAACTGCTCTGTGCACCCTTAGGTTTTGCTTCCCCACCTCGTAGGCGTTTCTCTTCCTCCTCCTCTTCCTTTCTTTTTGTTGGAGCGATGTCTCTCCTCAGTATTATTTTGCACTTTTTCCCTTCTGAATAGTTGCCAATCCTTTTCCAACTGTATTTTCCTTAAATATACATATATCCATATACGTTAGGGGCTAACAGATTGGTCTGCCTTGGCTGGTGGGAAGCTGAAAAGTGGCACAACCTCTTGGCTCAGAGGAGCAGAGCTCCTGCTGCAGTCAGGTCAGCTCAGCCACAAGAATCCAGCTTTTCTTCCAAAGGACTTTCCTGCTTTCGGTGGATATTGCTCAACTCCAAAAGCACAATGCAATCTCTTTATCCTTCCAGCATCATGTCAATGCAGAAATAACTCTTGGACTACTGGCAGCCAGGTGAACTCGTTGCTATCCAAAGGATAAGATCATTAAATACTGCTGGAATAGGGGGCGTTCCTCTATTTTTACTTTCTGATAGGAGAAATGGCACAGAGGAAAGATAGGTGAGCACTGGAAGAAGGCTGAAAAGCCATAACCGAAGCAGTGGTGCTCACTGGGCAGCACTCTGCAATGTAATTCTCCAAGAGGGATGAGGGCAGGGGAAGGTGTAGCACTATTAGGAGCAAATCCTCATCTTGATACTGAGCCAAGCATCATTCCTTGTTAGGGCACATCCCGGTGCTGCAGGACCAGCTGTGCCCTGTATTGGTGTTGCTAGTGGGGTTGCTGCTCCCCTTCCCAAAAAATACAGCCCTCTGGTGAATACTGCTTGACCTTTCTCAAATGATTCCTCTCTGCAGGGTGGATTTTGTGGATTCTTGGGGAAGGTTGCCCAAAAGTGCGCTATGATGCTCTTTGCCATGGGCTGTTGGCTCTAAAAATGGCCTTTATTTTTTTTCCCCCTCACTCATGGGGTCATTGCTGCTCTGCAGGCCCGTGAGAAAGTGGGCCGAGTTGATGGAGCCAAAACGAAGGGCAGAGGCTTTACCTTAGAAAGGCTTTGGGTTTCCTGAGCCACAGCTGGACAAAGGGTGAGGTAACGTGGGGAAAGGGTGGCACACAAAGGGCTCTCATTTATGCTGTGAATGACACCACCAAAAGGCGCATCCCATAATAATTCCCAGTGTCCATCCCTTCATCAGGGACCGTAAGAGTATTGGCCTTAGACTTTTTTTTGGGGGGGGGGAAAAAACCCAACACATTGATTTGTTTGTTCCCTTCTCGTTGCTCCATAACGACGAAGCAGAGGAGAAAGCCCCGATTGTTCATTTTGGAAAGGGACAGCAATAGAAATACAGAAAACTGCTGACCCTTCTCTTTTAGAGGGCATTCAATTGCTTCTTTCTGCTCTCGGATTTCTTAGAGCTGTCAGATTTGGAGCTTTTTTGTTGTGTGTTTTTTTTTTCCTTCTTCTTTTTGATAACGACTTAACAATCTCCTTCTGTTGCTACAAACTGGGAGAGGGAGAGAAGTCTGCAAACGTATTTGGCTAATCATCTAAATTCATGAAAAATTCATCAAATTTCTCCAAGCCTAATTATTTTGTAGACACACCCAAGGGAAAGCTGTTACCGCAGCCTAACAACACATTAAAAGCACCTTTAAATAATTAAAGAGCAGTATGGCTGGGCTATTATTATTATTATTATTATTTTAGTATTTTACAAAGTCTTGCCAACTGCTCACCCAGCCCCCACGCAGCTTGGAGCAGGGTTCAAGCCCCTCTCCCACGCCTTAAATTCCCCCTTTTTTGCTTCTATGTTTCTTCCTTGCAGCATTGCCCAATCCGAGCATCCCCAGTTTTGAGCACTATCCATTCCCAACCATACGAGCTGCACTGCTGCTAAGAGAGCAAACCTATTGGCAGCCCTCCTGCTGCACCCATCACTTACCCTTTTAATTGCTACAGCCAGACTGCTGCATCCCTTGTCCATTATAGCAGCGTCTCCTCCCCACCGTGCCCCTTGGTCTCCATTACCAGGAATGCTAATGCATCTTGTAGACAGAAAAAGCAATCAGTGCGTGGCAAAGATGGGGCCGATTTATGAGCTAACTCACATGTATTTCCAGGAAGAGGAGCTCATCCATGTAGGCAGCCATATGCTGGCTTTCACTTGGGGTTTTCTGGATGAATTGGGCCTATTTGAAGCCTGCTCCCCTCCACACACCATCTTTCAGGGTGCTCTCTACCCTGCATTAAGAACGTGGCTGCCCGTTCTCGGCAGCACCTCCTGCAAGCAGGGAGTGCAAAAAGAGAAGTGCATCTACTCTGCCAAGCTCAGAAATGCTATAAGCCATAAATGTTACCCCTGCATTTTTGGAAGGATGAGCACGATTTCTAGATGGGCATCATCTGGCAAAAGCAAGCAGTTGGTTTGAGCAGATCCGGAGCTGTCAGCCATGATGAGCAGAGCCCAGGTTGCAGCACGGGGCTGTGGAGGGGATCTCCTTTCTTTGGGGGCAGCGGGGAGCTCTGATCTTCTGTCAAAGCCGTCTTTACCTCCCCCCAACCTGAACTCAGCTCTCATTAGGGGATGGATTTCAAAGGCTAGCAAATGCCCCTCATCTTCTCTCCCCCAAATCTACCAGCTGAGCTTTTCCTCCGCATACATTTCGTATTCAAACACAAATGAGGCTGCAGCTGTGAATCCCGAAGCAGAGAGGACCAAATCCCTCGGCCCAGCAGGAGCCCCGCTTCCCTCCTCCTGCCCGGTGCTGCCCACATGTGCTCCCCTCGTTGACCTCCTGCTTTATCAAGGACTTAACCTGCTGCTAGAGCCATTGCAGCGGTGCTGGGTGATGCACACAGAGCGCTCGGGTGCAGCGTGATGGATCAACGTGGGCTGGGAGCTGGGCGTTGGAGCAGCCTTACAGCAAATTGCTTGGGGCTCTGTTGTGTTGTCTTTTCCTTCGCTGTGAATCAGGGATTCGCAGAGGAAGTGATGAGGTTGCATTAGCTAATAGCTAGCTTCCACTGCTCAGGTTGACTTTGGACGTTGTAATCCTACGGAGGAGTTGCAGCAAAATCGCATTAGCGGTAACCACGCCGATGGCTTCACCTTCCAAAAAATGGTCATACCTCTCGCCCTATTTGTAACCTACAGCCTCAGGACACAGCAAAGCAAAGCTTGCCAATGAGCTGAGATAAAGCAGTGCAGAACAGCAATCTTGCTGACACAACTGAGATTGTTGGGGTTTTGCTATGCCCCGTGCGCCCACGAGAACCAAGTTGTGCAATGTTCCAGCCTGGCTCCCGTCACTATCACTGCCATCTGTCTGGGTTGGGATGTGTTCCACAATGCTGGAGTGTTTTTTGGGGGGGGGTGGTTGCTCCATTCCTGCCCCACCCGGTGCTGCATTGCTGCATGAGGCTTCTGCAAGGCTGCGTCGGTCCCTGCGTGGGGTTGCATTGGGTTTGCTGTCATGGTGTGTGCTGCTAATGGGGTTTGACTGCAGCTGCATGCAGTAGGGAGGTGGCCACAATGAGCCTTGGGACCGCTGGGATTTTAGAGGTTGGGGTCTCTTGGGATCTTAGCTGCATTCTCTCAGAACTTTCCTGCTGTGCTTGTGGGCTTGAAGGGAGGTCTGCTTCCATACAAGCCAACCTGGGACTGAGCTGGTGAAAAAGCAACCCTGGCTTTGATCTCGGATGGTTTTTAAAGCACATTCCTCACGCCATTCTTATTAGTGGGTGATATTTGTAACAGCCATTTTCATTTGCCTGATGGGGATTTGTAATCCCTTGATCTGTAGTAAGAGTAAGTAAATACAACTTAATGCAAGCACCACGGGATTTCCTTTACTCCAGGCAGTTTAAGCAGCTCCTCGGCTGCGTTTTCTGCTGGCAGGTTTTCAGGCAGCAGAAATCGCCTTTACAGAGCAATGCTCACTCATACCTGAGAGCATTCAGCAATGGTTGCCAATGTCCCCTTCCATCAGATGTTAGCCAGTGGTACTGCCATCCCCTCTGGAAATTCCCTCTGTGTTTCCATTAGCAAAGCCAGCTGCAGCCCCCTGCTCCAGCTGAGGGCTCTGGTCCCATTCATGGCCACTGAGGATCACAGCTCTGACCCAATATAAAGCTAGAAAGATGTCCTATTGCCTCCTCAGCTAGCCCACCCCATGCATCTTCCTTTGGTGGCATATAGGAAGTTTTGCAAGCACACAGAGGGGTGCAGACATAATGTGCACATTGACCTTATTGCTCACAGCAGAAGTGAGATGTACATGGGGCAAATGGGGGCTAGTTAGAAAGGAAAATTGCACTGTATTTGGAAAGCTTAAGGCATATCCTACATTAAGTGTAAATTTTGAGGAGCAGTTTGATGGCAAAGCAGCACCCTGAAGAGCTACACCCACATTAATGCTAAGGCTGCTTCATCACCATCCTGCAGGACCCAGTACACAGAGCAGCAAGAAGGAAGCAGCTAAGGAGCTGCAGGGCAGATTGGCAGCTAAATAACGCAGGGGCTGCCAAATTCATTGAACTGGGGTTCGCCTGGCCCGCAGCAGATGGGCTTTTCCTATGAGCTCAGTCTGGGTGCTGCTCCTACTGATTGCGATGGGGAAGGGACGGCGGGTCTGCGTGGTGCTGTGCTCGATGCTTCCCCTCTGCTCGGTGTTGGGAACGGTGTGTGAGAGCCCCAGGAGCCATAACTGCTTCTTGACAGCCAGCGTCTGCCTTTCCCTCTGCCAGCCTCCACCTGGTTGCCTCCACCTACAACTGAGCTAACTCCAGCAGCCACCACTGCCACCACCACCGCCATCCCTACTACTGAAACCCCTCCTACTGAAATCCCTACTACTGCCATCCCTACCACCACCACTACTACAACCACCACAGCTGCCAGCACCGTCGCAAGCACTACAACAACTGCAGAGAGGGCTGTGGCAGCCACCACAAAACAGGAGCTGGGTACTGCGCTTTCCTTTTCCTCTAACCCCTTCTAACCCTATGGGACCTTTCCCACTTCTTGCTCAGGGCGAGGATTCATAATGGGGACGGAAAAAGGCATTCCGTGCTTTGGGAATGGTGTTACAAGGAGCCAGAGGTGGTACAGGCTCAGGGTTGTGGCGGTGATTTGGGGGTCTTGCTGCCCACAAAAGGGGTAACACAGCTCTGCCTGGGGTGTCGTGATGTTGAATTAGCATCAGGGTTGGGAAGGAGGTGGAAGACCCTGTAAAGTGTTATCTTACCTTTATTGTCCTTAAAAAAGGGGTTCTGCTGCTATTATAGACGATGTCGCTTCGAATTTAGCACATCAGCTGTTAGAGAGGAGAGCTGTCACAGCTCATAGGAGTCTTTGGGTTCATGGTGCTGCTCCCTGCATCGTACCCTGCTCATAGCCCACGGGGAACCTGGGCAGGTGGCTAAAGGTACAGCTGTGCTCCAGGTGTTACCCAGCTCACCACGCAGCCATTGTGCAGTCAAGCAGAGCAGGGTGATCAAACTGCATTGGTGTGGGCATATTCTCTACTTTGTATGGGGAGAGGTGTCCCTCTGAGCCTTGCTTCTAAAGACACCGCGATGACGGGCTCTCTGGTTAACGAATGATGGATGGTTGTATTTGGGTTGCTCAAAAATGAGTCAAGGGAGCACAGCCAAAGGAATGCAGTTATGTAGCTGGATAGGATGCACTCCAAAATGTAAGAGCAAAAGCTACAGAAGTCTTTGTTTACTCTTAAAAGAAAGAGACTGTAGTAATGAATATTAAACTTGACACTGGTTTACTTCAAGGAATTTGATAAAAGGAATTCAAGCCACTTTATGCCTAAATTCAGCTCAAGATCATTAAACCCAACACCCAACGCATGCTGGGAGGCCCTGGGTCCATCCGAGAGGCCCTCTGCAGTAAGAGAGATCTGAGAACCCACAGCACATCTCCTCCTCTGCACTAGTTTGCTCCTTAAGGCTGCCATCCTGACTGAGGGAGCACAGATTCGTGCTCTGGCTCATGGCAGGCAACCCTCCCAGGGGCAGCTCCAAAGCCACAAGCAAAGGGAACACGGATCTGTGCTGCCCTAACAAAACCAGTTTAAAAACTGGTGCTAGATAGCAAGATGCAACTTCAGCATTATGAACGAATCCATAGCACTGAAGCAGGTTCACAAAATCGTTACCAGAACACGGTCACAATTCAGCGAGCACGTGGGAGATGCTGCTTACTGAGACCAGGTGATGGAAATGGGAGGAAAAGAGGCAGAGGAGCAGTGAGAGTCCCTAATGGCCCCAGGGCCATGAGCCCAGAGCTCGACCCTAATGTGGGCAGACAGAGAGACTCCACCACGGGCTCCAACCCCCATCCCAAAAGTCTCACAGCTGCCCCTGTTGCAGGAATGGAAGGCACTCCTCTGTGCATCAACCCAAAACTGGAGCTACACCCCCTAAGTAAACAGCACTAATAGCAAAACGGAGGTGTGATGCATCTGACGGGACACGCACGCATGCTAAATAGTGGATTAGCTCCACTTCACCAGAAATAGAAGTTCATCCACTCTCCAAAGCAATGTCGACAATCCTCAGCTTCAAAATCAGAAACGAGTGACTTCATTGCCCCACTGGCTGTCTGAGCCCCAGTCAGATGAAGGCGTTTGCTCCCAGTTGTGGCAGTGCGGCTGTGTGCACTCACGCATGGATCTCCTGTGCTGGTTTAGGCATGAGTTTAGCCAGGAGATTTCCCTACGGACCAAAACCCACACAGAATTGCCACAAAAGCCAAAATTTCTGAGATAAACTGAGTGCAGTTGGACTTAAAACCCAGCATGCCATGAGGTACTGAACTTCCTCCAACATTTGGAAGTCAAGGTTTTCGTAGGAAACGATTACATCTTCAGGTACACTCATAGGTTAAGACTGAAGCATCAATTTTAGGAATGATTTTATAGGATTTTACCAACCCTGGCTGCTAGGTGAGCTCTCGTCTCGGTATAATCCTAAATACTAACTCCTGTTCTAACCTATTCACCAGCCACCAATGGATCGTCCATATGGGACATAAGAGCTTGGGCTAATAGTAACTGGGCAAACATCACCTGGAGCCACAATTACTCTGCAGGAACTGACTTTGTGGTTAAGTATATCACCAGTAAGCATCAGATCGCGTGGGGAATCTATAGGGTGGTGATGCTGCTGGAGATTCTGCCAGCTCCCGAGGCTGCAATTGCTAGCCTTAATTACTGTGCATTCCGTGTGCTCGTGGTTGTAAGACATTCATACTCATGAACCACCGATGAGCACAGCTGTTTTTCTGGGGGCTGTCTGTGGAGCTGGGCTTTATGCAGTCTCGGCATAAAGAGACTTGAAATGCATCTACTTGTACGTATAAAACAATCGTTCATAGAAAACAAATAAGACCGACACAAATTGGAGGGCAGGGTTATACATCTCTGGAGCAGGACTTGCTGAACCTGGAGCTGGCAGAATCACCTCTGACCTCCTGTCGTATCGGATACCTTTGTCTCTTGCAATTGTAAGGCTGTCCGTGGAAACTTCGAGCTGATATATCTGCTTTTAGTGCTCGTTTAGAACAGGCATTTACATGCTGGTTTGGATTTCTTGTAGATAGGCAGCGACGGGCGCTGCTTATCTCTGTCTTTATTTCCCAGCCATTTCAGCCTTATTGTATGGCACATCGATCTTAAATTGGCATTTTAAACAAACAGTCATCAACAGCGAATCACTTCTGGTCACACACTGAGAGCTGACGTTGCTGCTTACTTAAAGCAGCTTGGGAGGCACCATCAGTGCCCGCTCTCGCTCTGCAGCCTTTGTTATCGCGACAGAGAAAGGCACCATTTTCCCCCTTCTGAACCAATTTCCTCAACTGGGGATACAAACATTGGATGTCCAAACTCTAAAGGCCAAATAGCCCAGCTCCAAACTCATCTCCTCCCAGCCCAGCTGGGCTGCAGCATCCAGCCCATAGAAAGCATCCTTAGCCTGCAGGCACAACGCTGAGCACAGGAGCTGGTCCTTTACCCAGCCCTGCAGCGCAGCAACTGAATGGGACCGGGCAAATCCCAGACCTTTGTTACAAGCACTCAAACACCCAGACCTGCGGCTGGGCAGATAAAGCATCTGCCAGGTCTTCAGAATAGGGAGAAATCTGATCAGCTCTCCGTTGTTTCATTTTTAAGTACAGCAAGCAGGGACGCAGCAAACCACCTCGCCGTTTTCCTTCTATCTGAGGGATAATCACAGCACTGCTCATAGCCCCCTGACCACCGTGCTGTATTATTTCTGCTTGGTGGCTCAGGCCAGCACGACACAGCGCCTGCGGTGCCAGCACAGCCACCTCCCGCGGCTGGCTTTGATGTGCGGTTTCTGTTTCTCAGGTAACAAGACAGAGAAATCTATCCCCGTTAAAGCTCAGACCCCCTCCTCTGTGCAGCTGGCCAATCTGACGCCGGGGATGGTGTACAAGCTGTGGGTGTTCCCCATATGGTCTAGCCCCAGCGAGCATTCGTACATAACCTTTACCACCAGCTCAGGTGAGCGGGGCTGCGTGTCCACTGCATGTCACTGCGTCCCCACGGGTGGCACCGGCGTGGTGGTGGGAGGGGGACGAGCACAACCCTGCCCTTAAGAGCCAGCCGAGCATCCTGACTGCATTGAACAAAGGGCAAAAGGAAGGGGTTGAATCAGGGTGAGGAGCACGTGCATGCACCTTGTGGCGCTGCGCATGAGTTGGGGACGGCACCGCAGCCACGCATGGTGCGGGCAACGGCTCTTCAGCTCGGTGAAAGGCAAGGTATGTTCCCCCAGCAACTTTGCATTTAATTGCACAAGCAATTTTCCAGGCTTATCACCTCAGTGATTTTTAGAGCTTCCTAATTATGGGCTTCCCACACTGCCCACTGAATGCCCCAGAAGGAGCCTTCCTGACTTCCACAGGCACTCCATCAGGCTTTATGCGTTTCTAAAGCATCCCTGTTGACACACGATGAGTGTCAGTAAATCACGACGCCCGTGCTTCCCTTTGTGTCCGCTCGTGGGTTGTGCCGTAGGAATCTGTGTGCAATGCTGTCCAAGCACGGGGCTCAGCTCTGCACAGCAGCTGTGTGAGCAGCGCTGGAGCAGCCCACGCTGCAGTAGGTAAAGGCTGAGATTTCAGAGAACTGAGATTACTTTGCTGAGATCCAGCAGCGTGATGGAGAGCTGAAGCACGAAAGCCATCTCTTTGCTCAGGAGCAAAATGTTCGTTCCCAGCAAAGGAAGGCTGCAGCAGCAGCAGCAGCAGCAGCTCTCCCCACCTTACTCCACGCAGCCCAAGTGCTAGCAAGGCATTGCTCCATCCCAAATAATTCCCTGGTGTGCTAAGCAGGGACAGAGGGCAGCTGTTGGTAACCCTGTGTCCAACACAACCCAATGCTGATACTGCCTCAGGCACAGCAGCATGGTACACCTCGCCATGAGGATGTGCAGCATCCCCAGTTTCTGCTCCCAGACTGACTCAGAAATTGCCCCCAGGTTGCAGCCCCCCTCACCCATACCATGCAACACCTTTCTGCATCACTGCTCCCCAGCTTGGACCCGTCTCTTCTCTTCTCTTGCAGCTTTTTTCCCACTTTGGGTGTTAGGGTGGAGGACCACCAGCACCAAGGAGTGGGAAATCATTAGGACAGGAGGTCACATCCTTGTCTGGTTGATGCTGGCATGGCTATCTGCAGTAATTTATGGGTTTCTACTGCTGTTACTGAGACAATGCACAGGGGGCACCCAACCCTGTCCCCACAGCTCCATCCCTGCCCATTTTTCACTGCTAGATTCTGCTGAGACGGGTGCTCAGCCCCCGCTGACAATCACATGCTGCAGGAATGCTGGTGATCAGAGAGCCCTGTTCATTTTGCTTGTTGGTTGCAATGTTTGCCAAATAGCTGTTCTTCAGATCGAATGCAGATAAATAAGAGGTCCACGCGCACCACGCCTTCTCTTCTGCTTAACTTGACAGCTCAATATCCCAAAAGAGCTCTTTCCAATAGTAAATGGCATTTAAACTACAAATATAGCTTAATGCAAATTGTCTTCTAAATTCAAGAAGCAGTGTAAAACACTGAAGGGGGATCTGTGCAGGACTGCAGCTAGCTGGGCTTCACGCACCCAATTGCTTCACAAACGTGACATAAATTTTGCTGGCCTGCTGTCAGAATGCAGTCAGCTTTCCTACTGGCGTATAAACCACGACTGTTGGGTAACATGCTTTCTGCCACAAGATTATAATTACTTTTTCTTTTACCAAACAAAAAAAAGAAAAAAAATAAAGAAAAAGCCACTGCAGTTGCATTTCAGATCAATACCAGTTCGATGCCACAGCTGCTTGCCACTATTTACCCTTGGCGTCGGCCTTACATTAACACAAATCAGAACACTCTCTCTGACAGCCGTGTGCTTACCCTTCTCTTTCCGAATGCTGCAATGACAGTCACTCGTTTGCTCCAAAAACAAGATTGCTGTGACTATGATTTGTCGGCACGTGTTGCTTTTTTGGGAAGGATGGCAATCACACCCTGACCTCCGTGGCATGCAGGATCCCCTCCGTGCAACCAGCTCAGCCCTGGTCAGCATGGAGCTCAACCCTTGGGCACACTTGAGGCTTTGAAGAGCCCTTCGGTCCCCCTTAGCTCTGCTTTCTGCACAAACCCCACCAGGGCTGCTAAAACCACCTCCTCCCATTTCGAATCTCTCCAGTAGAGCTCTGTTTCTCTTTCCTCCTCAAGCACTTGAGTTAATTGAATCCAATTCTCAGCTCCTCTCTGTTCTAATCTCATTCTCTCGACTACAAACAGTCCATCTACGCAGCTCAGGTTGTTTTAAATACTGAGTGTGGCAGTATTAAAGGAAAAAAGCAACAAAAGAGAGCCAAGGCAGCACCCTCCCACCCAAAAAGCAGCACCGAGCGTTCTGCATCCAACATCGTTTCTTTAACAAACGGTACTTTCTTGTCAATCTCATTCTCTCCTCTTTTATCTGCGATTTCTTTGCGTCGTGCTTTGGCTGCAATTATCTGCCGACAGCGGGGCTCAGATTTCATCTTAAGGAAAGCACCTGTTATCTCAAGTCAGTTTGGAAAGAATGAGTTTGGAAGGAATAATAGGAAGCGTACTGAGCGTGCTGTCCAAGGGCTCACTCACTGTAACTGCTCCTGGAGCAGAGGATGGTGGGTTTAAATCCAATTATTTCAAGGCAGCTCCACAAGACAGTTGCGTGTGCTGCCTCCCAGGTCTTGTTGGCTGGAGTTGACTCATCTAATTAAACCAGGCAAAGTCTGGAAGCAGCAGCACATCCCTCCCTAGAACTCCACAGTGCCAATACCAGGGAGCAGCAGCAGCAGCAACCCCATTGCTTCAGATTGCTTTTTGCCACAAAAGATGCTCCATCCTGCCCATTTCGGGCAACCCCCTCCCCCCCTATTAAGCCCCTGATTTGATCCCATCCAGCTCAGAGCTCCCTTACTCCAGGAACACCTCTCTGCCTGCTCCGCAGCCTGGTTGCTCTCAGCCCCCCGCTGTGCTGAAGGTTATTTTCTCCTCCACTCTGTCTTGCTGAATACCAACCGTGTGTCAATGAGAGCCCGAGAATGGCAGCTCGGTGCTATTTATAGGAGACAGATGTGTCGGTCTGACCGCACACGGGCGCTGCATGCAGCACGGCAGGGCATGGCTGCAGGAGCAGGACGCCTCCCCTCACTCAGTGTCACACCAGACCGTGGGACAACGACATCCCAATGCTCCCAAACCACGTCTCAGCAAGCTGGGATGTTCCTTGAGGATATAATTGGTAACCCTGCCCATGGCAGGGGGTTGGAGCTTGATGCTATTTAAGATCCTCCCAGCCCAAGCCATTCTGTGGTTCTATGACCTCCCAGAGCTCTGCACTTGCTGCTTGCTCATACACTGGCCAAGCTATGCACGCCAGGACTGCATCTTTATCTTTGGGCACCTCGATCCCAGACCTCCAGGGCTGCTTTCAAGTGCAGGATTTGCAAGATCAAATCTGTTACCCAGCTTCTTTTGCCATTACTTTCAATGCCTTTTCTCACCAGTCTCCGCTAGGTTTTCCTTTACGCTGTGACCCTTTGCTGTTTGTGGCTCCTGCTAAAAATGCTGAGTTGACCCACCATTAAAATAGCCACAGATCCCTGTGCTATGGCATCTGATAACCCAGAAAACACACACACACACATATATATATATATATATACAAATGCAGTGCTACAGATAGCGTGGACTGAGTCCTTCTGGTCATTTGTTTCTCCCCACTGTCCTGACCTCCCCTTAGAGCTCTTTCCTTTCTCCATTTTCCTCCCAGCTTACACCAAGAACCATGTGGACATCGCGACCCAGGGCTGGTTCATTGGGCTGATGTGTGCCATCGCTCTCCTGGTCCTCATTCTGCTGATTGTTTGCTTCATTAAGAGGAGCAGAGGAGGGAAATACCCAGGTAAGAGGACTGCGGGGTGATCCTTTGTGCTGTAAATATCACCAGGCTTCAGAGGCAATCAAACTGCTGCTCTGATACGTGTTCATGATTTCAAGCACTTTCCTTCTTCCATAGTGGGAACGCTGTTATTAGTGGGAAGCATTTTAGTTAATTAAAGGGCGGGTGAGGGCTGTGTGCTGTGCAGGGAGCTGGATGCTGCTGCTCTGCCTGACCCCACCTCTGCTCTGCAAATCTGCTCAGCCACATCCAGAAAGAGCTCTTTTCAGGCAGGAAAAAAAAAAGCAAAAAAAAAAAGCTCATTAAATTTTTGCAAAGCAAAGACAAGCACTTAAGAAAAGTCAGTTTCCATCGTGTGCCGGTGCCCCTGGTGCCACTGCAGCAGGAAGTCTGAGAAGCAGCCTGCAAGTCCACCCAGCTGCACTTCACCTTGCAGGCTTACTGACGGGGATGCTGGGGATGTGTTTGCTTACAGTGCGTGACAACAAAGATGAGCACCTGAACCCTGAGGACAAGAACGTAGAAGATGGCTCGTTCGACTACAGGTATGCTCCCTGGCATGGACCCACATCCCCATCAGCCCCATCACAGCCCCTCACTGCTCTCCTCCTCCGCAGCCCCACGGTGCCACGCAGCCTCCTCAGTTATTTCTCCCACCTTTCTCCTCCTGCCTCATTCTCTCTGCAAGTCCTCTGCCAAAGGAAACGTTTCCTAAAGCTCCTAAAGCAGGGAGTTGGCTGCAAAGGTTTGCTTCTGGGTCAGTCCGGGAAGAGCTGGCATGCTGTGACCCAGCACGTGGCTCTTACAGATCACACATGGAAAAAAGGTGCTAGAGTGAATTCCTGAAGCATCCTGTGGATATCTCAGGGACATCACCCCATAGCTCAGCCTCTCTCCTGCTCATAGAGGAAGAAGTGCCCAAAATCATGCTGAGAACAGCCCCGAAAGCATGCAGGTGCGCTTGCCCAGGCTTCAAAGCAAGGCTTTGCCCCAAGGTCCCCAGGGAAACCCTTCTCAAACAGCCCCTGGAGTGCTGAGCACTGATCCTGCTCAAACCGCTCCGATTCTCCTCGCCTCCCAGCAGCCCCTTTTGAGCAAGAAGGAGCAACACCCATCTTTCCTGCTGGAAAAGTTCCTAGGATGTTTCAGAGGGGGGATCAGCACCTCACAGCCATGTCAGTGCCCCCGCTGCCTCCAGGGAGCAGGAGCAGGTAATGTGTCAGGTCTCATTGGATCGCCCACACTCGACAGATGACAGGGATGTTTTACAGTACACCCAGTTTGCCCTCTGAGCACCTACTGTGTGCTCTGCTTTTTGCTAAAGGATTTAAATGCACCTTTCCATCAGAGCTGGATCCACAGCCCAATTAGTCTGGTGGGAGTTCTTCCTCCTGACTTCAAAACAGGGGTTAATTAAACCCTATGTCATTACCAGCACTCCCAGCATTACAAATTGATGTAGCCAAGATGGGAAGAATTTACTTACAATTCAGTGAGGGATGTAACAACTCACACATGTTCCACCAAAGACTTCAGAGGGAGCAAAATGAATAGGTCTGCCTGCACACAATGCATAAATGAAAGCAGAACAACTGCATTCCTCTGTACCATCACATTTATACTGTTTGTAGCATGGTAACCACGTTAGGTTTTTCTCCAAAGGATGTCAGAAGACCAAAGCTCCCCACTTTTCTGGTAGGAATGGTAGAGAATACAAATATACCTCAATCGGAACCCAAATAGGTACTGCAGGAAGAAGTCACCACTTATTGCCCTTCGCACCATGCAGGGGCAACACCTTCAAGCTATGGATAAAACCATTAGGTACAGAAAATAATAGTTTGATCAAGAAAACCTACTGCTGGTTTCCATACTTTGACCATCCCACAATGCAGCAGCTCCTGCTTAGCTCCATCTCAGCCTCTTATTGACAGCCCCACTGCCATGAGCATGCAGAAAATAGAAGGGCAACGAGAGCAACAAGAACAGGTATCGTTCACATAGGAATGACTGAAGCATAGGAGCTGGAAGGGTCCTGCTTTGAGTATTTGGGGTTGTTATCCATAGAGCTGAGGTTTTTGCAACGTTGCTGGCATGGATGTGACCCTTGCTCTGCGAGTCATGGATTTACTAAACCAAGACAAGATTTCTTCCTGTAACAGCTGGATACTGTACTTAAATGCTGCTGGGAAGGGGGATGGTGTGCTTGAGTGCGGTCTTCATACCAAGCCCCATGATGCTCTTGCATTTTCCATCAGCATCCCATGAGCTAGACATGAGAAAAAAAAAGCAACCCAAGAGAAATAAAACCAGACCCTGAACTCTGCCCCTCCATCAGGAACAGAAGTGGTAGGAGGTTCTCTCAAGGAGGCAGAAAGGAAGGTGAACTTGAAGGATTGATATGAAATGCTGTTGGCTGATTAAGATTCAAAATGATTGCGATGCTAGGCTCAAGGAGGGTAGCAATTAGTATTTCAAGCAAGGACAGGATCTGAGCTGACGTGAGTTCTTCACTGGTTTCCCTCCCTACCTCCACATAGCATGTCTGATATGCTCTCATCATATCTCACGTCCTTAATGCCCTGTGCATGCAACTTTCAAATCTCTGCAGCCTATAATTAAGAGATACTGTCACATCTTTCTGTTCCACTAACAGAATAATGGTTTTCCTGGGCAGAGGCTAAGCTGAGAAGCTTATTTTCAAAGCAGGAGACCATTATCCTTGGACAGTGTTCTGTGCCAGTGACTGTGCCTCATTATACCAAATGTTTAAAAGCTGCACGTGGGGGAACCAACCAGAAATCTGGGCTACTGGGAAGGGAGAGTTGAGTGGTTTTACCTCCTGGGCTCCATGCAGCTCTGGTTCAGGTTGGGATCTGGTGGCACACCCCAGTGCACTGTGGAGAGCAGCAACCAGGTCAGGAGACACAGAGCTGCCCCCAGCCCAGCAAGGGGAGGACAGAGGAATAGGTTCAACTGTTGACATCACCATGCAATGATGTTACATCAGCATGGAAGCCCGGCAGAGGGATGGAGGGGATGCTGAGTGGTCCCTTCACCTTACCCCTGGCCAGCATGTTGTTTGTCCCCCAGCATGGCATCTGCCCCCTGCAGCTTGTGCCTGGCCATCAGCCCAACACAAGCAGCCTGGCTTCTGCCAGCTGTGCTCTCCTGGGTCAGCTTCCCCAGCGATGGGATTCCTCCAGATCTGAACAATTCCACTGGCTCCATTTGGTATAACGAGGCAATGAGCTCCATGAGGAATGCAGTGACTTTTTGTTTTGGTTTTAGCACTGCCCCTGTAAATGCATACCTCATCATATCTCTCTCTGATCAGGCTCTTTCTGCTTCTCTCTGTTTTATTCCCATTCTTTCTTCTCCTTTTCACCTGGTCTATCCACATGGACCATGAAGGTCTCTTGAAAGGTAGGACCACGTGCTGCCAGAACTCCAGCACATTTAGCTTTTTTTTTTTTAATTACTCCTTTTTGCAATTTGTTTCTCCCCTCCCCATCCCATCCCCATACACCCGCCTTCACCTAACACCTAACGTTAAACACGACTCCTCTATCTCTCACTGGGGTCCAGAGTACCCCCATCGATGCCCATCGATGCATTTTGCTTGGAGATGCTCCATGGGCATCACCAGCCACGTCACCCTCATCCCAAACTGGTCTCCAACGTGTAGTGGGACCAAGGGATGCTGACAACAGACGTGAGCGGAAGGGCTGGATCCTCTGCATCACCCCTCAGCGCCCTCCCCCTGGCTCCAGACTCCCCTCTTGCCGATGATTTATGCCGCTCAGGATAGCACTTCCTCGACGGATTTGAGCTGGGTGCTCTGCTTCTTTAATGCACCCATCAGCAAATCCCTTAGAAATCCATGTTAACAGGGTTAGAGCGCATCAGCGTGCTGATGAATATCTGCTTCGCCCTCCTAATGCACTAACAAGGATGAGCAGCGTTGGAGAGAGGTAAAACCAGGGCAGGCATGGGAAATGCACTGCTGGGGAGCTTGGCACTGCAGAGCCCACCTTAGGGAAAACCTGGCTCTAGATCCAAGTCCAACCCAACCCACCCCAAATCTTGGGAAGGGGTATTTCAGATAAAAGGATCTGGTTTTTGCCACTCTCTACTTGACGTTAATTGGGCTTTCTAACAGTCTTGCTTGCAGACTGAATCCTCTCCCCCCTAGAAAGGAGCCACTTACGAAGCTAACAAGCGATTATTTATCGAGATGCCAAGTTAACACAAGGCCTGGAACGTTGGTTTTGTATCATTGCTTAATTCACAAAGCGCTGATGGAAGGAAACACGGAACAAAGCTGCCAGTTGTGCCGTGGGATACCAAATTCCTCTCCCACTGCAGAGAGCTGATGCCATTAATGAAATGCCATCAATGAAATGGCACAAAGAGATGCAACGCTTTCCCTGGCCGCTCCCATCACTAAGGAGCATTTTTCCCCCCTGGTCCAAGCAAAATGTTCCCTGTTCCCCTCTCCAGGACCACGCACCGTGCTGTGGATGCTGCCTGCCCAAAGGGCGAATCCTGAGATGCTGCTTTAATGAAAAATGGCCCCAAAACTCCAGAGGCTACGGGAGGTTGTTTTTCCAAAAAAGCAAACAAATGAAAAAAAATAGGCTGAATCGTTTTTTTTTTTCTTTGATTGATGACTCTGCGTGCACAGCTTTGAAATAGCCCCCTATTTTTTATCAATTTTAATAAAAGTCAAGAACAGAGTGGACTGCCATAGAGGGGAGCGAGCCTGCTGGGCGCAGGACTAAACCAAACCCAAATAAATAGAGACAGGAGTGGGAGGGAGGAAAAATGCTCAAGGTACGTAAGAGATCTCCTTAGCTGTGTTACACAATTTGCATGCTGAATGTGGGCTCAAATATGAACTAATGACTAGCTGATATGAAAATTAATTTTTATATATAGCAACTCTCTCGTCCTCGATGCAGTTCTATCTTTATTTATGAGGCACCAGTCCTTGCCCTCCTGAGAGGAAAACAGCTTTTCCCCCATTTTTTGTTAAAAGGTTTCTTTAAAAGATTGGTTTTTTTTTTCCTGTGGGTCAGCCGATTTGTTTTTCAGTGACCTGGCCTAATCTTTCCAGTGAAAAAGAGAAGAGTTGCAACTAAAGAGTTGGGCAAACAAGCTTAGATGCTCAGAAATAAGCTTGGAAAGGTAAATTCCCATGAGTTTCAGGAGCTGCACAGAACTTGGCATCCTGTACTTGCCCCCTCGCAGTGCTTTGAGTATTCCCCATTGCATGGAGCTCTCTAAAACAATGTGTGCTTTCACAAGGAAAGCTGGGAACAAACCTCACTAAACCAAGGTTACATCAAGGTTGGCTAAAATGCAGGGAGAAGGAAAGGATACGAGCAATGACAAGGGAAGGATATTTATCACGTACATCCAGTCAGACTGCTCTGAGCAATGTGTGTCATGTAAAAAGCTCAGGAAGCATTGGGGGCAGTGCTCTCACACAAGCTTTATGGCTTTTGGGTGGTTTTATGTGGAGCCTGGAGTTGGACTCGGGATCCTTATGATTCCCTGCCAGCTTGGGATATCCTGTGATTCGGTGATAGCACAAAATTGCTTTCTAAAACCAAAAGCCACCAGGGCTGGGCTATCAGAAATCCCAACCACAGCACAAAGCCCAGCTATGGGCTTCCTTCATGGAGGCTGCATGCCGACCTTGGGTTCCTACTAAGCGCCCCATGACCCGCTGCCTGCACTCAGTGCCTTTCTCCTGCTCTCTCAGCTCAGCACAGTCACACACTGGATTTACCTTTGAATATCCAGCCCTTGGTTTTTATCCCTCGCGATCCCCACGCTCAACCCTCATTCTGTCTGTCTGTCCACCAGTGATGAAGACAACAAACCACTGCCCAACAGCCAGACATCCCTGGATGGCACGATAAAGCAGCAGGAGAGCGACGACAGCTTGGTGGACTACGGAGAGGGTGGGGAAGGGCAGTTCAACGAGGACGGCTCCTTCATTGGCCAGTACACGGTGAAAAAGGACAAGGAGGAGACAGAAGGCAACGAGAGCTCGGAAGCCACATCCCCAGTCAATGCTATCTATTCATTAGCATAGCGCAACGCAATGGGACCACGAACAGCCTGTGGGGCTTGTAGTGGCTGGGGGGTTAAAGAGCCGCCACCACCACCGCCTCCAACTCAACATACAGATGAAAACCAACCAATGACACAAACACACACACACAAAAAAAAAGAAAAAAAAAAGAAAAAAAATGGAAAAAAATATAGAAAAAAATAATCCAAGCAAACAGGCAGACCAGGTTGCTGCCAATGCCATCTTATCCTTAGCAAACAAGTAAATGGCAAGGACTCCCGAGGCGTGGATGAGTTGTAGATGTAGCCAGAATCGGAGCTGAAGCGCAGGGATGAAGGGATGCAGGAGTGCTGTACCCAGCTCCCCGTGTCCTTTCTCTTCTTTTGGGAGGGAGTTTATTATTATTTTTTTTTTAATATATATATTTATAGGAAGGTTCCAGACAACAGGGGGAAAAAAAAGGAATTTGGGGAGGGAAAATGGCTGAGCAGAGAAACGAGTCATCAAAAATGTACAGAAGAAAAGGAGAGTGGTTTCCACATGGGCAACGCCGGCACGATATTGCACTGCAGCAATGTCCATCCTCATGCAGCACCTTGCCCACAGCCTCTCACAAACCTTCCTGAAAGTTCCAGCAGCATCTCAAGCTGAGAAAGTGTGGGTCTTCAACACTGTGGGATGGAGCCCTGAGGGCCACCAGGCCCAAATCACAGGAGCCCCAGGAGGATGAGGAGCTGCTGGGATGTACTGCAGTATGGCTAAGAGCCACTTGCCCACCAAGCCTGGCTCACAGCATCACTTGCCTGGGGAAGCACAGGCAAAACATTTTAGTTTAGTCTTTGCTTTGTAAGAAGTCTGGGGGAAACCCCCCTCCCCAGACCATGCCTGCTTTCTTTTAAAGGCAACTCCATAAATCTTATGTAGCAAAGAGGGAGTGGAAGCAGGACCAGTACGAACAAGGGATGAGGGGACCAGAAACTGCTTATAGAAACAAAAAGAAAGCCACCAAGCACCCGGTCAGGCTGAAACAAACCCCCCCTGGGAGCGGTTATGGGACCCCCACTGTTGCCCTGCACACTGCTCCAGCACATCAGGGACACGCATCCCTCAGGAACAGCAGTGGGACACTGAGGTCCCCCCCCAGCAGCAGCTGTGTGCCAGGTTGGGCGTTCTCAGCTAACCCCTAATTTCTCACAGCGGCCTTTCCCCTCCCCATCCCTCCCCTTTTCCCCCCCCAATCAATCAGCCTGAGAGACAGCGCCGAACTCACCTCCGCTGTTCTTTACATATCAAAACCCCACGCAATTTACTTTCAGCCTGGGAAACACGCCGTAACGAAGCGTCTCGGATAGGAGTGCTCCTTCACATGCCTTACACAGCTTCCAACATCCCAGGATGTTTAACAGACTGACACTAAACCCCCACCCCGCTTCGCTCCCCAATGCGACGGCCTCGGAGCCAGCGGAGCAGTAGGAGTAGGATGCTGGACATCTCCCAGATGGGAACGCATGGATCCTGTAGAGGGTAGAGCCTTTAGTGGCCAACGCTGTGTGTATTCTCCCACTTCCTGCACTTTTGAAACCAAAGGTACCTTCGCTGAGAGAGATCGGATTCCTTCAGACGTTTCGCAGACGTTGAATGATGTTAGGATGGATTTTTTTCCTTTTTTCTTTCCTTTCTTTCCTAAGGAGGAGGGTTTTGTTCAGCTTAATGGATTAAATGCAATAGGATTAACGCAATTATTCTTTCAGCTGGTTTGCTACGAAGACGTATCGCTAACGAGAACACTGCTAATAGGGATTGCTCAGATGTACTTTGCCACATTCTTGAAGCTGCTAATGGCACAATGATCCTGCACTTTGGAGAGGAGAGCCAGGACCGGGTCAGCATTAACAGAGCACATGGGAGAAAACAGGCTGCAAGCAGACAGCAGACGGGTGACGTGCCCTTAACCCCAACCCCAACCCTACAGCTGAGGGGCTCCAGGTCAGCACAGGAGCCATCTGCCAGGGTCCTTCCCAATGTCACCTTGCAGGGCAGGGCCATGTTTGCTGCTGTGACCCTCCTTGTAATTGCACTCGTGCAACAGATCCGTTCCTGCTGCTTTCACCATTGGCCTCTCTAAGGAGAGCATCCCCAGCCTATCCCACAATCGCATTTCAGGTTTTAAGCAAACTCATTAAGCCAAACATAACACAGCTCTCAGTTATGGGCTGCTTCCTGAGCCCACAGCTGTCTGTACGAGTTCGCATAGCTTGGAGGGAAAGCAACCTGCAGCCACTGCTATAGAGAAGCAGCTTCTGCTGTGGGAACTGGAAGCCTTGGGTACCACACAGCATCCTCAGCCCTCCAGGAGGCATCGGTCCTGGCAGCAGGGCAGGCTGTGCCACCTGTCTGCTGTGTGCCATTTGTATTAACACTGGTGTTTGTGTCTTGCCATTAACCTCTCTGCATCTTGCTGGAAGCTGGGCAGTGTTCACCCTGCAGCCTTTCCGTGCTTGTCCAGTGCAACGTGGCTTCAGTGAGCCCCAAAAAGCCTCACAGAAACAGTGACAGAGTCTGAGCAGCATCTTCCTTGTGATCAAATAGGAAACAAAGGCAATGAGGACCCAAGAACGAATGGCTCAGTGTGATTTTTGTGGGCTTGTGCTGCTGGGTGTGAATTTACTTTAAAAAAAAAATTGGAAGATACAGTTAAAAAAAAAAATTACTGTATTTGTTTGCAAGTTGCCCTGAAGTTTCAACCAGGGACAAGCAGAGGGCTGTGGGGAGGCTCTGTGCTAGCCCCAGGGCTGGGCCCTGCAATGCCCATCAAAGGGCGCCCATCCCTGCAGGACTTCTTGGAGCAGGTGATGCTCTGAGCACCTCTTGTACAGAAAATGCGTCCTCACTGAGGATAAAAAGCAAAGACAAGCATACGCATGGCCAGCTGGTGCTAACCATGGAGCACAGGCATAGGGCAGGAGGGAGTGGCTGCTGCTTTGATGCAATGCTGAGACTGCTCCTCTTTTCCCTGAAGCGATGTTGCAGTGAGACAGACAGAAGTGCTGTAGAGACACCAAGAGACAAAACGAGCCTTCCTAAAACCCTCCTCGTGGAAACACCAACAGCCCATCCTCACAACAGCCTTGCACAGCATTGCCTTCTTGGAGAGGAAAGCCCCCAAGTCCCTGCAGGATGGCCACTTCTGCCTCCAAGGATAGATAGAGCTGGCAAGGCAGAATGCACTGCTGTGAGGCTGGAGTGAGGGCAGAGCCGTGCAGCAGCATCCCTTGCAAGTCCCATCCATCCATCCTACAACCCTTCAATTCCTTACCTCATCCATTCATCCCGTACCCCATCCATCCGTCCCACACACCATCCATCCTGTACCCCATCCATCCATCCCATGCCTGCCCCATCTATTCTGCACTGCATCCATCCATCCCGCGTCCCATTTATCCATCCACCCCATCGCCCATCCACTCGCCCTGGTGCCCATCCATCCTTCCATCCTGTACACACCATTCCATATCTCATCTTCCATATATCATCCATATCATTTGCCTGCCCCATCAACCCTCCTGCCCGTCCACCCATCCATCTCACACCCCATCCATCCTCCATCCCCCCCATCCATCCGCTGCCTCTCCTCGGTGCACACCTCAGCACAGCTGTGCGCTCAACCTGCAACCTCACACCCGGCTCAATTGTGTACTAGCAGCAAACAATTTCAGCTAAGCAATAAAAATAAACCTTGTAAAATTAAAAAAAATAACAATAATAATAAAACCAACCCACCCACCTCCTATTTCTTGCACTAAGACCTGTTTTATTGAAGAGAATAACGTCAAGTTTCTGGTCCCAGCACAACGCCCTGCTGCACCAGCGGCTCCCCCTGCCCAGCATCACCTGTCTCTGTGCCCTTTGCAAGCAGGCATTGGGCTTTGGTTGTCCAACATGATCCAAACCCTGTGTCAAACCCTCAACACCAACTTCTTCCTTTGCAGTACAGCGTTCTGTGTGTTCGTTTCTTCCTCTCTCACGGGAAGGAAAAAATATCGGACTGTTTTGTTTCCCTTTAATTTGTAAATATCTCTCCATCCGTTCTCTCTGTAAAACCACCTGGTTGGTCTAAATATTCTATGTATTTATTTGCCTTTTTTTTTTTTAAAGCAAAAAAAAAATCAACACCTTTGCGTTAACCCACTTGTTTCAATGAGAAATGTGTATCTGAAGCTGTGAAATTAACACTTTACAGCAAGAAGAGCTACGGACTGCAGAAGAAGTGTTTAATATAAGGACTTATAAACTGACTGCATGAGAGATGAAAGAAAGCCAAAATACTCAGATAGCATTTTTTTTGAATCACTGTAAAAAAAAAAAAAGAAAAAGACTGGGATTTTTTTGTATAGAGAACACTAAACATATAATAAAACATTGTTCAAAACTCAGGCGATGCTTGCCCTTCCTGTCCATCACCTTTTTAGCCACTGAGGCTGTGCCCTTCCCACCCACAGCCCTTCCCAGCAAAAAGCGCAGCCCAGAAGCTGTGATGGGACACAGCAGGGCAGGTTGGTGGTGGAGGAGCTGGGGAAGGGAGGAGGCTCAGCAGCACTTCACCCCAAACCATCCATAGGAGAAGCATTTCCCGCCCCACACGGCCCTGCAGGGGGACCCTGCAATCTCAATGAAGCTGCGGCTCAAAGCAGCAGCACCAGACCTGCATCTGCTCTGAGCGCATCAGGAGAGCTTCTGGTACAGGGGAGCAGAGCAGAGCCCTGAGGATGCAGCACCCATCTGCACTGTGCCCGACTCCTGGGGCAGCACCTATCAGCCAAGGGAGCGATGTGACTGCTGTGCAATTTAACTTCTTTCAGCCCAGCCTGTCTAACACCATCCTGCCATCCTCGCACGAGGGGAAGCACTCATAGAGCAGCAGCACCAGCTCTGATGTTCATGGGAGCACAGAGCCCTCACCAACCACCTTGGAAGCCTCAGTGCAGACAGCAGCACCCTTCCCAGCTGGGGAAACTGAGGCACAAGCCGTTGCTCCACACAGGTGGCTCAGCAGTGCCCAGGGAATGGGTGATGCTGCTTGGCATCCAGCACTGACACAACACCAACAGCCACACAGAGCACAGAGAAGCTGGAGCAGGAAGCATCCATGGCCCAAGAGACTCATTGGAGAGACAAGGTTTAACCCAGGTGCCCCCAACCCCACAGCTCCCGGCAGAGCCCTGCATTTCCCATCCCTACTCAAGGCTCTGAAGTGCTCTTTGCTCCCTTGTGCAAAGCCTTGACGAGAATGGGCTGGAGGAAGGGGGGAAAAACACAAAGCTATTTGGCTAATGAAGATGTAATTGCTGCAGACCTCACTAAGAGGATGAAAGTATTACTGCAGTGCTGAGGGGGGGCTTCATCCACCCCCTCCCCATCGACAGGACAGCAGTGGGGAACAGAAGCACCTTAACTTTGGGCAGGAGAAGTCCCAGAGTGTTTGGGGCAATGGGGGCAGCAGCCATCCCAATCCCTACCCCAAAGTCCTATGGGATTTGGAAGGATGGGGCAGGAATGGCACCGAGCATTGCAGTCCTGGCACAGGACCAGCAAGCATCAAAGCAGAGCAGGATCCTTCTGAACCAGGTGGGCTTAACCAGGAAACCTTAGAAGTACTCCTTTATCCACTCTATTTGATAGATGCTTGTTATTCCCATCACTCCTGTAGGGAAAATCAAGTTATTGCCCAGAAATGAGTGATAGAAGCCCCATCCCCGTGATCAATACCAGGTTGATATGCATGCATTAGTGCTCAGCCCTCTTTATGGCACCTCACAACACCCACTTCTCCCCTGGCCTCGGTGGGGTGCAGATCGATGCTGACAGCCCTGAGTTCCCTCAGAGGGGCGATTCCACCTCCAGCACATTCCCCATTACCGTCACTAAAAGCTCCAGCAGCACTGGGAAGTGGCCATGGGAGCCCTTATGGGGCTGCTTCCTCCCCCAGCTCCTACAGGACGGAGCCTCAAGGGGTCACTGATACCCCAAGATCCAACCCTTGGGAGCTGTGGGAGCAGAGATGTGAAGGAGAGGAGCAGAGGATGGGCAAAAGACCTCTGCTCTGCCCGGAGGTGACAGCAGGAAGGGCTGCAGTCAATTCCTCCTGGTCTCACCCCAAAAGAGCTGCCAAGAGCAAAGAAAGGGACGAGAGAAGGACAGGTGGAACCCATTCCGTCTGGCCAGAGGAACGCAGACCGCTGGAGCTTTGCCAATCAATAGAGATACCGATGCCTTAATTACTCCTCTGTAATTGCAGGCCATTAACCTGCGGACAGCCCAAGTGCCATTGATCTCCCTCCATCATTAACTGGTCTGGGAAAGAGGGGAAGCACAGGGCGACCGCTGCTCCCACTGCTCTGCTCCTGCTTTACCCCTCAGCCAAGCCCAGACTGGGAGCTGCTGGCACCTTGACTCGCTCAGAGTGTCACTTGGGAGCTCCTGGATTGTCCCTGTCACATCCCATAGCATCACCCTCCTGGTCAGATCCCCCCCACAACGTGTGCTTCAGGTCCTACCTATGCCAGCCACACTTGTCTCAACAGAACTTCCCAAAACGCTGCTGTAAAGCAATTTCTGCAGCCTGCTCATAAACCCAGTTACGTACACCTACAGTTACACACATATTTTCAGGCACGGGGGAGTGCATACATATATAGAAACACTGCACAGGAGTGGGTGTCCCTGGTGAAGCCCAGCAGCTGGGGCTGCTCCCACCCCACAGAGCAGGGATTTTGCCCCCCAGCCCCACACCTGCTCCAACCCCATAGGGACAGGGTTTCGGAGCTCCTGAAGGAACCGGGTGGGCGCAGCAGCCCGGAGGCTGAGACATGCATTATGCATCATGCTGCAAGCGGCTCTGACTGGTCCTTGCACTGTGGCAAGTGAGGTAAAGGCAGAGGGAAGAAAAAAAAGAAAAGAAAAATCCCCTCTCCAGGGACCGGCGTGGTGGTTGGCAGCGAGCGAGGGAGCGCGCACGCAAAGAGGGAGGAGAGGGAGGAGCACATCCTAATGCAGAGATGCTGCAGTGGCTCTGGGCACACACATCCCCACTCGGGCAGGCATCAGTCGGGCTCAGCACCGCGGCAGGAGCTCCGCGGCCCCGCACTCCCCCGCCTCATGCTCAGCCCCCGACCCCATCCCAGGTAAGCGCCTGCTCTCTCTCCTTCCCGCACCGTAACGGAGGGGGGGAGGGAGGAAAAAAAAAAGAAGGAAAAAAAAAAAGAAAAAAAAAAGATGAGGCTGCAGATTTCGGAGCACCGTTTCCAGCACAGGCAACTCTCCTTTATAGGGAGAAGCAGCCGAATCCTGCGGGGTCGGGGACGCAAGGGCACGGCGTGGGTTTGTGCACTGCTTGGGGCGATGGTTCTGCGGGCACAACTCAGCTCTGCTGGGAATGGAGTTGGGAGGAATGGGGGCACAGCGGTGTCACTTGTGGCAGGGGATGGGCACGGCCGTAAGCAGAAAGGGCTCTTAGGGATCAAGTCGGAACTTATTTGTTGCTAATTGCTACGGTTACGCCTCGGCTTTGCATCCTGGCTGGCGGCACTTTGCAAAGCCCGAACGTGGAGGGGTGGAGGCTGCCGAGATCCGGCTGCACGGCGCTGCTCAGCACCCCCGGCTCGGGAGGGCAGAACCCAGGTTCCCCCTCAAAAAGGGAGAAGGAGAGCAGTGCCCTGTGACCCCCACCTCCCTCCCAACTCTCAGTTGCTCTGGGCAGGGTGGGAGGGCTGCTCGGGGGGTATTGCTGCGTTGGAGACTGGTCAGCGTTTTGCAACAGGAAGGTGTGGATGTGCGGGGTGGGGGTTCTTGATGCAATATAACAGACAGAGCCCTGTGCTTGGCTTTGCTCTTTCTGGGTGCCTGGGTGGGGAGCAGCTGGCAGCGCTGGGCTGCTCTGTGGAGCTCCTCTCCCTCACTGTAAACTTCCTGAGCTCTCCTCCCTTCTGCATCTCACCCACCCGCTCCTCCAATGCTCTCACTGCTCCCGCAGCCCCAGCATTATTGTTTCAACCGGGCTGGGGGCATTCATGAGATTGCCATCCCTCCGAAGGAACACCAGTTGCTTTGAGGGTGGGAGGCAGCAGCCTGAGAGCTGGGTACAACCCGAGTGTTCCTGGAGGTTTTGGCCAGAGCCCAGTGCAGCTCTGCCTCCCCTATGCATGCCCTCAAGCATCTCAGGGCACAAAGCAGAGGCACAAGGTTTAGGGGCAGGTATGCATGTATAGATAAACCTCTCAGTGCTGAGTATTTGGCAGCACTCCACGCAAAAACAGTCTTCTCTGACCTCTCAACATAGCCAGAAATACACCTCCCACCCTCCAGGACAGCTTGGGGTCTGCAGGGCAAGGGGAAACCACAGTGCTGGGTGGGACCGTGCTGTTTGGGGCAGTGAGGAAAGCAGTAGTTGGTTCTGCTCTTGGGATCTGAACGCACCCACAACACCAAAAGCTGCTTTGCTGAGCCAACACAGCTCCCAAACTTCCTAGAAATAAGCATACTTGGTACGGACAGGTGAGAAGGGTCTGCAGCTAAGGGAAGGTGCTGGGTTTACGTTCAGCCCACGGAGCGCAGTGACGATGCGTTGAGACAAAGGAACCATAACGCTCCTTTCCAGCACCCAATCAATTATGATCCAACTGAGTAACCACGACTTTTGTCGCTCAGAATGGATGCGCAGAGCGTTTAACAGGCTGTGCCTCTGCAGACGCATCGCACGCGAATCACAGCAGCAGCAGCAGCACAGCGGGGCTGTAGGGAGGCATTTCCAACACGCGAGCACAGAACGTAGCATGCAGAGCCCACGTGCACAGCCCATAGCCTGGCTGCTCAGCCTCAAACTGGCCATGAAAGATCACCGAGCCTGGATGAGGGATGGATACACTCCTTCCCCTCTTTAGCAGACCCCCAAGTCCATGCCATTTGTTAGGTTTGCAAAGAGTGTGCCCAAAGTGCATCCCCATCTTTAGGATATGCATGAGAATCACCATGCTGGCTGCTCAGCCTGCTTGGAACAAGGATGGTTTTGTTCCATCTCATGGGCTCAGGCGTGGCACAGCACTGCTGTCATCTCCCCACACAGCTGGAGGCACATCTGTCCCTCCTGCCCTTGCAGCCTGCCCTATAGACCAGCGCGCCATGCAAGAAACCCAACATTTCTTCAGGGGCTGTCAGAGATGGCATTAAAGCACAGACACATGGGAAGAGATGAGAGAGGATTCCTTCAAGAGTCCTTTGAGTGTCAAACAATGCTGACGGAAGGGAAAAAGCAGAAACTTATTCTAACAAGCTCTATCCAGCTCTTTCTAGATTAGGGAACCAAATCTAACTCCTTTTTGGTTACCACCCCCCCTTGATGTCTTCAGGCACTTGGAGAGCTGTAAACAAGGACTACAGTCAAGGAAACCATCAGATCCCAAACGATACAGAAAGTGCTTCTTTGAACCCAAAATGCATTCCCTTCCTACTCCCCCATGGCACATCCTTAGCCCATTCACCACAGCTGTAGGGTCCAGCATTCACCAGAGGGATGTTCAACACAACACCACTGGAGATGCCCAGTGGCATTGGTGGGCATGAGAGATACTCCCACCAGCAGCACGGAGCTCAATCACTGTGTGCAGCAGTTACCACACAGCTGGAAGAGCTGGCAACCCCACAGCAGAGCTACAGAACAGGAGAAGTGGGATCTGTGTTGTGCACAGGTTCCAGCTTGTTTTCACAAGGCAGAGAGCAGCCTGGCACTGGCTGAAGGTGGAATGTTAAACGCTTTTAGCAGACAGATGAGCAGGTTGAACAGAAGGATGATGCCTTCAAAGGAGCAAAGTGAATGCACAGTCATTACGAGGGATATCCCAAGCTTCTCCTGGGAGAAGGGAGAGGATTTTATCTCTGCATCCTCATCACAGGGCCAAGGAGCTCCATGGGGACGGGAGCGTGAGGCTGTGCAGGGTCCCCTGAGCTGACAGCTTCCTACCTATTGAGGCACACTGGCTGATGGATGATTGAGGTCAAGGCTTCCCCATGCCACTCCCCTCCCTGGGGCAGGTTTCCCAAGCCCTGTGCTTGCTTTGCTTTGCTATAGCCTCTGTAGGAGCCCCAGTGATGTAGGAGCAGGCAGACAGACACGGTGGCAGGTAGGAGCTATTTATACCTGTGACACATCAAAGGGCTGCGCCACTGAGAGCAGCACCGACTGCAGAAAGTAGGAGAGTTTGAGAGGCTGAGGTTCCCCACGGGCACACTGTGATGGGAGAGGAGAATCTGTTTTGGAGATGATGTCTTTTGGGCAGGCAATCGCAGCACGCACACCTCACCTCTCCCACCTGCACCAACACCCAGCTTTTAGCATCTTTCAGCTTCTCCTTCAATGCAACCCCAGTGCAGCATCCTGCTTTTCCCAGACAGCGCTGCAGGTGATGCTCAGTGGTTTGCAATACTGAATTTACATGGGGTTGTCTGTCAGCAGCACCAGATATTTTGATCTTGAGCAGATGTAATCAGGGGTGTTAACGAGGATTTCAGGCAGACATCTCTCCAACACCTGCATGCTAAGCTGGAGGCACTCATGGCCTTGTTCTCAAAGACTTTGAGCATTCTTCCAGCTGCCACTGACTCCAGCTATTGATTGAAACAGCCTTCAGGGAGAGCTGCGTGCTGACAACATGGGCTGAGCACCACGCTTGCATCCAGCTTATGGGGAAATCCTACCTGATTCCCTCCTCCACAATCCTGGCTTTTGTCTGAAGCCGGTACAGGGAGCTTTACAGGGGGCTGCTCTGCTCCACAACATCATCTGCTTTATTATAATCAAGGTTATATCACACACCAACAACTCCATCTCACACACACTGCTCTCAATCAACTCCTCCCGACCCAAAGCAGATCCATGCTTTGTCCTCTGCACAAAGACCTGACAGGCTGTGCACCAGCACCAGGGTTTGCTTGGCTGGGGAGATCTTGCTGACTAAAAGAGAACTAAAAGAGAACTCCCACTGAGCCCCTCTCACAGTGAAGTGCCACGACCTGTGATGTACATTAATGTGTTGTCCAATTATTAGGGGGAAAAAAAGCACTTAAAAGACACAGAGACAACAGAGACAGCTTGAGCATGGCGCCTTAATGCAGCCATCCTGCTGGGTGCGCATCAACAAGCCCTGCCTGCTCCTTGCACAGGGCTCCATGAGCCTCTGCTGGTGGAATTAATAAAGCTGCCCAGTGTGAGCAGGAGCTGGATGGGACACTGAGGCAGCACAACCCTCACCAACCCACTTCTGGCACAATTAAATCAATCCATGATAAATAAGGCACAACCCAAGGGCAGGTGCAGGGTGAGTGCACCCATCCCAAGTGAGGAACACATTCACCACACATATTGCTTTAGGCACCATCACTCACACCTGAGGTTCTTTCCTCCTCCCATTTCACAGCCCAAATCCTACAGCATCACCCAAAAATACGGGTTTGGGCTTTCCTGCTCTGCAAGGGGAGCAGCATCTATCCGGATGCTCGTGTCAGGGAAAGCACATTAGTTTCCATGGATATGGTGATTCAGAATTACTCCAGATGTAGATGAGTTCAGAGTGCACTGCTCAGAGACGTGCAGCATTGCTGCACCAGGTGGGAAGCGCAGCTCCCACGGAGCAAAAAGAAACAGGAACAAAACCAAAACTCACCCCCAAGTTTTGGAAGTGCCACCCTCTGGGGATCCAGCAAACACGATCAACTCTTCCCTCAGCTGCAAGCAAAGCTGGTTTGCTTGGTGCATTACTCTAGGTTAGGATTTTATTGCTTAACTTTATTTCCAAAAGCATAAGGGCAGGGACACAGAGGCCATGGCAGGGGTTAGGAGCACAGCACAACAACTCACAGCACATCCCAGCTCAGCAGCAAACAACTAAAAATCCCCCACACCCCCTATTCCCACCAGAGCCCTACCATGCTACAGCCCCCCATCTCCTCCCTCAGGAGCCCAAATGCCCCCCTCCAACGATTACTTGATCATCTTTCCCCTCTTACCTCCTTCCAGCACGTTCTCCATTCTCTGCACTGAACCACGAGGGCAGAGCTCAGCCCTGCAGGCAATTTAACTAATGAGGGCTGATTGCAATTGCTCACACCTGGGGCATGGGGCTGACCTGGAGGCTTTGGGGGCCTTTGGCCTGAAGAGTCTCCTACTCTTTTGTGTGGTGGCTCTGCTCCCATCCTAGTGCTGAGTTCCTGTGCCCCCCATCACCCCTCTCCCCCCATGCTGTGCTGCTGGTCGCTGCAGCCATGCCCAGAGCTGTTTCCCTCACCTCCCTGCCTGCAGTGCTGGTGCAGAGCCCTGACTGAGTCCAGACTCAAAGCACCCAAATGCCTCAATCTGCTCCACCTGCTGCCTACAAACGCAACCTTCACCCCAGCCCCAAAGCTTTGCCTTTTGTGCTTACACTGCAGCCCATTGAGCAGTAACAACATTGGGCATTGAACAGTCCCTGCTCTGCAGGTTGCAGCTCGGTGCCCTGCAGGGTGCTGTGGGCACCATCTGCTCCCCACAGCCCAGGCATGGAGCCCAGTGTGGAGATGCGCCCACTGTGCATCTCTATGAGGAGGGCAGGGCAGGATGGAGCCAGGAGGCAAAGAACATCCCAGCACCCCTCTGCAGCACAGAGCAGGTGGGAGCAGGGAGTCCTGGAGGTGCAGGAATGATTCAAGGCTCTGCATGGGGTGATTGATGAGCCCAGGGAGAGCTGAACCCCTCTGGGTGTGTGTTGGCCGTTGGATCACAGTGGTTTCAATGCTCAGTGTTGCTTTTAGGGGGTGTCAGGGTTTTGGTTGCCCCACTGCTGCTGTAGATCCTGGGGCCACCGGCGGATTCCCAACTCAAAGAAGCTCAGGAAGGGCAGAATTGAGAGTTTGCATCTCTCCTGAGTGCAGACAGCTCTGCAAAAGGACAGACACATTACTATAAAATCTCTTTCAACTCACTGAGACATGCTGTTCTGGAAGTGGACAAAACGTACCTGACATTGAGCAGATTTGCAAGAAAAATCTGCCAAAGATCAGATGTGTGCGTGTTCCAGCCTCAGAAATGCTCCTTAATGAAAGGAACACACGGCACAGGGCACACTGTGTCATCCACCCTCAGCAGCTCTCCTTCAGTGGAGGATGTTGCAGCAGAAACCCAATTGCTTGTCTCATAACTAACCCCGAAGGACTGAATCACAGTCACTGATCTATGATAGGGTGTGCTGGCTATGACAGCTCTCCCTGCTGCCCAAGTCCCACCATGAGCTGGGAGATGGCAGGGCCAGCATGGTGCCATTGGTCCCCTGCCCTGTGCCACAGCTGCCTGGATTCGGAGCCCACCATCCATTCCTTGTCCTCCCACTGCTCTTCAGCCCTCCTGGGGCCATCACCTCCCAGTGCTGCTGTCCTGGGATGAGGCAGCAGCTCCTGTCCCCGAGGCTGAGGAGGATCCCAAATCTTTCCATAGCTCTTTTCCAAGAACTCTGTCTTGGTGACAATGGACCTCTCTCTGCTCCCAGGGGCTCCTACACAGCGCTAATGCAACCCATGTGCGTGTCTCCAAGTGTGCCCGTGCTGCTGGAGGTATTAATGACAGCATCCATTAGCGGGGATGACAGATCCCCTTTCAGTACAACAGAAGGCTCTCGAGTGACTGTCAAAATACCCCATGAAGAGGGGAAAGAACAGCTCCCCGAGGGCTCTCTCCTAATGAAGGGCACGACCAGCAGATCGGATGCACAGTGCGTGGCTGTGCCTGGGAGAAGTTCGGAGTCAGGTGCAGAAAACACAGCTCAGGGCACTGCCTGGGGATGATCCGTGGTGCAGGGCACTGGGGGAGCAGCACAGCCCCCAAGTGTGCTTTCAGCATCACTGGATCCCATCTCTTAAGTAATACAACAACGAGGAGCATGCCAAGCAGCATGGGAGAGGGTGATGTGGTCCAGTCCTTAACAGTGAACAAATCCAACTTCAGTGCATGTAGGAATTACTCTGTTATTCTCTTACATGTGGGCCATGCCTGGAAGTTCCCCTGGTAGCACTTTCCCCGTTTCTGTAGAGGATTTCAGACCGTGCTGAAGTTGGGTTCTAGAGAACAAATGGAGCAGCTCTTCCTGTCACCTCTTTAGGAGCCCTGTCCTGGTGTCCCAGCACAGCCATGGGGAGGGACTTAGGAGACACAGGAGCAGTGGGTGCTAGGAAGCAAGGAAAGAAAATGATGTGTGCATCCAAAATGAGAGCAGAGTGGGGTCTGGGATGAAAGAGGCGAGCTGCAGAGCCAGCTGCAGAGCTGGGGATCAAAGCTGTGGTTTACATAATAAATAATGAATTGATAACTAATTGAATAATTCAAACTAGCTTAATTTTTGCAAGTAACAGCTTTGCTGAGCCGTGGGGAAGGAACGGAAGGGGCTGGGCAGCAGGGCAACCTGCACTCCCTCCCTGTGATCTCTGAGCTGCTTTGGGGTGACGCACCCACAGATGCGAGATGTGCTCTGCTCCTACTCCAACACAGAGCTGCGTTCAAAAACAGGCCGAGCAAAAAGCTGCTCCTTGTCCTAAAGTGCTTACGCTGGAAGCATGAGACACATGAGGGAGAAGCAGGCAGCGGGTGAACAATGAGGCAGTGTTTGCTGGAAGGCCGTGGGTTCAGGACACTGTTTGGGGCACGATGATGATTGACATCGAGTGACTTCATCGGCCTGACTCACCCCGGAGCTGCTGGATGGAGCACACGGCATGAGACAGCCTGAGGGACAGGACCTCATGCCCATCTCTGTTCTGTCCTCATACTGTCCGTCTCTGTCACCCTGTGAGCATCACTGCTTTAGGGCAGGTCCTCCTCCCCCACCTCTGCCATATTATTTACCCCTCTGCCGTAGGAGCGTTTAACCTGAGAGTCAGGCTGGGCTCTGCTCTCAGTGCCGTGTGGGGAGGCTGGCATCCAAGCCCCTGAGCCCACCAAGGTGAACACAAGGACCTGGGATGTGGTTTCTTCCCTTTGGAGTAGGAAAACGTTCTGTTTCGGGTGAGGATGCAGAGGGCAGGTGGCTTTCCCAGCCCCAGATTCCCCAGAGATGGGACTTGAAGCACACACAGGACGATCCCTGTTTGCTCAGGTGCACGATAACGGCGGCACTTAATGAGCAGGCGCTGTGCATTCCGAGCTGCAATGCACCGGGGGCTGCGGTGCATGGAATGGAGCCGGTGTTCACTGGGGCAGCCAGATGGGCAGGGAGTGAGGGACCAGCTGGGGCTGGGGGGGCTGCAGGGCTTGGCAGAGCCTTCAGTGTGTGGGATGCGTTGTTTCCCAAGTCGTCGTTAACGAAGAGGGGGAAGGAAAACAAAATTGGGCGTCCTCCTTGGATATCTCCAGGGCAAAGGGGTTGGAGCTGAGCAGTAGGATGCCCACACACAGCCACTGCCTGTTAGGAGAGAGCTGTTTTCGGAGGAGGGAAGAAGAAGAGTTGGTGGTATGGGGAGGAGAGGGAGATGGAAAATGAGGAGAAGAGTAAGGGAAAAAGGGAAGAATGGATGGAGAAATGGGAGGATGGGAAAGGAAAAAAGAAAGGGGAAAGGGAAAGGGGAAAGGGGAAAGGGGAAAGGGGAAAGGAGAAAGGGGAAAGGGGAAGGAGAAGGAGAAGGAGAAGGAGAAGGAGAAGGAGAAGGAGAAGGGGAAGGGGAAGGGGAAGGGGAAAGGGAAGGGGAAGGGGAAGGGAAAGGAGAAAAGGAGAAAGAGAAAAGGGAAAAGGGAAAAGGGAAAAGGGGAAAAGAGAAGAGCTCCTTCAGATCTCTGCATATTTCTCACTGGCTGTTCCCACAGACACCTCCTGGTGCTCACAGGGACATGAGCTGCCCTGGTGCCTCGTGGAGCAGCAGGTAAGTGCAGTGCTTCTCTTGCAGGGCCGCTGTCCCCACTCAGCCATAGAGCCACGGCCATAAAATCTGGAGCACAGGATGGGAGGCACCGCTGGATTCATCTGCACCTCCCTGGCCGTCATCATCTGTGTGGGTAAGAGCCTGAAGCTGTTCTTGGAATGGATGCCTTTCTGCTATGCCCCAGCTGCAAAGATTCCCCCATTTGCCATCCATTGGGGATCACTGCTGGATCTCAGGGAGTGTCAGGCTACACACTGAGGGTCCCTTTTCAGCAGGGAGATGTTTCATATCAGGCAGTTGAGAATTAGACGATGTCTTCAAGCTAATTCATCATCCCAAGAAGAGGCTGCTTGGCCGCCTTATAAATATCTAATTACCTTTTAGTGTTCTGTGGGTCCCAGGAGAGGAAGAGGGGAGGGGTGGCTGCCCTAGATTGGGAGGCAATTAGCCTGTTTGGAAATCACTCTGACCCAAATCTGGTAGAGGCCCCAGGACGATGCTGGGCTCTCCCATTAACCAGCTGAGTTCGTCCAACTCATTCCCATCCAAGATGAGCCCATAACAAATGAGTCAATACCAAACCCTACGAGGGTTATTTTCTCCTGACCTCTGGCTGCTGATGCAATGGATCTCAGAAGCCATCTGGGACAGAGAGAAGCCCTCACTGGAAATATGAGCCAGGAGCAGGGACCAAATGATGGCAGCTCCAGATAAGGCTGAAGGAAACGCTCTGGGGAGGGGTGAAGATGGACCCGACGGCTCCAGGTCTGGAGTTTGGGTTGGTAACATCACCCCTCCCTCTGACATATCACCAAGCAGCGAGTTCCCAAGGACGTGAGAAATGACCACTTTGATTGCGTTCCTATGAAACCAATTAATTGCTCACGTGCCAGGCTCAGGCTGCGGCTCCGGAGTTGACGATGCGCTGCCGGTGCTCAGGGACGGGATGCTGCTGATGCACTCATCACCTGCAATACATCTTGGCAAACGTTCAGCTGAGACATCCATGATTTCCTTGCTCTCCAAATCTGGAGTGTGGCTCAGCACAGCCCCTGGACATCGGGGCTTTCCACCTCTGCCTACCAGCACGTTCCAGGTGCTGGCAATAAGAACCACTCTTTGAGTTCTATTCCTGCAATTTCTGGTCTAAGGTCTGGGATGGTTTTTACACTCAAAGATTACGGCCTTGCTGCTGTATTTCATTATACAGTATTTTTCTCTCCCAGACATCAGCACAAATCACTCTCGGAGCGCCGAAATGTTCAAACATTTCTGCAGCTATTTCTCCGTATCTTAATGTTCCCATTTCCCATTTCCACCTTTCCCTATTTATTTTGGTGTTAAGACTGATTTTTCTTCAAAACGAATGTTGTTCCAGCCAGACACAGCAGCACATCGAGACTAATTTCTGCTCCTAGCCGGGTTTCAGCGCAGAAGTAGGGCTGCATATGGCATGCTGAGCTCTGAAGGGATCCCTCTGCCTCGTGCACACGCAGCTTGCAGGCTCAAAGATGTTATTTTGTGTTTGCCTTCTCCCCACTGCCCGAATGACAGAGCCCTGGGAAGGTCTTGCAGTGGTAACATTAAGAAGGAGAGTTCTGTGGTGACAGCAACAGCTGAGATGATCGCTCTCAGAGGTGCTCAGATCTGCTGTTCTGCTTTGATCTCCGTTCTCAGCTCTAACCGCCATCAGAACTCGTAACAGTTCAATTATCGCTTTAATCTAACGGCCGTTTCGCCTAATGAGCGAGATGCAGGATTTCACCTCCAACACCAACCGGACACCTTGGAACTGTACATAAAATCTGTCTGAACTTCTGGCATTGATTGCATATGAGAAAATCGATGCCTGACAGTGGGAGCCCATAACCTTGGCAGAGAAAAAGGGACAGAGGAGGATGCTGGGCTCCAGGTGGGATGGGAGGGATGATTGGCCAAACCTCATTGGGAAAGAGCTCCCATGAGAACAGGCATGTATGGGACAGACTAATTCAGCATTTGTTAAATAATCAGAAGTTATTTACCATGTGCTACCTATTAACCTCTGAATGCAAATCTGTTCATCCTTAATCCATTGACTGCCGTCGCTCAGAACACAACGAATACACCACGTCCTTCTTAATTCTCCATTAACTCGTGATTATGTTAAGTGCTGGCCAGCAAGGAGCTATTTCCAGCTGAGAGCCGCACAGCAGAAGCAGAACCAATGGAGGCGATTTCTAGCAGAGAGAATCTTCTCCTTGGTGAATATAACTATCCCAGAAGGGAGACATAAAGCACTTCCACAGATCTGGAGGCAATAAGACCTTTGCAAAACTGCTTCTCTCGCTCCAGAGCATCAGGGACAGGCACAGAGCAGAGCCCCAGCTAATTGGGCAGAGCCTGGATGTGAGGAGCAGACATGGGGAGCAAACAGCTGCTCCGAGCCCGCAGAGACAATTAGTGCAGCCCCTCTCTCATTTCACCCTGGTCTCCACATGCCGTGAACACGAGGGGAACCCCGGGAGCTGCAGGTGAAGAGCTGCTTTCCCTCGGCCCGGAGATCCGATCCCTGCTGGAAGTTACTCTTGCATAAAACATCACACTTACAGGAGTCACTTCATTTAACCGGTGACCATGCTGCGTTCTGCAGGGAAGGAAGCAGATTGCAGGTTGGCATGGAGGTTTTAAGACGGTTATTAATTCAATTACAAAGCATGGAAGGATGCTGGGGGCAGCTAGGCATCTCCTCGCTTATCACTGCAGAGAAGGGGATGCTGCCTCGTGTCCCATTCCTGCTAAGGGGCATGGCTCCAGGTGCCAGGGATGTGTGCTGGCAGTGATTACCCTGCTGTCTGCTTTTGGGTTAGAGGTTTCCAGGCAGCTTTCTGCTTTGTTCTTGCCTATTTGCATTGCAATTTCTAGTGTCTGCAGCGTTGGTTTGCACCCAGCTGCAAGCAGCAGGCGTGACTCAAAGAGAGAGCTGAGGATGCTGCAGCTGCAGGGACGGAGGGAGCAGCCAGGTGTGTGCAGGAGGTCAGTGCAGAGCTGAGATCTAGCTGTGAACACCCAGGCTGTGCTCTCCATCTTTGTCCTCAATAGGACATTGGAAGAACAAAGCAGCAGCGTCGGTTCAGAGACAGAAGCATGTCCTCACTTCCAGGATGCTGAGAGCACCCCGACATTCCCAGCTCCCACCCCATCTGTGCTTCACAAGAGGTTGTGCCAGGGCTCCTTCGCGTGCCCATCTCCAAGCACGTCTGCTCCTGTGGCACAGCAGAGTCGGTGCGAGATGCTCAGCAGGGAATGCACACAATCTGCCCGCAGCCCTGCTTGGGGCTGGGCGACAGATGGGCTGCTATTCTCACATTGCTCCTCGTTTTATTCCAGATATAGCTCTGTCACCGCCAGGGACACCCTACAAAACCAAAAAAAAAAAGAAGAATTTTTAGAAAATGCCACATTTTGCTAAGCAGGTTTTCCCCACTCTTGCAGTCTGGTGCCAAGCACAGAGTGGCACAAGGAGCTACGGGCCGGTGTTTGAGGAGCAGCCTGCACACACCCTGTTCCCTGAAGGCTCAGCAGAAGAGAAAGTGACACTGATGTGCCGAGCCAGAGCCAATCCCCCTGCAACGTACAGGTGAGCCAAACACCACGAGAATGGGACGCCAGAACGTGGGTCTATGTGGCACCATCTACGAGAGCACACAGCCTCAATACATATTCTCCCTTCCCACTTCTTGGCAGGTGGAAGATGAACGGCACAGAGCTGAAGATGGGGCCGGATTCCCGGTATAGGTTGGTTGCTGGCGACCTGGTGATAAGCAACCCAGTGAAAGCCAAGGATGCAGGCTCCTACCAGTGCGTGGCAACCAATGCCCGTGGCACAGTGGTCAGCAGGGAAGCATCACTCCGCTTTGGCTGTAAGTCTTTTCTTGGTCTGCATAAAGCAAACAAAATGCAGCCACAGTAAACCAAGCCCTCTAGCCTCATAAATAAACAGAAACTAGGGGAGAAGTTGTGGACGCAGTGCAGGAATCCCACTGGCGTGTTGGTGCAGCAGCAGTTCGATGCACAGCATTGTCAGTGCTCAGATACAGGGTCAGATATTTCTGTATCTCTCTGCAAAGCCACTGGAAATGATTGGTGACAGGTTGGACTGGACGATCTCGTAGGTCTTTTCCAACCTTGGTGATTCTATGATTCCATGGAAAACCACCCCACGGAGGGGCAGATTGCCACAGCAGCTCCTCCAGCTGCTCATGGGCGAGTTTCACTGCGTGTCTTTAGTTTTGCAGGAATTCTCTGCAGAAGAACGAGAACCCGTGAAGATCGCTGAAGGCTGGGGAGTGATGTTCACCTGCAGCCCCCCTCCCCATTACCCAGGTAAGGGTTCCCATCCCCCAGCAGCAGGAGGTGGAGGCAATGCTCAGCCACACGCATCACTTCTTGATTTTCTGTGGGAATGCCAGGGGAGCAAACCTGGTATGAATTCACTCTGAAAAGCACCAAAGCAGAGGCATAACTTTGCACGTGGAGAAAATAAGTGCCATCCGAGGAACAATTTAAGCTTTGACAGGTCCAGAAAACGACCCGCTTGCTTAAATCCCAGCTGAGGCCGCCAGCAATCTGCGCGGTTCATTCCTTCTCCTGCTCCCCACAGGCTTGTCCTACCGATGGCTTCTGAACGAGTTTCCCAACTTCATCCCAGCCGACGGGAGGCGTTTCGTCTCTCAGAGCACAGGAAACCTCTACATTGCCAAGACAGAGGCTTCCGACCTCGGCAACTACTCGTGCTTTGCCACCAGCCACATCGACTTCATCACCAAGAGCGTTTTCAGCAAGTTCTCCCAGCTCAGCCTGGCAGCCGAGGGTCGGTGCTCTTCAATTATCATAAAGGGACTGGGGAAAATGCAAAATTAACAAAGCACACGGGCTCCTGAAGGCTCCAGCACCTGCACAAATTACCCAGCGGCCTCTCAAGGGAGCTTAAGAGTTGATGAAAGCATTAATTGGCCGGAGCCTGGGGGAAGCAGCCCTGTCTTCATGCTTCGCTGGTAGCGCTGCCATCAGTGGGGTTTCTCTGTCTGATTGTAAAATAAAAATGGCACCAGGAGAGGCTCATATCCCCCGAAACTACCTTTGGTGACCTTGGGAGATGCAGCTGAAGATATTGATTCGGCAGGGAGATGGGAGCGAAGCTAGTAGGGAATCAGGGAGAAATAGTCCGTAGGTGTTGTAAAGGAGAGGTTTATAGAGACCCTGCTCAGAGCTCTTTTAAAAGGAAAATGAAACGTAGCCTCTGCCCAGCTATAAATTCTCCAAACTCGTGAAGGTTTTGCAGAGAAGCGGAACCTCACAGGTATCTTTGCACTTTAAGACCTCACATGTGCAATTTTAAAGTCATCCGGAACTCCTCACCAGTGCTTTCCTCTTAACAGACGCCAGGCAGTATGCGCCCAGCATAAAAGCCAGGTTCCCTGCAGACACCTACGCTCTGACCGGGCAGATGGTGACTCTGGAGTGTTTCGCCTTTGGGAAGTGAGTGCAGCACCGCGTTGCTCGGGGTGGGGAGCAAATCGCAGACCCAGCAATGGATCTGCTGAACACAGGAGGGGGAATAGTGGGAGGAGTGGAGGAGCAAAGCCGATATGTCCTGCTGGCCAAGGCCCAGCTGCGATGGGATTGGATTGAATTGGGGCTGGGTTGTGCCATGCTGGGTGTATCTGCTGTGTAAAACCCCATGGCTAAAAAGATTTACTTTTACATAGCCCTGTTCCTCGAATAAAGTGGAGGAAGCTAGATGGCTCGCAGACCTCCAAGTGGATCTCCAGCGAGCCCCTCCTGCACATCCAAAATGTTGACTTTGAGGATGAAGGCACTTACGAGTGCGAGGCTGAAAACATCAAAGGGAGAGACACCTACCAGGGCCGCATCATCATTCACGGTAAGGCAGCTCCACGTGTGCCTTTCCATGGTGAGGCGCCCCAGCCAGACATCCCCCCCAGTCCAACCTATTACAAAGGCAGCACAGATTGCTGATCTTTCCTTCGTGGATATATTTAGGCCGTGGCAAGGACAGAGAGACCTCCTCACTTACCCTACAATAATTCTAGCAAAAATGAGGTAACCACAAATGGGAGCATAGAGAAAGAAAGAAAGAAAAAAAAAAATCAGATTTGTCTCTCCATCAAATCCTCCTCCGAGCCAGGGTCCTTTCACAAGGGTTAATGCTTGGAGCTATTAATCAGATCTAGTCAAGCTGCAAACTTAGCCCAGTTCTCCCATCCTGAATTCAATCTTCTCTGAAGGTCAGATGTGACTGCGTTTCTTCTTAGAAACAGAAATAACAATATTCTTCTCCAGATCTGGTTTATGCCATGATTTTGTGCAGTCCACGTGCAGAGCAGCAGTCAGAGAGGACCCAGTCCTGCATCACTGCACAAAAGGCAAAGGCTGTTACTATGGTGAAACACGCTGTGATAAATAAATCTGCCAGCAGAGATGACACAACGAGCATCCTTCTGCCTGCCTGGCACGACAAACCTCTCATCTGATCCTCTTGGCTCTGCCACCTCTCTTGCTCCTTTGCAGCTCAGCCGGACTGGCTGGATGTGATCACGGACACGGAAGCTGACATTGGGTCTGACCTGCGCTGGAGCTGCGTGGCATCCGGCAAACCCCGGCCAGCGGTGCGGTGGCTGCGGGATGGGCAACCCCTGGCCTCCCAGGTAGCACTCACTGCCTCACTGCATCCATCTCAGCCCCTGTTTATCACCCGCCTTCCTCTTCCATGTGCCCCCATGAGGCTGCAAAGCAACGTCGCGGTCCTTACCTCCAGCGAGGTCCTTCTCCCGTCACTGCCATCGCAGCCATTGATTCATGCAACTGCAGGAACTCGGAGCCAGTTGTCAGGGCAGATAAGGATCACCTTGTTCCTGCCTTTGTATGAGCTGCAAGTTGCCGCTCAGGCTCTCAGCAGTTTCAGCAAACAGAGCGTAGCCACGTGGGGTGGTGGCTGGATGCAGCGGAAATGGCCTGTGCTTTCTCCCCCAGAAAACCAGGCTGGCTTTAACCTGCAAGGAAACTCAGCCCTGAACAGACAAGGCTTGGAGTTCCATTTCTGTTCTTCTCATCTAATGGGTTCATCCTCTTGTTTGCACAGAACCGCATCGAAGTGAGCGGTGGAGAGCTGAGATTTTCCAAGCTAGTCCTGGAGGACTCTGGCATGTATCAGTGTGTGGCTGAGAACAAGCATGGCACAGTATATGCAAGTGCTGAATTAACAGTGCAAGGTAATTTCTCATTTCCCAGCGCTCTGGGTTTCAATGGGACACTGAAGCATTTCAGATCTCCTTCCTGATATACCACATTTGCAATCTCAGAGTAAGATCAGAGCAGACAAAACTGCTTCACTCACCATTGAAATATAGCTGCTGGTTCAGCACGACGCTCTACAAGCCTCTAAAATTTGAATCTGGTGTAAGTTCAGCAATGCTGAAAGAGCACAAGGACATCTGTTTAGCTACAGAAAGTGTACAGGACAGACAGCAGCAGCACGACTCCCTTCCATTGCCCTCCCTCTATTTGGGAGGAGAGAAGCCCAAGAAGTGAGCTCTGCACCCAGCCAGCCAGCTCAGACATAGCGGCTGGACCTGGGCTGATGCTGTAGGGAATATCCTCTACATTTTCAAAAGCAGCTGTTCTTGTGTCTCTCAAAGACCTTGCACTTGTTAGGGTCATGTTGCCATTGCTAAGTGCGACGCGTGTCACCTCGCACCTGCCTGGCAGGGGTTGGACACCCAGCAGCAGAGGAGCCACTCCTGCATCCCGCTCACCAGATATCGCCATGCTTTGTTACCAAGCCATCCAAGAAAGCAGTATCTAACGCCCCGGCACTTAAAATGCTGACACAGCAGGCCTTGCTAACCCTCTTTTTTCCCCCCCTATATAGCCTTAGCACCAGATTTTAGACTAAACCCAGTGAAACGACTGATACCTGCAGCCCGGAGTGGGAAGGTCATCATCCCTTGCCAACCGAGAGCAGCACCAAAAGCCACTGTGCTCTGGACCAAAGGGACCGAACTGCTCATCAACAGCAGCAGGTAGCAGCACAGCCAGCTTCTGCCCCAAAAAACACTGCTAAAATTGACATTTCTTCTTGCCAGAGGATGAGACTCGATGACCCACGCGTGCTGCTACATCCCTAAACACGAACCCTTTGTTATTCCTCTAGTTTCTCCTTTGACAAAAATCTTAGACTGTATCTTGCAGGCCCGCCTTTTTCACTTTTTTCTCTAAAATCAGCAAGAGCAGGAAATGGTTTGGTAGGTGCAGAGAGTGAGTAGACATTTTAACCTTCTTTCTCACTATGGTTCTTCATTCCCAGGGTGACTATTACCGCCGATGGCACCTTGATCCTCCAGAACATCAGCAAATCTGATGAGGGAAAGTATACCTGCTTTGCTGAGAATTTCATGGGCAAAGCCAACAGCACGGGGATCCTCTCTGTTCGAGGTAGAGATGTTTGGCTTGACTTGGGGTCAATCAAGGCTAAGAAGGCCACGATGTGAACTGGAACATTTCTCTTCCCTGTATACCCCCAAAAAACAATAGGGTACTCAGGGAATCTGAGGCCATTTCATCCTGTGCATCAGCAAACCTTCTGCTAGACCCACCAAACCTTACCCACCAATGTCTGCTCCATGAGAAAAGCATTTCTGTTCCCTATCTACTTTAATCTCTTATCTTCATCTTACGAGAAGCCAACAGCTAAAATCCTGCTAGAGAGGGATGACGACAAGTTAGGAAGTGTTAGTTCATTTTGCTGTGCGCCAAAGAGCCCTCCCTCGTCTTCCTCTGCAGATGCCACCAAAATCACACTGGCACCATCCAGTGCTGATATCAACGTGGGTGAAAACCTCACTCTGCAGTGCCACGCATCCCATGATCCAACCATGGACCTAACCTTCACCTGGTCCCTGGATGATTTCCCCATTGACTTGGACAGGTCGGAGGGGCACTACCGGCGAGCCAGCGTGGTGAGTACCAAGGGGAACACACCAGCAATAAGGGCAGAAAAGCCACACCAGCCCCTTTGTCTGCACGGTGGGTTGTGGTCAGCCGTGTTTCCCTGCTGTCCTTTCTCCCTGCACAGAAGGAAGCTGTCGGGGACCTCGCCATCGTCAACGCCCAGCTGAAGCATTCGGGGCGGTACACGTGCACAGCCCAAACGGTCGTGGACAGCACTTCGGAGTCGGCCACGCTGACTGTCAGAGGTAATCCTCACTGCTTGTGAGCCTGAAGCACCAGCAGGCTCTTCGTGAGGGCTCAGCCCTTGCTGTGCAACCACCCCGGCATCTCACATTCCGTTTGGCTGGGAGTTGTGAACGTTAGAAGAAGAAAAATGCAAGGTGAGGCTTCCCTGCCTCCAGAAAAGAAAGGTTTGATCTTCATTTACGACTTGCAGGACACAAAGAGCAGTAAACCCCCAAATCCTTGACACTTCAATAACATGTCCACCTCTCTCCTTCACCCCAGGACCCCCCGGGCCCCCTGGGGGTGTGGTGGTGAGAGACATCGGTGACACCACCGTCCAACTGAGCTGGAGCCGTGGCTTCGACAACCACAGCCCCATCGCCAGGTACAGCATCGAGGCCAGGACACTGCTCTCCAACAAATGGAAGCAGATGCGCACCAGTAAGTGCCCTCAGGGCTGTGGTGTGGCCCCTGAAGTCCCAGCCTGGGCTCACCAGCTCCCTGCTGAGCTCTTGCTCTGTCTTGCTCGCAGGCTGTCCACCATTTGCTCTATTTGTTCTCCTCTCGTGTTATTGGATTATATAGATCCTGTAAACATCGAAGGCAATGCCGAGACAGCCCAGGTGGTGAACCTCATCCCTTGGATGGATTACGAGTTTCGGGTCTTAGCGAGCAACATCCTTGGAGTTGGGGAGCCAAGTTTACCCTCCAGCAAAATCCGTACCAAAGAAGCAGGTACGTGCAGACATGCTCAGAGGTGGAATGGGGAATCAGAGGCACCTACATGCAGAAAGAGAAGGCTGGCTTGCAGCAAGCCCTGGCCTGGGCGATTAGTTCTTCTCCTTGAGTGCTCCTAGAGGTGAACCCATAGCAAATTTTTCTGCCTTTTTGCCCATTTACACATCAAAGACAAAGAATTACCAGAACTGGCAGCCAGCCTCACCAGCATGAGCAACAATATATTAAAGCACTACAAATCCTAGCTTCAAATACGATACGTTCTGGGTAGTAATGCTTAGAAAGGTGAAAGAGCCCTATTATATTAGAGAGCACAACTGTGCAAACACAAGATAAATTTCCCAGCTGTAAATGTTGATTCTATCTCGTGCAGCTCGAACACGCAAGCAGAAGGGATGTAGGATCAGCAGGAGAAACACTCTCAACGCACCAAGTGCATATTAACTCCTTTCTAATTTAAACTCTCCTACAAATTCCTGCTTTTGAGATTGATTCTCATCCCTTCAGAGGAACGCTGCTGGTAAATAAGCGTGTCAGGGACCAGCCAGTGTTCCACACCTGATTTTCACAAATATCTGAAATACTTCTGGCTGAGAGGCAGCTGCCTCTGCCTGCCTTTGCGCTCATCCTCACCACTGCTGTTCCTTTAACCCAACCTGCACTGTCTGCAGCACCCACAGTGGCACCATCTGGGCTCGGCGGTGGCGGCGGGGCTCCCAATGAGCTCATCATCAACTGGACGGTGAGTCAGTGGCACAGCACTGGCAGGAGGGCTGTGGGAGGGCAGGGGACAGCAAATCAGTGCTGCAATGCAACAATGGAGCCAAACACTGCTTAGCAGCGGTCCCAAAGTCTTGCTCTCTTGAACGGAGGGGCTTAGGTTGGAAGGGACCTTAAATATCACCTCCCTGCCACAGTGGCATCTGAACAGCCACAGGAGCAATTTTGCTCACGGCAGACATAAGGAAATCATAGAATCTTTCAGGTTGGAAAGGTCACTAAAGTCACCAGTTCCAACCATCAACCCATTGCCACCGTGCCACTAAACCACACCACTCAATGCGACCCTTTTGTTGAAAGCCCCATCCAGAAATGCTTTTTCCACCCAAGGCTTTTTCCTCACAGCCAACACTGCGGGACTACCAGAACGGAGATGGCTTTGGCTACATCCTGTCATTTCGTAAGAAGGGCACTCAGGAATGGCTCACTGCCCGCGTGCCTCACGCGGAATCCCTGCATTACGTGTACCGCAATGAGAGCATCGGGCCCTACACCCCCTTCGAAGTGAAGATCAAAGCATACAACAGGAAAGGAGAGGGACCAGAGAGCCTCACAGCCATCGTGTACTCCGCAGAAGAAGGTGAAGGGGACAGCAGGGGCTCTTACTGTCTGGCAGCTTGCTGATAGGAGAGGTTTGCCATTCTAAGGGCAGCCGATAGTGATTTGAGCATAGGATTTATTTTCTCCTTCACTACACAGATAGAGGCTTCCCTAAGCACAGAGCAGACAGATCCTCACAGCATGCAGCTGTTGGTCTCCTTGACCTGCTAAGTCCCTCAATCCCTTCCCCTTTCTTTGCTCTGTATACACAATACCAGCTGTCAGGCTGCACAGTTAAGGTGCTGAGGCGAGCCTCTCCTTTCAGTACAGTGAACGCACTGCCCAGAGCTTGGAAAAGCATTTTATCCCTTTTTCTCGTCTTTTTCAGAACCAAAAGTGGCTCCATTCAGAGTTACAGCCAAAGCTGTTCTGTCCTCAGAAATGGATGTGTCCTGGGAGCCAGTGGAGCAGGGAGACATGACTGGCGTGCTGCTGGGTTACGAGGTATGAGCCCATCGTGGGAACAAGGGAGAATCACTCAAGCTGTAAAAAACCTCCAAGATCACCAAGTCCAACCACCAACCCATCCTCACCTTGCTCACCAACCTGTGTCCCAAGTGCCGAGGGGCGTCCAACACTGTTCTTGAATGGAAATTCGCAGATACTTCTTTCCTTACTGAACCCTTTTCTATTCAGATCCGGTACTGGAAGGATGGCGATAAAGAGGAGGCAGCTGACAGAGTGAGAACAGCAGGGTTGGTCACATCGGCTCACGTCACAGGCCTAAATCCCAACACGAAATACCACGTCTCAGTGCGAGCCTACAACCGTGCTGGAGCTGGGCCCCCCAGCCCCTCCACCAACATCACAACCATAAAGCCACGTGAGTGAGCTCTGACCGCCTCCATTACACGGTGCTGCCTCCTGTGCACCCCTAGCGAGCAGCTGGCCAATCAGCTTGCACCTCTCAGTGCCCTAAAGCCATCCCAAATAGTCAATAAAACAGCTCCCTGCGTTTCCTAGGATCAGCCCTGCTCACCATAGAATCATGCAGTCATTGAATTGTAAAGGTTAGGAAAGACCTCAAAGATCCCCAAGCCCAACCATCAACCCATCCCCACCATGCCCACCAACCACATCCCCAAGTGCCACATCTACACTTCATGAAGAAATACTCTGAGCCTCGAAGGGGGAATGCCATTTGTTACAAATAGCACCAGGGGAAAACAGTTTTTTCCTCCTTCTCTCCTTCAAAAACGTTGTAATGCTCTCTGGGATGCCTTCCATTAAACCAACAAGGTGGTCCCACAGCTCTGTTCATGAATCAGAGAGGCTCAGGAGATGGGTGCAACCAGCACAGCCCCTGCACCAGCCCATGGCTCGCTGAATCTCTGTCTCCTTTTTTATCTCTTAGCACCAAGGAGGCCACCAGGCAACATCTCCTGGACTCTGACTGGGTCTACAGTCACCATCAAGTGGGACCCAGTGGTGGCACAGGCAGATGAGTCTGCAGTTACAGGGTACAAGGTACAGGCAAGCATGCTGAGAGCCTCCTGTTACACTAAGGAAACCACAGGGAACGTAAACTCAAACCTGCTTCTTCCAACAGATGCTTTACAGGCAGGATTCCCACTCTGCTCCCACGCTGTACCTGGCGAGCAAGAGTCGGATCGACATCCCAGTGCCTGAGGACTTCACTCATGCCTTCGTACAGATCCGGGTGACGGGGCCTGGGGGGGATGGGATCCCAGCAGAAGTCCACATCCTCCGAAATAGTGGTATGTCTGCACCCTGGGTACAAATGCTCATCTTCAGGGTGCTTCCCAGAACACTGCAAAACAATAGATCCATTTCCAGGAATACTTGCTGTCGTGTTCTTTGACTCGGTCACCAAACTCTCCGCAGCCCCTCTTAGCAACTCTTCAGCTTAAACCAAACCCAGCTTTACCACCTGATGCTGAAACCCTTTGTCCCCTGACTCCCATCCAAATTATATTCACTGTGCGACATTCTGACTTCATTTAGAGCCCCCAATAGGAGCCCCACCCCCCAGTTCCTTGATTCAGTGCATGAATGCTCAAATCCCCCCTCCAAATTCTTGTTTCGAACACAACCATTTCTGAGAGGCTCACCTGTGCCATGCACAGCAGGAGCACACAGAACCCCACAGCCAATATTGCACCATCAATATCTCTGCAAGAAACCTTTGTGCCCATGCAGCACCACAGCTGCCCCTTCCTTGCTCCCTTTCTTCCAGGGACCAGTATGATGGTGGAAGACTCCGTGACGAGGCCGGTGCCGCACGCTGCCATCATCACCACCAACTCCCTGGCCATGGTGGCCCTGATCCGGTACCTGGAGCTCTAATGGGGCCAGCAAAGCTGAGATGTGGGACATCCCTCCTCCCAGGGCAGCAGGAACTGCTCAATGTCTGGTGCTGCACCTCCATGTTTGGACCGCAGCAGTGTTACAGAGAGGGATTTGCTAACATTATCTGAAGGGAGGAAGAAAGAAACAGCTTTTTTTTTGTTGTTGTTCCTTTGGAAGAGTATGAGACTGCATACAAGACGTGGGTCTGCAACCAATCGACTTTTTTTTTGTTAAGAAGTGAGTACAGCAAAGAAGAATTCTACCCAAATTCTGACAGCCGACTGCCCCGTTCACCACATTGAGAAGGTTTTCTGCCTTACGAAGCCATGTACTACAATAACCAGACTGCTAAACTTGACTTTTTTTTAAATATGTACAGTGTATTTGGGGGAGGGGGAAGGGAATCTGGGAACTGAGGACTTCCAAGTGATGGGCACGCTCCACACCGACCCCAACCACAGCCATCTCTATGGAGCGATGGGCCACGATTCACTTCCCCAAAATAAGAGCCAAATTCCACAGCAACGAGCCCAAGGAGACAAAGCCACAAGAGACACCACTCTCTGCTTCATCCTGAAGGAGATGGGTGGACACAAGAGTTTAGCTTGTGAACATCTTCTGTTTTTTTTTTATGACACTGGTGTTAACTCGCAGCCTCGTGTTTGTAACAGCTGCCATGCTGTGAGGTGCAATGTTTGATGTGATCCATATCCCACCTGGTCCGCGGTGTTCTTGTTCTGTTGTTTGCTTCTTTGTTGTCTGGGGAAGGGTAAGAGAAAATCCACCCGTTTGGAGAGAGATCCTCCTGATGCAGAAGGCTTGGAGATACTTCATTTCAAGGCGGAGAGGACCTGAAAGAAGGAAGAGAAAGGAACACCAAGAGCTGGAGACTTCACAAAGCTGAGGCAACAAGGAGGATCTGGAACAGGGCATTCATCCCCAGTCCCAGATTTGGGGACGTATGATGGATCCTCAGTGTGCTTGGCCAATGTACATAGGGCTGACACCCCAATGTGGGGATGCCCAGCCGCCCCACTGATTGAAATGGTTGGGAAGAGCTGCCACCTATTAAAAATTCTGCATCTCCCAGTAAAGCAATGAAATGATTCACCTTCCTCGCTGGTGCAACGGGAAGGGACTGGCAAGCAGCTCCTATGCTAGATGCCAATTCCTTACCCCAGCTAATCATTTTAAAACTAACATGTCCTTGGCCTTAGTGAGCATTAAAGAGATTACATGCATAAATCCCTGCCCTCCCAGAGGAGTGAGGCCTGCTGCACATCCACAGCTTCCCATTACCAGTTTGTCGCATCTGGAAGCAAGAAGGTAACGGGTCCCACGGTGCTTAGGGAGCAGGAGAAATGCTTGAGGGAACAGGCAGGGGAAAACAAACATCACAAAACTAATAACATTTAAAGGGCAGCTAAAGCAAAAAAAAGAAAGGGCTCTTTGGTTTCCCTTGAATAAAAACTAAAAACTAAAAAGCAATGCAGATCCCTCTGGTGCGTGGCAGGCAGTGACGGAGGGACCCCCCCCCTCGCTCTGCAGCTCTCCATGGATCAACCCTCCATCCCTGCAGCAGATCCCAGCAGTTCCTTCAGGAGGACAACAACGCCTACATATAAATTCCTATTTTTATACCAGATAAGTTCTTGAAGACTTTTAAATATTTCTATTCAGGTTTGGAACCCTTTTTTTTTTGTTGTTCTTTTTTTTTTTTTCCTTTGGCAGAATGTTTTCTCTTGTTACATCAGTGTTTTTGTCACCATCTCCATATCTCCATCCACCTCGCTGGGCCTTGGGCCTTTCTCCCATGGAAGGATGAGAGGTGAATGAGGAATTCAGTGTTAGGTCAAAACAAAGAAGATCAGGGCTTGGTCACAGGCAGTCTGATCGATGCAGAGTGGAGGAGGCAAAAACGTGGCTGCACCTACTGAGCTTGGAAGCACTGATGAACCATTCCCTGCAGCTCTGCAGAGTTTGGGAGAGGAGCAAATGGGAGAAGGATGACATGAAGTGCCCAAAAGGGACCATCGGACTGAGGTGCAGCAGCTGGAGGAGCCCAGGTTGGGTCCTGCTGTGCTCTGCAGCATGGGATGGAGCTGAAACTCTCCTCCTGAAGACACCCACTGAGCAACATGGGGGGAAAAGCAGAGCAGTGGGGTGCAGGCTTGGCTCTGACCCGATGTCCATCCCAGCATCGGGCACAGATGTTACATGAGAACCCAACCAGCAGAGCTGGAGCAGCTGCTCAGCACAGGCAGAGCTCTGTGCCTCCAAGAGGTGCATGAGAAACCTCACAGCTGCAGAGCAACTGACTGTGCTTGGTTAGACTGCTGGGTGAACTGTCACAAGTGAGCAAAGCAAAGCAAAGCCCCACTGCCACACTCAGGGGCTGAGGCTCTGCACCAGCCTGTCCCCGACTCAAACAGCCTCAGCAGATGCTTCCAGATGTGTCCAGCAACAACAGTGGCTGTGAACACTTGATTTAACTTCACAGGATGGTGATTTCCAGCACAGTGAAAAAAGCATTTAAATGCGGTAGTGCCACTGGGTGCTAAATAGCTGCCACCTGCAGCATTCCCTGGGAAGGTTTGTACATTCTCCATATATTTATGGGTTGAAGTAGATCACAGGCACAGTTTATATCAGTGAAAAACTTCATGGTTGGATTTCAAATGTTCTGGCTGGCACTGCTCTGCATTGCAAACGGCCTGAATATACTCTGCCATGTAAAATTCATGGGACAGTATTTCCTAAAGCCCTTAAGTGACAAGTAGGTCCCCTTGATAGCTAAATGTTCGCTATTTGAATTCAAGTTATGCCTCATTTTTGAAAAGATAAATCACGAGCACACACACAGCTTCATCAGGATGCATTGTAACCAAAACGCTGCTCCGTTTCTGCAACGTTTTAAGGACTACACACAGAAGCAAAGAAGTGTGACCAAGAGATGGCCATAGCCACTGCTCTAACCCCAGATGTGACACAGGCTCCAGACCCCAGCAGTTTCCCCTCCTGGGAAGTGAGGCAAGTGGTGCCTTTGCATGTTCCAGGCAGTCTGCAACATCTGTGCACTCACACTGCTGGGGCTGATTCAGAGCAGCTTTCAGCAAGGCTGGGACCTCGTTGCCCCCAGCCCTGCGCTGTCACCCAGCACTGCTCACACCAGTGCTCCCCAAAGCACCATCACAAGGAAGCCCTGAAGAGTGCATGCAGTCAGCCATGTGCCCACCAGGCACTGGGGGTGACCTGGGGCAAAGATAGGGGCACACTGGAAGGCGTTGCAGCACACGCAGGGATGCAGGCTGGGTGCAGAGCAGGGCAAGCAGTGAGGATTCCCCACCTGCAGCACCCACAGAGGCCAAAGGCAGAGCAGAGGGCTTCCAGAGGCACTGGCTGTGTTACAGCAAGGGCTGCCTTTTTGGGGGCAGCCCATTTTCCCCTTGAATTGCTCAGGGGGCTCTGGGACGCACAGTGATGTGCACACACACCTATTCCTTTAGCAAGGCGCACCCGAGGCAATACCCAATTAAATTCTATCCAAGCTATAAGATAAACCCACACGTAAAGCCCAACCAAAGCCCTCAGCAGGAGGGAAAGATGTGGGAGAAACCTCCTGTGAGAGCACTCAGAGCTTCTGAAGTGCAGCACGGGGCCTAAAGGGTGTTGTGAGCTGGGGGAGAACACAGAAGATTTCAGCATCTTAACACGAGGTCACTGGATTTGCACTGTTGCATTAAGCTGCAAATCAATTTCCTGTCTCATTAACAATCCCTCACGTGTAATTGCTGTGAGCATTTACTTTAGGAATTGACTTACAGGGACGAGTTAAGCGCCCGGGTTTTGTTCCAATGCTGTTATGGCTCAGCGAGGGAAGTCATCCAATTTCACAGGGTCCTTCTTACTTCTTAGCAGTGCCACCAATGCCACGAGGATGCTGGAAGGGATAAGCAACGAGGGTGAAAAGCTTTGGGTCTCCCAGGTGAACAGCTCTGATATATTCACATCTAACATGCAACAGCCTACCTGGTCGTACTGAAGTTACAGATGGAACGTTGCATTTCTGATTTTTAGGAGGTCTGGACCAAACTCAGCACTCAGCCAGGTGGGTTTGGATGAGGAATGGCTCAGTTACAGCATGAATGATTCAACACTGATCCCAAATGGGAGACATTCCCATCCTTCACCCAAGGAGGGAGCTGAGTAACGAATCCCATTCATAACAGGGTAAAGAATGGGATTGCATCCCATCCATAAAGCCTGGAGTCCTGAATCCTGCCTGCTCCAAACCTGCAGAGCTGTTCCCCACCACACCAACCATCAGCTGGGAATATTTTCATCCAGCCTCACTGCACCCAGGCAGCTTTCTTCTCAACAACTTGCTTGTAGACTATTTTTTTAAGGAAAACAAATGGGGAGCAGTGTAAGCATACTGTATTTACTGTAATTATGGTTATTTATTGGCTACAGTAGCACGCAGTTCTTAAATAAAGATCTTTAGAGACTTCAGACAACTGCTGGAATGCTTCTGGAAGGGCAACGAGCACTGGGAGCACTCAGCATCCCCCCAGACCTGCACTGCCAATGGCACCCACAGACAGAACACCCAGCAGAACTCAGCAGAAGTTAATTAGGACACAGTAAGCTCTGGTTCTACCCCACAGACAGCAATATCTGATGGGAAGAGGAGGGGCTGCCCTCAGGGCGAGGAATTGCAGGTGTCTGTTGGGGTTCTGCTTAGATCTGTTAATTTAATGTGCTTTTCCTGGCTGGTGTTCGGATGGCAAGCAAGTAATGCTAGAAAACTCAAGTAAGAAATTTCACGTGGCTCATTAGTAAAAAGGGTAATTGATTTTTAGGATAGCTTGCCAAAAAACCTTCATCATCCATCGCAGCATTTAAACCCTGACTGGAGTTCTTCCAGGAAGGATATCCCTGAGACCAGCCATGAGCCAGCAGGCTCGTGAAGGTTCACTTCCATTACAGAAAATAATTTGCACTGTGGCAGGAAGCACGGCATGAAATCACCTGCTCTGCGCTCTGTTGGATTAATCCATCTCCCTCCTTCCTTCTGGCCTTAAATAAAACCTGTTTGCTTCCCTCCACCTGCAGGATGGACTCCAAGGGATGGAGCAGCGGTGTGTGGCACAGCTCTGTGCTTGTGCTGGAGTCAGAGTGGGCAGTGAGATGGGGGCTGAGCAGCAGTGGCCACAGGAAACATCACCCAGACCTTCCTGCTGCACTCGCTCACGTTCAGTTGTGCTTAAGCACTTCTGTTCCCACCAAGCTGAACTCCACATCAGCTCACAAAAAGAACGTGCTTTGGGATGGAAGCAAAAAGGGTCACCTTTGGGAAAGTGCTGGGAAAACCCCAGCTGCTCTTGAAGCTGGCCTGTAAGCTTCCAGCTCCAATGATTTTGGATGGTGCAGTGCGTGGGGAGGGGAGGGATGGAGGGGTAAGGATGGAGGGGGAGGGATGGACTCCTTTTCCAAGGAGCCCCCACTGCCCACGGGTGGAGGGATGAGTTTATCTGGCAGCCAAACAACACACTGAGCCCTTAGTGTGGCTTAGGGGCAGGATGAGGTCCCAGAGCCCAGCTCAGCTGTGTTCAGCCCATGGCAAGCTGTGGCCCCTCTGCCCCACACTGTGCAGGGCCGCAGGTGAGCCCCCTCCTCCCCACAGCCCCTTAATGAGCTCAGGGACTGCAGCAGCAGAGGGGCTTTGTAAGGTGGGGGGGAAGCATAATTAAAGCACACAGCAGGGAGCAGCCAGCACAGAGATGGATCGCCCCCAGTGCATTTCTGCTTTCTCAAGTGCCATCATTAACGGCACACAGACACCAAGGGGAAATTGGTGGCCATGGTGAATCCCATTCAAACCTTGGAATCAGACTAAGCACACCTGACTCAACGTCTTCTAATGCAGAGTTAACCAACACGCCCCTGCTTAGGATTAGCACTGCAACAGTGGGTTTGTTTTTCTCTATTTCACCTGAGATAATACACGAACCCAAAAACCCATCAGTGTTCAGCGTGCTTCAGCAAAAGACACCGCTTTGTTCACACGCTCCAAAGCTCCACGTTGCTATCACAAGAGACAGGCAACAAGTGAACAAATGTCTGCAGGGTGTCACTGCCAAAAAAAAGCTGGGAGAAATGGCAGGGGAGGGAACAAGTGGAATATCTACGGCTTCCAGTGCAGCTGTGCTGGGAGGAAGGCAGCAAAAGGAAAGGGGAGAGCAAACTGGATTTCTTCAAAGCATCCTTCCATGTGTGGGGAAGGAGGGGGATGCATTATGCAGGTGGTAGCTGTGCACTCGCATGCATTTCGTAGCCACAAGCAATGCATGTCACACCTTACCTGCTAAAAGCCTCTCCTGGAGGTATGCAGGCATCTGAGCTGAGCCCCATTGCTGAGCACTGCATTGCTGCTGCATTTGCAAGCCCAGTTGTTGCTCCCACCGAACCACATCCACTGCTACGTTGTAAAACCCTCTGCAATACCGGGCTAGGAAAGCTGTTCTACAAAACAAGTGGCTATTGAAGAAAATTGCCACATTTCCAGGCACTCCCTCCATCCTGCTTGAGGTTTAAGGGATGCCTGCAGCAAACAAGATAGTAACAAATGAGCCAAAGGGAGGGAGAGCAGCAGTGAGGGAAGGCAGAGTGCTGGGAAAGGGAGAAGAGGGCAACAGCCTGTGAGCTGCACTGCTCAATGCACCCCAGCAGACTGTGGGACTGAGCAAAAGAATTAACACAGATCAGCGTGCAGAGGATGGCAGAGCCAGGCTGGGTGTAAGAGCAGCATATGGGGGTTGTTTTCCTCTTAGCTACCATTCAAATTCCAGCAGTTAAGGCAATCTAGTTATTCAATTTAGATAAGCTTCAGTAGCTAACAGCAATTTAAACAGCTGCCTGTGCCTCACCATTCTGTTATTGCCTCCTTCTATCCAAGTGCTAATGCCATTAGCAAATTGACTTCCTCCCTCACACAATCTGTTTGGCTTTAGCATGTGCAATTCTAATTGCTTCCTAATACCTGGGCCCAGCAGCAGGCTGCAGAAGTTTGTGCCACAGAGAGCCTCAGTGTGAGGAGGGGTGTGCAGGCAGCCCCTGTGCAGCCCCCTCCTCTGGGGGAGACAGAGGAACAACTGCTGAAATGGAGGAGAAAGAAGCTGAGGCACAAATTACCAGCAAAAAGACACGTTTTTTTCTGCAGTGCAGAACAGTTACACGGGAGAGAAGAGGCAGACTCAAAGCACGCAGGGAAAGCAGCATTTCAAACTGCAGCCAAAGGCCCCGTTCTGCCCTTCCTGGTGCTGGTGCCACGCTGTCCATCACTGCCTTCCATCTTAAAACATTAAAAGAACCATATTCAGCTTCCCTGCTCCGGGCAACTGCCTCCCCTTGGCAAGAAGAGGGAGCGGACCATCAAAAGATGAAGGACTCCTTTGGCTCCCACTTTGACCTCCTCATCAGCACTGAGGAAACGGATGCTCCTGGACCTTTCATGTCATCTTTCTGCATTTCTAAAACCCGGCTGCCCACAGGAAACAAGCTCTATATTTGCATTACAAAGTGTGAGGGGACTCCTCCAGATGGGACTGCTTCTTTGTGGGTTTTAACCACCAGCTCCCGAGGAAGCATCTGCCTGCTCCTGCTATTCAGAGGGTCCTCCAGCCCCAGACAGGACCCGAGGAGGTCTCACCCCATGCAGAATGGAGCCTCCTCACTCCTGTGGTGTGTATCTATAGCACACAGAGCACAATTTCTTCACATTCAGAAGCAAAATGAGCTCTGAAAGTCTGCTGCATATATATCCCAGGATGTGGGGCACTCACCATCAAAAAAGCCACAGACAGGAGAGGTCTGGGTGGGATGAACGCAGCCGGCACGCAGTGGGTTCCTCGAGGTGTCCTAAATGTGGGTGTGCACTGCTCTGTGTCAGTGCTGCTGCTTGGAAAGAGGAGATTCCCTGCGGGTGAGAGGATGAGGTGACAAAAGAGAACCAAGATCTGGGTCTCCCCTGCTTGCATTTTGCTCAGGGGTGGAGAAAGTGTGGGCAGAAAGCCGAGCTGACCCCCCTCGCCCTGCCCAGAGGCAGCCTGCCCTGCTGTGTGTTTCAGTCGATGAGAAATCTGTTGTTAAGAACAGTTAGCCTAAAGCAGGGCTCAACAGGGCAGCTCAGCAGTAAATCAGCGCAAAGCACGGAGCCAGTCAACAAATGCACACCCAGGGGAAACTTCCAGCACTGCAGGACGGCCCCCTTCACCTCCACCAACCTCTGCCCGTGGCTGTGAGCAGCGAATTCTTCCCTCAGAACCCAGCAAACAACCCACAGAGAATCCAAGGCTGGTAACAGGCTCAGCTCCTCACTCAAACACAGACAACCCCACGGCCTGCAGATCATTATTCAGATATACCCATTACCCACTTAATTGGACATGAAGATCCAGCTCGCTACGTTTTGGTCTGATGTTTTTTTTTCAATAGGATGTTCTGCAAATAAAGTGTCTGCTTGTATATTCAGCTCTTTCTACATTAAAGCGTTATTTTTCTGGTCTGAAGAAAAAATATAATAGTATGCTTTGATCTAAATAGCAGAGCTCCATCATTACTTTCCCCGGAATGGGATGCGTGGTGCATTCCTGTACTTCAGTTCACGGGGAAAAAAAAGGAAACAGAGCGAGTAAATAGAGTTGTTTACTGTAAAATAAAGACAGAAACCAGAGAGAGAAGGCACTTAATAAGTCCCTCTGCGGATTCTGCTACCAATGGGGAAACAATGCTCCCTACAGTGCTGCTGCATGCTTTGTACTTATTAGTCACCAGGAAAACGAGCCACAGGCCCGCTGAACTCTTCCCTCTCCTCCTCCTTTAAAGATTTTAGGAGTGAGCTCAGCTCTGAGTCGTGATTAAAACCACCCCGTTACGCTCCTTGAGCTGCAGTGCTCAGATTGAAGATGTGCTTGTGCTGCCTAATGCTCCCTGCCTCGCTGTTCTGAACTACAAAGGGAAGAGTGGAAGCTTCCAACTACTGCTGATGATGCTTCAGCTTTCTGAAGTGGGAGACAAACAAACACAACAGGCAGGGAGCTCAGCTCCTCCCAGATCCCCAAAACAGACCTTGGGGTCTGCTGGGAAGGACCACAGAGACCCAGCAGGGACCCAGCTGCAGCATCTTCACTTCTCTGCACCTCTTTTGCTCCAGCTACCGACCTCAGGGATCTGTGTCACAAAACCTGGGCAAGGGAGAAGAAATTCAAGAGGATGAGGGAGAAACAGGATCCCAAGTTCTGAGCTGCAAAACAAAACAAAAACACCCCAAACTCTCCAACCCAACCAAGAGAATAACTACAAACCTCATTGTGAAACAGTGCACCAATACTGATGTTGATCTACTTGTGACAATAAGCGAGACAGAGACAAGAAATCGCACTAGAACTGAGTCTGATTCTCTGCAGCTCTGCTTCTCAACCACTCCTGCAAGCAGCGGAGAGCCAGGCTCACCACGACGACCCCTACCAGCCCGGTTCCAAGCCCTATCAAGGATCTATGAAAGGATTTTCTTTGCCAAAAGTACAGCTTCTCCTCCACGTCTACAAGGGTGCTGTTGGCTTCGATTCCTTCCTCGTTCCTGACTGCCAGCTTCTGCTCTCGAGTCAAGGATTTGCCAAAGTCCAGGTCCACCAAGTCATTTCGGATCACCCTGAGCCCAAAGTAGATCCTCTTGATGACCCTGAACGTCTTCAACACGCGCACGTCGCAGCGGTACGTCCCAGCATCAGATTCCTTGGTTGGGGAAAAGGCAACGGCGAAACCCGGGTTTCTGAAAGGTGCAAACAAAACATCATTCATGGTGATGAGACCCGGGGCGAGTTTCCACGTACAGCTGTACCCTCTGACACCCAAATCAATGACATCTGAGGTCAGGCAGCTGAGCACCAGGGGTTTGCCCATAGGGACGGTGAGGTGCAGCAAACCGCAGCCCCACGTGGTGGTGCAGTGCGAGCGGCGCGTGGTGCAGTTCTTCCTCTCCCCTGCTGCTGTGATCTCACACATTTCCTCCACTTGGAGGCCCAGGCCGCAGGTGACGCTGCACGACGTGGCGTTCACTGCAACGTGAGCCTCTGCTGACTGCAGCTCTGGTGGGATGGTCACTTTAGGAAAGGAAGCTGCCCCCAGCCGGAGGCAGAAAACCCAAGGCAGCATCACGCCAAGGATGCAGCCGCTCCCCAAGGTCTTTGCGGCAGCCATCGGATGTGGCACCGTGTGAATTCAGCAGTCAGAACAACTTCTGGTCCATCTTCAAACAGAAATCTCACCAGCATCCCCCAGCGAGGCAGGTTTGAAGCTTGACACTGCCAGGGAAGGGGCAGAACATCACTGTGTGGGTCAGAACCGATGAGGAGTTCCAGTTCCCAGGCAGCAGAACGTTTAAACCCACTGTATCCCAGCAACTGGGATCTGCTTGACTATTTATTAAGTCCTCCTTTCTACTCCTTGACATTTCCATGCCATTTCAGATGAATTTCCACGCTGCTGTTCCAGTTCAATCTTCCCAGCAAACTATAAAACAATACATCTTAATTGCTGGAACCTCTAAAACAATGTTGCTTAGCACAAAGAAATCATGACACCCATAGCGGCTGTATGGCTCTGCTCTGTAGACACTTATCCTAAAATCTGAAGTCCTCCCCAAAGGACCAAGATGATGAGAACAAGATTTTGACATCCAGAGATCAGTGGTGAGCAGGGCTGCATCACTGGCACCCATCATTGTCCAAGAGTTGACGGCACCCAGTGGTTCTGCATGGGTTGGAAAGCAGATGGGATTCAAGAGCACCAACCCCACTGCATCCCGAAAGAAAAAAGCAATGAGAAAAGCTCTCCATGATCAAGTTGTTTCTTTCTGATGGTGTAACAGAGCTATGGTCAAACCAGGTCAATAACCAGATTGTCTGAACGATGGATTGCAGAAAGGATTTAGAATGCCACGTTCTTCACTGGCTTGGCTAATGAATATCCAAGTTTCTCTTCTCAATAGCCCTTAATTTATTAAAAGCAAAACCAAAATGGCTTCTGAGATGGAGAATGGCCACAAACGCAGTCAGCTCCTACAGAGATGCTCTCTGCACCCAGCACTCTTCGTGTTCAGTTCCCTTCAGCACTTCTCAGGGTTCCTACACTGCACTCAGGTCTTCCTTCCATGGGGATTTCAGTAAAGACACCACCAACCAAATGCCACACTGCAGAAAAGCCAAGAATAGCAATAAAACCAGCCTTGACACACAGGCTGTGGTGAAGGCACACGTTTGCACCAGAGCTGTAGGGCAGGGTTCCTTGGCAGCATCACAACAGAAACCATCACGAAGTTTGGAAAAGCCAAGACTTAAGCCACGACTTTAGGAAATAAAACATACCTCTTTATTTACAGGCACAAACCTAAACCAGTGCTATATGCTACCACCAAGCCAGGATCTGACCAGTATTGTACAAAACTACAGACGTCAGGAAATAAAACAAAAGAGAGAAACAAACCAAGGACATACAGACTGTACAGAGAGGGTTTAACAGAAATGAAGGCTGGAGTCTGTGGCAAACGATTCGCTTTAACACAACCAGGAGAGCCACTGCCTGTGCATCTTGTGAAGCTTTTGCGTTCAGCCACGTATGGGCAGGTTTGACAAAACAGTTTTCCACAGGAGATGCAAGCCATCCTACGAGCAGAAAGAACAAAGGAAACCGATGCTGCCCACGTGGGAACAAATGGCATCAAGCAGATCACAGCACCAAAGCGGGAAACGAAAATACCAGTCTGAAATCCTCCTGATGTAACACGTCTCCTCTCTTGCCATGCTTACGTCTCATGTCATCACTGCAAATTCACACCTCCCTTCTTGACTCCTTGGCTTTTAATGTCTGCAGGATGCTTTGGAAATCTAAATACTTGGTGATAACCTCAATAATTGCATCTGGGGAAAACCTGAAGGTCATCTGCAGGAACTAGGAAGTCTCTACAAAACAAAGGGCATTGGGAATGAAAACTTAGTTTGGTACAGAAAGATCTGGATGCAGATAGAGAGAAGCGTCTCCATCCCAATCCCACATGGAAAATATTGCAAGTGAAAGGTTAAAGCACAGCTGGAATAAGCTTGAGTGTTCACCTTCTGTATTTGACTCAGAAATGGGGGGAAAAAAGAAAAAGAGCATTTTTAAAAAGTCATGGTCCATATGTTTGTCTTTTACAATCACACCATTATTCATTTCATCTTTAAGCCCTGGAAGAGTAGCTGAAAAAAAATACAGTTCCAGTTAGGAGAAATATTGGCTGTTCCCTTCTCCAAGTACCAGCATGTAGCAGCTAAGGAGGGAACAGCATTCCTGGTGGGGCATCTTAAATGGAAACAGAATAAACACACTTGCAAGGAGAGAAAGACACTGCCAACAGTGCTCTCCATACCACTCAGTTTACACACTTCTGTCTAGACTGTATTTTATCCAGAGCTACCTCCATGAGCTCCTCTTCCCATCAGCAGAGTCATCCTTTGTGTCTAAAATATTAACAACATGAAAATTCATTCTTTGCAGACTTCAGAGGGTGTCTTGATTCTTCACGTTAGGTCTCTAGCCACTTGAGATGAAATCAAACCTGGCACATAATCAGCAGCAGTTTCACTAAGCATGTCAGCATAGAAGGCATCACACTGAGCTAACCAAAGCTGCAAGGCAACGCAGCTGGCACAGAAAGGCCCACAACTCACTGGAATGGGAATTAACAGCAAAGAAAAGGAAGTTTGGAGGATACACAGTCATTGGTATCAGGAATAAAAACGCACACTTTGGGGATTTTTCAATCCAGGAACAAAAAAAAAATGACTTAAAAGACAATTGGTGATGAGCTCTGGAGTGGCAGAGGGTCGGGTACCAGCTCAGTGCAGAACATCACACGTGCCAACATGAAGGCAGTCCAGCCAGTCTCTTTGCAAACTGTGTGACCTGAGAGTCAGCATCTCACACTGCTCGACCAAGAGGCAATTAAGGAAGAACGAAGGCCGTTTCCTCTTCAATACTCATCTCTTATAAAAGTCACTCCCTGAATCCATGGACAATCAGGCTGCTGTATTAAAGTCAGTCCGTTCTGACTGCTGCATCTGTTCTCCATGTTATGGTGCCAACACGGGAAAGAACAGAGGAGGATAAAGAAGAGGGTCTTCATAACAGCTCTGAGATGGCACCACCTGCTAAAGAGATCAAAGACAGGTGAAAAATAAATCATCTGCCTCCGACAGGTTCTGAAATCAATGAAAAAAAACTGAAAGCCTTTGAGAATACGATTCTCTACATTCCTTCCAGAATGAGATGCAACCAACGAGGCACCGTCTACCACAAATTAAGAACCTTGTATCTGAGACCACAGGCACAGATGAGGCAGTTCATGGTCTCTGAGCTTTTACCCCACAAGCACACTTACCTGCTGGAAAGATGCACCGACCCCAAAACCTCAAAGCAGAAGCATAACAGAAAGGAACAAGTTCCTCCTACATTGAAGTCAAACAAGACTGCTGCATGGCTTTGCTCTAAAAACTGTACAACAGATCAAGCTTCCCAGTTTGTTTTTACTGAAAGCCAATTTTGACACAGCTGCTTTGACAACAAGATATTGGCTGCCAGGCCCCAGCCAAGCAGCTCCCAAACATCCACTCTAACAGCAAATCAGCCTGCAGCTCCCAGAGAATAAATGCTTGTGGAGAGGCTGTGTGAGTGAGTGATGGGCTCCTGCAGGAAGCAGCAGCACGTGGAACGAGCAGAGCTAACAGCTTCATGCAAGAGAGACAGAAGTGTGCCCAGCTCCAGCAGTGCAGGCAGGAGGCTGTTGCATTGCAAGTGGGTTGGCCCCCCAGGGAGAACTGGCTGTTCAAAATAGACATGGCAAGTCATAAAGAGAAGACAAGAGAGACGTGGATTTCATGGACTAGAAGACTGTTGTTGAGTGCTGGGAGCCAAGGGGCAGCTCCTCCTGTGGGCAGTCTGTGACTCAGTGTGTGACTCACACAGACATTTCCAGCACTGAGTGGTGGGATCTGCTGCATGGATCTGGTAGATCCTTTTAAATCAGCAGCACTGTGTAAGGGAGCTCAATAACTGAGACAGGACTCCATCCATGCAATGTTATTTGCCTCTAGCTCAATCGAGCTGAATACCAGCATGGTGGCAGAACACCCTTACATGCTTGTGTAAAAATACATTTGAAAAAGCTCTGCTACCTCCAATGGGCAAAGAAAGCAGAGAATTTGGGGTCTAAACTCAACCCCAATTCTGTCTTCACGCTGCCCAAAAACCCAGTGCTGAACTCACTGATAGGGTTATGAACATCTCAAGCTGAGCACAATTAGCAAATTAAATTCTACAGTGGTCTCATAAAAGCAAGTCAGACTGTGACAGCTGCATAGGAAGTGATAAGCAAAAACACAGGGGGTAACACAGGACCAGCAGTGAGGGAAGGAGGAGGGAAAAACAAAAAAACCCAACAATTCTGTGCAGTCTAAAATCCACAGCATTGCTTTGTTCAAAGAAATGCAAAACTTGAGATCTCAGTTACATCACATCTTTGAATCCGTTTCTGTATCGACCACAGGCTCTCTTACAGTGAAAAAAAACCCCAAACAGAATGCACATCATTTAATCCAAACATGTACTTCCTTTACTACACTTGAATGAGCATTTCCCAAATAAGCTCGAGTAGTAAAAGAGACAGATGGGAAACACTGCCACCAGCTGAGAACCAGTCCCTGTCTGAGATTCAAAGTCTGGGCCCTAACAAAGGTGACAGCAACAGTCCTGTTCTGGTAAGCAACCGACAAAGCGTGGTCATAAAGCAAAGAACACAAAACGATCCAACAAAATCTGTCTTCTTTTACAGCAATGCACTTCTTGGAATTCCACTCAGGCTGCTCCACAGCCAGGATTAAAGAATTCAGCTCCTGAATTTCATCCCAGGCCCCAATTGTCAAACAGACTGTAAGAAACGCTTCGTTTCAACCAGTGCCATCCCTACTGAAACCCAACGTGCTCCTCGTATGCAACAACGCATGCAGGTATCGCTTTTGTTACAAATACTAAAAGCCCTTCCACTTGGAAAACAAATACAGAAACATCTGCCTATCCTTGACAGCAGTGACATCAGTGGCATCCAGCGAGCAAGGGCCATTTGGGAAGATAAAGTGCTACGACTCTGCAAGGCCACCAAGCAAGCAACGACGCTCCCAGTGGGTCCTTACCTGTCAAAGGCTGTCCCAGCTCCGCCTGCACTTTACCCTTCGCTGCTCCTTCCAGAGGTAAAGCACCTCTGTCCCCTTTGTAGAGTTTCGGTTTAAATGGAGAATCTTTGTCTTTACCTTTTGATCCTTTAGGCCTGCCTGCTTGCTTCTTCTTGGATTTACCATCTCCCTTCACACCCAGCAGCGGATGGACTTCTGCAGGAAAAAACAAGGTGTTACCAGGCTGAGTTATCCCTTAGGGTGCTTAAATGAGGTGTGCAATGCAAAATTACAGCTTTGGGATGTCTGCCCTCATTTCTAGCCTGCAAAACACCAGCAAACTTTGCCATTAGTAACTGTTATAATTATTAACTTCATAGGAAAGAATGAACTTCTGGACTTTTTGTCTTTGGACTGAGCAAAGCTAAAAAAAAAACCATCCCAAATACAGAACTGGTGCTGAATCAATGGCAGCTTCTACACACCGTCATTAGGTACTCCTTGTAGCTCTATGTTGGTGGTTTTGGGCTTCTTCTTTGGTGCCTGAGGTCCATCAGAGGACGACTGCCTCTTCTTCTCAGATCCCATCCCCTCATCAGTTAAGGAACTCTGAACAGCATCAGGTGGAGGCCCATAGGGGTTTTCTTCCGGATCCTCTACTTCAGGAGCAATGGGTAAATAAAGCAGAGCCTTGGAGTCCTCCAGTTCTTCATCACTGTAAAATAAAGTTATGATTTCTTGTAAAACTGGGAGTCTTTAATATCTTGTTTCTTTTCATTTACAAACCCTGAGCCTATTTCTCTGCCAATGGTTTTTCACACAAGTAACTCTTTCTACCTGCTACAGCAGAGACACAAAAAACCTAAGAGTACAGAGGGAGCTGCTTTGGGGGCAATGTCAGTGATGTGTTTCGTATTCACACTTTAAACAAAGTTATTCTTTTACCTGCTACAAAAGGCAGCGATGGGATCCACACTGGTTACATCCACTTCTTCATCTTCTGCAGCATCAGCACCTGAGAAGCAGGGAGAAAGGAAGAATTAAAGAAAGAAAGGAGAAAAGCAAATTGTTCAGAAAGAATGGGACTGCTCTTAAATGTCTGAGCATGCAGGGGTGAGAATGGCAGCACCACACACACAAGGCATTTCCCCTTGCAGCTATCAGGTTTTTAATCCCAGCTGCTGCACTGTTCTCACTGAGACTTCTTGGACAGAAGTTGTTTTAATGCTTCGTTCCTACAAACCAATGCTACATTTTAACACAAAAGTGATGTAAATAGAAGCCTGAAAACGAGGAGAGCTTTATGCCTTAGCAGGAAGAGCTCTCAATTCTCTCTGCAGTAACTGCAGCCTTTTCCCCTGCACAATTTTTCAGCACCACCAAGTGGCCAAACTGTGCCCCTACTGATCCCAATTCACCACTCACATCCCCACAGCTGCCAGTTTTAATCTTTATTAGGGTCACATATTTGGACTAACGATTATTTGGTAACACCTGAACGGCCAACTGCACAACAAAGAGATTCACAGTACCTGTCTGTTCTGGTTCACTCTTATCTTCATCTTCAATGTCAAACTCTGATTCTCTCTCTTCATATTCTACATTTTCATCCAGCTCTTTGAAATCAGGTGCAAAGGCACTCCAGTTTTCCTAAGTCACAAATCCAAGATGAGATTTACCTCAGTGTGAAGGAATAGCTGCCAAATTGGGGATTCCTGCAATTGCAATCTTATTCTGTGTGGAAATCAAGCCTCAATCAGCTATAGAGCCACGTGGCAAATTAGGAACTGCACAAACAAGCTCCTGCTGAAAATCTGACATTACAATACTCCTTAAATGAATGCCAATGTAAAACCAAGGATGCGTTTGTGTTCAGCCACAGTAGTTTTGGCTCACTCCAATTTCCAGTGTTTCAGCTACACATTCAGAATGACACCATTCCCCCATCCAACATCCCCAAGATCATATTTAGCACTTGACACAAAGCTCAGCAGGTGAAATATAAGTACCCTACTCACATTCAACACGATGGCAAACGTCTTTCAAGTTAGGCAGGTGAAGCCAGAGAGTTTGCTGAGTTGGGGGTAATACAAGATTTCCACGTGCAATAATTCAGGCTACTGGGACTGGAATGGCTGGAGACCAGCAGGGAAAGCTCTAAAAGAAGCAATGTAGAACACTTACCACTTGATTTTGAGCCCATATTGACACGACACCACTGGAAATTGAAGCTATGATTGGTCGGACAGGATGCCACTGGGTTTATATGAAAGAGAAAAGAGGAGGAGCTTAACTGGTAAACGGAATTAAGAAAGCTTAGCTTTCTGAATGAGAAACTTAACGATAGCTGGCAGCATTCTTACTGCTACATCCAAGAGCAGCTCTCCTCGGGTCCCATGGAGGATTTTAACCAGGTTTCCAATACTCTTCTCCCAGATGTAGAGAGCATGCTGACGTGCCGAACCTGCCACTATGTATTCACCATCACCAGAGAAACAACATTTCTTCCAAGGTGTCCTGCAAGCAAAGAGAAAAGAAACCATAAAAGACTTCAATGCTGAGGATGAGGACCGTGGGACTGTTCTTCAGACCACAACCTTACATCTTCCCATCCACAAATAATATTTACATTTCAAATCAAACTGCGACTCACTTCAAATGTCAAACATTTGTCTGTTGAATAAGATGCTGAGCTGCCCTTCACGCAGGCGCCCACAGGTACAGAACACACAAACCTCAATGTTTTCAAGGCAAGCTGACCTTTCTACTGCAGGCTGGCCACCCATTCTGCTGCTTCTCACCTGTTCACTAAATCCTGCAGCTTCTGCATTGGCTCAGGCTCCCCATCTCGCCCACAGGTTAAAATTTCACGGCCATCATACACCCTGATGATCCGGTCAGCTGTGTTGATTAGAAAGCAGCTGTGGGAAGAATGCCACAGAACATGCATTGCATTAAAAAGAGAGCAAAAAAATATATATCAGGATATGTTGTGGGAAATAATTGTGGGAGGTTGTTGGGCTTTTATTTCTAAGACCTGGTGTAACCCATAGTAACTCACCTTCCCTTCCGAGCAAATTCGATTGATTTAATAGCTGTGGTGTTGCTCGTTCCAGTTGTCACTCTGAAGGAGGCAACGAGGTCCTGAGTGTCTGTTTTTAGGACCAAGATCTGAAGATTAAAGAAACAGGAGGCAATCAGCATCTTGTTGTTACTCGCTCCCCTTTTAGCACCTCTCACATAACTACTAACCCTGACAACAGAAGCCTCAGCAATCTACACAGGAATAGTTGGAACTCTGCTACTGATGTTTCTACTACAGTTTCTGCAACACTTCTGCGACATAAACATTGGAAAAGGATCCAACAAATATGGTCAAAGACAAGAGCAACACAAAGAGCTCAGATCTACATGCTACAGATCTTAGAAGGTGAAATACGAGGACGTAACAACACATCAATTATTCAAGAGACATTCATTTGTATAATAAAAGAAAGCAACCTAGAAACATCACACATCTTGATAAAGTGAGCTAAGCTACAGCATCCAGTGCTCTTGCCACAGTCTCACCTTCCCTTTGGCATTGCCTGTATAAATGTATTCCCCTCGCCTGTCAAAGGAGGCCACGACGTTGAGATCAGAATCATCATCCACAGGAAGCACAACGTGTTTGGAGTCTGACAGCGTCAGCATCACTGGTGCAGACTTCATGGGACAAACCAAAACTCTGTTTCTGCAAAGCAAAAGCGGAAGAGTTCACAGTTTCTGCTCTGGAAAAGAAGCTTCCACATGTAGCAGCAGGAAAAAAAAGTCGGTCTACATTGAGAAAGGCAGAATAACAGCATCTTTTGTTCAGTCTTTCATCCGGCCTTTCTTTCTTACGCTACAAAATGGCATCAAGCCAGCATCTGCTTTCATTTCCTTTCTTCTTCTAAAGGCTCCTTTATGTCTGTGCAGTAACTTGTAAACTCAACGAGGCATTTCTATACCCAGTTCTAAGGATTGCTCCCATGTTTACTTTCCTCCCTTCCTTTCAAAATAACAAGAGCCACAAGCAATCCACATTAGGGCCCCACTCACAGAGGGCATCCAGAAAGCCACAACAAATCCAAGTCAGGGCCCTCACTGCATAAAGAAGACAACCTGAAAAGATCTACCAGGTTTAGGAAAAGCACTTCAAGCTCCAGTCAAAACACTTTCACAATCATTAATTCTACCCAAATGAGAGCATTGGTTTTTTTTTCACAGGACTTACTGGTCTCGAGGGTGATACTGAACTTTCAGGATAGGCGAAGGAAATCTGAATCTCTGGTCGCAGTCCCCAGACAGCACATCCCACTGCGACACGATGTTATCAGTCGAGGCACTCACCAGTTTGTGGCCATCCCGACTCCAGCTATAGAAACAAGGGGCACTTCAAGTAAAAGCTACTCCTTCAATACATAAAAAGCATCCACTAATTGGTGTGTTAAATTAGCAGATCTCATATTATGGTTTGGCTGTGAATCCGCTGGCTTGAAAACCAACTTCTAAATTCTAGTAACCAGAAGATTTCAAGAGTGTTTCACGTTTTCAAACACTTTTAAAGGAAATTATCTTGAAACAGACCATCTTTTTACGTGGTCTGAAACAGACAAAACAAAGGGGAATGGTATTAAACTAAGGGTAGAGATTTAGGTCAGATGTTGGGCTGAAGTCTTTTATTCAGAAGGCACTGCTGCTCTGAGCTCCCATCCCCGAAGGAACTCAGGGCCAGGCTGAGCCCCTGGCAGCCTGAGCCGGCGGTGTGACACCAAGCGGCAGTAAATACGAAGCGCTCCCTTACCAGAGCGAGCAGACGGGGTGGATGTGGGCGCTGATGATTTTGGCAATTCCCCTGGTGAGGAAATCCCAGATGACGATGCGACCGTCGTTGCAGCCCACGGCGAGCAGCGTGCCCCAGCGGTTGAAGGTGCAGGTCAGGGCCATGCTGATGCAGTCCAACGTGCCATCGGCTTCCTGAGGTGAAAGGAGGGCGGTCAGGGCGCTGCGCAGGGCCGCTGCGGGCCGGGGCAGCCCCGCGGGGCGGGCGATCCCTTACCTCGGGGTAGTTCTGGCCGAAGGATTCTGCAACGGAACGCAAAGGCAGCGTTTGAGCGAGGCGCGCCCCCGAAGCCCGGCCGTCCCACCCGGTTCCCACAGCCCCGGTTCCACACCGCCCACCTCCCAGCCCCGCTCCCGGCCCCACCGAGCAGCTCCAGGTTCATCGCGGCCGCCGCCCCGCTCCGTCCGTCTCCGTCACCCGAGGACCCCTCCGGGGGCCTTCGCCGCGCGCCGGGCTGCCCCCGGCATTCGCCTGACGGAACCCTTCGCTTTTCCTACCGCCGGCTCCGCGATCAGACCGCTAAAACGCGGCTCACACCCGTCCCACCACTGAGCGGCGAGGCTCGGAGCTTTCTGTCTTTCGGTGCTTTCAGGCGGGCGGAGCGGCATTGTTCAGGCAGTGAGACGGGCAGCCCCGCGCGTGCGCACATGGAAGGTCCGGGCGGACGCCGCGACCGCAGCGCGGAGTTCCGGGACGCGAAAGGAACGGACAGAAATTGCGGACCCAGCGGTTTATTGAGAGCGGCGATGAGGGCTGAACTCACGGTCGCGTCTCTTAGAGCACGGAAACACGGTTAGTACAAAACCAAAGTAAAAATACAACGATTCAGGGCAGACGATTCCGGTTATTGCACTTTTTTTTTTTTTTTCTCTCCTCTTTGGCGCCCGGTAAGCTCGTTACATTGTTATAACGCCGTAATACAGAGCACTGTAACATAGAAAAGCGATACAAAATACACGGGGTCTACAACAGTTTCTATTTGCTTGCTGCTTCAGAGCTGAAGGCCACGGGCTGTCCGTAACGAGGGCTGGGAGGGAGCAGATCCGCAGCCCTTTAGTGTCAGGAGGAGCCTCTGAATGAAGGGCTTTGGCCGTTCAGCCCTGTGCCATCCTCAGCCTTTGCTCCCAGCTCCTTTTCCTCCGTAGTGTTTGCAAGTGAAGGCTGAGTGCTGGCACAGCAAGGCTCAGCACCTGGCACTGTGTTCTTGCACCTCGCAGCTCCACTGCTGCTTCCTATGGGTCCCTATGAGCACTTAAACTCCTCCCTGACCTGTGCAAAGAAAGCTTGCATCTAAAATCCTACAGCTGAGCTCCCCTTGGAGCAGGACAGAGCTCCAGGAGAGGTGTTGTGGTGTGGGATGGCCATTCTTGATCTGAGCATGCCATCCCACACAGGTGGCAGCGGTTACACGTAGCAGGACCTTTTAATACAGTTCCTATTAGTTTTGGTCACCTTACTCTTAAAAAAAGAGTGTGTGTGTGGGGGGGAGACATTTTAAAGAGCAATTGTGAAAGCTCTCCTCTCAGGAAGAACTTCATAGTCAATGGGAAAAAGTGCAGAGAAAGCAGTGCAAAGTATGGGAAAACCTGCTGAGCTGTGATGCTGCACATGCAAGAAAACATACTAAATGGAAACAAGACAAAATAGCTGCAAAGAGCAAGGAAAAGGCAGCAGAGGAGTGTCTGGGAATGGCTATGTGGGGAAAGCTATACAAGAAGTTTCTAGAATTGCATATACAGAGATTTAAGTTTTATTCATACATTTATTTACACAAGTTATATCTATTAATTGCAAGAGACTGACCTTGACTCTCCTTGTTTTAAATAAGGTTATAACCACCACGCACAGTAAAGGAGTTAATACTATTAGTGTCATGGGTGGCATGAACGTGCACCAGGGCAGGGCGATGCCCAGCAATTCTACTTTGGAAAAGCATTTGTTCTTCTGCAGATGCAGTTTTGGCTGCTGCACCTTCAGCTGGAGCAGCCATAGATGTGTCTGTATAGAGCCACATTGTTAATGCCATCACAGACTGGAAAATGCTTATAATGTGTGCAGGCAAGTAAAAAAGTTGGTTTTTTAATATAAAAAAGCATGAAGTCTGTCTATTGCACAAAGAAGGAAAGAGTTAAACTAAACTACTACTGCAGGATTACGTATCCCTTTCCTTTGCTCAAGCTGTTTAACAAGCAGATTATCAGTTGTAATTTTGTTATGTACTAGCCAATAAATTCCAGCAACAAGGTGCAGTAATTCCACGTGCCTACAGTTCTGGATGCACTATGCCAGCTTCCCTGGGAAACAAAGCCATTGGGTGCCCATCCCCTGCAGCTGGGAAGAAGAGGAAACAGAGTGGGCAAGTTCTCACTACGTTTCCTCATGCAGTAAACAAGGTGCAGTTTCTAATGTCAGCCTCCACCCCACAGGTTTGTTGCCCAGAGATGCAAAAGACACGGGGGCAAGAACATTTGAGAGTGAGCCACTTCATGAGGGCACCAACAGAGCCAAATTAGAGACCCCAGAGTGAAGCAATCAGATGAATGGACACACAAAAGCTACTGAGGAAGAGTGCATGACCTGTTTTCCCTCGACTACGTTCTCACCAAGCACGTGAAATCATATAAAAGCTGAAGAAACCTTTTTTTTTTTTAAAAAAAAAAAAGTCTGTCATAGTACAATTTAAAACTGTCTTTGCCATCACAACTAATTTGAGCCCCAAATGGAATTAAAATGAATTGGCCTTTTCCCCATGGACAGTCATTAGATGTAATGACTTTAAGGTTCTGTGCTATGCAATCTGAGCAGTCTTCCATTTTACCAGAAGACTGTGAAAAGAAAGGTCAGGTTTCTTCAGACATTCAGATAACCATTATGAACCAAAACTAGCAGATAAGAGTTTGTTTGACAGAACTAAGAGGTGAAGGGTACATAAGAGATAAATAGCTTATAACTTGGGGTCTTTTAACTGCAGTGGAACAGTAGATAATCCCCCTTAGGTAAAACATGGAAGCTTTGCTCCTGTCAATGTAAACATTTGGAGTGTTGCACGAAGCTAATACAGACACAGATCCTCTCAGCTTCTGAACACCTTCTAGCCTAAAGCCTCTACTTTCTCTTTCCTCTGACCGCATGGTAATTGGTGCCAATCTCAGTGATTGGGATAGAGTTATGTGTGGACTGAAGGCCACCGAGGACCATCAGTTCATGGGAAGAGAGCTGTTACTTTACTCAGTAAAGACGGTCGCAATCAATTCCTAGCAACACAGATGCTACCCAAGCACACAGGATGCTTTTGTTTGATTGGTGTTTGCGTGGGATTGGCAAAAAAATCCCTTTCAGTTCAGGGGAGTGGATTCTTTTTTTCCCATCATACTCACACAACTCCGTAATAAAAGCTGCAGCAGGGAAACTAGCATCAATGGGGTGTGCTGGGGAGATGTCTCTGGCTGCTGCTCGAGATGGAACATCCCCAAGGTCTCACCTCTACCAGCAATCTTCTGGTTGCTATTACCTGTCCCGCTCATGTTAGCCACAAAGAGCTGCATCTGAAGAAGCCATCTGCAGAGTTAGGGGTTCAGAATTCTCCCACAATTCAAAATCCTTCCGCTCTTCCTTTTCAAGTAGAGTCATCCAACCCTTTATTTGGGTGCTCAGAGCTCGACTTGCAGAGCCTGTCCATGATCCCCTGCAGCATAGGTTGGACAATCCCCAAGAGAGGGCGCTGGGAGGAATCTCCATCCCAACAGGCTTCCATCAGCTGCCAGCATTCCTCATCAAACACAGGAAGGCGCTCTGGGCGAACTCCTGGGAAACAGAAAGGGACCCCCAGTCACCATCACACAGGACAGCACCTCTGTGTCTGATGTCCATTACTTTGGTGCAGGTCGAAGCGACCAAAGCGGACTGTTTAATGCTACTGATAAAGGTTTACATTGCAGCAAGACTCCTGAGTCAGCCCTGGGAGTGTTGCTGAAGTCCATCAGGAGCCCACAGCCTTCCAGAGGACGGCCAGAATTTCACTGCAGCCTCCTCTTTGTGATTATTTGGGAGCAAAATGAATACTCTCCCCAATAAAGAGAAATGTGTCCTTCCCATCGCCCCCCAAATACACTCTCAATGGTATTTTGGGGAGCAAGTTCTTGAGAAGCAGCAGTGAGTGCAGCCTTTTGACCAAACACAAATCTCACTCATCTGAATTAATCTTTTCCACATGAGAAGGGCAGAGATTATATGGACAGCAACTCAGGGCACAAAGTAGTACAACATCCTGATCCTGTGATGCAGCACTAAGGGTGAAGCTACCACAAAATACAGTTCTGTGCTAAACCTACAGAGGTATAAATGAGAGTAAGTTTAGATTTTGGGGACAGCTGCCAATCTGTCACATAGCATCCAACCCTGTGACAGCTTTCCCAGCATGCTGCATATTCAACATGTGAACGTACAGATCACCAGGGCCTCCAGAAATTGCAAGAGATTAAGCATTCCTGAAGGGATCATGCAGTGGTTGGCTAATTCTGGCATCCAGCTTCCATCATAAATATTGTACAGGGTTTACATGGTTTGTTAGTTAGCACAACCACCTTCTTGCCACAGTGTCACAGGAGGGAACTGAAAACCTGCTCATTTCATCCCTGCTGATTTGTTGGATTTTCAGTAGAATATGCCCAAATTTAATTACAGATGTCAGTCTATAAGCAGTCAGTGACAACACAACTTGCATTCTTACCTTTCAGTTACAAGAGGACAACAGTTATTTCCTCCTCTCTCAAATCTTACACAAACACAAAGCACCACCCAGAGTTCAACATAAGCCATTCTTACCTCTCCTAACGTTGTTCCAAAGGTGATCTTTGCTTGCACATCTCTCAAAAGCCTCTGGCAACTTCACGTGTCCCGAACAAATGTACCAAAACAGAATGCCAAATGCATAAACATCCACTGAGTTATCGTATTTTCCTGTGACAAAAATACATTTCATCAGCAGGGCAAACAAGTATTTCAATGTGAGCAGTGAAAACCACCTGAATAATACTTTCCAAATTAAATGCAGCTTCACCTTCCAATCAGTGTTAGCCATTTCAGTAAAGTTTCTGATTCACAGTTCTTTCATGTAAGCAAAGATTTGAGATGCACAAAACCCAACACATGCGATGCATTGTAAGCATGCAGTCCTCTGATTTTATTTTATCTTATTTTGAAGTTATTATTTTTCCCCTCATGAGAAAGTTGATGGATTAATTTAGCATAATGGCTTTCAAAATTCAAGCCAGAGTGAGACAGCAGTGCATTCAGTCAGCAAGCATACCTGTGAAAAGTTCGGGAGCCATATGAATAGGTGTGCCCACAATACTGCCAGACATCATGGCTTCTGGTTTGCAGAACCCCAAGTCAGTGATTTTGGCTCGATTCTTTTTGTCAAGCTGGAGAGGAATTCACACACAGACAGCTGTGAGTCACAGTTCTCAGTTTTATTATTGCTTTTTATTATTATGGTTTCGATTGGTGTTTGAAGGATCGAACGTTTGTTCTTAAGGAGGCTTCCCTGATGGCTTGGCTGCTCATGAACATGACCTAGGTAAGCTCAGCAACAAAACACACCTTCACTTGTCCTCTACAGGGTGTGGTTTGGGTTTAATAAGGCTAAGCAATGGAAGTCCTACTGCTAGCTCATGCTCTGTACCTTCAGGTGAGCCTCCACTACTCCCTTCCCCCATCCTGACTGAAACAGAGTTGGGGAAGCCCTGCTGCAAGGCCAGATGTTGCTGATGACATCACAAGTGAAAAGATTCTGTATCAAGTAAGCTGTGGCATTTATAGCACGCTTCCCCTCCTGCTTAAATGGAGTCCAAATAGACTTTGAAATTAGTCAGACACAAAAGTTTTCCTTACCAAGACATTCTTAAGTTTGATATCCCGGTGCACAAGTCCCTGACTGTGAAGATAACGGATGCCTTCAACCACATCCAAGGCAATCTGTAATCGTGTTTCTAATTCTAGCCCAGCCTGCAGAATAAACACACAGACTTGGTTCCTACAAGAAGAAGTTATGCTTACTCTTATTCAAAGGGAAAATACTGAAATTCAATTCTAACTCTTGAAAGATCATCCTCTTGAAAAAAGAAAAGAAAGAATTCCAGCAACAGAAACAGGAGCTACTGTTACTACTTTCCCAATGCAATACTTACACCAGGCTGAGAACCAGTAGTCTTGTTTACCACCCCCTGAACACCAGTAAGGATGTTTCTGTAGCCACATCACACTCTTATTAATGTAGACATAAAAAGGCAAATACACAGACTGCTGTTACCTTTAGTCCTGTATAGAGGTCTCTGTGCAACCGTTCCATTATCAGTAGGACAGCAATGCTGGAGCCTCCTCCATAGCCATAATCTATCACAGAGCCATGGAGGTGCACGAGCCGCTCGTGTGACTGCAGAGACCTGGAGGAAGTTGAGCACAGAAAGGTGACCATTCTTCCATCCTTCCCTGCACCCCAGGCCAAACCTCACCTTCTAAAGGAAAAGTGACCAATAGCTGTAGCTTCAGTACTACAGAAGTAAGATACAGTAGGCCAGTTACCTCAGAAAGGACAAAGACTGGAAAAGAAGGACTGATTCAACACCAGAAATCAGGGAAGGAAGAACTGCTTGCTATCATACTCCATTAATTCTAATTAACTGAAAATCAGCAAGCACTTGAACAGTGCAGACACCAGGGAATCAGATTAAGACAGGAAAGAGCTTGCCTGCCCACCATTCTGTGCCTGTCACATTTTTGCATGGAGACTGAGAAGCTGTTTTGCATCTGCTAGAAACTGCAGCTTAGCATTTCAAGAGGTCAGTGCACTGAGTGCAAGCTAGAAAAATAGCAAACAAGATTCTGCCTATGCAAATAGTGGTCGCCTGTAGCAGTGAATTTAAGGACCTCCATAAGGAATGAAGAAAAACACTTGTGAAATATACCTCATATAGTGAAACTCAAGTGCAAGGTCATTCCAGTGCTTCTCATCTGGAGGAACAACAGATTTCAGTGCACAGGGGAAGTGCCCTCCCCAGCTGTCACACAGATAGACCACGCCATACTGTCCTCGGCCCAGCTCACGGCCCAACTTTGGTTTGCCTGTAAGGCATAATATCCTTTTAATCAGAAATCAAAGCATGTTTACTCCTTCCTGCTACATACATGCATGCTCTCAGGCTGGTAGGCCAGAGCCTTTCGCAGGCTAGGAGCTGCGCAACTCAAGGTACTCAGTACATGTCAGATGGAGGCTCACTGAAGCACTGAAGTGCAAAGCAGAACATGCCTCCCACCCCTTTCCACCCACTGATTGCTTCAGAAGTAGGAAGGCACAGAACAGAATACAGAACATGAAGCATTGCTCACCATGCAACAGCACATCCTGCAGGGACCTGCTCTCCAACGACAGTCGTGCCAGCCGAGGGGCATGATCCTTCCTCACCTTCAGCCACAGGTCTTCTGTTTTCTCCAGCCTGCCAGAATGGCCATCTTCTAACTGCAAGAGATATCACCCATGCACTGTCATCCTGCCTGGTGTAAAGCCCTCAGAGTAACAAGGTCGAGGATCCTCCTTAAAGCATCTCTAAAAGTAGGATCTTGTACTAGGACGCTCACATCAGCTCTACCGCCTTCACAACAGCAGCACTAACTGCACAGATTACTCTTTCAACAATTAAAAGTCTTCTTGTTTTGTGCATTGCCACCCTTGGAAAGCTCTCCTTCACATCTCCTCATACTCACCTGCCGCAGGGAAGCTGCAAAAGCTTCATGGGAACTGTTCAGCCTGGTCCTGAACTGGCTGCAAATGCTCTTGGCTAACTTGGATGCACTGAGGCTCTCAATAGCATCCTGAGCAACTTTCCTCTTCCAGTCACTGGTGATGGCAGGTGGGCTGACCCATGTAATCCGTTGGATTATCTAGTAAAAAGAAAAACAAACAGAAATAAGCAAAACAAATCTGGAGGTTTGTTACCACTCAGTCCACATTGCAACTATTTGGGGGAAAACTCACATTCCTCTCAGTCACCCATAGAAGGAACTCAAGATAGAGAAGGCAGTACAGGTCACTGACAGCTATTGGAGCAGAGACTTGTGAAGCATGCATGAAGACAAAGCTAAAACAAAGACCCAAGGCAGTCTAGCCTGCTTAGATGGAGAACAGTGAACTGAACTGAATCAAGACTTTGCAAAGCACAAGGAAAAAAAAATCAAGGCAATTATCCAAAATACAAACAGCAAATGTTTCAAAATACTCTTCATTCCTTTACTGTTTCAGAACAGAAGGAAACAATATTAAAGAGGCATTTGCTTTAAATTAAATATTAGCATTCCCAGGAATAAACTATACTCACAGTGCAGAGAGAAAGCAATAGCTTTCCAAGGCACGTGCCCAGAGTCTAAACTTAGAGGGAAGCCAGACATATTCAAGTATTTTGCTCTGAAAAACACCTCACTACACAATAATGCCTACTAGGAGTAATAGAGATAACCAAACCTGTTTGATCTGTTCCCACAGCATCCTGGTTACCGTTGAGCCAGAGTGGAATGTGACTTCAACATGATAGGCTGCATTCAGTATCTGGAAAGCAGGGGAAAGATGAACTTTGCAAGCTGTGCTCACGGTAAAATGGGAAAATAAAGGATGGAATTCACTTGATTCAAATCATTAATTTCTTATTAAGCTCCTAAGTGTTTCTGGACTGCAAGTTAATCACTTCATACAGATTTAGGAAGGGTAAGTGCTAGGCCTGCAAGTGACAATTTAAGAACCAAGTTTTAGCACCTCCCTTAATAACCAGGCTCCACCAGGTGCCTCAAAGCTGTGTTGCCCCCAGCTCTCCATTTCCTCCCACCCTTGCAGTGTCAGAGTAAAAGAAACTAGAACATCCTAGTGTCCTATTTGCCAGCTGAGCCCCCGTACCTGCTTGAGATAATTGCTTGTGATGTGTACAGAAACATCCTTTGACTTCTCCAAACTCCTCGCAGGGTGGACTGAAACCTCCCAGGACTCCTCCAGGCTCTTCAGGCATCTCTCCAGTGTACCTACAAAGCTCTCTCGCAGATAGTCCACTGAACTAATTAACTTGTTGGCAACTGCTTGGTTTAACCGAGAAATAATCAGTTCCTGGATTTGTTTAATGCAACACTTGATGTCCTTGGAGCTCACAGGTTCCCCGTTCTCAGGAATTATGATATCTGCATGGAAGAAAAAAAAGAGGCATCTTCTGTACTTGGCATATCACCACTGCAGCAAGGGCTACAGAGAGCTGCTGTGAATGCTCTGCAAAACAGCTACAGCACAACACCGCTCCGGGCAGCTTCTGCTCCAAAGGCACTTTTTTCCACTGTTCTGCTCCTATAGAGGTACATCATTTGCTTCAGACCCAGATAAAGTAACCTGAAGCCAGCAGCATTTTAAGTGAGACAAAGAAACAACAGAAGTGCAAGTCAGCAGACTCTGCAAGCAACAAGCACTGCTGGACATCAGATGATAGGAAGTAATGGTGGTTACGTGATGTTTTTTCTCCTCTAACCTTGAAAAGGTTGATCAACTCTTAGTGTTTTCAAACAAATACAGAGCAATCACACACAGTGCACTGCAACCAGGCCAAAGAGTGTTACGTTACTATGAGGAGTGGAAGATTTGTCTCTGGATTTTGGCCAACAGCCCAGACTAAAACCCAATCCGTGATCAGCAGATGGCATTAGCTCCTCAAAGTAACACCATCCTCCTTCTAAGATAGCACTGCAAATACTGAGAGCCAGCAAGATGCTTCACTCCTAAGAGAACACCATTGTTGGTTATTTGTGGATATAAACGAGGAAGCCAGTGCTTTCTTGTGCTGTGCTTCAACTCTGTGTAAGTGGGTATCTCTTCTAATGGGACAAACTGAATACCAGAAATGATTTTTGCCTGTCTGTGGAGTAACAGCATCATTAAACGGAGAGAATTAACAACTGTACATTTAGCACATGCCTTTTTTTTCCCCCCCTGAATGCAAATAACCTCATGCTGCAGTCAGAACAAGCTCTTTGAGGAGGGCATTTCCACACCAAGCAAACATTACAACAAACAGGGATCTTATCCATTTCCCACCTCCAGAAGCACAAATATCCACATCCTAACCCGCAGCATAAACAATTCTTCATTTCTCCTCTTCCTCCCGGGACACAACATTCCAGTTTGAAATTCAGAGAAAATAAATCAAAGTTATCTGGAGTTTTGGCCTCTCACATCTCATCAGATCACTCCAATTCTACGTCAATAGCCCAGAGTTGTTTCTGACTTGGAGTAAAAATCTCTTTCCTTATCAGCCCAGTGAACTGCTTTTCCTTTGAAGAGAAATGATGTATTAAGGCCCTGCTTCCTAAGCAGAAGAGAAAAAAGCTGCAGAGCATCAGTGCACAAATTGTCCCTTTGAAATCTATGACAAGGCCTGTATACCTGGAGACAAGATTTGGTTAGCACCTCAGCCCTCACACAGCTTACACAGATCTGTGTTCCCCCAGCTTGTTTTCCTCTTCTTGGAGACTCTGGTACTGTAAGATGCAGTGAGGATTCCCACATTCCCCAAAAGCACACACCAAAGGCCAAGTGCAGCCTCAGGACAACAGTGCATTCAAGTTTATGAAGGAAAACCTTAGCTATCTGAAAGGGTTTCATTTTAGGAGGGTCTATACTCCAAAGAGTAATGCAGATCTCTCAAAGAAATCAAGCAAAAATGACAAAAAAAAAAAAAAAAAAATCATGTCTTCACTGTTAAAATTCAGCTTTTTATCTTAGGACAGACCTATTCCCAAGTCCCAGCACACCTTCTGAAGTGAAGCTGAGACATTTTCTTCTTCTGCACAAGAGGGAATTAAAACACATAAAATATCCTGCCCAGCAAAGCTAGAATGGAAAAAAGTTCCTGGTTCATAAGAAATATAAAACTTAATATTTTCAAGCCTCAGGTTTAAGAGCAGTGCTTACTACTACAGAAACAAATCCTTTGTGTACTAGGTCTGAATTGGCTTGCAGTCTAGACTCCTATCAGTTATCCCATAGGAGACACAGAATCACACAGAATCACCCGGGTTGGAAGGGACCCCAAGGATCATGTAGTTCCAACCCCCCTGCCTAGCAGGGCCACCAAACATACACATTCAGATCAGGTTGCCCAGGACCCCGTCCAACCTGGCCTTGAACACGTCCAAGGACGGGGCATCCACAACCTCCCTGGGCAGCCCGTTCCAGGGCCTAACCACTCTCCTGGTAAAGAACTTCCCCCTAACATCCAACCTAAATCTTCCCTCCTTCAACTTAAAACCATTTCCCCTAGTCCTAGAGACATCAACTGTTACTCCATCACTCTGTTACTCTGATTAACATCCCCAACCACTTTGTTCCAATCGCTCTCCCACCAGCAGTTTACCTTTGAATTCCATATTAGCAGCATCTTCCAAGAGCTCTTCTTTCATACTGCTAAGAGTCTCCACGATCATGTCCTTCATCTCCTCCTGTTTTCGGTTGGCAATGTTCATCAAGGACTCGTAGAGCTCGTTCTCCTTCCTGCGGGTGTACTCCAGCCTCTTGGGGGTGATCTGCAGGTCCCGCTGCATGTCGAAAGCCTGGTTGATGAAGATGTTGAGGCAACGGCAGTGAACCTCGTTTAAACTGGTGGCTGCTTCCACGAGATGCCTCTGCAGCACCTGCCTGGAAAAAGTGCTTAGGAGACGGAGCTTCTCCAGCTGCTCCACCAGCATGCTTTGGGCATCAGCATCAGGGCTGGGCGCCCCGCAGCTGCAGTGGTTGGTGCTCAGGTACTCCAAGTCCATCAGCTGGCAGTAAAGAGAGGACTTTTCGTTATCAGTTTTTTTAGGAGAGATCAGCTCAACTCCTGATTCTGGCACCTTGAAGAAGAAAATGGGCAAAGAGAATTTCTCTTTGATTTCACGCAGTTCGTTCTCATCTGATGAAGAAAGTTCAGCCTCGCTGATGGCAAAGATGACAACAAGCAAGACCTGGTTCATGTACTCTCCCAGGGTGGCTTCAGCAGACTGGAATCCACGACACGGCGCTACCACAACATCCACCTCCTGACAAGTAAGAAGGTTAAAAAAGAGAGTTGTGTGCAGGCCCTTTTTAGCAGTAATGAGGCAAGAATGCACTGTAACTCATTCACAAAGTGCACAACAGAAACATCTGCACCCTTTAGAACGCTTACTTCAAACCCACCTGTAAAACCAATGAGTGCACAGCAGCAGGGATGCAGTCTGGCATCAATCAGTGCCCACTGACTCCAGAACTCTCACTGTGTACCTGCACTGTTTTCCTGCATTTTAGCCTGATCCAGAACAAAACTTACAACGAGTTTCCCACAGAACCACTATCACAGAACAGCAGTTACTCCCTACAGTATGCCTTTCCCATTTTGCAACAACTTCCCCCCATAAATACACTCTCAGCCTCCCACTGATGTCTACATGATCTGCAGCTCTTCCAGGAGATATTTGTGCTGTCAGTTTTCAACATAGCTTCCAACAGCAAGAAGCATTACACTGCCCACAGCTGCCAGGAGTAGGGCAGCACAACAACCTATGGCAAAGAGTTTGCAGCCAGAGGATGGGGAGGAGGAACAGATGGCTGTGATAAGTTTGCTTATAACATCCTTCAAATCTATCCAATACCTAAAAGATTTTATTTATTTCCTTGCTGCCTACAGTTCTGGTGTTTTTTCTTACTAATTTCACTGGAAAAGGTTCAAAGGAGGAACACATACACCTGCAAGCATATGAGAACAGCATTAGAATTGTGTGTGTGTGACTTGACTTAACAAGGAAAGAAATGTGGAAGGCTTTGAACTGAAGACAAACTCAAGTGCCATCTTCCCAGCTCACAACAACAGGCTCTAATTAAGAATTCCTCCATCGTTTTTTCTCCACCAGAGTTACCAAAATGAACGACCTGACCACATCTACCCCTTAGTCCCAGTGATAACAGGAAGTCATTATGGTGATGGGGCTCTGGGCTGCTCACACCTGCCCAGCACAGGGCTGGAGCAGAGCGGGATGATGCTCCCCAGGACGTGACTCAGCCAGCCACAAACAAAGGAGGAAGCCAGTGCTGTCTCTAGGAGACAGGCAGAAAACCAACACAGTGCAGAGCAACTGGGCCTTCTGTTTCCATAGAGGCATCACAGGCTTTTCCAAGCATCGTTAGCAACATTTTTCTGTTATTATTATTAAATGAATGCCTTACTTAGTGCCCATGCAGCCTCGTACTACTGGGGATCAAGTCTTCCACATGGGACAACCTGTGACTCACACTGGATTCCTGCAATTCCCCAGCAGGTTCTCATAAGGTCACATTCGTGAGCACTTCTGACAGAGCTGTAGGCATGAGATTGCTGTCAAGTAACTCCATCCACGTTTCTCTTAACCAAAAGGCCCTTTTTTCAACATCAGCTTCCTACTCAGCACTCAGTGTACAGCATAGTTGCAGCTATTCCTCTCCACGTAATGTATAATTCAACAGGTACAGATGTCAACAGCTATGCAAAAAGGCACCTTCAGAGAATCATCACATAGACAGCCTGTGTGTTCATCTACAGGCTCAGACCTGCAATGCCAGGATGGCCACCACCTCCTATATCCCTAAAATAAAAACCAGTCAGATTCTCACCCCAGTCCTACACTGCAGATGATGAGGGAAGGCCACCATGCTGAGCCCACCTGAATGCTGTGCCTTCCAAGGAGAGTCAGGGAATCACTGCAGTCTGACAGTTACCACTACACATGAGAGGTAATTCAGCCTCTTTATTAACCTGAGGTGCTTATATACCCTTAGATTCTGTTTTGAATTCATTTTTGGGTTTTTTTTTTGCTCGTGGTTTTCTTTTAAACCTTTGCTGGAAGAGCCAACTCAAGAAAAACGCATGCAACAAGTCTGAGCAGCAGTGTTCTTCCCCTATAAAAGATGCATGGCTAAGCCAGCAAAACTAGAAACAGAGAACAGATCCCACAAGAGGAAAGAATAATTTCTTCCTGCTGATGTATTCAGGATCTGCTGCCCTCAGTTATTCCAGTGGAAATGGACAGAGGAAGATGAGCACTTCAGCACACCCCAAAGTAATACAAGACTGTGAGGAAGGAACTCAGCCAACACAGAAGCCTTTCGTGTTGCTGTATTAGTGCCACAGCCCAAAATGCTCTCAAGGAGGAGATCAGGGCACATTCTTCCAAATTTTAAACAGGTTGTGCTCTAAAATTACAGCCCCATAGCTATGTAACCACATTCTTTCCTACTTTAACAGCTACCAATTAGTGTGACCTGAATCATCGCTACAGTACCCTAAGAAATGCAACAAAAACTCAAATTCAGTTCTTCTCCTGCAGTTCACAAAACCATCCTGTATTTTTTTTTTAGTTTTATTTATTTTCCAGCTTTGTCAGAGCAGCTGAAATGTCTTCTCTCCCTTGGAGCCCTGGCTAAAGCCTCCCAGCCTGAGACTGAGAGTAGAACGGAGCACAAAGCAAAACGAAGGCAGAAAAAGGAAGCTTTCAGCTTGGCTGCCCTCCTCTCATTCAGCCACACCACCCAGATGAAAACCAATACTTCAGAGAAGTCTGTTTGGGCTTCTAGGCACAACTGATAAGATTTAGGGACAGAGCCAACTGTTTACTTCCACAGTAAATCTAATAATCTGTCTGGCCTGATGGATTACTCCCCATGACCTAAATGCATTCCTGAACACAGTGATCCCCAAGGAACGGAGCACCTTCTCCATGCTTTCCTTCCCTGCTGGCTCACAGAAAAAACCACATTCACAAACCTATTTGCACCAAAGACAACCCAAGGAAATGAAGTTCTCAGTTCTCTCCTCCTCAGCCCTTTTTTCTGTGAGTTGATGAAGACATCCTTCAGTAATAACAGAAGGGCACCAAGATGTTATAAAGCAGAATAAACCAAAGGTGCTACATTCACAACACAGCAGCATACATTCATATTCAATTTATCACAAAGTACAAAACATGTGTACATACATCTATGGACACTCAACTTGCATATAACGTATCCTTTCCTCACCATAGCAGTGGTTAATGAGATTTCATTTAGCAAGCATCTGCACCGTGATTCAGCACTAAGTGGATGCACAACACAGCAGCATGTAATCTAGGTGCCCAAGCCAGCCTGTGCAATTAAGTCTTTTCAGAAGAGATGTTGAGGCTGCACAGATCCTGTGGGATTTTACAACATTCCCCCAGATCCTGGTGATATTTTCCTGGTAGATAAGTGCCCCCATTATGCAGAATGAATGCGATTTCAAATGCCAAAATCAAACGCAGCACACAAACAACGTCCTCATCTCCTGGAACAGCACGAGCCCACAGCAAAAGGTCTGCAAGCTTCCTTAAACACCAGCAAGCTCTCTTCACATCCGAATGCTGAGAATGTAAGGCTGTCATTAAGCACACAAGCATTCTGGTGTTGAAAGGAAAAAATGCCAACAGATGATAAACCAGGAATCCTAGACAGCAGGTGGGGTAAAATTCAGACTGAATTCCCTCCTTCTTGCCCAAAAGGTGGCAAGATCCTCCAAATTCCAGTTTCTGTGCAAAGCTAAACCTTTAAGATCCGTACTGAATATCATGGTATTGTCAAGCATGCCAATGTTATTAGGCCACTGGTCTTATTTCACAGCTAATAAAAAGCAGAAGTTCTTTCAGAGTAGTTCTGCAGACACAGTTTTGGATCATATCCAAAAAGCCTCATCCATTACTACTGCAGACATCAAATCCACTAATTACAGAAGCAGTGGCCCCGACTGGCTGCTCCTGTGCTGGTTGTTGGCTTTGTTTTTTATCTCAGTTGTCTTAGTGCAGGCTAAACAGACCTGGAAAATACACATGAGCTAGAGGGGTGAAAAAGGCAAGCCTCTCTCTGGAACACCAGACCCCATTAAGTTAATAGGGAACTATCACAGCTCAACTCACTGCTCAAACACCTACCTCCTCCCACCAGCCTTAAAAAATATTTTTGTTCTTGTTTTCAGCCCCTCAAACTTATGTAAGGAATCCTTTGAGTCAGTCTTGAGGCTAGCTGTGATTCACCCTCCCTTCTCCTGCTGTTGGAAAAGGGTTTTATTTCACCAACCCTTTGCAAATTAATCTGAGTAGCTGTTTTCATCTAAGTGTCCTAAATATAACCAAAGCCAGACAGAGGGATCTTTGTCACTCACATGAGAAACGTAAATGCACAGAGGGTTGTAAACTGCAGCACGGCTAAACTGACACATAAAAACATACATAATGTTGTTTACATACAAATGTAAAGCTAAGTACTCTGTATGCAACAGCAAAGCAGGATTCCACATGCAGATCCAGAACAGGCATTTACTTTGCAGCAGCTGATCCGGTGCTCTTCAGGAAGGTGCTGATGCCTCATGTTCCATCTACAAACACCACTTCTGTTCTTCCAGTGGGTATGGGAGGCCACAAACATCCCACAACACAGCACTGCCTTGTTGGCATCACTAAGGGTAGGCTTCACAGTAGCCTGGGGTTTGTAAAACATCTCAGCCTGAGGAAAACAGACTGAATCTCCACTTCGTGCCCAGCTGAAATGTTGCCTTAATTCAGATGCCCCAGAATAAAGTTACCTTGATAGATCATTGTTCAACAACAAAGTTATACTTTGCATGAACACAGATCAGATTCTTTGCACTTCAGCACTTTACATTTAAGAATAAATAATCTACTGTGGATGTTTGATAGCCAAAACAATGCTCCACGTATATTACACTGCGATAAAAACAGCTCAGTGTAAGATTTGCTATTCAAAGAATGCTTATGGAAGCCATAAAAAGGCTTCAACTCTCACCTTTGAAGTTTTTTGCTGAGCACCAAACCACACACATCCAGGACAGAAGCATGTCTTACAGCTAAGTGAAACAATGGGGAAAGGGACAAGGGGAGGTACAAGCAATGACAGACACAGCACTGCAAACAGAGCCCCACCTCCTTGTTTCTAACACCTCCAGCTCCCACTGACATCACTGACTTCCACTATCACAAAGTTTTACTGCATCTTATGTTCAGGAAGGCCAGCTGTGTGCAGACACATGGTTACCTTTAGCAGCGAGTACGGCAGCACGACCTCCAGCTCTGCTATGCGGTGAGCAGGATCTTCACTGTCCCCACGGATCTCTAAGTCCTCCTCAGGGATGGTGTCCCAGTGTCCTCGGTGGGCTGCCATCATGTGGACCAGTTCATATTGCTCAGGAAGTGCTAGACTAACCCGTGTTTGTGTCCCATGTGTGAAACGGATCCGCCGCCGCTTACAGTTCTCCTCGCTGCTGATTTTGGTGGTAGGCAGCAGCTTCTCACCCAGCAGTATGTTGAGTAACTGGCATTTGGCATTACAGTTCTGGCCAAGAATGAGGAGGCAAGGGTGCCAGCTCACGGTCTGCTGGAGGTGTTCTTCCTCATGGCGAGGGAAGGAAATGAAGTTCTGCCCTGAAATTGAGTACAAACTGAGTCAGAACAGGTCGACTGAACAGTAAGTCTCATAACATTAAGGCAGCTGAACACCAACATTCAGACATCATTGCTCCACAGCCAGCTAAGAAACCCACAGAGCACCAAGCAATTGCTTTCATGTCCTGGAGCAATTTCACATCCATCAGCAACGTGGCACTTTCACTGTGTCGGTACAGAGGTCCACAGCAAGTCATGAAACAGGTTTGCTCTGCTCTCCCCAGCTATTGCCCTAGGAGGAGTTTACACAGCTCTCTGGAACAGGGTGGTGGCAGATGGATGGTAGATCCTAACAGCTAAGAGGAAACAGCTGTCAAGGCTGAAACAACCAAAGGCCTAACATCATCTGCAGCACAGAACACTGCAGCCTCAAACACATTAAGCAACAGATTTGTTCCTCTGACTGCACCTAACAATACACATCTCTCCTTTCCATCCAAAGGGAGTCATCCATATAGCTGAACTAAATCAGCTTGCCAGATATTCTTACCAATTTCACAAACAATGTTTTTTGCTGTAAAAGGAAACTGCTGAACATCTTCTGCAGAGCAGCCAGAACTCCCTGGAATTGCTCTCCTTCCCCATCTGCCATTGGAAGCATCCCTACAACAGCCCACTAACCAAGCTGTTTGATTTCTTAGCTGTGATGGTGCAACTCCTCGTGTTTGCCTTTTACTACATTAATGCTGGGGAAAACAGTCTCCCTATTGAATTCAGCTTCTGAATTCTTTCAGAAGTACTAAACACAGCTTTTCTCATGCTCAATCATCTAAGCTGAAGTATAAGCAGCTTTGTGTTACCTGACACATAGCAACAGAACAATCCTGGTCGCACCAAAAAATGGATACAAACAAATTCCCCATTTGCTGCCCTTCAGTCTCACGAGTCCCCATCAGCTGATGCTCCACCCAGCCAAAGAGCAAGCCCCATTTTTCCAGACCTGAAGGCAGACAGCACCCAAAAACGAAACAACTAATTTAGTCCTAAACACAACGGCCGAATTCCAGAGCTACCAACAAGGATGACCGCCCTGAGGTTGGACAAAGCAACAAGAAGAGCATGAAGTTGGGCTCAGATGGCAAAGCACAGAAGCACCAGTGGGGATTTTGTAGGGGAAGGTCCTGTTTCACCAAGGGCTATTAAAAGAACTGCAGTGAGTCATGTTCCGGCACCCAACATTGTTTCAGCATCTCCAGCCCCAAGAAAACAAGACGCTTTGATATACCAAGATACTTCCTCAATACGGCTAACCAAATAAAGCCAACAGTTCTTCTGCACCTCATTTTGATGCCTTTCCACTCTGTGAAAATAATCCAAATTAGGAGCCTCATAAACCAAAAGCCTGGAGACTGCATGAGCCCAGCTGGCCTTACAGTGGGCGCTCTGGCATGACAAGGAAATCCTACTAAAGGTTATGGAGGCATCACTGGTTGAAGCCTGACTCGAAGCAACTCTGATAAACAAGCCTTTTGATAGACACAACCAGAGCAGAGTGACCACATCAAGTGACCAGAGGGCACAGTCAAGCAGTGCATCAAAGAAAAGACAGAGAAAACCCACATGTAGCACATTTATGCCTTCATCTACAGAATAAGGATTCCTTTGATCCAGTTACATCTACTGAAATTTCAGCCAGGATTCAAGTTTGCTCTTCAGATACCACGAAAACACAATCAGGGGTTGGATTGGCCATGAAATCTTCCTTACATTGGTTTGTAGAAAAACAGGCAGATTTCACCCACTCTTTGCTCTGGGCAGCCTCTGCATTTACATGCACTTAACGCCAATTAGATGATTGAAATCCATCATTTCAGCTGAAATTACTGCAGCACAGAATGGATGAATACCACATCATTCTTCCCTTCACACACACACAACCTCCCTGTGTTCTTCATCAAGTAAATTTGCTATAGTCAGAACCAGCAACAAACGTGTGATATTTAACATCATGTCAAGGTCTCAAATTTGGAGCAAGCTGCAGTCATGGAGCAACTGTCTGTGATTCTGTATTGCACAGAACTTACTGCTATTTCTGCTTATGAAAGCAAGGCATAAAGAGATTCATAGTGCACCTAGGAGGCGGTGGCACTGACATAGGGAAAAAACAACCTCCTGAGGTGCTGACCTAACAAAAAAAACAGATTTAGGATGTCCTGAGGAGATGCAGCCATGCTCCCATCTCTGTGTGAGCATCTCCTGGCCGTGACAGAAACTGTGTCATTTGGAGACATGTGATAAGCACTTCAAAAATAAGGCTGCAGGGGAGTCCCTAAGCGCGTGCATCCCATTCAGCTGCCCGCGATGAAAGGCGGCCTGTCCACAAACAAGGAGATCTCTCACCAGGAATCAGCACAGAATCCAGACCAACTCTTGGCAAAACAAGCTTAGGTTGTATTTATCAAACCTGCAGAACCCCTCAGCGCTTATCCATCTCCTCCTGTATCTCCAGACTCGTTTGTGGTGTTCCTGATGCCACATTCGTGCTCCTTGCAGACAATGCCACCTTCCCAATTCCTCCAGTTCCATGGCAGCCCATGCGTTGCAGAATGCTTGGACCATGACAAGATTTACAATTAACACGCTCCTTTACACGAGCCACCACACATCCATCAGCAGTGCTGTTAATTCCAGGCCAAATGCAGCTAATGACCACGCCAGCAAACACTCCTAACAGCTTTAACATCTTGGTCTGCAGCAGTGAGTTTCACCTTCTGCTCAACTCAAAGCACGTTGGCCAGAGCTTCCCTGACCTATTCAAGGAGTTTCTTCTCAAACAGCCTCCCTACCACCTCTCCATACGTTATCTGGTCTTAAAGCTCACCTTATGTTTACATGTCCACCAGCACAATACAAGCCCTAACCTGAGGATCACAGCAGCATGGGGAGAAGTCACATTTTAACCAGCCTATATACTCTCGAGTCAATACAGCATCAGATAAAAACCTCTCCTAAAAACCTTTGGTTAACACGTTCACCCCCTCCAAAACACATTTATGCATGGAGTCTTTAGGCCACCAAGCCCAGGGCTTTTCCCTGACAAGCACACATCAAGATGATACCAGTGCTGCCAACCAGAATGCTGGGGGTGCTGTGGTTATCTGTACAAAAGGTGCAGTTCAGGTTGCTTTCTGAAATGAATACACACAGAACAAACTCAGAACCTGGGTTAAAGAGGTGGTGTTACTTTGAGCACAGAATGAAGAAAAAGACAGGCAGTACAGAGGCAGGGTTGCTGTTTCTTAACCTGCACCGCTATGATCCACTCCTGACAAACACTGCTGTCACCCTCCTGGAGCAGATGCAGGTGGGACAGGTTGCCCCTCTCATTGCTCAGCCCTGGCTGCCCAGCTCAACTGCAGGTAGAGCCCAGCCTGGCAGTTCCCTGGGGCTGCCTTCACACTGCACTGCCCAGGCTGTGCTTTAGCTTGCTCATTTCTGTTGATTCAAAGGGCACTTACCTTTCTCCACTCTTACACCAGCTTCACGTGTGTCTCAAAAGCAAACCCTCGCACATTTGTTTTGTTTCCAAGACATCTCAGTTTACTTTCTCTGTTTATTTTCCTCCTTCAGCTGTAGGCAACAAGCGTCCTGTCCATTTCACTTCCTATTTCCTACCTATTTCACGCTCCAACATTTTGCACAGCTCTGCAAAAAGACTTTAGAACTGTTTAGTCAACACTACTTTCACTTTGAAACCACTTGCAGGGCAAATTCTAGGAAAAATGATTCTAAAGTCTGTGCAAACTGAGTCCTGCAAACCCTCTGACACTTAAAATAATCTCCCTGTGTTAGAAAGGGAAAAACACTCATTACCAGAGAAAGCAAGCATCACATTTCAGAGTACTGGAAGCACACAATTTAACTAGAACTTCCAAGAAAAAATCTCCTTTCAGAGCTGACTACTCATGCACAAAGGCAATAAGCACTATCAGTGCCCTCGGTTTCAAAGGGTTGTAAATGTTACACAGCCTCTGTAATCCGAAATGCTGAACCCACAGCCTATACTGCCATTACTGTTTGCATGAGCAAGTTCCAAAGCAGTCTGTGTTTCTTGCAGTCCTGATACTTGAAGGCCAACTGGTAACACATGGCGTAGCAAAGTCAAACCAGGTCAAGGTTAGTGCTGGAAAACCAGGTTTTAAGCACTCTGTGGCAGAAACAGGCAGGACACCTGCTGAAATCTGTATCCCATGTCAGGAATATTCAATTAATACTGCACACACATCTTCCAAGCTCTATGAGCAGACTTTTAAATATGCAATTGATATCAGGCCAGCATCATTTTACAAGAAGCAACCAAACAAGAACGACTCCTGTCGAATGCTCCACTCAAAGAGCACTGAGACCAACAGAAAGAGCAGAACGAGCTCCTTCCTTAAAGTCACTGAAAGATACATAAACAAACACACGTCGGATGAATTTTGAGCAAGCTAGGCACTTCTAGCCTAAAAGTTCATATGTAACACTTTCTTTTTGGACACAGACCAACAGAAGAGCTCAACAACACTTTCAAATAAGAACGGTAAGCATAAGACAAGCACGGACAAGTAGCCAACAGAGATGACTCATGAACTATTTGGAAATGCATAAAGAAGATCTTTATATATATATAATCTCACGCTGACCTCTTCTCACAAGACAGTCTTATGGAATACAAAGTTCTGCACAAGACAGGAGGCCTCCAAACTTCACAAATGTTTGCCAACGCTAACACATGAAGTGCAAGCAGCTGAATGGCAATGCATGTAGGGCACTCTGAAAGCCACCAGCTCAGTGTGCTTCACTTTGCAGGCTCCCACCGCACAGCTTCCAACCCCACACAAGCTCCAGCTCACCTTCCAGCCCTCACTCACACCTGACCCGCCTGCTGCAGCCCACAAGCCTTCTCAAGCCATGGGATTATAAAGGTTGGAAAAGGCCTCTAAGATCATCAAACCCTCCTCCAACCCATCCCTGCAGATCCATATCCCTCAATGCTACAACTCCACAGTTCTGCACCGTTCCAGGCTTCCACTTCCCCGGGCAGCCTATGCCAATGCCTGACAACTCTTTTAGAGCAGAAATTTCTGTCAATATCCAAGAGAGCCTCCTCTGGCACAACATAAGGCCACCACCTCTTGTGTGATCGCTGCAAGAAGAGGCCAATCCTCACCTCACTCCAACCTTATCTCAGGGAGTTACAGAAACCAATACAGTCACCCAAACCACCCTCCTCATGAGCCCAGATCTCCATACACACACACACACAGCCCCTTTAACCCTGCAATAACACAACACCATAACAGCAAACCACAATCTACCTTCCCAGCCAGCCTCTCACCATCCACATCCCACCCCCAAGGCCCTAACACTCCCCCCCAGGTCCCCCAGTCCACTCCAACCAACTCCTCACCAACCCCTCCGAACCCCCCTCCCCTCCAGACTCCCTATTCCACCCCCATGCCCCACTCTGCCCCCTCCCCCATCCCTCCTCCCCCCCAGCCCCCCAGCCCCCACTCTGCCCCTCCCTCCCTCCCTCCCTCCAATAGACCCCACTCTGAGGCCTGCCCCCATCCATCACTCACCTCCATCCCTCGTTCCGCCGGCCCCGCTCGTGGATCCCTCTCCGATCTCCACCCCCGAAACGAAAAGATTCCCTTGGGAATATTTAACGTCGCGGAAGAACTTCTTGGTCTCTCTCAGGTTATGCTGCAGCCTCGCCAGGTGCCGGTTGTAATGACCGAAGGAACGGCACAGCTCTCGGATCAGCCCCCCGGACCCACCCCGCCACGAAGGGGCTCCTTCGCCCTCCATCTCCTCCGGGTCCGTCCCGCTTTCCCCTCCCCACCGCGGGGGACGCTCCGGCCCCGCCAGGCTGCGGCCTGTCCTCCCCTCCCGGAGGGAACTGCGCTCCCCACAGCGGCCGTGCCTACTTCTTCTCTTCTCCCACCCCCCCCCACCCTCCCGCCTCCCCTACCCCCCACCGCCACCGCCGCCGCTTTCCTCCTCCGGGGCAGCGCCTCAGCGAACCGGCACCGCGCTCGCCGCGGAACCTTTATCGGAGCGCCGCGGGGCAAACGGGGAGGAGAGCAACGGACGCTGCGCGCGGGGCATGCCGGGAGCTGTAGTTCGCCCCCGCGCGCGGGGCGCTCTGGGAAATGAAGTCCCGCGAGGAGGAGGCAGCGGCGACGCCACCCCGAGCCGCGTTAACTCAGCACCGCGCTCCGCGACAGCTCCGCGGCGCGTCCGCCAATCATCGCCTCCGGTTCCTCCCTTCGACTTCTGCCATTGGTCCGTTCGGCCGCCACTCAAGCGCTGATCGGCGGCGGTGACGGCGGCGATGCCGGCGGGTGCGGAGCCGCCGCGGCGCGGTGCCGCCGCCCGGCCCGGTCACGGCGGGGCAGGAGCGGGCGGGGCGGCGGCGCGCAGCCCGAGGGCTCCGCAGCGGCCGCCCGGGCGCCGCCCGCCGCCGCCGCCACCGCGGCCGTAGAAGCCCCCGCATCCCGGGGGCGAGGAGCGGCGGTATGAAGCGGTGCCGTTCGGACGAGCTGCAGCAACCCGAAGAGGAACACGGGGCCGCGGGGGAGCAGCACGGAGCTGCAGCCATGGAAGCTAAAACCGGGGAGGCGGCGGTGGTCCCGGAGGCGGGTGGTGGTGGTCCCCCGCCGCGCTCCAAACCCCCCGACCTGAAGGTGAGCAACGGGAGGGAAATGGGGGGGCTGAGGGTCCCTGCGGGTTATTGCTGAGACTGTCTGTAGGGTAACCGTGGGGTTATTGGGGCAGGCAACCTGTGAGCCTGGCATTGGGGTGTGGGGGTGCTGGAGGGACATGTGGCATGGTGGGTCCCAATGGCACCAGCATGTGGTCCCCGTGCTGCCACAGGTGTCACCTTGAAGGATGAGGGATGGCCCTACGATGGGGTTGGTCCCACGTTGGTGATGGACCCACAATAGGGATGGTCCCTCAATAGGGATGGTCCCACGGTGGGGATGGCCCAGCAGTAGGGATGGCCACACAATGGGGATTGGTCCCATGATGGGGATGGTCCCACGATGGAGGTGGTCCCATGGTCCCACAGTGGGGGTGGTCCCACAATAGGGATGTTTCCACGATGGGGATGGCCCAACAGCAGGGATGGCCCAACAGTAGGGATGGTCACACAATGGGATTGGTCCCATGATGGGGATGGTTCCACCATGGAGACCCCCAACAGTACAGATGGCCACACAATGGGGATAGTCCAATGATGGGTTTGTTTTTGGGATGAAAATACTCTTGGGATGAGGATGCTCTTGGGGGTGAAGGTGCTCTTGGGATGACGATGCTCCCAGGGCTAAGGATGGTCCCACGATGGCGATGCTCTCAGTTTGGGGATGCTCTTGGGATGGAGATGCCCCTGGGATGAGCATGTCCCTGCAGTGATGATGCTGCTGGGGTAAAGCAGTCCCAGCAGCTGCCCACGCTGCCCAAACAACCCCAGGAATCCACCTGCATCCCTCAGATGCGCATCCAGTGCTGAGCTGGAGCTCAGCCCATCTTCAGCCACATCCAGCTCATGGCAGTGACCAGGCTGCCATTGATTTTATTGATGCAAGCACGGTGCCCAAATGCAGGTTTACCTCTTGATGTTCCCCGTAACGCATTTGTAGCCCAATAATTAATTGCCTGTATGGAGTCAATCCTCAAATGTGCTTCGCGAAGGAAAAATTGCGTCCTGGTGCTGCCCGCAGCTCCCAAAGGGAGCTCAGTGCTGGCCCTTCCACCAACACCACCAATTCCTACTGCTGCCATTAGTGGCATCTTTAGGAAGCGGAGTCATCTGGAAGTTCTCCTGCCCCAGGTCCCTCTGGAGCTGTTCCAGGCTGGTGCCCAATCCCAGATTCACAGCCCCACACTCAGCTCCCAGTGGGCAGTGAAGGAGCCTCAGGTGTGAACTTCTGTATGCTGGGACAGTTTTGAGCTGGGAACGTGGAAACAAAGAGCTGCATTGTGTTGTGCCCATCCCCAAGCCCCAGCATAGCTCCAACAGCTTACCTTTCCCCAGCCCCAAGTCCTGTGCTAAGAGCAAAGGCTCCATTAGGGAAAAAGAGGTTTAAAAAAAAAAGAAAAGAAAAGTTCTGGCAAGGAGCAGAGCAGATGCATGACACATAGTTTTGCTTAAAAACATGTTGGGTGGCGGAGATTTCTGCTCTGCAGCAGAGTGGCTGGAGCCATACAAACACTGCAGCCTCCTGGCTGCAGCTCTGGGCTCACCAGTCCCTGCACAGGGGCACTTACAGCTCAGCTCCCACTCCTGTGTCCCCAAGCATCTCAGATCTGGGTGTATTTCTCTCTATTTTCCCAAATGGTCCAATCTGTCAGAGGGCTGAAAGCTGAAACCTGGCATCGTTTCCATCTCCAGTTTCACCATCTCCATCTGCGCCGCCCCAGCTTTTCCTTCCTCTGAACCCGAAAGCTGAGAGCAGCGATGACCCCACAGTGCTGTCCTCAGCCTTTCCCCTTCTTTGGGCCTGACCCAACCCCATGTGATGGGGAGCAGCCATCCAGGGGGTCCCACTATGCAGCCCTGGGGGCCTTGGCATGAGCAGTGGGGTGGGATTGTGGTGGGCTGAGCTTTGAACCTCGCAGGCAGGCCGCAGAGGACAACTCCTCTCCATAAAGGTCGCCAGCCACCTATTCTCAACCCGCTGGTACATTTCTATTTAATCCATCGCACGAACAATTTTCCAAGCGTATTTTGGTCTTAAAAGGACACCGCCAAGGTGAGATGGATCCCCTGTGGCTGCCAGAGCAGAGCTGCTGTCAGGCAGCTCCAGCAGCAGCGTGGTCACCAAAGCAGCTCCATCCATCACCTCCCCAGGGCATCGCTTACCCACACCTCCCAGGGTGCTGCCAAGGACCCCAACAGCTCCTCGTGCCCCATGGGGGCTGATTGCTAAGCCCCTAGCCCCCCCCAAAGGAGAGCATCTTCCCATGCAGGAGATGTTCAGATGCTGCAGCAAGGACCCCAGCATGCTTTCAGCATCCCTGCGGTTGATAACAGCAATGCAGAGGTGACAGCCACAGGCTGATGCCCTCCATGCTGTCATCCAGTGACTCCCAGCTCCTCTCCATGCCCTATAGATTTGGGGTCCGGAGCTCCCCAGCTGCAGCAGCACCTGGCAGTTGCAGCCAAAGGTGCAGATTTGCTTGCAGGCAGTGCACTACATCACTACAGCACTTCGGTAGTGCACGGAGCAACATGACTAACACTTGTCACATGTTTGTTCTCTCCTCCTGTCCCCAAGAGGAGAAGCGTGGGGGGGGGAGTGCTTTATTTTCCATTTTAGAACATCTATATGTTTGTGGCCGAGGGGTCCTGTCCTCCCCTGGTGCCCTGAGGTGCTGGGTGTTGTGGGATGGGATGAGATGCAATGGGATGCAGTGGGATGCAATGGGATGCAGTGGGGTAGTTTTCCACTCTCTTTATGCAGTGCCTCCAATGGGCTGCAGAATATTGGCTGGAGCCTCTGGGCATGCCAGGGATATGCATAATTAATAGTGATAATAATAATAATTGAACCTGGCGCGTGGCTCTGCTATATGGTCATGGTGATAAGATCCCTGCCTTGTGCATCTGAAACCTGAGGAATGGGGGTTAAATGTCAGGGCAGGGCCCATCAAAGAGCTGGAAAACCTTTGGTGATGGACCACGAGGTTCCTCTGTGCCAAACCCAGCTGATACCCCAGGTCTGATCCACTGGCACAGGGATGTGAGCCAGGAGCTGCTCCTCTGCAGTCCATGGAAACCAGATCCTGGCATCACTAGGAGACTTTACCTGTGTTAATAAATACGTGTGTATGTGTATTCTGGTAATAATCTTGGTGGTTTACAGCTGCCTGCACAGCAAGATTAACCTCCATATCCATTGCATCAGTTATTAAGCAATGGCAGTTCCAAAATAGCCCATGTAGACAATCTGTTCCGAGCCACGAGCAGCTCTGTGCCAGAAAAATGCCTCTGCTGTAGAAGTGCAGTCACATCCCGGAGCAACACAAGAAAAACAGAGATTTTACATCAGCAATAAGTATTGCAGAGCAGCAGCGTGTTCACAGGGGCCACTCTTCATTGCCAACAGGTCCGCAGTTCAGCGAGCCCTCCATCCACAGCCCAGCAATGCCAGGATCCTGCTCCCTTCTTTTGGCCTCTTTTTCCCTTTTGTTTTGGCTTCCACCCAACGCAGCTGCTATAGAATGTCTTTATTGCATCCTTTCCCTTTGTTTTGTTTCTTTTTCCCTCAAGGAAAGGCGTTGCTTGTTCCTTTCCACCTGGACTTCCTAAAGGGCAAACTGTGCATCTGAGGCTACGTCGTACCCTTGGTGACAGAAATCTACAGCTTTGTGGTTATTACCCACCTAATGCTGCCTCTGTTTCCATAGAGACACTATAAATAGAATAAAATTTAAATCACAATTTCCCCAAGTAGCAATCCAGCATTGTGGATCCGTTACAGACTTTTTGGGAAGAACCAGGAGGGCATGCGTTTTCATTATGGACGGGTAATGGAAGGATTCAAGGTTTTCCCTGTAGTGTTTAGTGCTTGTGTAACACCCCCATTTCAGGTTGGATGTTAGGAAATAAGAGTGGTCAGCACTGGACCAGGCTGCCCTGGTGGGAGGTGGGGGGGGGGTCACTGTCACAGGGGATCACAGGGGGTCACCCTGGAGGTGCCGCAGTCAATGGGGACAGTGGGATGGATTGGGGTTGGACTGGGTGATCCGAGAGACCTTTTCCTGCCTTCATGATCCTGTGGTTCTGTGATCCCCTGTGCATCCTGCAGGTGTGATGAGAATGAGCCCCTCATGGACGCTGGGCTTTCATATCTGCAGGCTTAGGAGATGGGGTCCCTCCTGTAGGGATGTGAAGCCCCGTGGTCGTCTGTGGCTCCCAAAGGTCACATCTCAGAAACCAGTGCTTTTGCCAAGTGGCCACAAAAGCTATAAGTAGCTCCCTGCATGCTTGTTTTCAAGCATGAGTAAATGACAGTGCTCCAATTACGGGAACCAGTTTCCCTGGGGAGAAATCTCTGCTGCACTGCATCAGCAGGGCCAGGATCATCGTCTGGAGACCCACAGTGCCCATCTCCTGGGGATGCTGTCCAGGCACTGTAGTGACTGTGAGGAACTGCTCTGGAGTTACTACAATCAGCAGTAGATTTGTTCCAGCACCCAGACCACAGGAGGGGTGCCATCCCTACTGCATGCTGGGGCTGATGCTGTGGGGCTGGGGGGGACCGTGGGTTCTCCTACTAAAAACATGCTGCCCTTAGGGTTGCTTGGAGGTTTGTGTGGCTTTCTGCATGCTTTTGCTGCTCCTTCAGAGACTTTTATGGGTGCTGCTGGAGCTGCAGCCCTGAGCCATCCTGAGCCACCCTGCGTGTCCCCAGCTCTGCACACCATCAATGTTTAGCACTCAGGGTGCCTGCAGCTGTGCTGGCTCCCCCACGCAGGTCCTTTTGGAAAATGGGGGTCCCCCCCCCCCCCCCCAGAAGCTCTTAGCCCTCACACATCACGTTTTGGCGCAGCACTGGTGTGAGCACTGTCTGGGGACACCCCCAAGGGACATTTATCACTTGTCTCTGTAACCTCCAACTGCCGAAACACGGCCATGGGAGCGAGCTGATGCCATCCTTCTGGACAATAACAGGACGTTCTCTCCTCTCATTCCTTGCAGAAAATCCAGCAGCTGTCTGAGGGCTCCATGTTCGGCCACGGCTTGAAGCACCTCTTCCACAGCCGCCGGCGGTCGAGGGAACGCGAGCACCAGAACTCACAGGATTCACTGCCACCTCATTATGGGCTGTCTGACCACGAATCCCCCGACGAGAAGGAGCGCTCCCCTGAGATGCACCGCGTCTCCTACGCCGTTTCCCTGCACGACCTCCCAGCGCGTCCCACCGCCTTCAACCGGGTGCTGCAGCAGATCCGTTCCCGTCCCTCCATCAAGCGTGGCACCAGCCTTCACAGTGGAAGCCGGAGGGCCAAGAGTGGCTCCTTGGACCCCCAGAAGGGCAGCCCACACCTCATCCGAAAAGCTCCCCAAGACAGCAGCCTCACCGCCATCCTGCATCAGCATCAGGGTCGGCCCAGGTCGTCCTCCACCACTGACACTGCCATCCTGCTGGCTGAGAGCGGGGCCGTCTATCTGCTCACTGAGGACAGTGAGAGCCTGGCTGATAAGGTAGGGATTATTATTATGGGATGGCTGGGGGGGTACAGAGCCATAGAGATGAGGGTGGATCTGCTCCTGGTGTATTGGGTTTGCAGAGCGCAGATCCCTCCTGGCTGCTGCTGGGGTTTGTGCTCCTCGTGGGGTTGGAGAAGGCGGGGATGTGCTGAATTCCAAGCCTGGAGTTGAGTTGAGAAGCACAGGAGTGAACCTGGCAAAGTTCAGATCGCTTTGATGCCACCCAATGATGCCACCTCTTCCTCTCCTGTGTTCAAGTTTTCCCCTGGAAGAGCTGTGGCAGGAAGGATTCAGGGACCAGTGACACTGATTTATCTCAAGAGAAGTTTCTCATTTGAGCTGGTCATCTGTTGCTCTAAGGGACAAGTCAGCAGGTATTTGCCCACCTTATTAATTGCTCATCAGATGCTGAACCTGCTGATAACCCAGACAGGGGTGAGCACAGTGCACGTTGAGGTCAGATGAGGGATGCTGATGCTCAGCCACACATCCCAGCCCATGGATGCTGTATGGGAACTGCTGAATCACAGCCTGAACCTCGGAGGCAAGCAATAAGTCAGCCATGGGAGCACAGGTGAAGGTAATTCACCTGCGTTGTTGGAAGGAGTGGAGCCTGGTTGCACCTCTCCTAGACCCTCACATTTATTGATTATACAGATGCATTTAGAGAATGAGCTTCCAGAGCTGGGGAACAACCCCAGATCCCCTCTGTTAACCATTCCAGCACGCTGCAGCACATCCAGCTCCTGGTCCCTTCCTTTAGCTAGCAGGTGCCACATCTCACCTGAACTTAGGGACAAAATCCCCTTTCTTTCATGGGTCACATCTCACCTGGGTTTGGGGACAAAGTCCCAATTCCTCCGTAGGATCTTCACTCCCCTCCACCAGGTGTGAAAGCAAAGCTTTGTCTGCCAGCAGCAGGATGCAGCCAAAATGAACCCAGCTTTGGAAAAACAGCAAGGAGAGCAGCTGGTGTATTCCCAGTGAACAGAAAGGTGTAGTGATGGATGCAGGAAGAAGCAAACTTGGTGCCCATGCTTGGGGCACAATGGGAAGGGAACAGCACAGCAAGGCTGCAGATCACCCCCCCACTCCCCCAGCATGATTTCTAAACCACTCTGTGCATAGCTAATAGGGAGGATGCTATTTCCATCCAGTGTTTAGCCCTGTTAATTATGAAAGAGCTGAGATTACCGTGGCAGCACGGCACACCGAGGTTGAGGTGAATGGCAGAGCTGTGCTGGGTGGGCAATGGTCATAAAATAACAAGGAAAGAGTTCAGAAATAAAGGCAGTGGTGTGCAGGGGTTTTTGGTCTATAGAGGTCAGCAGTGTCTGCTCGCTGCAGCCCAGAGGGGTCAGAAATCACTGTGATTTGCCTGAAGGTACAGCAGTGCATTAGCCAAGCTGTAGGGCTTGGTGACACAGCCAAGTGGGGTATTGAGGTTTTGATGCACTAAAAGAGGGACAGGAGGTGTGGTGGCTCTGGGAAGGAGGCAGCAGCACAGGGCTAAGGTGCTTGGCATGGCCAGGAATAGCTCTGTAATAGGATGGAAGTGGCTGGGCAGAGCCTGGGGGTGGGAGAGTGGAGGAGACCCAGCAGGGTGTGGAAGCATTGTGCCCCCCCCAGCTGCTCCTCCTTGGCTCCAAGCATCCGAGAGGGAAGTCTGACCTGCAGACCCGTGTTGCTCTGTGAGGGAATGAAGAAAGGATCACAGAGATACTTTTTGTTTTCCCTCGGCTTTTCCTGCTCCATAGCTGTAAGTGCAGCTGTGCTGGTGGCAGATCCAGCACTGCTCCCTTGTGATGGTGGCACAGAGATGGGGCACCTCTGGGTTGTGGGTATCTGTCCCCATAGCAGAACCACAGCTGCAGCTGACCCCCCCCTGGCAGCATCAACACCCAGACCAGGGCCAGGAGCCATGCAGGTCATTAATCTGAGCAGCCACAGCCTAAATTTCTTGCATTTGGCACGTGGCTCGTGCTGTGCAAGGAACTCATTCCTGCTGAGTCCTCTTTGGTTGCAGCCCAAGTTTGGAGCCGAAGCCATTTGCACCAGGAGGTGGGAGCAGAGCAGCAGTGCAACAAGGGGATGAATAATTAACTGCATATGACACAAAGAGTAATAGGAAGAGAGGCAATACCAGGGCCATTGTGGGGCAGTGGAAAAAATAAACTATTTAGAGAAACAAGAGCTACGTGATATTCTCATACCGTATTATTTTCCATAGCCCAAAGGGAGCTGCCTGCCTGCAAACAGCTCGTCTTCTGCTGGGGCTGTGGATGGGGAGATGTTCTGCAGGGTTAAAAAAGAATTGCAGCTGTGCTGTGCGTGTCCATGCTGTGAGATTTAGGATGGGGTAGGATAGGATAGGATGAAATTGAATGGAATTAGAATGGAGGGGAATTTAGAACAGGATAGAATGGAACGGAATGGGGTGGGATGGGATGGAACAGAATAGAATAGGGTAGAATGGAATGGAATGGACAGGATGGGACAGGATAGGATAGGATAGGATAGGATAGGATAGGATAGGATAGGATAGGATAGGATAGGATAGGATAGGATAGGATAGGATAGGATAGGATAGGATAGGATAGGATAGGATAGGATAGGATAGGATAGGATGAAACTGATTTTGAATGGAAGGGAAGAGAAGGGAATGAGAATAAAAGGGAAGAGAAAGGAGAGGGGAGGAGAGGAGAAATTCAGTTGGGAGGGACCATCAGAGATCATCTAGCCCAACTGTCTGACCTCTAAATTGTGCCCTAAAAGGGATCTTTACCACCAAAGAGCCCTTAGGCTGCGGGAGCCCCTTCCTGGGGATGCAGATGCAAATACCTGGGAGCACTGCTGGATTTCACAGCTTGCTGCCTCAGCCAAAGCAGGACAGCATGTTGGGGTGTTCATTAATGCTGGTGCTGGATCTGCTGCTTGGGTGTTTCACGTGAGGACGTGCCAGCTGGGGACATGGTGGCACATGGGGCAGTGGCAGGGGGACGGTTGGGGCACGGGCAGGCAATGGGAACGTGCTGCAGAGCTTTCCCCTTATCTCCCTAATCCCCTCCCCTGGTGACCCGCCAGCGCACAGGGGGAGGCAGACAGGAGGATTACGGCCACGGAGCTGGTGGCTGCAGGTCCCCGGGCTGCTATTCCCCCAGCAGTGGGGCGGGCTGAGAGCCAGCGCTGGCGGAGCAGAGCATCCCAGGGGGACCCTCGTCCCCGTCCCCCTCCCCATCCCCGCAGCGAAGGACGGAGTCGGGACGGAGCAGCCGCGGGACCCTTTGCACGTTGCTGCCGGGGAGCTGCGTGGAAGCCTGCGGGGCGTGCGGGATGGTTCACGTCCAGGTGAGCCCCCAAAATCAAAAAGCTGAGGGGACCGGAGGGGACGTGGAGCGGAATGCGACCGTTAGAGGGCAGCGTTACCGCAGCGCGATGCCGGGGCGGTGCGTCCGCCCGGCCGTCTGTCTGTCTGACTGTGCCAGGGCCGTGACGCAGGGGGAGGCGAGTGGCAGCGCTCAGCCCCATTCGCCCCGTTGCGGACCCACACCGCACCCCACAGGCGGGCTCCGTGCCCGCTGCCCTCGTCTTCCCCCGGCAAATGACAGCACCAGCTGCCATCGCTGCGGCCCCGGTCCGGATGCTTCTTCCATGAGACAGCGGTGGGACGGAGGCAGCTGGGGCTCGTACATGTCAGCCTTGGGATGGTTACCGAAGGGAGACGAGCCTCGCTTATTTATAGGCTGCCAGCCCTGATGCCGTGCCCGCTGCTCCCCTCCCCGCACCATGGAGGTGTTCCCCAGCCTTGTGGGGGTGGTCAGTCGTTGCAGCTCAATCCCTGCTGTCCCCAGAGGCACCGAATGCAGAGCAGGGCTCATCCCTGCTCAATATAGCTGTCACGGTGGCTGTATCAGGAGACACTGAGCGTGCACCCCACGGCCATCACTGGGCTGGGGACAAGGGGAGGTGTTGGGGGGCGCAGGGCACAGCAGCAGGGATGGCTCAGCCTTCGCCCCGTGGGGCACTCAGGCAAAGTTCAGCGCCCATTCCTGGCTGGCCCAGCACCACTGGCATCCACCCGCATTGGGTTTCAGGGAGGGGAGGGGATGGGTTTTGTGCCTCTTACGGCTCTGGTTACTCAGAACTTGTGTCAGTCGATAATTGGGATGGACAGAGGGACGCAGGGAGAGCACAGCCCGAGTCCAGCTTCAGCAGAAGATGCCCTGGTGCCAGGAGCTTGCTGGTAGGAAGGTTTGGCTCCACAGTGCTGATTGAGTATCCTTCTTCCTGCTGCAGGAGGGGACGCGGTAGCACTGGGTGTTCTGGGCAATGGGGGGGGGCTGCTGAGGGTTTGGGATCCCCATCGGTGCTTTGAGGAGCAGGGAAGAGCAGTTCTGAAAGCACAGATATGCCGGATTGCTATTTAATTAATTCAGGAGAAGATGATCAGGCTCTTGTACTGATTCACCCCCTAGCAGAAAACATCGTGTTCCTCACTCAGCCTTCTCTGACATATGGCTGTTGTTTCCAGCCCACCCCCAGCTCCTGCTCGCTGACAAGCAGCAATGCTGAGCACATGCTGTGTGGGGTCCGGCTGTCACGGGGACCCCCCAGGGCAGCGGGGGGTGGGCGAGGGTTGGGAGCAGAATGGGGCTCCTGGGGGCTGAGTCAGGGTGAGCAAAGCATGGTCCTGCCCTGGGACTCCTGACCCTGCTGCCTCCACCTCCTCCATCTGCCAGCAGCACCGAAACCTTGCAGTACAGGCAGCTTTAGCACTGCCTGACCCAGCAGAGGAAGTGGCAGCACCATTCCCGGAGCTCCCGGCGTTCCTCTCTCCCATAAACTAATTTTCCCCTAAATTCTCCAAGCTTAGACATGGCCCCAAATAACTGTAGCCGCGGGGGATGGTCACTGAATTGTCCTGGCCATTTGTTCCTCACATGTGATTGATGTCCAGGGCCTCTGTGACATGTGCCCAGGGACTGCAGGACTGCCCTATTGGGACCTACTGCAGTGGCACTGCATGGGGAACGCAGAGATGCTCAGAGCAGGGTGAGGACGCATCCCCATGACCCCAAGGACCCATCTCTGTGCAGGGCAGGAGCACATCCCCAGTGCCCCAGTGCCACCACGTTTCCACGTGGTTCCTTTGCTGTTCCCTGCACCCCGTTCCCAGGCTGTTGCCTCTCCCCCAGGCTCCCTCCCCTCTCACCAGCCTGTGCCGCCTGTTCTTGGCTGCTTCTCAGCCTCGCAGAGCCTCTGCTGCAAATCCCACTGCGCCTTTCTCTGCCCCTTGGACTCCTTAACTGCAGCCATGGCAGAGGGAGAGGATCTGATGCTTGGCAGGAGTGAGCAGGGCATCCTCATGCAAGATCCACACCCTCCTGACTCCTGTCCTGGGAAGAGGATATTGCTCTTAAATTCTCTCCTGGGTGTCTTTGTAAGTACCCCCCATCTGCTCCTCTAAGCAAGGATCTCGGGGTGTGCAGGGCTGCAGGGTGGTACCCAGTGCGAGGCTTGGGATGCTCATGGGATTATCTGACCTGAGCTTTCTGCTCCTGGGGGTTTTAACTTATGGGGAAATTGGTGCTTTTTGGAGGACTCTGTGCCCTTCTGTGTGAATTGGGTTGGAATCTGCTGCTGCCGTGCAGGGTGTGTGGGCAGGGGCTTGCTCATGCAGGCTCACAGCATGATGAGGGCAAGAGAGATATGCCAACAGAATCTGGAGAGGGCAGACCTGAGAAATGTGGGGACTGTTGGTGTAGGAAGCACCCACTGGGGTTTATGGCACACAGGGTCCCTGCAGAGCCATGCAAGCTGTGGTTTGGGGATTGAGCAGTTCCCTCCAGCACTGCTCCCAGCCCCAGAGCTGTTGGGATGAGTTCAGCCATCTGCTCCTTGACCTCCAGCACCATCTCATCCAACTGCCTGCCAGCCTGGCTGGAGATGCCCTGAGCATTGTGCCGTGCACTGTGAGCAGGACCTTCATCCTGCTTCTACCCTTGGTGTTTAATTAGAGGTGTTGAACTGTGCTTTGGCAGCTGCACATCACAGATCTGCTCATGTCAGGCTGCTCCAGTTTCTGGTGCACTGTGATGTACGGTGCTGGTGCAGGGGGATGTGCTGGGTCCAGCAGCACTGGAAATGCATCCGTGTCTCAGAGCAGCTGCTGCCTCCATGTCCCCTGCTTGCTCCATCTGCAGCTGTCCTCATCATTGCCCTGTCAGAACCCACGTCTGCACCCGGAGCAGCTCCGAGCTGGTGGTGGTATCCATGCATGGGCATGGACAGATGTGGGGACAGCCTGAGAGGTGATGGGAGGCGATGGCAAGCAGTGCTCAGGGCAGTCTGCGTGTCTCAGCTGTGGGAACAGCACAGCCCTCCCCATTAAGCATGTATCTAGGTCATGATCAGCTCACTGCTCCGGCCTGTACAATTAAATGTGTGGCAGAAGAGACTTCCTAAGCTGTTGTCTTTATGCCTTTTACCGAAAAAGAAGCAAACCAGAGCGCTGCAGCCCAACCTCTCCCATTCAGCCTACCATCCATATTTATGCTCAGCCAGCACAGAGCAGAGCCCAGCACTGGGAGCAGCTTATCCAAGCTGCAGGTCAGTTTCCTTGCCCAGAACCTTGGCTTTGACTCCAGCAAAATGCAAGGACTGGTGACTCCAGGCTGCCACCAGCTGCTGCAGTACCCAAGCTTTGCTGCCGCTCCGCTCGCTTTGCAGCCGTGACATTTAATAGCTTTTTAATTGCACATGAGGGAATCACAGTTAAGAGACAAAGCGAAGTATCAAATACCTGGAGCTGGCACGTAGGCGGCTCGGCTGCTCCGTGCCATGGCAGAGGCTGCAGCACTCAGTGCAAGCTCCCCATCGCTCTCTATTGCACCGAATGGAGCTAACACAGATGGCTGCTCCCCGCTGTGGCCTTTTGGAGGTGGATTTTGGCACCTCTGGGGCCGGTGGCTGGCTCTCCATGCAGCCTTCAGGTGTTGCACTCAGGTCTGTGTCCACATCACTGTACTGTGGCTGCTTCTTTGCATGCCCCCAGCATAGATGTTGCTTCCCCACTTCCAGAACCTCAGCAATAGGTAACGAGCAGAGCTCCCCAGCATCAGTGTGACACTGGGGGCATTATGTCCCCCGTGTGCTTGCTGCAAGCTTTCTTCCTGGCATGCTAAAAGTACAGCTGTGAGGCTCACAAGCATATATTTATCCCGAAATGTGCCACTCTAAGGAGCAAGCTGCACTCCTGCATTGCCGTGCACAGCGAGTCCTGAGCACACGGTGCAAAGGCAGGGAGAGACCCCAGCAGTTCCCACAGTGGGAACACAGAGCTGCGGGTGCTGAGCATGCAGGTGGGAACGCAGAGGTGTCATTACCACCATTCCCATGAGTAACACCCCCACAGAGATCTTCATGGCGCAGTGAGGATCAAAGCATCCCAACTGTGAGCAGAGCTGCTGCCGGGCTACCGAGCGCTCAGTGGCTTGGCTGGGATTTTCCCATGCATAGTTTCCCATCCGGAGTTCTACTTTGTGCCTCCGCTTGGCTTTTCCCAGGCTCAGCATCCTGGTGTGTGACAGCGTGGGCGCTCAGTGCCCGTCACAACACCCCGCAGTGGGGCACAGGCAACGTGCAGGGCTGGAGGCGGCGTGCGTATCCCGCTGGAGGGATGAGGGCTGTTTCTGCATTACAGCCCTGAAAGCTACAGTCAGAGTAGAGCTGTAAACAGCTCGGAAGGATTTACTGAGTCGGCAATCCGGCAGCACACAGCTCAGCTCAGCCCCGATGCTGCCTGAGCGCTTGGGAAGCTCACAGGGCTGCGGGGACGGCTCTGCACGAGGGGCTGCAGCCCTGCACCCGGGCTGGGGGCTCTGCTGGGGGATGCGCTGCCCCTGAGCCCCCCCCCCCACCCCGGGCAGTCCCTGAGTACCCCCTGGGCTGACCCCTGCCATGGCATCGCAGTGGGGATGCAGTCGAGCAGCCCGCGCCGAGTAGCCCTGGGGGATCCGAATCTGCTGGAGATGGAGGTAGGTGCAGTGGTGATCGGGTTTGGGTTTGGTTTGGGATTGGGTTTGGGGAGGGTGGGCAAAGGGATCTCATTTCTGGTGCTGACAGCGGGATCCAGACGTGAATACTCAATGCGTGGAGACCAAGGGGTGAGCTGTGCCGGAGCGACAGGGATGGGGTGGGAAGCTCCAGTGGGAGCTGAAACCCTTAACGTGCTCCTGATTATCTGTAAGAAAAATTACTGTCAGGCTGGGAAATGAACAGAGGCAGCTGCTGCTGTCCCCTCTGTCTGTATGGGGTTGGTGGCAGCCAGCAGGCAGGGTGCAGAGGGCATGGGGCAAAGCAAAGAGGGCACGGGGCTCCTGCTCCAGTCCCTGCTGCAGGCTTGGAAGGAAAGTGGGAGGTGTGAGTCAGGGCTTCTCCTTCTGTTTTCAATGCCTGGGGTGGAAATAGTGGCTCTGATCTGCACGGCATGGGGCTGGGAACCTACATGGGGATGGGAAGGGGTTGAGGACATCCTATATAATGCCAGGCTAATGGCAGCGAGCAGCTCACAGGAAAGATCTGCACTGAGTTCTGCTTTGCTCTGAGCCCCCCGGGGGGAGAGGGGCCATGGGGACAGCTACACTTCATTAACGACTACCCAAAAATCCACCTCTCCACAGCCACGTGGCATTAGCTCATCTCCCATGCTTCCTAATAGGTTGCAGCATATGGAAACCAAAATAGTTTGGAGCATGAGTAAGTGTCCCGAGAGCTATCTTCTGAACTCTGTGATCGTTGTGCAATTTCTTAAAATGGGTTTGAATCCCTCACAGCCCCGCTGGGTGACCCAAAGCCCTTTGCTGGGGACACAGCTGTGGCCCTGGGCTCCTCACCTTCTACCTGGGCTTTCCTCCATCAAACCTGCAGCAGCAAACAAACCAGCATTGCATAATTGTGCCCGGCCGTGGCCCTCCAAGCACTGTTTGCTCAGCTTATTAACTTGAGCCTTTTGCATATCTCAGCTCTCCCGGGCTGAACTCTGGTGATAAGAATAATTTTCCTCCTCTCATCCTGCATTCCTCCCGCATCCCACATCAGCTCCCCCCTCCAGCCTGCCTGGAAAACAAGCATGGGAGATGGACGGTTTCATTTCAGCGTGCTTAACCAGAAGGTTTTACTGCATGTAGGGAAAGTGTGGCTGCTGCTAATCCCCCTGCTAAATCTGCTGCACAGTCATTTAGGCTGGCTGGGATTTAGCAGGCACTGCCTGTTAATGCTGCAGAGATCTGTATTGTCTTTTTGTTGTTGTTGTTGTTGCCGCTTTCAGAGCAATAACCTGATGTGGCTCTCACATGGTTCTGCCCTGTGTCTGAGATAGGGCAGAGCTTTCTTGTGGTTTTGGGGGATTTTGCCCCGACCACAGCAGCACAGTGGGCAGCATCAGCGCTGTGCCACCATCCCTGTGCTCCCAAAGAGGCTCCCCCCAATAAATCCCAGAGATGGGATTTGCAGGAGCTCAGCATTGCACGAGGTCAGACCCCACTGAGGCCGTTTTCAGGACTGGGATCAGCGATTCCCAGACCTCCTCCTGTTTCTCCAAAGCTCCTGGGTGGAGCAGCTGGGGCTCCCCACCTCCCTCCACTCAAAGCCTGCAAGTGTTTCACAGGGGTACATGCATGGAAACAACACAAATTCAGCTCCAGGATAAAGGGAACTGGAGGCTCTGCTGTGATAACACCACATTTCATAGAAGTTTGAGCCACTTCTCCCTTTCACGTTTCCTGTTCCGGCTGCTCCAGGGCTGCTTTTCTTTTTCCACTGCTGTTTTTTTGTCCTTTGCTGTCTATAAATGGGACATCTGGGGTAACAGCCTGCTTCCTGCTGCCTCCCACTTCTTCCTGGCCATAAGAACCAAAAGCAAAACCTTCCCCTGGACTGAAGGGGAGCATCAAGCCCAGGGTTCTTTTTGGAAAATGCTGATCCAAAAGGGATGGAGCTACGTGCAGCTCTGCCCTGGAAGCAGGCAGGGGCTGTTTGTTTTTCCCTTTGCTTGCATCCTTGAGTACCTTTCCCCTGTAACAGAGAGATAAGAAAAGCCCAGCCTAGGGGCTGGGGGCTGCACAGAGCTTGTAGTTATCTGTGTTAACTACAGAAAGCACTGCAAGAAGACCCTTATGATGAGAACCAGTGCCCCTGGGTGGTCTCCAGCAAGCACGAGCCATGCCTTATATAAAGCCCTACAAATCCCATGCTGGGCACTAGGACAGGCATAGCCCCTGGCTCTGTGTCCACAGCAAGGGAGGGACATGAAAACAAGGGGAGAGCATTTCCCTGCTGCTTGAGCCCGGCTCAGCACTTGCCACAGACAGGAACCTCGATAAGCAGCACCTTGAGAACATTCCTCCCTCCTGCACGAGGCATTTCCCAGTGATAAAACACTCCTAAGTAATGATCTCGCGGCGTTATCCCTATTAAAGGGTCACTCGGGGAAAATGTGATGGAAATGAGAAATTATTCAGGTCTGCCAACAGTATTTAACTTTCAAGCAGCTCTTAATTAGAAGCCAGGAGCCATTTATACAACCGTTGAGATTTGCATAGGAATCTGCACATAGAAGCTGGGAGGAATGATGATTTTTGAGTGGTGAAGCAGCGTACTGGGGGCTGGGGGTTGCTGGCCTGGGGTCCAGGCTCTGTGGGTGTTTGAAGCCCAGCCTCAGGAAGGTGGTTCTCTCTCTCCCAACTCCTCAATTTTTCCATCTTTAAATGGAGACCATTGTGTGCCTGCAGGTCCCAGCAGGCGACCACTGGGTTGCACAGTCCCTGCTCTGATGGGAGTTCAGATGAGGGGTTTCCATTTCAGCTCCTCACTGCTTTCCCCAGCACAGAGCTGGTTCCAAGCACTGCATATTCTTTGCTAAGAGCCCAAACCAACCCTGAACAACCATCAGTTATGTCTGTGCCCTCTGACTGGGATTCCACCTGCACCCAACCAGCTGGGTTGATGGCTAGACTTGATGACCTTAGTGGTCTTTTCATACCTGAATGATTCCACGGCTGGAAAAATGCTTGAGCGGACAGAAAGAAAAATAATCCAACTTCTGGTTAGCTATTCTCCTGCCCTTTCCTATTCTGGTTAGATTCTCTTGCTCTTTCCTCCCTGCCCATCACTCCGTGGTGCTGAGGCTCTCCCCACTCAGGGCCTCACCCTGCTGAGCTCTGCCCTCATGTCTCATTGAGGTTGAGGAGACCTCTAGAATCCCCAAGTCCAACCTCAACCCATCCCCACCACATCACTCAATGCAACATCCACTCTTTTCTTGAGCAGCTCCAGGGATGGTGACTCCCCCACCTTCCCAACCCAATGCCAATGCATCACCTCTCTTACCGAGAAGAAATGTTTCCTGATATCCAACCTACCTTTCCTAATATCCTCTGCCCACAGCTGGATAAGGGGGACGTGGCCACGCTTGGGCTGCCCTCCACCACCGGCCACGGTGACACCGACGGCCCCATCTGCCTGGACGTCCCCGATGGCACTCCAGACCCCCACAGGACCAAGGCAGCCATCGAGCACCTGCACCAAAAGATCCTCAAGATCACAGAGCAGATCAAGATCGAGCAGGAAGCTCGTGACGACAACGTGGCTGAGTACCTGAAGCTGGCCAACAACGCGGACAAGCAGCAGGCGTCGCGCATCAAGCAGGTCTTTGAGAAGAAGAACCAGAAATCGGCGCAGACCATCGCGCAGCTGCACAAGAAGCTCGAGCACTACCACAAAAAGCTGAAGGAGATCGAGCAAAACGGCCCGTCTCGACAGCCCAAAGATGTCTTCCGGGACATGCACCAAGGTCTCAAGGACGTCGGGGCAAACGTCCGTTCCAGCATCAGTGGATTTGGTGGTGGTGTGGTGGAGGGCGTCAAAGGAGGGCTCTCAGGGCTGTCTCAGGCCACCCACACCGCAGTGGTGTCCAAGCCTCGGGAATTTGCCAGCTTAATCCGCAATAAATTCGGCAGCGCAGACAACATCGCCCACCTGAAGGACACGTTGGATGATGGACACCCCGAGGAGGCCTCGCGGGCGCTCAGCGGTAGTGCCACGTTGGTTTCCAGCCCCAAGTATGGCAGTGATGATGAGTGCTCCAGTGCCACCTCGGGGTCAGCTGGTGGCAGCAATTCTGGGGCCGGTCCCGGTGGGTTGGGAAGCCCCAAATCCAACACGTTGGAAGGCCATCACAGCAACTTTGACACCATCCTGGAGGAGCTGCGGGAGATCAAGGACAGCCAGTCGCACCTGGAGGACTCCATGGAGGACCTCAAGGCACAGCTGCAGCGGGATTACACCTACATGACACAGTGTTTGCAAGAGGAACGCTACAGGTATAGGGCTGAGAGTGGGGGGGGTTGGAATGTGTGTCACCCAGGGTGGCTTTAGGGGACCATGAGGGAACCTTCCTGGGCTTGTGACCGAGCCCTGCACACTGGGGATGGTGGGAGCTGCACCACAGAGGATCAGGAGGTACGTTACCATCATCAGCCCCAGGCAGGAGGGAGGTGGATCCAAGGGTTGTGGATCTGGGCACAGGGGGGGGAAGAGGGGGGGTCCCTCCAATGCCAGTGCCCCTCTGCCCCCACACACAGGTATGAGCGCCTGGAGGAGCAGCTGAACGACCTCACCGAGCTGCACCAGAATGAAATGACCAACCTGAAACAGGAGCTGGCGAGCATGGAGGAAAAGGTGGCCTACCAGTCCTATGAGAGGGCACGGGACATCCAGGTAGGGGAGCACCAGGGCTCAGCCTCACATTGCACCCTCCACCAAGGGGGCCAGAAAGGGACCCTGGGGGCAATGGAGGGAGGGACAAAGGGAGCCCTTTTTCCAGCTGTTAGCACCATCCAGATTGGGGCCTTGCTGTGATTTTGTCTGTGCCCCAGGAAGTCCCTGCTGCCTTAAAATCCCCAGCTGCTCACAGCCATGCAAGGCTCAGGGTGGGATTGTCTACACTTGGGGTAACATCAGCCCTGCTATCCCAGTTTGGGTAGGTACCCATGGTACAGAGGCCATTCCCAGCACAAACAGGGCACAGATTCACAGAGGGAAACCCATTCTACCACCCATCACCATCATAATAGTTTTGTGCACATAGCAGAGCTACAGCAAGCAACACCTTGCACAGAGCAAATCCCCAAAGCCCTCAACTGGGCTAAATAACACAACTGCACCCTGCAGGAAGCAGTGGAATCCTGCCTGACGCGGGTGACCAAGCTGGAGCTTCAGCAGCAGCAACAGCAAGTGGTGCAGCTGGAAGGAGTGGAGAACGCCAACGCCCGGGCACTGCTGGGCAAATTCATCAATGTCATCCTGGCTCTGATGGCTGTGCTGCTCGTCTTCGTCTCCACCATCGCCAACTTCATCACACCGCTTATGAAGACCCGCATGCGCATCCTCAGCACCGCCCTGCTCGTCCTGTTCCTTTTCTTCCTCTGGAAACACTGGGACTCCATCACCTACTTTCTGGAGCACGTCCTGCTCCCCAGCTGATCCGCAGCACAGGGGTTTTTTCCATTTCCCAATGGAGGAGTGAGCAGGAAGGGACGGCGCTCCGGAGCCTTTGGTCATTTCTTTGTGCACTCTTTGGTTGCTTCCCTGGCCCTCAGTCAGCTGCGGTCGCTCGGAGCACGGTGAAGTCGGTCCTGTGGGATGCTCAGGGTGGGGGAGTTTGGGATGAAATTGGTAATGTAAGCGGTGTTGGGTTTTTCTAAGGGGAGAGTTTGGATGGATTTTTTTTTATTTGTTTGTTTTTAAACGTTGCTCTGTTCTGAAAGTCAGTAGGAAGGTCTGCAGAGCCCACCTCAGGGCTGTTGGTAGAGAGGATTGAGCTGGAGCAAACCCAGCTCTGGGAGAAGTTCCTGTACAGAGAGGAGTCACCGGGGCTGGCTTTTCCCTTTCAATCTGAAAGACAGCAAAAAGATGGAGCTGAAGCAAAGCACGTGGCAAAGGAGGAAGCAGGTCCAAGGCAAGCATCACTGCTCCCAGCGAGCTCACAGCAGGACACACGTCTCACCAGCTTCTCCAACCCCATCACCAGGACCAGGGGCAGAGCAGGGCTGCGGTGCCGTCCCCACGCAGACCCAACGCCACAAACAGCATCAGCACCGGCACCAAAACGAGACCCCCCCCCTCTATTGGTTTCCCCTCATTTATTTATTGCCCTTTCCTTTGGCTTCAATTGATCTGATCTCTTCAGGGACACCCAGACTTTCCAGCATCATGCCACTGAGTTTTCCAGCCTCTGCAATGTGTTGTGTGTGCGTGTGTGGTTTTTAAGTTAATTCAAGACTCCTGTTTCCATTTGTGAATCAAAGCTGGTAGCGCCGGGGGAGGTGGGCAGCCGCCTCCCCAGCCCTACACAAGAGCACAGCATGCAGTCTTGGATGTTTCTTAAATTATTTCATATTTATGTAATATATCTACACACACACACATACATATATATATATATATATAAATATATATTAAGATCTATCCACAGTCAGATCCTCTTCTGGTGCAAATGGGTGCAACTCCACCAACTCCGGAGGCACTGAACCAGTTTGCCTCAGCTGAGAATTTGGCCTTTAGCAGCTGTCCTGCTCTGCAGCCCCACATGCAGGGCTGCTTTGGGGCACGGGGTCCCGGGGAGGGGTGCATCGCTTCTGACCTGGGCACAGCTGGGAGTATTTTGGCCACCAGGTAGGTACCAGCCTGAATGCATCAGGGTGAAGAGAGAGGACAGCTGGAGGAGCAAGCAGCAGGTTGGGTTTCAGCTGCTTGCATTGACCTGGAAAGGCAATGGATTGATCAGAGCAGGCAGCTGAGCCAACACAGAGGGAGGAGGGAGGCAGTGGGGCCCTGGGGGGAGGAGGGTCCTGGCGGCACCAAGGGCTGGGTGCATGGATGGACCCCATTCTTACACATCCTCCAAGCCTACTGGCTGTTATTTTCCCCCAGACGAGGGCGCTGCCTTCAGGCTCAGTCACCATTTACCCCCTCTTTGTGCCTCCCACGTACCTTAGCACCCCCCCAGACCTTCCCCTACAAGTTCCCCACCCCACACTGGGGGTCTCCCCTGCTTCACCCCTTCCCCCCCCCCGTTGCATCTTCCTGGCTGCTGCCCCATCACCACACTGCCAGACACAGGCATCGATACCTCTGCTTGCCCAGCACCGCTGCCCGCCTGCATCCGCACGTTCATTACCTGTTAACCGTTGTCCCTGCCCAGGGAAGCAGCAGCCCCATACAGAGAGCTGAAGATGCCCGGTACCCCATCCGAGCCCCACACCAGGGATGGCTCCGGAGCTGCGGCCACTGGAGGGCTCCCGGCAGCCGTAAAGAAGAGAGGAGGCGGAGAGAAGATGGGGAGGGGATCTGAAGCAACCCCCCCTCCCCCTATGGGCGCTGGGGCCGGGCGGTGTCCCTCATCCTAATTTGCGCCTTAACCCGTTCCTGCCCGCTGCAGAGCCAGGAGGACGAGGTTTTGGGGTAGGAGCCCCATAAGCTCTGCAGCTGGTGGGGGAAAGGAGCAGCTGCGGTGGATACAGTGCTCAGTGGGGTCCAGGGATGGGCACAGCTTTGAGGGAGGTAGAAAAGCCCCCAAAACGCCGTTCTGCTGTTTAGGGCACACTGGTTTTGCAGAGCTGCTAGGAACCATCTTTAGAGGCTTGCTGGGGGCAGCAGGGAGCCCTGGAAAGAGCCAGCACCATCCTTTCCACCTCTCAGAGCTGGAGACCACCACACGTCCTGCTGACATCCCACATAACAAAGCTGTGAGCCCACCTGAACCACCCTATCCCCATCCCCAACCTGGGGACAGCAGGAGCAGAGAACCCCACTGCCCCTCCAGCATCCTCATGCCCCCAGGTCCAGACTCCCACCACCATTCCCAGTGAGGGGGGAGGCAGAAATCCCAGCACGTGGAGCTGGGCACTGCAGTGACAACGGCTACTGGGACAATTCCAACACACCAAGCACAGCTTGGGGCTCCCTGAGGACTCACATTCTCCAAGCAGGGCTGGAGAGGCTCATAAGAGCCCCCTTTGTGCCAGAGGGAGGAGAGGTGAAGCTTTGACGTCAGCTGGGGAGGAATTCCTTAATGCCATTCAGGCCTCCCTCGGCTGCTTTGCTAATTGCATTTTATGTAATTGCAGCAGCTGGGCTGCCAGTCTGCTACTGGGAGCTGGATGAGGAAGTGGGCTTGGGGACCTGGAGGCAGTGGGAGCAGTGGGAGCAGCTCTTCCTTTGGGTATAGCATTGCAACCAGGGCCATCCTGCAGCCCATGCCTTGCTGTCTCCCCCTGCCTCACGTGGGATCACTCTTCAGCATGGGGAGAAGTAGTTGTCATACATTGGCTTGGTATCCAAGGGGGTAATTGCACTTAATGGAGATGGATAAGGCGGTGATTTATCTCGCTCACATTATGCTGTCAGGTTCCCAGCTGCACGAGTCGTGGACAATAAAATAATGTGTTTGCTGGTGGAGTTCCCAAATATCCCCACTGTGTCATATTGCCTCTCTGCCCCAAGGAGAGGAGGAGCTGCTGAGCACCTGCCTGCATTTTGGGCTGCATTGCCTTGCTCCTTCTCATGGGACGCTGGTGCAGATGCTGCCACTGATCCCATAAGGGGGTCATGGCCACGGGTCCTGCTGCAAAGCCCAACACAGCCCCTGTCCTCAGCTCTTCTGGCTCAGCAGCCTTCCTCCAGAGGAGTAGGAGGGGGGGGTGGCCTGGCCCCAGCAATGGGAAAGCCAACGGGACCCCAGACATCCCCTCCCCCTGCCTGCCGGCTTGGCCAAGCTTAGGCTGTAAAAAGAAAGAGCTGGTACCAAGGATAACATGCTTTGCATTCCTGCGCTGTCTCCAGGGGAATTTCGACTGATCTACATGAAAAATACTCGCTACCCCTGAGGTCAAAGTGTCTGGAGGAAAAATTTCCGAGCGGAAAGGCTCGGAGCAGAGAGGAGAGCACAGAGAGGAGCCACAGCCAGAGGCTGCAGGGTGCTGGGATCTCACCTGCTGGCAGCAGTGTGGGTCGGTGACAACGGCATCGTATCTGGTGACAGTGCCATCACTGTGGGCACCACCAGGAGCCTATGAGCCCATCCTGCTGCCCCTGTGCCATTCCTGCCTCCCTCCCCTGCCTGCAGCCTCCCTTGGCTCTCTGCTGGGGGCTGTGGGGGCTCATTGCTGAGCCCATATTCCCTCCCCATTTTGATTTCAAGCACCTCCAGAGCCTTGCAGTGCCTGTCCTGTGCTATGGGGATGTTAAAGGGGATGAGAGGCAGAGATGGGGGGAAATGAAGCAGCGGAGGGGAGGCAGCCAAAAGCACTCAGCAAAGCCCCATTTCCTCTGAGTCACTGTAGTTAAAGCTGCAGCTTGTAAACCCAAAATCTCCCCGTGAGCTCCTGCAGCTCTGCTGGGAGCAGCAGTTGGGGTTACCCCAAAGCACTGCGTGCTTGATGGGAACTGATTTCCAGGCTGCTGCAATGCATCCTCTGTTGGTTCTGCTCCCCCGTGGGATGAGCGCAACCCCAATGGGCTGCAGGTTTCTCTCTCCCAGTGCTGCTGCCCGCATCTGGAGACTGGGGCTCAGCCTGCCCCAAATTCACATCAGCATCCATTGGCCACAACATGGGGTACATCACAGTGCCAATGGATCTCAGAGCTCACATCACCCAGCAGCCCAACCCAGGGGCAGAGAGCAGAAGAAAAGCAACAGGTTTGCCCCCCATCGCCCCCCCCATGAGGATGGGAACAGCATGGATGGAGCACAGCCCCACTGCACGCAGCTCCTCTTCTGCTCGTGGCCCATCTAATAATTTAATTGCACATTTGAAAATAAATACGTGTCTGGGGTTGGGAGAAAGAGAAGGCTGAGGGATGAAAATGAAGAGGAATTTAATTAAGGGCAGCGCTGGGAATGTCTCTACCACAATAAAGATAAGGAGGATCAATTGCTTCTTCCTACGATCAAAGAGAAGGGCTGGAGGGGGGGAAGCGGTGCTGTCAGAGGGTACAAAGTACAGCAGAGGGAGGGGGAGGTGGGAGGGAAAGGCACACGGGGTTGGGGAGGGGGAAAGCAAGAGACAGCTTAGATAAGATTAGGAAATAATTGATGGCGCAGATCCCCGGGGGGCTGCTGGGACCTGCAGGTCCAAATGATGTATCTGATTGCTTGTGAATGCAAAGGAGAGCCCTGACGTGGTTTTGCAAGGGCTGAAGTTGTGGCTCCCAAACCGAGGGAACCGATGCCCGTTGAACCCACACAGCTCTGCAACCCCCTCCCCATCGCATTGCATTGCAGGCAGCCAAGTAACTGCACGCTGCAGTTCTTCCAGGTGCAAAAAAGGGAAACGCTCAGCACGGAGCTGCCAGGAGGCCCCATTCCTGCTCGTGGTATTTGCATGGGGTTGGGACATGGTTGCCACGTTTGATTTGCATCCCCGGGTGGGAACCTCCTGCAGCACTGCTGTGTGTGTGTGTGTGTGTGTGTGAGCCCCAACGCCCAGCCCTGCCACCAGAAAAACGGGCTCCTGCCTCGTGCCTCACCCCTGTGCAAGGAGCCCAACCTGTGCCCCAAGCAGGCGGCTCAGCCGGCTGGGGAGGGCAGGCAGGGCTGCAGCTGGCAGGGAGACAGCATGGGTTCTGTGACAGCCCTGCAGCTCTGCAGGAGTGCTGCCAGCTCCCTGCCTGATTTGCACAGGGCTCAGAGGGGTTTTGCTGCCGTGCTCCATAGAGTCACTCCGTGGGCAATGCCAACCTCTCTGCTCTCACCCCTGCGCTCCCTCCTGCTGATGCATTAAGGAAGCGTTTGCAGTGCTGCACGACCATCCAGATGTCAGGGGGATGGGGGGAAGTATTGGTCTGTCTAGGGGGTAGAAAGCACTACAGAGGGATCTGGACTGGATGGATGGATGGGCTGAGGCCAATGGGGTGAAGTTCACCAAGCCTCGGTGGCGGGTGCTGCACTGTGGTCCCAACAGCCCCACGCAGCCCTCCAGGTGTGGGGCCAACAAGCATCATCCAGGGAGGCACTCAGCAACCATGGAGATGTGACATGTGGGGACACAGCAGGATGGGTTGAGGTTGGACTTGGGGATCTCAGAGCTCTTTCCCAACCTTAATGGTTCTATGGCTCTATGGTTCCATTCCTCACTCTCCTGGGGAGTGGGAGCAATATTTCCGGATGCCTCTCTCTCCTTTTATTCTTTTCTTTTCAACCACTCCAGGCTGAGAATAGGAAGGCTTTCATGTGGGGGATTTTTCCTCTTCTGATCTTCAAAGAAATCCAGCAATCAAACAGGTAATATTAAATTAAAAAAAAAAAAGCACAGCTTTGAAAACATCGCATGCAAAACGTCACAACTTTGTTGTGTTAATTGTGCTGGCACTTGAGTTAATGCAGAATGTCTCAGAAATAGTGCTGGCCCCCGGCCCGTGCTGTATCTGACAGATATGGGATATCTGGAGCAGAAAACTCAGGGAGAAAACCAAATAACAGGAGATTTCTATGAGAAAGATGAGCTGTGGGGCTCTGTCACAACCGGTGATGACAGCAAATGGGTGATTGGGAAAGCAATGGGCGCGATGCCCCGCTGCTCCCACAGCCCAGGTGCTGCACTGCTGCCCCATGAAGGACTCGTGTTCCCCTCCCACACCACGTCCCCTCCAGCCCCAAATATGGGCTCGGTGCATCCGGGCTTCCAGCACAAGCCCGGGCAGGATGGGACCAGATTTGAGTCACTGTGCTGTGAGGGAGCGGTGCTGGGCTGGGTTCCATCCTGCTGCCAGATCCCCGGCACAGAACATCCTTCTCCTCCCTTCTTTTAGGACTTGATGGATTCTCAGAGATATCATGTGGGGGCTCCTGGATCAGCTGCAGATGTGGGTGACCCCCCTCCCTCCCCCCCACCCCATGCAGCATCCCAGCATCGACCTGAAGGTTCCTACACCCCACACCTGACAAGCAAGCACCCTATGGGGCACTGGGTGAACCCCAGAGATGCGAGCTCACTCTGGGGCTGAAAGCCCCACTGCTTCACTGGCTGTGCTGGGGATGCTGGCCAAGCTGGAGTCTTTGCCCTGCAAAGCCACGCAGCAGCTGTAGGTATCACTGCATGGGGCCAAAGCATGCAGGGAATGCGCAGTGGGGGGCAGAGAACTTCGTGCCCCACAGCGTCGTCCCTCTCCTGCAGTGGGGACCTGAAATGTCTCTGATTTACTCGAGTGGAAACGGGAAATTGTTACCGTGCTTTAGAGAGCAATAAAAGCAGTTTCAATGCCGCAGCGGGAGGAGCAGACAAAGGAAACGGAGGGGAATGGGACGGAGAGGGGGGGCAACTTGAGGGGGCAGCAAAGCGATGCTGTGCATCTCCAGAGGGATTTTGCTCCAGGGGAGGTGCCTGAGAGCACAGCTCCTGCTGCCATCACCTGCACTCAGCTCACAGACCTGGACACGCTCTGCAGCAGCGTTGGGAAAGCAAAAACTGGGAGCTGTGTTCTCCTGGGTGGAAAATCCAGGAGATTTGCATGGAGGATGCACGCTTTGGGGTTCCCATGGCTGAGGAATGGGGTGGGCACGCTGGAAAGCCTGCAAATAAAGGTTGAGGGCACATTGCACAGTGCATTACACCCTTCAGGACACACACACCCACAGACAACTCACATTCAGCCATCCTAGAGCAAACCCCATAGCCACGCACAGCCCCAGCATCACCACCAGAGCCACAGGACCCCACTGGAGTCAGCACAGCCCAGCCTGGAGCATCCCCCAGAACACTGCGGTGGAAGAACAACCAGGAAAACAACCAACACACGCCTTCTGTTTTTAATTTAATGTTGTTTTTTTTTCCTCTGGACCACGCTGGAGGAAGGAACAGAGCCATTGCCCACACAGCAGTGCAGCACAGCCACCCCACAGTCACCCACGGGACTGATACTGAGCTGGGCAAATCCAGTGCTGATGAAGTTTTACATTAACTCACACACGAGGCAATAAATAAAGAAGCAGTGCCTTAGGAAAGGCGCTTTTTTCTTTTCTTTTTTTCTTTTTTTCTCCTTTCACCATGAAAAATTGGCATCAGAGCCCCTTTTCAGGCTGCGGTGTGGGGCAGCTCTGGGTTTCCTGCAGCTTCAGCTCATCACCATCACAGTGCGTGCGCTCTTCCAGTTGGTGCTTCATTCCAGTTAGGTTTCTCAGAGCAGCAGAAGGATGGGGCTGCACCCCATTGCCAGCAAACCCCAGCCTGCAGCCAGGACAGCCTCCTGCCTGCACCTTGCTACATTTCCAGTTGTTTGAGGTATATTACCTGCCCCATCCGTTATCTTGTGCAGCCAAAACAAAAACAAACAAAACCAGTGCAATGAAAAAGAAATCCCACCCCTCACCCCATTTCATCCCTCCCTTGAGATGAGCCTCTCTGCATGGAGGGCAGCAGGGAGGGACAGTGTGTGCCACAGAGAACACTTCTTCCCCTCAGCAGGAGCAGGGGGGGGCAATGGGGCAGCTTAGGGCTTTGGTCCTTTTATCACCCCCTCCTCTCTGAGATGTGCACTCAGGGCATCCCCCTCCCCACCCCACAACCCTGTGTGCATCCAACATCCTCCTGGAGGCTGCAAAATAAATAGGGGGGGGGGGGGGGATGACACAGGACAGCCCCCCCTCCCAAACACAAGGGAGCCCTGGAGGGAGAAAGGAGGGGTTGTGCCCCCCCTTCCCACAGCAGGGACCATCCCAGGCTCAGGGACCCCATCCCTACAGCCACAAGGTGCCCTCAGCTCAGCTTCATGCTGATGGCCACGGCACGCCGGTACACCTCGGTGATGTTGTCACAGCTTTCTCCCAACGCACTGGGGCAGTGGGTCACGGTCCAGCGGCGCAACCTGCGCCCTTCATCCACCTCCTCCTCCTCCTCCAAGCACAGGAGGCTGTCAGCAGAGACGCAGCCCCTCATGGCCCCGCTGCTGCCCGCGGGGACGCGTGGGGGGAGGTCGAGCTGCTCAAAGGATTCGGTGGAGAGGATGCTGTCCTCGCTCACAGCGCTGGGTGGGCGAGGGCGGGGGGCAAGGGGGGCTTTGGGCAGGGACACCTCATCAAAGCATCCAAAGCTCTGCCTGGGGGGGCTGTGGGGCTCAGCACTGCTGGTGTATTTGCTGCTGTGCTTGAGGATGCCCTTCCGGCTGCTGGGAAGGACGGGGGGGCCCTGCTCAGTGGTGGGGTTGTCAGCAAACACATTGCTCTCAAGGTCCAAGCTCCCTGCATCCAAGACGTCCCCGGATTCACAGCATTCCAGGGATGAGTAATACCCTGATTCCCTCTTCAGGGGCTTTTTTAGGATTCCCTTCTTGGGCACAGCCACAGGGACCACACTGCTGCCCTCGCTATCCCCCAGCACTGCAGAGGGTAGCACCGGGCTCAGCCCCACAGCAGTCACATCCCCATCCTCACTCTTCGCCTCTCCCCCAGGAGCTGTTGGCGGAGGGATGGGCACCTTCTGCTCGCAGGAATTCCTCTTCTTCAGGATGCCCTTGGGCCGCTTGAGGATGGACTTGGAGGGGTTCTCCGGGACTGCAGCCCCCTCCTGCAGTGCATGGGAGACATCGTTCTCCTTCTTGGACTTCTTAAGGGAGCGCTGCCTCTCCAGGGCCACACCAGGGATGTGCTGCTTGAAGAAGCACCTCACTTTGGAGCCGTTTTCAAAGAGGGGTCTGGAGGAGCGCCGCAGCCACTCGGCCACCGTGGCCAATGGGGATTCACTGCTCTCCCTCAGCAGCTCCTGCTCACCAACAGGCACACGGTAGCCCCAGTTGACCCACCAGTGTGTGGCAATGTCCTCAATGGTGGCACGGCGCTCCGGGTTCACCATCAGCATCCACCGGATCAGCCCACAGGCATCTGGGGGAGAGAGGAAGGTCAGGCACCGGGAGAGCATGAGTTGGAGGATGGAACGCATGGGGTGGTGGGGGTCTGCCTACCTGACAGCTTCGTGGGCTCCCGGTAATCCCCGCTGGTGATCTGCTTGACCAGAGTCTTGTAGTCGTGGCCATCAAAGGGCATCGTGCCATGGACCAGGATGTAGAGGAGGACACCAAGGGACCAGCTGTCCACCTGCAGGAAGGATGGGGACCTTGAGGCGAGGGCAGCAGGACCAGGCCACCACCCCAGGTCATGCCATGGGGCAGGACCACCCCCCATGGGGCAGGACCACAACACCCAGTTCACACAGTTCTCTGCTTCAGGAGGCTGCTACCCCAAAAAGGGTCTCTGCCATCCCAGCTCCCATATGGGGAGAACACCCGGAGCTGCCCCAAACCCAAGCTGAGAGGCAGTGAGACCACCTGACAGGGCACCACGTACCTCTGGGCCTTTGTAGGGCCGTCCGTTGATGATTTCAGGTGAGGCATAGAGGGGACTACCACAGAACGTCTGCAGGAATTTGTCCTGCTGGTAAACGTTGGACAGGCCAAAGTCTGCAATCTGGAGAGACAGAATCATCATTGAACGGCTTAGGTTGGAAGGGTCCTTGAAGGTCATGGAGCTGCAAACCTCCTCCTTTGGGCAGGATTACCAGCTGCTACAATAGGCAGCCCAGGGCCCCATCCAACCTGGCTTTGAGCACGTCCAAGTTCACAGCTCTTAGCAAACAGCAAGGCTGCTGTCTGCAGGTGGAGCAGTGGCTCTGTGTCCAGCTGTGACCAGAGCAGCACCACAGGGCTCTCCTCTGGCTCACCTACAGCCACAAAGCTGATACGTGCCCTATCAGCTCTGCTAGCATGTGGGCACTCATTATGCCCAGGACAGCCACCACTCAGGGAGCAGAAGGCACGGTCTCAATGACACCAGCACCCAGTGCACAGATAAAGTTTATCCCATCCCTTTATCTCCAACCACTCTGACCCAGGAGAGAGGCACCTGGCTGCCCCGTGCTTGTGGCAATTGAGACTTTCACTGGGAAACCACTTCTTCCTCAGCGTGTTTTGTTTTGAAGTCCGCTTCAGACTTTGCCCTCTTATCAGCAGAGAGATAAACGCTGATGGCTTTTACTCTGACGCTCTACCTCTGCAGCCTCTCCCTTTCAGTTGCAGATCACAGGGGCAGCCCTCTGGTCCCCATCTCTCAGCCTTGCTCTCTCATTCCAAGGCAAACAGCAGCAGCCTTCCCAGAGCCATAAAGGGGGACCACATGCCTTGGGAGAAATAGGGCATCACAGCCCCCCCTCCCTGCTCCAGCATCCCTGAGCTCTTTGTTGAGTGAACCCCAATGTATGGCCCCAGGCCAACAGCCCCTCACCTTGATGTTCCCGTTGGCATCGAGAAGGATGTTCTCCAGCTTCAGGTCCCTGTGAACGATCCCATTCTGCAAGAGGGGAGGAGAGGCGGGTTGAGCTCACAGGATGTTTGAGGAAGGGAAATGAAGCACGGGGAGGTCACTGCCCTTCACGGTGCCAGCACAGTGGCGACAGCATGGGCGTTCACATCAGTGACAGCAAAGAGATAGCAGCAAATAACTCCAGCTGCTTGCACGAGGATGAGCTGTAAACCACGTCCTGAATTGGGTGCTTGCTATCAGCACCCCGTGCCACGTCGGGCTCCTGCATCCACCCCAGCCCTGTGCCCACAGAAGCAGCCAGTACCCCATCCCCAGGGTGAGCACAGCTCCGTGCTTTGTAGGATTTGCTAAGCCATGCCCCAGTCTGCACCATGATCAGGAGGTGCCTGCGACCCCCCCATTCTTGCCACAGTACCCAGCACAAGGCATGAGCCCAGCACAGCCTTACAGCACCCCTAAGGAGACCCCCAGCACCCACCCAGCACACAGAGCCCATCCCACAGCCAAAAGGAAGAGCTGCTGACCCAGAGCTCAGCCCTGGGCGTCTCCCCCCCGACACGGGTGGGACAGTGCAGGGTTACTCAGCCTGACACCACAGCAGCCAGGCAGCACTTTCCTAAAAGCTGTCGGGTCACTTCCCCCGCAAGAGGCCCGAAGGCACCGCACCCTTCAGATAAGGAGCGGGATTAACCCCGATTCCCAAGAAAACCCAACAGCCCCGAGCATCCCACAGCTCCCAGCCCTGACTGAACATCACCACCAGATGTGCCTCCGTGGGATCTGAGCCCACAGAGCCCCCACTCACCTTATGGCAGTAGTAGACAGCCGACACAACCTGCCGGAAGAAGTGGCGAGCCTCCTGCTCTGACAGCCTCTGCCTCTCACTGATGTAGTCATACAGATCTCCTTTGCTGGCGTACTCCATCACGATGACAATCTTGCTACTGTTCTCAAACACTGGATGGGAACGGAGATGGGAAGCATTAGGAGGGATGCTCAGAGCCCTGTGATGAGCGGAGGTTCTGGCCGAACCCAACACATGGCATGCCTGCCTGCGTGCTTTGCAGAACGGGAGGTGCTGGGTTTGTGACCTGGAGGTCAGATGGGGACAATCGGATTTTTTTTGGCCACAGATGTGCTTGGTCCTCCAGGAGGAGGCTGAGGCATGGACCTGCCATGCTTCACAGACCCCACCTCCCAAGGAAAGGCTGGGAGGCATGGGCACAGCCAGGCTTTGTGCATTCCCAATTGCTCCCACTGTGCTCCACAGCTGGAGTGCTTTCCTCCTATTTGCAGAAAGCTGCCTCAGTATTTTTTGAATTCCAGCAAGCAGCGTGACTCAGCCCTTGCAAACACCTTCTATAAACCACCAGCCAGTGTGCTTTTGTTTGGAGGACAAAAGGACTTTGGATACCTCACGTACACCACAGAGGTGGCAACAACACACACACACACACACCTGGCGCAGAGAGACAAACCCCAGGCACCAGGAAGGGCACAGCCACACTGCTTTGTCACCAAGGGAGCGAGGAGCAAGTTTCCAACTGGAGCAGCCCAAATCTGATCCTGAGGACTTGCCCTTCGGCTGCCATCCGCATTGCCCTGACAGCCTGGGAGCAGAGCCCAGTCCTGGCCATACAGCAGAAACCAGCAGCAGGAGCTTTTGCTGAAGTTGTGGTTTGGTTTTCCTATGCCCCAGGGAAGGGAAAGGATGGCAGGAGCAAGTTCTGCTCCTGCCTCAAGCTGCAGGGAGTCCTGCTGCTTTGGAGCTTGCTGGTTCCCCTGCCATGGATTCCCCACAGCGAGGTCCTATGGGGTAAATCAGGGAAACGGCTGAAAGGAAAAGAGGCAGTGAGGAAGGAGCTTACCTTCATGGACGGCGATGATGTGGGGGTGGTTGAGGGACGACATGATCTCTATCTCCCTCCTGATATGGATAAGGTCCTGTTCATCTTTGATTCTGTCCTTCCGGATGGACTTGATGGCCACCTGTAAAGGAGGACACACAGTGATCACCCAGGAGCACCACATCATCCCACAGCAGGGCAAGGAGCACCTGCCCTTGGGAAGGGGCTCAGCATCGCTCCCTGTGCCTGCAGCTCTTACAGGAGCCGAGTCCCAGCCAGCCTGGGCTGCAGCCAGAGGAATGCAACCTGCACATGGCTGCAGAGATAACGTCTTCTTGGGGTCACGGAAATGAAAAAACAGGTTTTGTTCTCCTCGCAAGTACTTATTTCAAGGAGCTGATTATGGAGAGGGAAGGGAATGTTTGGTGTGAGGGAGCAGAGGCAGAGAGCTCAGGACTGGGCTGATGATGTGAGCTGCATTCCGGCTTCCATTGGCTTTTCAAGTTCTCTTCTACGAGGAAATTGAAAGGGGAGGAGAAAGAAGAGTGAGCGCTGGAGAATAGATGCCTTCTAATCCTTTTTCAAAGGGGCTGAGGAGAAACAATGCGCTCCTAGGGTTGAATTTACAACTGAATCCAGCAGAACCTCTTTTTTTGTACCAGACAAGAATGCGGAACAGAGTTAATCCACCAAGGGACCCCCACTCTGGGTCTCATGGCAACAAGGAGGGGGCTGTGGAGAACCAGCTGCACGGGGCCCCTTCTATAGGTGGTGTTCAGGACCTCTGACATTGCTCCCTCTGGCTTAGGGGAGCAAGAAAGCCCAGTGGCAGACCCAGGCTGACACACATTTGCCACGACAGCAGAGCTGAGCAGAGCCCACCGCAGCCCCAGATGCCAGCAGATGCTACAGCAGTGAGATCTCAGCTGCCACAGTGCTGCCTTCATGGTGTAAGTCTGACTCTGCAGAAGCCGAGCAGAGCAGATTCCGGCCAAGGGAGTTCAATAACCCAGGCACGGGGCGTTGTGCAAAACAATACTGAAAGCAATACTGAAGGCACTTCATCATAACTTCTCGAAACCCAGGTATTCCTTGCCAGAACCTTTGCTCCGGGTGAGCAGGTTAAAGTTTAACGATTTTCGCTCCAGCTCTCCTGATTACGTGACCCCCATGCAATGCAGGCAAAGCCTTTATGCAGAGAATTCCCTGCTCCTGCTTCCCACCTCCCTGCTGCCCCACTCTTCTCATCTGCTGACCCTCAGCACTGCACTTTGGGGTGCACACAGCAAACTGAGACTCAGCCTGGACTCAAAGCGAGACCTGCAGCCAAGAAAAGACAAAGCAGCCGCAGGGTGGGATGCCTCAGGAGGTGCCATTGGCTGTGTGTGCCCTGAGCAGGGAACACTCACACTTAGCGACCTTCACCAGCAGGTTTAGTGCTTGCAGAGCCCCAGGGCTCTCCTAACGGACAGCACGCAGCAAGGAGAAGCCACTGCTTGGGTCTCACCAGAGCCCAAACCATTAGAAGCAGTGACTGATCCACCCATCAGCCCTCAGGCTTCTCACCCTTCCCCAGAGGTACTGAGCAGCTGCTTTGTCCCAGAACATCCCCTCCCTAACTGCAAGTTGCAGCCCTTAGAGAGGGGAAGGCATCCCAGCAGTGGGGATGGCAGCTCCAGGGATACAGGAACACAACCAACACCCCCAGCTCCATCAGTGCTACGTGGAAAAAAAATCTGCAGGAAACAGCCGCGCTGTCAGAGCCCTGAGAACTCCCAAGTACTATCCAAGTCAAAAAGGCTTTTAATTAAACAGCTTTTTGGGGGCAGAACAGGTATTTTCAGCAGCTGCTGAAAGATGCATTAAGCTACAACCTCAGGCAGCACTTCAGAAGTTGTTCCAGATTGCAAGTGCTGCGTTTCATGCTCCATGAAATATGGATTACAACGCACTCCGGAAGGGACAGGGGTTCACCCCTTAGTGGAGATCAAAGGAGGCTTTGCTGCTTTGGAACACTCCAGGTGCTGCCTTCCCCCAATGCTGCACAAACCCACAGATCCATTTCCTGACCCCACAAAGGTCCCCACCAGCTCCTGGTTGCCTGGGGCTGGGGAAGCAGGCTGGAAGAACCGTGGGATGGGAAGCAAAGGACCAAATGCTGCCCTGGCAGCAGGTGCAGGATGCACCACCACAGCATGAGCCTTCAAAACGAAAGGCGTGAGGGGGTAGGGCAAAAAATAAAAATAAATAAAAGGGACAGAAAAGAAGGACGGCCAAGCAGCTAAGAAAGATGGTTCAACATTTAGTCTGTCGTCTGTGCAGTTTGATTTAATCAGAGGCCAAAGCCATGCATGGAGCAGCTCCAGTGCTGCTGTAATGTGGGATCTGCACAACCCAGGAGGGGTAACCCAGGAGCAGCAGTGCCTGCTCGCACCTCGGCCTTTGGGAAGTGAAAGCCACTTAGAGAAGAAACAAATATCTGAGCTTGGGATAAGCCTAAAGATTAAACAGGTCCGGAAATGCTGAGTGGTGCAAGAAAGAATTTGTGGGAAGAGGAGAGATTTGTGGTTAAGCCTCCTGTTCCCACAGGGCCGGCTCGCTGCAGTACTAGTTAGTCCAGCCTTTGACTATCTTTGGCACTTATAGAAGAGCCACTGGTGTGTGGATTTGATTTGCATTATAATGGACTTATGCTACCAGACAAACAAGTCTCTGTCCTAAGGGGCTTCCACAGGTAGGAACCTTCTCCCGTGGCTCAAAGATCCACTGCACAAGCTTTGTTTGGTGCAGAAAGGGCTCCTCATCCACCCCAGGGATGAGATCCTCCCAGGCTTCTGGGTGGGAACAGCATTGCAAGGCCCTGGTTACGCAGCAGCATCAGATAGGGGAATGGAAACGGCAGGTCTGACTTAATGAAGAGCTGTTGGAGAGGAAAACCTCTCCAGTTCACAGTTGTTTTCGATGACACGCTCCAGGGGCACGCTAACAGGCCAATCTTACACCCCTGTGGTGCTCAGAGCCTTGCTGCTTGTTTACCACGGGGTGCCTGAGGCTGAGCTGCCCGAATCACACCAGGTCTACGCTCGGGGCTGAGCTCTGCATTTCACTTTCTTCCAAAGGGGCCGAGCAGTGAATTCAGTGAATCACGACTTCAAGCACTCAGGGCTCTGAGGGGCTCAGCTTTGCTTGCACGCCACCGAGAGTCAACATGTAAAACCAACTCGACACCAGGGCGAGAGGAAGGGAACGATCCTTGAGACCGGAGCGCGATGTTTGCTCTTCCACATCGGATATCTGCAAACCCCTCTCACCCCAGGAAGCCCGACTGGGTCAAGTGGGCGCGGGGCACCGCAGCCCCCCTGCTCCCCCCCCCTTTAGGGCCGCGCTCTACCGGCATCGGAGGTTCTGTAGCACCGCTCCGGTCCCGGTTGTACCGGCGGGACGGAACCGGAGTCGGTACCGCTGCCGAAATAACAACGGAGAAACGCAGGACCAGCTCTTACCAGCTTGCCGGAACGCTCCCGTGCTTTCTTCACCTTCCCATACGTTCCCTTCCCCAGCGTTTCCAAGAACTCGTAACGATGCTTGAGGTTGTGTTTGTGGTGATGCCTTTTCACCGCCTGCTTCTTCATCAGCGGTCGGGGCGATTTAATGAACCCCTCGACCAGCGAGGTGCCCCCGGGCCCCACCGCCGCCCGCTCCATGCCGCGATTCTTCCCGGCTCCGCCGCCCGCCCCGCTCCTAAATGCGGCTTCCCCGACGGCCGCGCCTCCCTTCGCCCATTGGCCGCCTTGAAGCCCGCCCCGCCCGGCTGTCGGTGCGGGGCTGGGGGGGGCACGGGGCTGGGCAGGTGCAGGGGGACCCCCGGAACCTCTGGGATGAAGGGGGGATGGGGGGTGGGGGGGTGGAGACGGGTGCGGCAGCGGGGCAGAGGTGTAAAGGAAACAGTTGGGTGGGATGAGAAGTGGGGTCCCGCGTAGCAGGGATGAGCTGAAGGTGCGCAGAAGGGGATGTGGGGTGATGGTTGTACCCAAAAGGAGAGGTGGGGGGGTCAAGGTGGGGGGGGAGGGTGCGCAGCAAAGCGCCCGGGTGCAAGAGGAGGAGAGATGCATGGCTACTGGGGAGGGATGCACAGACAGCCACAGCCACACACAGAACAACGGCAGATCTGGCTTTCTTTCAAAATCTAAACCAGCCTACAACCGCGCATTGAGGGCAAAATGAAAGAGAGGAGAAGCCAGGGAGGCAAAACCACGGACCGGTGCTCAGCCCTGCGTGCAGTGAGGGAACCGTGGGGGGAACGGAATGTCTGCATGCTGCCCCAATAGAAATTCATTGTCCGGACGTTTCTGGTTAACTCGGCAGCACCTCCCCGTGTGGTCTTTTTCTTTTTGCCCCTGTGGTAATTCTTTGTTTTGAGATATTAAAAGAATGCGACGATCTCTCAGAGAAGCCCAAACAAAAGCTCTTGCCCAGTTCTGGCATGTGTGAGGACACACCGTATCGATGGAAGAAAGAGATAACTGCGGCATTACTCATCAGACCTGGGTTTTCCCATCGCTTCCAGCAGCTCGGGGCAGACGGGGTGAGGCAAAAGCGGGGGCTCATGTGAAGGATGAGAGCACAGCCCCGGCCCCTCGCTGCAGGCTTTGTGTCCCTGAGCACAGAGATATCGGCTGTGCCGTCCCGTGTCTGGATGAGAAGCAAAGCTGAGCTCCTGGACTCGCAGGCTGGGTACCAGAGTGCTGGGTTAGAAAGGTGCTGCTGAATGCATCCATAGCACAGCCCTAGAAACGGGTGCTGAAATCGAGACGTGGGACGCAGCCATGCACACATCCCTGCAGCCCCAGGACTCAAAGGATCTTGCACCCTTGCTTTGTATCACCAGTGGCTGTGTGGAACCTCACCAGGCAATGGAGCAAAGGGCTTTTTTGCAGATTCCCACACTTCCTCTCCACCCCAAAGCTGAGCAAACCTCGATCCCAGGTTTAACATCAACCATCTCCCACCTGTGCCGGGCTGGGTTGGGTGCCCTGATGGCATCCTGCACCAAAGCAGAGTGGCACCAATGAATTATTCACAGTAACAGGAGCTGCATTTCGATCTGCGGGCGGCCAGCAGAGCCCATAGGGGAGACAAACAAAGCGCAGATGAGATTAACTAAACTGCTGTAATTTCGATGTCAAAGTAAACAGATCGGATCCTGTTCAGGCACAGCCCAGGGATTGCCGTCGAGTGGAAGGGGAAGAAGCAAAGCTCCCTGTTGCAATAGAGCACAAAACGTCTCTGGTGGAGGTGAAAGCTCCTGCACAGCTGTAGGATCGCTCAGGGTTTGCCCAGCGGCCCAGGAAGCACTCGAGCACGATTTAGCCTTAAGCACACGTTTAATGTCCTCTTGATTTACAAGGATGCCTTCCAGAGGCTTTCCCCGGGATGAAAGGAAATGACTCGGGGTTGCTCCTCTTTCTGTTTCTAGCAGATAAATTCCTCTCCGCGGTTCTCCTCGCTGACACTCAGCCGAGGTATGCTTTTGTTCCAGGCTCCCTCAGGAAGCCCTTTTTAATGGAAATGTCAAGGGACACAGATCTAAGTCGGCTGGAATCCGCCGATAAGGATCCCTTATTGTGGCCTTCTGTATCACCGCTGCTTCCTCAGCGGAGGGGAAACCCACGGAAAATCCCCAACCCCATCCACAGCCGTCCCAGCTCTGCTCCCTTTGCAGCAGCACGGAGTGCTGCGTGTCTGCTAACACCGACATGAAAGTCAGGCAGGAATTTGGCTCTGGGTCAGGTAAACCTCAAAGGCAGTCGGATCGACCCGATGCTTCGTCAGGATGAGAGCTTGGTTCTCTTCCAGCCTGCTAGGCTTTGTTATTATTATTATTACCGTTGTTGCTAGCGTTTGGATTATTATTTCTTCATTCTAAATTGATGTTACAGCACTGCCTGTGTGTTAGAAACATCCTTGCCGTGGTCGGAATATGAAGACCCACGTACAGCAGTCAGCACTCCGATAGGGAAAGGTGCCCTGCCAGGCGTCACAGAGCCAGGGGCAACAAAAAGGCCAACGATCGCCTCTCATTAGTGGCCTCCCGCTGTGGGGCTGCTCGGGTAGATGCGGAACCCATCCCTCCTCCAAAAACACCGAAGAAAGGGGTTTTGCTCTGATCTTCCCCTCTGGGCGCCCCATCCATCAGCAGAAGAAGGGAAACGCATTAAGCAGCAAACGGGAGCCTTTGGAAAAGGAATTGATGACCTATCGAATGCCACCATTGCAGCACAAGGGCCACCTCTGCACCTGCACCCACCGCAGCTGCCTGGTTTATCACCCCCCCTCCCCTGCTCAGGCCATCCGAGCCTGGCTCTTTTCTCCAACCATCCATTCTGTTCACTCTCTGTGTCAGTTTTGTGCCCAGGATGGGTGGCTGGAGGATCGTTCTGCGCAGCACCATTGGTCCCACGAGGGGATGCTGAGCAGTTCGAGTTCCTGCTGCATGTAGCCAGATATGCTGCAGATAGGGATGGATCATGGAAAGCACAAATCCCACCCCAGCCAGCCAGACTGAGCAAAGAAAAATGCATTGCTCTGAGCAGCTTTATGTATAGAAGTTTAAGAAGTGAAGAACATCCAGAAGAGAAATAAAAGTAGGGGCAAGGGCTGAGCTACCAGCAATGGGCCGCCCATAGGGCTGCAGAAATGCTGAGCTGTTTCTAACAAAAATAAGCAAATTCCCCTCCAAAAAAGCTGGAAGCCTTTGTATCTCATGGTTGTGACTCAACGTCCACTGCATGTGGGCACAATGGGAGTCTGTGTCTGCTGGTGGCTGGGCAGGAATGGCACTGGGGTTGGGGAAGCTGATGGGGGCACAACGGTGACAATGACAGATGGACCCCAGTGCCCAGTGGAGGAGCTCCACCCCAGCTTTCTCAGTGGATGCCCATCCCTGCAGGCGTTCAAGGCCAGGCTGGATGTGGCTCTGGGCAGCCTGGCCTGGTGGTTGGAGACCCTGCACACAGCAGGGGGGTTGAAATGAGATTTTCATTGTGGTCCTTTTCGGGTCATTCTGTGATTCTGTGATTCTAGGAAGCAGTGTGACAGCATTCACACACAACTCCACGCTGGGTCCCCATTTGGGAAGGGTTGGTTGATGAGCAAAGGGAGCGCTGACCCCAGGGATGGTCTCCCTGTGAGCAGGAGCAGAGCAGCACACTGCTGTGCACGCTATGGGTCTGACACGAGACACAAGAGCTCTGCAGGCAGATCTCTGCTCTGCAGCCAGACATAAGAGAGTCTGCTTTCAAGAAGTTTCCTGTCTGTGCAGACAAAGCCTGCTTGAGGACAACAGCGGCGACGTTCGTTGGCAACAACACCAGCACAGCAATCAGCAGCAGCACCACTCAGTGCTGGATCAGCCCTCCTTTCAGCAAGCACAACTTGGGGAATTGGGAGTTCAGATGGGGACACGGCAGCAGTCGGCTGCACGATTTGCTGAGTGCCATTCAGAGCTGGAAAACCACAATGGCTCGGCTGACAACGGCTCTGCAAAGCAGATCAAATTATCTGTGTATCTCAGAAAGGAAGCCGGGTCGTAACCCACTTATTCCTAAAACATTTCCCTTTGCAGCACCATCCACAACAGCCACAGCAACCTCCAGGCCAGCTTCAGCAAATGTGCTTTGTCATCAGCAGGTCTTCTGTGCCAAAGCCTAAGCGTGCCTGCTACTGAATTGGCATCTTAATTGCTTGTCAGTGTCAGACTGACAGCAGCAGCCCTCCCGATGTGAGATGAGGTGAGATGCATTGAATTCCTGCCCCTGAACAATGATCGCTGATTGCAATTTGCTTTCAGCCACTTTGGGACGCCCTGCCCAGTGCTGCTCAGGGAGGAACGAGCAGCCAGGGTTGTGTGCTGTCACCTGGTGCATGTCTGCTGCTCGTGGAGCTGTGCAGTGCATGGATTGGAGCAGCCCTGCTCGTTCAAGCAGCAGCAGCAGCCTGCTGGGTGTTGTAGCTGTGTGCAGTGCTGTCAGAATGCAGCACAAACCCACTTGGGACACTTCTGCTAGGCTGCCCTGCAGAACTGAGGGCTCATCCTGCTGTACCTGTTCCTCACAATCCAAAGCCCCTGGTTGGGTCACGGGGCTCCATGTTGGGGTTTTGCTCTGTTCCTCCAGCCACAATGGGGTCTGTCTGTGCCAGAGGTGGAATAACCAGCATCACCCACAGGAAAGATGCAGTGTGCATCTGGGGAAAGAAAATTTGCAGCTATCCAAGCCAGAATGATCCATAACACAGCTCAGCAGTGTGAGTAGGATTCAACCACACACACCACGTGCAGCAGCAATAAGATCTGCTCAGAGGAGCAGAATTCAGCCCTGCCACAGCAGCTGTGAGGCGCTGGGACCCAGAGGCAATGCCTGCACATGGGAGCACTGGGGGAGACGCATAACGTCCTTTCAACATCGAGTTATTTGCAAGATCCTTTGGCTTTTTTTTTTTTTTTTTTTCCCACGTGGAGTTGCTTGCAAACTCCCTTGGATCTGCTGGATGCCTTTAGCAGAGCCCTGGCAGCCCATTGGAGCCCCTTCCAGCAGCAGGGCAGGGTCACACAGCAGCAGGTGCTGCTGGCTCAGCCCATGGATGCCATCTGCCGTTCGTGAAGCACCCAGAGGGGGAGGCGAACAGCCCAGCGCTGCTCAACCCGAAAACCCACAGCAGTGCCTTAAACACAAACCAACCCCACGCACGGAGAGTGCACCTGAATCACCTCCCTGCTCCCCAACCCTGACCCACCGTCACCTCCGAGGCAGGCACAGCCCTCTTGTCTTATCACCTCCTGCAGCCTCCTGTTTCCCGCAGCAGCAGGAGCAAAGCAGAGCTGCAGGATGCAAGGTGCAGCTGTGGAAACCATCCGAGGAGAGATGGAATCCTCCCACTCGTGTGGCTGGCAGTGTGTCGGAAGCAGTGAGTGCCAGCACTGAGCTGCTGAGGGGTGGAGAAACCCACAGGATTTCCCCTGCTCCTGTAAGGGAATCACAGCCCACGGAATGGATGTGGGATTTCCCATAGCTGAGAGCAGCCAGGGAGGGGACAGTGCTCTCAGAGGAGGCTGCAGATGCTGTGCTTTGGACGCTGAGAGCTGTGATGCTGCACTGGGGCAGAGCTTGGCATAGGGATAACTCACCCTATCTCTCACCACTAAGTAACCACAGATGTGTCCCTTCCCACTCCTCGGTTACCTCTCTGAGTTAACAAAGCCATTTATGACCCAATGATAAACAGCAAACAATGTTTTTTAACGGGGAAATCACAGCTCCATCAGACACAGAGGTCTCCAAGCAAACGTCAGCTGGGAGCACAGCACAGTGGAGGTGATTGGAAGGGTCTGAAGGCTCTGCAGCTCCTTCCTCAACACAGCCATGGGGAAAGCACTCCCACGGTGAGCGCTGAGCCCCACAGGGCGACTGCTGCTGGCTGCAGACAGTGGGATTGGCTCCGTTAATGAGAGCTGGGTTTCGCTACAAAGCGGCTGACCCAGACCTGCTCCTTGCTGTGCTGCTGCTTCAGGAGCTCCTCTTTCTCTCCCTCTCTACATGCTCGGCACATCTCCAGCTTTGATTACTGACCGTCTCCATCCTTCCCCCTCCTCCCCTCCCCCTCGTCCCCGCTCACTGACATCTCTTCATTAAGTCCTACGACGGGTTTATTCCCATGGCGCTGCTTTGTCTGCCTCGCTCTGCAGCGTTTCTGGAAGGAGAAAGCCAAGGAGCAGCCCCCAGCTGTGCTGCAGGCAGACAAAGGCAGCGGGTCCCTCCTCCCCTTGGCTCCAGCTGAACAAAGGCAGCGCGGAGCCCAGGGCCGGATCCCGCTGCAATAACCTGGGGATGGGAAAACGGGGAGCAAACGGGGCCGTGCAGTGTGTGGGAAAGGTTCCTTAAGGACAAAGGAAAACGCTTCGTTAACGGTTGGAGGCTCTCAGCTGTGCAGAGGCGGCTGAAACAGAGCTCTGCTGTGCCATGAGATGAGGGGTTTGTGCTGGAAAGGGAGTTTGCTCCCTGCCATCCTCTGCTTCTCAAAGGGATGCGCTACCCTGGGGTCAGCACGCTGCGTGCATGCAGAGTGAGCGCTCCCAGCCCCAAATCGCCCCAGACAGAGCAACGTTTTGGATGCAAAGCTCCCTCCTGCTGTTTGCACAACCTCCCGAAACGCAGCGCCTAAACAAACACAGCACAGATGGGAACACGACAGGGGATGGGGCAGGAGCTGTTTGCTCCTCTTGCGCCTCGCCAGAGACAAGCAGGCGGGATGTAAATCATTAGCGAGCGGGTTGTTCGCCGCCGAGTCGCTGCTTTTTCCCCTTTCATCTCCACTTTGAGATCACAAAGAGATTTTCGGATCTGTCAGAGCTGCGCTTCGGGAGCTCCTCTCGCTCTCTGCCGTCCAGCGAAGCCCGCAGTCGGGTCCGCTCCAACCAGGGCTGGAGGTACCGGCGGACCCCGGCCCGGTGGGAGAGAATGGAACCGCGGGGGTGGGGGGGGGTCGGGGCTCACTGAGGCCCCAGTGAGCGCTGCGATGGCGGCTTTGGCCGCACGGTGTCCCCCGCGCTCCGCCGTCCCCGAAACGGGGCTGGGATGGGCTGCAAGGAAGAAGGGTCGCATCCCTGCTGGGACACTGCGCTGAGCTCCGGCACAGCAGCCTGAGCTGCCCCCCTTTTTGCCCCTTTTTTCAGCCTCGGCCTGTTCCTACAGTCATAGCCCATAGCACAGACCGGGTTTTCTGGGTGCAGCTTTTAATAATGCTACAAAGCTTGGAGTGTCAGCCGGTAGCTCGAACCCTCCCATATGAAGGAATGAAACCAAACAGAAGCCATGGCTGTTGCTCCCCGGCCTCCCTATAGATCAAAGCTATGGGAAAACCTTTGCCCAGTACTCTGGAGGCAGGGCTCCTTTTTGTTCTTTTCTCCCAGGACTGAACAGAAGATCCCAAATAATTGTAGGAACTAAAATCTAAGCGGAGGCCATCTCTGCGTGAAACCCTGCTAAGGCATTTTTGTGCTACCCCTGTGCCAAAAGTAACACCCAGCCTCTCACCAAAGCAGTCCTTTGGGCATTCATCCCCCCCTCCCCTCCCAGGAGCATGGGCAGCTCCTTGCTCCAGCTCCTGGCAAAGTGACAGTCACAGCTATGGGCCTGCAGGAAAAGCCTTGCTACAAAGGCAAAAGAACAATCTCCTGCACCAGGATACAGATTTGGAGTTCCCCTTCCTGCACACCAAAGAGAAAACACAGACCTCCAAGCACCCAAAGAGGGCATCACTTCTGCTCTCCCCACTCCGACTCTCACCTGGCTGATCCCTCCAAACCTGTGCTGGGTTTGGGTGGCAGCAGGGAGATGCTCACCCTCATCTCACCCTGCAGAGCCCTTCCTGCTGGCAGGACACACAGCGCAAACACTGCAAACAGTCCCTTCCTCTGGGTTTCCCCCCCCCCAGCAGCTCTGTAGGAGACCAGAGGGGACCACAGGGCCCCTGCTAGGAATCAGAAAGGCAGAGGGCTTCCACCGCGCTGCTCAACCCCTGGCTCACCCCACCGACTGCTAGCAGCAGGCAGCCCCTGAGCACGATGCTGGAGCAGGCACAGCGTGGGGTGGGCATGGGGGGCAAGCTCTCCCATTTGTTCTTCTCAGGGTGGAAAGCTTCTGCAGACTCCAGGACGGTCGGCTGGTTTCCTGGAGACACAAAGTGAGGCAGCAGGTCACCAGCAAGCACCTCTTTAGCCTGTCTGCACCCCAAAGCCCATCCCCCCTTATGGGTTCTTTTCACTGTTCCCTCAGGCCAGGTCTCCCCGTTCTGTAATGACTCTTCTTTGCTTTTAAAGTGTCACTTCCATCCCCAGGGCCTCACCCAGTCCCCCAGCCACGACGACTCTGCTTTTCAGGTAGCCAGCCACAAAGTCTGCTCGCCGTTTCTTCAGGTAGAAGGAGCGCTCCATCTTCATCCAGCCACCTGCCAGGGGCAGCACAGACAGCATCACAGCAGCACTCAGCACCACAGAATCATTCAGGTCAGAAAAGACCTCTAAGATCATCAAGTTCAACAGCCCACCCCCACCGTGCCCACTGAATACAGTGCCACACCTCCATGGTTCCTAAACACTCCCAGGGATGACGACCCCACCACCCATCTGCCTCTCTGGCCTCCTGCCCCTGGGAACCACACATCCTTGAGGCAATAAAACCCACAGCGCAGGGGGGTCTGCTTCCTTACCACCTTGTCAAACCCAGCAGCTGCAGAACCCCTCTGGACCACGTTTCCCCCTCCTGCCTCCTCTTATTAACCCCCAGTACCCACAAAAACCAGCAGGTGAGAGCTGAAACCCCCACCCACTCACCCCAATTGCACATGGGCACATCCCCACATGCACCCACCCTCACCCACGGACCAGCACAGAGCTGTGACATCCTACCTTGCTCAAAGTCAAACACATCCACAGTCCTCATGAACTTGGGCTGCCTGTAGAGCCGGCCCTGCCGCAGGCCCCCAAGGCTGAACAGTTTGTCTTCAGTGGGCACGAAGCTGGAGAAAGCTCTTTTATTGGGGATATTGGGGAACTTGGTCCACGATCTGGTCTCCGTGTCAAAGACCTCGAAGGCGTTGATGGCGTACTTGGACTGCCTTCCCCCTGGGTGAAGGGATGGGAAGAAAAGGATCAACAGCAGCCAAAGGTCACATAGCAGCAGCAGAGGATGCTCCTGGGGTTGGATGAGAGCAAACTGCCACCGGTGGCATCCTGTGCTCCCTCTTTTGTAATTGCAGCTGCATGAGATCCAAGCACCCCATTTCTCAGTGCGTCACATCTTCCCTCCAAGCCAGCAGTAGATGCAGGAAGGTGTTTGGTATGCATTGGTTTAATCAAGACAAACCCACGACAGAGAAGGGATCAGCACTGGAGGATGTTTGCAATTCAGATGAGCTCAGCTTCGGCACAAAGCAGTGATCCCAGCAGAACAGCAGAGTCAGAGCAGCTGCTGCCACAACCCACAGACATGCCTTATTGTCCCCCCATCACATGCAAGGGGACGCAGCTGCTCTCAGCCTGGGTGCTCCGTGTGCCTTTGAAGCAGAGCCTTGGCTTGCTACTGGGCCCACAAAGCATTTGCTGGCAGCAAACAAACTACAGAATAGATCAAAAGAGCCTTTTCTGGTGGCACCCTCCAGACAGGCAGCGCTGCACGGTGGTTGGAGCTGCTGGGACTGCTGGGTTTGATCACAGCTTTGCTGCTGGTACAGCTCATTTGGCTGTGAGCCTCCAGCAGCATTTCCCTGCCTTAGTTTCCCTTTCTGTAGGATGAATGAAAACCCTTCCCTGTAAAAGGGTTGGCCCAGCACTTCCCAGCAACAGCAAGTCTTTCCTTCTGGCCCTTCATGAAGGCAAGCAGCGCTTTGATGGCATAACACGGACAGAAGCACTGTTATTCAACAGCTGAGTGCAAAGGCTTTTGTTGGGGTCTCAGGGCTGCACATTGAGCAGCAAACAAACAAGGGGAACCATTCAGCAGCAGCACTGAGCTGCTGCAGGATCTGCATGGGCACAAGGGCTCCTGCAGTTACTGAGGAGGTGTGAAGGCAAACCCTACACCCAAGCCTGGGATGTATGAGTGCACGAGATGCAGATGAGGATGGAAAGCATTTCCCCAAGCAGACTCAGTGCCCAAGGAGGTGAAGGCAGGTGCTTACCCAGCACGTAGATCTTGGTGCCCCTCAGGAAGGAGGTGGCTGCATACCGTGCTGTGGGCATGGCTGCCAGGGACACCCAGATGTCCTTCAGCATGTCGTAGTGCTGCAGGTAGTTGTGTGGTCGTAGGTCAGCTCCCATCCCACCAGCTGCATACACTCTGTAGTCTGGGCAGGGCCAAGGGGTGAGAAACAACAGTATTAAATATGGGAAAGCACACCTGAGGGATGTGGGGAGCTATTTCTGTTCCTGGTCTCTTGCGCTGAATTGATCTGCCATAACCAAGCACAGAGGGAAAACCAGCTCTGAGGTGGTGAACAATCTTTGTAAACATTCCTTGATGGCAGCTTTTAGAGCTACATAAGCAAATAAATGGAGCAGCTTTCAGAGGAGCTGCCTGTGGATCTGCACTGATCCCCAGTGTGTGTGCACTGCTCCTGGCCCCAGGTATGCAGTGCCAGCTCCTAGCTGTTCAAAGCGGGGCAGAACACGTGAAAGTAAATCAAAGCTCCACCTCTGTGCCTGGAGATTAGAAAATGAGATGGGCAGATGAAGGCAGAGCCCTGCAGGCGTTTAACAGAACGTGGGTATGGCTGTGGTTAAGCTCATGGAAGGGAGTGAGGCAGGAGCCCCCCATGAGCCAGCTGCTTCCCTTCCCTGCACACTGATCTGGGCCCACAGTTATGAAGCCAGCTCTTGTGTTGGGTGCTGGGTTTGGAACAGAGACTCTGCTCATATGAAGGCTGAAGGCTGCTCTGCGGATTGGGGTCATGCACCTCTCCCCCTTCACTGTGCAGCCAGAGGCTCTGCCCATTTCTTCTTCATGCTGGGACCTGAACTGGCTGCAGATCTGGGGAAGCCCAGCTTCAACCCTGCAGGTTGGAGCTGCCAGAAACACGGCCAAGCCTCAGCCCTTGCAGCTTTTGGGCAGAGTGCACTGCTGCCCGCATCTGCTTTTGGCAGCCAAGAATGGTCCATTGGTGAAATATGACAACCACGTGAGGCTCGGCCTCCGTAAGCAAAGAAGAAGAGGTTGAGGAGCAATCCTATCCTACAGCACTGCCCAGAAAGCATTTATACCCCACACACAGGGGGGACACCAACCCTCCCACACCCTGCTTACCTTTTGCCGTCACCGAGATGCCCATGGCCGCCTCCCTCAGCGAATTCCTCTTCTTCCACTTGCCTTCATCCACGTTGTACATCTCCACGATCTTCAGAGGCGCTTGGTTGGCCCCCACACCCCCGATCACCATGATCCTTTTGCCCAATGTGGCCACCGCCACCCCGGCCCTGGCAGTGGGCATGGGGGGCAGCGACGTCCATTGGTCAGCCTCTGGGGAATAGACCTCAAAGCAATCCATGGGGACACCGTTGTCATCGCAGCCCCCGATGGCAAACACCTGCCCACCCACTTCCACCAGCGTGGAATAAACCCGGCGGCTCGGCAGCGGGGCGAGGGTCTTCCATTGGAAATCCCTGGTGTTGGCCACCTCCATGGTGTCAGCATCCACCTGCTGCTGATGGGGCACCTAGGCTGTAAAACACAGCAGGGAGGTGCAGGAGGAATGCAGAGTGCAGCAGTCAGAGCAGAACAAGCCCTAAATCCATCGCAGCCACCTGCCCACCCCCCCCCGATGCCAGCAGTACCTCTGCCTGCAGCTCTGCTCATCCTGCAGATCCACATCTGCCTCAGCAGCTCATGCAGAGCTGAGCCTAAAAATAAAACGAAACAAAAGGGGGAAAAAAAGCAATAAAAATAAAACAAACCCAGGCAGGAGAGCTTGGAGTCACTTTGCTTCCTGAGCATCCCCACCCCCAAGCGACATTCAGAGCAAGGAGGCTGCAAGCTGTCTGCTCTCTGCCCTGCAACATCTCTGCCTGCTGGGGAACTTTTCCTTGCTCTGAGCTTTCCTTCCTCTGAGCCCATTTCTCCTCCTGACCCTTGTGACGCTGGGACACAGTGATGAGCCACGCCAGGCTCCAGCCAGCAGCCCTGAGGACAGGCTCCAGCTCTGGCTGCAAACCCTCCTTCCTTCCTCTCCCCTCCCAGACCGGCCATTAAGCAATGCAGACGAGATTAATTAGTACAGGAAGACAGAAAGAGGGCAAACAGGAGGAGGGAAGGCAGCTGCTCATCCACCATGCAGGGTGGTGCTTTTTGCACTGAGCATCTCCACCTGCGTGCCCCAGATTGGGGTAACAACGTCCATTAGAACAAAGCCAGGTTTGTCTCTGCCCTTGCAGGCTGCTGCCTCACTCACATGAGCTGGGATGGGGCTGTTCCCACTTGTCCCCATTTGCAGCCCCCAAGACTTTCTCAGTTATCCCATCACCCCACTGCCTGCTCTGTGGGGACCAACTGAAGGTGACTTCCACGCTCCTTCAGCTCCTGCTTTTCATCTGAAAGCGTGACTCAAAGGACAGCGATGAAAAGCATCAGCAAAGCGCACGTGGACAGAGATCCATCAAAATCACATCACTTTCAAGCACAAAACCCAACGGATTTAACAGGGTCGAAGGAGCACAAAGCAGCAGCGCTGCATCCCATCCAGCAGCCAAAGGGAAAGGGGCAACAAAACAGATGAGGTCGGCAGCTGCCATCCTCCCCCCGGTCTGCAGCACCTCATGCTCTGATGTGCATCAGCAGAGCAGCACAGAGGAGGGGAAAGGGGGGAGGTTTAAGCAGCTCTGGGCTACAGCTTTGGTGCATAATTAATTTTCTCTCCAGGTAAACTGTCGTGCATTGCCACGGATAAATCCAGCCGAGTGCATTAGAAAAGCAGAGCCTGCTCCTATCTGCAGGCATATGATGGGTTTGCAGGCTGACCTCTGTGTGCCGTGATAAAGCACAGCCCTGGCATGAAGCACAACGTCACCGCTGTGCCAGACAGCTTCTGTGCTGCCATTCATTACACAGAGCTGCACCTCGAGGATGATGCTCTGTTTTTTAGCAAAGCGTTGCCTCAAAAATCTCTTTTTTCAGCACACAAACACGTGAGTGTTGCTCAAAGCAGTGGGGGTGCATGGGGGGATTGCTGAGCAAAGAACAGCAGAGTGAGAGCTGCAAACTCAGCCCAGCTGTGGCTCAGCAGAGCTCTGCCTCAATTCGGCTGCCTTGGCAGAGGGAGAGTTCAAGAATTCGCTGTTTTTCCCTTTCATGCTCTTAAAAGCAGATCGAGGTCAGTCTGAAGCTCTCCATTATGCATGTAGGCTTTGTCTGGGGCTCTCCAGCATCACCTGGAAAGCATCGCTGTGCTGTAGGAGCTGCCAGACGTGCTGACCCAATGCCCCACTGCACTGCAGCCACGTTCTGCTCCAGGCAGAGGGAATTATCACTTAATTAGACCAAACCCATCAGAAGCATTAACATTTTTTTCCCCTAAATGGCTGCGTTAGGATCACAATGAACGGTAATTGCTTTCCTATCGGAGGAGATGGCAAGCAGTGAGCTGAGCCCACACCAGTTCTGGTGACATTTATTGCCTACAACAATTTGTGATTTATAGGAGAGGCTGTGCTGAATGCACTGAGGCTCTGAGCTGCCCAAATAGGGCAGGCTTTGTCCCCAAATCCAGTGCTGCCATCTGGGGCTGCCTGTGCTCCCTTTCCCACATCCCCTCCCTGGGATTTAAATGCTTTTATGCTCCAGGTTTGATGTTCCTCAGTGGAATGGAGCACAGAGTGTGAGCCCATCCTGCACAATGCTGGACAACTCTGCTCTGAAGCCCCGGAAGCATCGCATTGCTGCAGCTCATCCCCCCATTTTGGAGACCCCACAAAGATGCAGGTGACCACACACATCCCCTTAGCACCTCTCACAGCAGCATCAGGGCTGCACCCTCATCTCCACCACCCCAAAATGGGTCACCATCACAAACGGTGATGGGTCAGACCCAGGGCTCCTGCATCCCCGCTTCCACCCATGTGCTCCTTGCTGTCAGTGGGGTTAAAACAAAGCTGCCACAGAGAAACCTTGCTCCCTACCGAGAAAAAGAGCTTGTACTCACCTCGGTGCCATGCAAGCTTCACCCTCGGCTGTCCTACAGCTTGGGAAAAGTGGCTGCAAACAGAGCAGAGCACAGCGTGCTGCCAAGCAGGGTTTGTTCCCAGCACAAGGGGATGGGCATCACAGGAACGGGGGCAACAGGAGCTGGAAATAGCACAAACCCTGGGAAGGAATCACAGCTCCACGCAGGAGTCAGCAGCTCCAGCTCGGATCTGTCGGCACTGTGAAAGAAGGAGCAGGGAGAGATGACACAGCACAGCAGTGAGGATGGGGCTCGGCGTGGGGAAACCGCGGCGTCCCAGGGAACGGCTCTGCTGTGAGGATATGGAGGAGATCCCACAGAGCACCTGCAAGGATGGGGGCTTTTGTCCAGATGGGGGAAAAAGAGGCAAAAACAAATAAGATAAATAGGAGGGGAAAGGGGAATCGTTTCCTTGGGGCTGTATTTCCTTGGATCCCAAAGAAAGAGGGTGGGTGAAAAGTTTCTGGTGCAGAGCAGCGCCCACCCCCCCCCCAGTGTAATTGAGGGGAGCTGCTTTTCCTCCTGGCAGCGCATGCAGATCACAGATAAACATCATCAGAGTGAGGAGAGGCCCTATGGGGTCAGGCGTTAGCAAATGACTGCAAAATTTCACACCAGCCCCTCAGGAAACCCCACGACCCCCCTGCTGCTGCCTTTGCTTCTCCCCACTCGGGTTCCAGCAGCTGGGATTTCAAACTGAACGTGCACGAAATGCTCAGTCTGCTATTTCTGACCTCTCCTCACACCGAATTGAGTTTCCTTTCCATAGTAACGGCCACCAGGAAAAATAACAGCAACCAGAGCCAGCAGCTCCTTGCTTTCCACTGCAAATAACCCCACTGGCTTTCAAGGAGATTTCTAGCTGTGATGCTCTTGCAAAGGGAACAAATGGCACCTTGGAGCAAAGAAAAAGCAGCAGCGCTCACAAGGAGCTCATTTGGAGCCTCTCCCTGCAGACAGACAGATGGACAGAGGACAGTGCCACTCAAATTGAGCTCCCTGGCTTCCCAACAGAAAAGACCCCTGAGGTCCTTTGCAGCCACGCATCGTTTGCTGGTGGGGGGGGGAGGCAGAGAGCTCACACTCGGCTCACAGCCCTGCGATGGGGATGGATGCCAGCAGCTTCAACACGCGATGGGACAGGGAGACACAGCAATTTTTGGTCCCTGGTTAGCGTGGGGAAAGAGAGCAGTGCATCTTTTATTTCCTGGGTGAACAGAGCAAGGTAAGGTTTATTCCCGTTGCATTTTGTCTTCAGAGAGTTGCGATTGCAGCAGGAAAATAATATCACCCCAGCACGGCCCTGCTGTGTCCTGCATCCCTCCCCCTTTCCCCCTGATGCTGATGCTGCTCTCTTTGCATGGGTCAAATCCTCTTCAAGCCCCACGGACCCTCTGCTTACATTGATAAATCTGTTGGTCTGTATTCAGACTGCATCCCTTCAGAGGGAACAGGCAGAGAGAACTGTGGGGCACCCAGTGCTGCTCCCAAGGCCTGGATGGGGAGGGGAGGAGCAGAAAAGAATCCTTTTGGGGACAAATGGAACAACAAAACATAGGAAAAAATGAGGGGGGAAACCAACCAACCAACCAACCTCCTCGTGCCACTTTTTAAAGGAGAAAACGCAACCCCAGAGCTTCGTTCTGGCTGCACAACAGCAGCACGGCGCTGCAACCCCCAGCAAACCCCCCTCCCCGTCTCCTCCCCTAACCTGAACGCTGTGCTTACAGCTGGGCCGGCTCCTCGCACGATGCTCTCCTACAAACGCTCTTCAACTTCAGCCCAGCGAAACCCCGAGCGCCGGCATCTCCAGCTTGAGAGCATCCGTCCCTCGGCTGGGGGTCGGGGGGGGCTGCGAGAAAACAAGTAGGAATCCTTGGGCTTTAATCGCCCGCTTGCAGGAGGCGTGGGATGAACGGAACCGGAGCTCTCCCATCTGCTGCGGCCGTCGGGATCCTCCTCGGTGCCGCCGCCGGGGCTGTGCGTGCGGGTGTGTACAGGGCGGATTAACAGAGCCATGCTTTAAGCCTTTTATGGCTCCTAAAGCTCGCACAGGATGTTCTGTCACAGCGGCCCTCCCCTTCCACGGCTGCAAAAGGAAAAGCGATCGAGGAGGGAGAGATGGAGCGGGGATGGATGCTGAGCTGGGGACGGCTGATCTGTGGGCATCGATCAGCTCCGTGGGCAGAGAAAACGAGAAGGATGGAGGGGCAGCGGTGGGATGTAGGGTAGCAGTGGGATGTAGGGACTGCACTGGGATGTAGGGGCTGCACTGAGGTGTAGGGACAGCATTGGGATGTAGGGCAGCAGTGAGATGTGGGGCTGCAGTGGGATGTAGGGGCTGCAGTGGGATGTAGGGACTGCACTGGGATGTAGGGTAGCACTGGAATGTAGGGACAGCACCGGGATGTAGGGCAGCAGTGAGATGTAGGGCAGCACTGGAATGTAGGGCAGCAGTGAGATGTAGGGCAGCACTGGGATGTAGGGCTGCAGTGGGATGTAGGGGCAGCAATGAGATGTGGGGCAGCAGTGGGATGTAGGGGCTGCAGTGGGGTGTAGGGGCAGCAGTGGGGTGTAGGGGCAGCAGTGGGATGTAGGGGCTGCAGTGAGATGTGGGGCTGCAGTGGGATGTAGGGAACTTTGGGCCCCAAACTTCTCAGAGCCAACGTTCCCCATTCTGATGGTCCATGAAAGGCTTTTGCAGCCCTGATTTTCTTCTGTATTCTTCTCCAGAAGCTGATGCAGAATAATAACTCCGACTCCAGGAAAGAAAAACAAACAAACAAAACAAACCCCAAACCACAAAACAAAACATTTCTGAGCCAAATCAGCAGGAGAAAGATCCTTCCAATGTACGTCCCATCAATTTTGGACCCATGCCCTGTAGAGCTGGAAGAGCCTCAGCTCTCATCCTGGAGCAGCAGTGATCTGACATAGGGGGGTTTTACCATCCCTACAGGTGACCTCATGATGTTTGGAGCTCAGCTCTGCTTGGAAAACCCCCTAATTCTGACCCCAAGCTCAGCTGATGGCCATCCAGCCCAGGTTTGCCCCCACTGTTGTCTCATGCTGCTCCAGATAGGAAACTACATTAAAGCAGCTCCAGCTGTAAAACAAGAAAAATTAGGAAATCCACAAGAAGTTGACTCAAATGACTACATAAAAGCAAGCTCTCATCTCCTACCAGCTATTTTAATCTGCTGTTAGCTTTCCAGTGGGAGGATTCAATTTACATTTAAATAAAAATCTTAAGCACGGGGCCTATCTACCATTACAACATTCATTACAGAGGCATTTACCTCCCAAGAAATTTTAAGAGATCTCATGGAAGTGTGTTTTAATGAGTGAGGGAGGGGGACTATTAACAGCCTGCTATTATTGGCTGCTTGTATTTGTGGGCTGCTGTTGTCAGTCAGCAGCTTGCTTGCAGGTCAGCCCAGCAGCTGAGGGAAGGGTTGCAGTGAGTTTGCAGACTGCGAGCTCACAACCAGAGGGAAGCAACAGTGCAAAAAGAAATCTCACACCACCAGAATGCAGCTGCAGGAAACTCGTTTTCATGGGGAAGGAAAGGAGAGGCTGCAAGCTGATGGAAATGAATGGGATGGGCAAAGGGAAAAAGCATTGCTGCTGCTTTGGTTCAAAGCAAACTTGGAGTTTTTTGAGCCGTTCTCATGCAACCACCAGTGTTGGCACTGCTGCAGTTCTAAGCCAGGCTGCCCACTCAAGCCCTTATCAGCAGCTGTTGGGGTTTTCCCCCTCAATATCCTGCTCCTGCTCAATTCAGTTCATACAGGCATCTCCATAGAGAATGTCTTTATGCTGAACCCTGCCCAGGGAAGTGGGTAGGAACTCTATGATCCTTAAGGCCCCTCCCAACCAAAGCCATTTTGTGATTCTTGAGCCCTCTCCAAAGTTCTACAAAGGTCAAACGTTGGGGGTAACACAGAGCCCAAAGCTTTATGTCTGTTCCCATCCATGCTGGATGGGCACTGGTGTTATCTGGGGTGTGCAAATGGGCACATGAGTGCAACCCTCCATCCTGCCTCCAAGAGGAAGCCTTCCCATAAGGAAAAGGCATTTCCACGTGAATGGTGGGCTGGGGGATAAAGAGAGCCTTGGCTCAGGGCACCAGCACCAGTCCCACTTTGATGATGCCAATAACACCAACGCAAACATCCTTTCATCTTCGTGACACATCATCAAGCTGAAAACAAGGTGGATGCTTTCCCAGCGGGGACAACTGCACAGCTTTGTGTCCCTGTGGATGGCGATGGCCCAGGGAAACTCCAGAGTTGTGCTGCAAAAGGGGAGAGGTAACTTTTGCAACACGCTTGGGAAACGATAAAGGTGATGTCAGTGTTAAAGGAACAGCAGCAGTGCTGGGAACCTGGAGCAGCTCCTGCAAGCCAACAGCTGTTGCCATGGGAACGGCAGGAAGGCTGCTGGAATTCCTGTTGGTGACACAAATAAACCAAAACGTGATGTTTTACTTTAACCTTCATCTCTGGGTCGAGCCAGCTGCACCCAGTGAACGCTCCCAATGGGACCAGGCCATGCATGTATCTGAGTAAGTGGTGATGAATGTGAGGAGATGGAAGACAGGGAGAAAGCCAGAGAGCACTCCTACAAACCCAACCAATGAAGAAATCACAGCTGTGGGGATGAAGGCAATAAATCCATGCAATGGGAGCAGTGCTTGCCCACGCACACCTGGGTGTCAGCATCACCCTGGGGCTGTTGGACACTGCAGGGCTGGAGGCAGCAGTCAGTCTGCCCAGCGTTTCTTGCAGAGGTCTGGCATCCTGACAGTTCATTAACTAGTTAATTAATTAGCTCTCTCTCCCGCGGGGGCCTTGAGCTGGTCGCAGCACAGAGTCGCTGTAATGCAGGCAGACAGGAGCTGGGAGGTTCAGGATCTCTCCATCGCAACGCTTCACCCAAGGGGAGAAGTCCACCAGCTGCGTGTGCCCCTCTGACAAACACAAGGAGACACCATCTCAGAAACCAGGCACTCAGAACAGACAGCTGCTGCGAAAAGAGCCTGCAGTGAGGCTGGAGATCAGCTGCAGGGAGCAGGATGGGGAGGCAAAGCGATGCTTTTGCTGCATCCCTTCGCATTCAGAGCGTGCGTTGCAATGGGAGATCCCACCTGCTGGCCCCAGCAGCCCGATGTGGTGATGCAGAGGAGTTTCTGAAGGGGTTTTGTAGCCTATGGGCAGAGCCTGAGCAAACACAGGGACTTTGGACTGTGGGTTTTGTTCTCTAGGCTTCAAAGGAAGCAGGGGTTAATCATTGACAGAGCATTCAGCAGGGCTGCAAGGAGCAGGGCTGAAAGGGGCACAGGGGGAGAAAAGCATTGGGATCATTCTGATTTGGTTCAGCAGAAACACAACACGTTGGTAAATTAATTCCTACGGACAAAAGGGTTCATTTAGATTGTAGAGAACATTCCTCACCTCTGGGGGGGCTAAATGTGTTCAATGTAAAGTATTTGGTGCTTTAATAAGGTTTCATACTGTCAGAAACTCAGATGCTTTGGTTCAAAGGCTGCCACGTGGAAATACTTCCCCCAGAGCATCTCCTTCCTTCTGTTTTGCTGATCCCCTAAGCTAATTTTATAGGCAAACACATGAATCTCTTATCATTGTGCTTTCATTGTTCTCACTGTATCTGGAAGTTCTATTCCAGGTTCCACCACTCAATGCTTTCATGATGCTCAGTTTGTGTCCACCTGCAGCCATTCACACCCAACCCAGCAAGCACTTCTATGGCTGCCCCAGGTTCTCCAGCAGTGTTTGCACAGCCCAGCAAAGCCAGGAGGGATGGTGGTTGCATTCTGAGCTGCTCAGATAACCATGGCAGCAGAGCAAAGCCACCCCCAGGCAGAACAAGGCCAACAGTGAAGGAAGATCTTCTCACCTATCAGACCCCACCTCTCATCCTCTGCAGCTTCCACTCTTCCAGCCCAGCTCCTGCCCATCCTGGGGGTGTCTGCAAGAACACAGAGCTCTTCTATAGTAAACCTGATTACAATTGACCTCGGTGCTGCAGCACTTCAGCTGTTCCCCATTTAGCACCAATTCTGCTGTCATTCCTCTGCCCAAGCTGTTTCCTCCAGGCATGGATCCTTGCTGACAGCTCTCTGGAGGAGAAAGTTGCAGTGCATTAAGCCAGAGACGTGGAGGAGAGCTCGTGATGTGTCCCCAGGATGGGTCAGCAGCAGAGCTGGGGCAGTGGGGGGCCATGGGATGGGGCATCAGCAACCCCATAGGATTCACAGGGGAAAAAGCAGGCATTACAAGGCCTCAAACCCTACCAAATACATTAAAAAAAACACCTTATAGGGAAAAATTACTGTATTTAGAGGTGCCTAAAGCAAACCAGAACAATCACAAATAGTTCCAATGCAGTCCTCCCTCCACAGCTCCTTTAGGACACAGCATGCAAGAACAAAGAGGCACTGCAACCTTATTTCCTTACTTTGCACCTGATCCACTGCTGTTAGCCAAGAAAACAAGCTGAGTTATCACATTATAGCTACCCTCCAACCAGCTGAGATACCACAGGTGTGACAGATACCCCCAACCATCAGCTTCAGTGTCTGGCAACCCAGGAAACTGGGAGGTGGAATGGGGCACAGCTCACCACCTCTGCACCACTCCATGTTTGTGTTGGTGATCTGCTCAATGAAATGAACAAGCACAACACATGCCAGGCTCGCTCCCCAGGGAAGGAGGATGGGTTCCTACTCAGTTCTGGCAGGATCCCACGCTGCCTCACTCCTTTCCAGGGAGCTGGAGGAGACTTGGCACAAACAGAACTCCTCTGTGGGTGGAGGAAGCTCTGTCTCCCCCCAGTTTGAATTAAGGAATGCACTGTTAATTGAAATCCAACTCTAATGAGACTTGCAGCTGGGCACAGACCTCATTTCAGGACTGGCCACAGTATCAGGGCTGCTACCACTGCCCGAGGCTGTGGCTGTCACTTCCAACAAACCCAGCAAGCAACAGATTGAGAGGTTATTTTCCAAGCACAGCTTAAGCTGCAGCACCTCACGTGGCCAGGATCTTGCTCTAATTCTTCCTCTTACTGCACTTCATTATTTGTAAGAGAAGGAAGCAGGAACAACTGTATACCAAAGCAAAGACCCAATATAACAGCACTGGGCACTGTCACCATTCCCCCTTTTCAGTAACATTCCCAGACTTGAAGGGACAAAGCTATTTGCCCAGAGTGGTTAACCCCTTCCTTGAACCTTCATGGCTTGTATTCATGCCTGTCCTCCCAGCTTGGTGTTTCCCCAGCTGTAATACAACCAGAGCATAGAGAAGCTTTACCTTCTCAAAGACAACAGGCAACAGTAGGTGGGCAACCTCTTGAAGGCGCCTTTTGCCATCACCTCTGGTAGCTGGCCTTCTTTTAAGTGGTTTTAGTGGAGAGATGGTGGTGGTAGGTGCACTGGATGATCTTGGAGGTCTTTTCCAACCTTGGTGACCCCACCTAGAGCAGCCCAGTTAACACCAAGCCACACACAGCTCCCAGCTCCAAGCCAACCAGGCTTCAGAGGAGGAACAGCAGATAGGATCCACTGTGTGGAGCAGACACCAGGGACACACAAACCACTGACCTCTAATGCTTCTCCCAGCCCTTTAATTGACCACCAGACTCATTGCACATCGCAGGGAGGAAAAAAGAAGAAAGAAAATGCACTCTTCAGTTCTGCCCTCACTGCTGACATGGGTGCTGCTTCTCTTTCTCCCCAGGCTGAAGCTCAGAAGCAGATCGTTACCACCACAGCCAGAGAGAGGTGCATGAAGACCATGAATGCAACCAGGATGACGATCACCAGCACAACAACATCAGACAATTCACATTGCTCCATCACTTCCCGTGCTGCTTCTGCTCTGCTCTCCTTTCCCTGAGCTGCTGCTTCTGCAGCCTCTATTGGTAGCAATGGCTCCTCTTCCACCAGTCTCATTTTCTTCTGCGCCGGTGACAACTTGCTCTTTATCTTTGGCCTTTTCCTGCTGGTCCTGAAGGACAGACAGACAGACACAGGGTTTCAAGAACCTGAGCTCTCATCACTGACCCTACAGAACCAAGGTGTTACCTTTTGGATGCATCACAAAGGCTATAACAGAAACCATTAGGGGAGGAAAGGCACCTCCAGGCTGTTATTCTATGGGTAACCAGGAGTGAGCTTCTCCAAAAGGTAAAAACAAACCAAAGCAGAGGTTGGTTGACAGCAAGAGGAAAAGAGATTAAGTGCACTTTACCTGATTCCTTTGGGAGACATAGAAACAGCAAAGCACGTTTCATCCTGGTCATCTTCATCCTGTCCATCACTAGATGTTCCACTCGACTAATGGGAAAGAAAGAAGGTTACACTTAGAGATTTAGTGGACTCAGTGCACTGGGCTTTATTTCTAGCAAGCAAGGCCACCACACAAGCTGCAGATTGCCACAAAGGAAGCCACCTGAATTTCAAGGGTGAGAATGCTCCATCTTTTGAGGTCCTGGGGTTATCAGAACAACATTAACAAAGAAGTAACTGTGCTATTGATCACAGGAGTCTAACAGCAACAGTGCCCAGACCTAAGAAACACCATGGAACCTCCTGAAGAGTGAATGGAAGGACTTAAATCCACCAAAGAGATGAGGTTAAAAGCAATGCTGGTTGCCTGCAGTCTGACACAGAGCCTCTGGAATGTTAACTGGCATTCAGTAAGCTGCTGTACTCTTGTCCTGCTGCAAGAAGAAACACTGCTTGTATTGCACAAGGCAACGAGTAATGCACAAGAACAGTGCTTTGCCTCCAGACACAGCATCTAATCACAGCACTCAAACTCATCTGTAGGCAAGGAGAACAGTGCTGTAATCACCATTCCTGTGACACCAGTGTTCCAAGGCCTCTCTGTTGCTGCAATCCCCTCATCCTGGCTGCCAGCAAGACACAAACCCTATGCCACAGGCTGATGATGGCTAAATCTGTGCAGGATGAGGCCATTATCTTTCACATGATGCAACAGGGTCCATTTCCAGGGCTGAAGCCTAAACAGATACTGCTCCTCATCAATCACTTACATTTAACATTGCACATGCAAGCGCCCGTGCACAAAGATCTCCTCACTCAAGAGGATCCATGGCTCAATTCTACACAAAGAGCAATTTATTCTGCAAATACATCAGAAAGTTCTCCCAGAGGGTTTCTCTTCAAAGGGAGTGTCATCTTCTTTGAGATAGCATCTTCTGGGCTGCACACAATGCTGGGAAGGAAGCGAGATGCCTTGAGGGGAACGTCTGGTTCCCCTGCCAGCATTCCTGTGTGCGAGTTCAATGGCTCAGAGCTGACTCAAGGTCTTAACTCCGCACTGTGAACCTCACAGGAGATGAGCTCTGATAAGATGCAAGGCTTAGAGACCAAGGGAAGCACTTTTGGAATGCTGTAATAGTAAATGAAATGAGATCTGATGACTCAACGTCATTCGGATCAGCCTGAGGGTGGAAGCGTTTGGTGGCAGAGGGAACACAGCAAGCAGCTGCCGTAAGGTGACAGTGCCACAATGTCCCAGCACTGCCCTGGGACCACCATGGGGACTGCCACCAGCTGCCCTTGCACCAGCACACCAGCAGCTGGATGGATGAGATGATTTTGGAGCTCTTCTCCCACCTCAGGGGTTCTATGAACGCATCCTCCAGCAGTATTTGCTCCAGCTGTTAATATTTCAACACAGACTCATTAATGCAGGTGATAGGGCTGTAATTATGGTTTATCGTGGCGAGTTACCACAAAGTCCTGAGTGCCACACAACACAGCCCAAGCTCCTGTTAATCACACTGATTAAATGAGGAGCTTCTTACAGCTCTTCCACCTGCGAGAAGTCTATGCATACAGTCACAATGCAAAGTTGATTTACAGGTATGTAATTAAGAGTCTGAATTAATCTGCATTCCATAAGCGAGGAATAAAGCAATCACCAAAATCGCTTCTAGTTTATCACTAATTAGCTGTCTGATACATACTCTGTTCTTAACCCAATGAACTGAAGGCTCTGAGAGCATCCCAGCAGAGCACAAACCCAACTGAATGCTCTGCAGCCAGAAACAGACATGGCTCCCTTCAGTAATCACCACCAGGATGTCAGAATCAGAAGGCAGCAAATAGGTGAAAATCCAAGTTAAACTCCCTGCTACGATTTGGGGATGCGTGGAAGCAGAGAGACGTCATCACTTTCCTCTGCCATCATCTTAACAAGCCCACAACCCACCTCATGCACAGAAGCTCCACAGGGCTTTCAGCCATTCCCAGGTGTGAAGCATCAAGACAGACTGAGAACATGCCAATAACTGTCACCACAGTGTTACAGGTGGGGATATTTCCCAACAGCAGGGCCAGCCCTGAGCCAACCATTGCAGCCCAAAAGCCCCTCAGGCACCCAGAGCAGATCTCTATCCAGGACACATGGAGAGCAGCACATCCCTCTGTCACAGAGGGGTTCTGGACATCATGCACTAGACAGCCAAGTGTCCACTTGCTCTAAGATGCAAGCAGCAGCCACTAATTGGCACTGATTGCCATTACTGTGGAATCTCTTGTAAGAAAAATTATTTAACATAGAGAACGTAATGAATGCATCAGTGGCTGGTTCCAATTTTGAACACAGTGCTAAATCTAAGCGGTCAGTATTGCAGAAGAGAACTTGGCTTATTCTCATACCCAGGCTGGTGAGCAGACAGCACAAAACCAGGCTCAGGCTATAGAAGGATGCTATAATTAGCTGATTGGAGGTAATTGCTGCAGTTGTCATGAGCTAATACAATGAACATCAGTTGATATCAACTTGCAATTTCCTCCATTTAGCTGCACACACACACAAAACATTCATGTGTTGGGAGATTCCTTACCTCACTGCTGGCAGCAAGGCAGCCTGCTGTCACTTTGAAGTCCTTTGTTTCAAAGGTTACTTCAGTGTTTCTGTCTGAGTGAGGAGAAAGAAAGAAGGGCTTCAAATGCAAGCAAATGAGCCTGAACTATCTGTAGTAAGGTTGCATAACGCGATGCTTTTGATAGCCACAGCTCTGGGGAACTTTAGAAATGGCATTGTTTAATTATCCCTGCAATACTCTTTGATTGCAGGTGGGGTTTGCATGCACGTGCCACCAGAATTCAAGCAGGCACCCACCTAAAGCAGATCCAGAATCCACAAGTGGCTAAGAGCCATTCATCTGCTGGGGATCACCCAAGCAAAGCAGCAAACACCACTCAGCCCACCCTGAGCCCAGCACAGCACAACCAGAATGCAATCTTCCCCTTATTTTCAATGGCCATACAAAGAGGCTGTGTTTGAGGCTCTGCTTTTGTTATGACAGCTGCTGAGCCATCCGAGCAGCTCAGTGCACAGCTGTTGGATTCACGGTGGGTTGTTGGGTGGGTGTTTTTTGGGCAAAACATGTCTAAACCACTCAGGATTTGGGAACTTTTCTTTAAAGTGCAACAGAAATGGCCCCGCCACGCTAATTGCTCCAACAAAGCTGGATATTCATTCCAGTCTGCAGCATACATGGGAAGTTTGCTCTCGTCTTTGAAGAGAACTTCAAAGGGCCCTGCAATAAAGGAGAGGTGGGGACAGAGCGGGGTTTAATCCTAAGGAACTTCTAAAAAGGCTTTTAGAGATTAAAACACGGAATGTTCCACCTCAGTAAAGAGAAAACCGTCTTCTCAGGTTACCCCAAACACCTTCATTTTGGATAGGAGTTCCCAGGCAGGACAGAAATGCATGCATTCCAGCAGGCAGCCTGCTGGCCATCACCAGAACTGCTGGTAAGAACTATGCCCAGAGCACAGCTTGGTCTGAAGGAGACACAACAGAGCAGCGTGCAGATCTGTGACAGCATTGCAAAGAGAGGCTGCTCCCAGTGGGTTGTATCTCATGTAATGCACAGGGAGCTGCTTTGTCAGCCAGTACAGAGCAAATACAGGAGTGGAAAGACGCCTCTGTTCTCTTTGGGGTTTGAAAATCAGTGTGAATACCACTTCTGGTCCAATCAACCCTCTTCATAAGGCCGTGCTTTTGTTTTCACCCCCCCCTCACTGAAGCACACATCTTACTCTCCCCTTCCAAACTGGAAAATAAATTAATCCCAGCTGCTATTCCGTATCGTTGGACCCTCAGGAATATGTTGCAGTTGGTCCTTGGATGAGGATACATCCCTCAGAATGCAGTATGGTGCTGGAATTCTGCTGCCTTCCATTCCTGCCTGCCAGATAGAAGCAGCAGCACACCTCATTCCTCCCCACCCCGAGCTTATTGCCACCAAATGCCCCTGGGGAAGGCTCAGCCTCTCCCCTCTCACTCCAAACCATCACCCTTTAGGTCTCATTCCACGTGACCTCAACCGCAGTGCACGCAATGCACACACAGCACCGGCCCTGGTGTGGCTGCACATCACCACCACTCACTTTGCACATCGAGCTCCTCTGCGTCACGCTCAGCTTCAGTGCCCTTCTGTCGTCCTATCAGTGCATTGCATTTGGTCTTGGACATCTCTCCCATCTGCAGAGCTTTTGGGGAAAAGAAGCAGAGCACAGATGGTGGCCCCTGCTTGAAAGACATCTGCCAGCAGCTCCCCTCTCTCACATCACATCCAGTACTTAGGACAACTTTGGGATCACTGCCACTGCTGGGATGGTTTCTAACCATCAGATCCCACCCAAAGATTTCAACGCTTCCTTATATAACATCCTCATGAAGATTTAGTAGCACGTTATCAATTAAACAGGTTAAACTCATTACCTATGAGTAATTAGCAATAACAGATAAACTGAATAAAGCAACACACAGTTTTCCAGACCTTCATATTCCTGCCCCACCATTTTACCACTGGACCAGTGGCACAGCTCTCCCAGCCTCTTCCCCCACCCATGGAGGAGCACAGAGCATCCCTTCCAGCTCGGTTTGCTTGAAGACCTTGGGGATGGACTGTCCTCCCCCACCATTCCCATTATTCTACACCCATTTGCTCATTCCCAATACTCCTGCAGCAGGATTTCATTTGCTCTCCATACAGCTCCCTGTGGCAGCCCTCATTTAGTCGATGCCTTCAGTGCTGAGGCTGTTGCATTCAGATATGTCAGTCTAAAAGCAGCACATCGAGACAGATTAAATACAGCCAAGCAATTCTACCAGAACTAAGTCAGATGCCCCTGTTTATTTGACATAGCATAAAAGGAAAAGCACATACAATCCACAAACCAAAGATCAGCTTTGTTGGAGCTCTATGAATAAAATTGGATATTTCCAGCCATCCTCCTGCAGCACATTTCCATATATATTGCACAGAGTAAACGAATCACTTCTGGCACTGAAATATTGTGCATGAGTGCATGCAACAGCTGCTCCTTCGTGCATCGGTCGCCTGTGATCAGATTCTTATTACAAGATGCACCATCCCAACAGGGGTGGAAACAAACCCCAGCAAGCACAGACTGCTTGGCTTAAGGAGCAGGGATCTTGCCTGAAGACACACCTCATCTGTTTCCCCTTACGTGGCTCTGGATCTCCCTTTTATACCTTTCCAGTCTGAGCAATGCTCTCTGCTCACTGTACAGCAATCAGGACATGATAAATCACAACCACCTCGACAGCATTCACTATTTCCAGGTAGGCAGGCACCTATCCCAAAGGACCCAAAATCCCAGGCAGAGGCATCCACGACACCTCCAGCAAAAACACTGCGATGAAAGGGATGGGGAGGTCAGGAAGATGAGTTTCACCCAAATTGGGGTGGCAGCACTCCAGAGGACATCCCTTACCTGTTCACATGGCCAGCAGGAAGCTGTGCTGTTCATGGAGTCCACCCTTCCCCACTGTGACATCGCCGCTCCCCACGGCAACCAAAGAAAAGTGAATGGGAAATAAACCTTTCCAAGGGGAAATGCTTCAACAGAAGTTGAAACCATCCAAAGCATCGCAGGAGGTCAACGCTGAGAGGTTGCATCGGAGGAATGGTCTGAGTGAATGCACGGGGGGTGGAAAGCTCATGGAGAGGCATGAGCATCATGCAGTTCATGCTGTGACCCCTGGGCTGAAGGAAGAAGCCACAGCAGTGATGGATACTTGCTCACTTTAATGCATGGATTTGCAGAAAAGAGGGCATAGAAATACACCCTGAAGGGCAGATGTTCCCTCTGCTCAGTGCAGCCAGCTCACAGCAGGGCAAAGGAAGCAATGCAGCTCAATAGCAGTACTCTGTTTCTACAACAAACCAAAAACAACTGCATTGACTACGCATTAGCACACTAAGAAAAGCCTTTTGGTGGCACTTTTTGTGAACAGACACATTCCACTCTCATCCTAACCCCACAGCAGGATCCATGCTGCAGCCACCCCACAGAGTTCCAGGAAGCACATTGGCTGTGGATAACACTTCCAAAAAGCAATTGCTTTGCCTTAATTTGTCTGAATTAAAATCCCAACAGCAAACGGAAAACGAACCACTCCGAAGCTTTGCTCCTTCTCTCAGACCCGAGCAAAGAAAACACTCTTCTGGAGCGAAAAAAAAAAAAAAGTGAACCCGCCACGGGAACACGGTGACCCCGACGTGATTCGAACACGCAGCCTTCTGATCTGGAGTCAGACGCGCTACCGTTGCGCCACGAGGTCCCGGAAAGCCGACTCTCCGCCTGCCCCCAAGAGCCTACGCTCCACCCCGCGCATGCGCACAATCTTAAATTTTCAACCGCCCTTCCGTGGCTCTCCCGCTATCGGAAAGACCCCAAAGGGCTCCGTTGCCACCCCTCGGAAGCTCGGCGCCTCTCCTCCCAAACGCTGCCCCCAGCACCGCTAACACCCATCACCCCCCGAGCCACGCAAGGCCGCTGAACGCATTTCAAGCCGCCCGCCCGCCTGGCCACGCCCCCTCGGGCTGTACCACCGCCGGGGGAGGAGCCGCCCCGCACCACCGGGCAGAGCCCACGTGACCCCTCCCCTCCCCTGGACACCCCCCCGCCTTGGTCTGTCCCAACGCCGGCACCGCAGATTTAAAGGGGCCGCGCCCCGAAAAAGAGAGCCCCATTCTGAGCGCGAGGTTGCGTGCTCCTGCTTCACTGTCAACGAACCCGCTGCCCCTCAAACCTCCGGATCTGGGCCGCACGTGCACACCCGAAATGAAGCCCATTATTCAGAAGGGGATGATAAAACCACTTTATTGCAACAGTCGCCAAGGCTGCCTTTGGTTGTGCTCACGCAGCCGGGCTGGGAAAGTGCTGGCTTCAAGTGCAGGAATTGGGGTTGTACAAATGAGCATAAACACGTGCAGTTCCAGGAGCAAAACTCATCAGTGAAGGGATGGGATGGGGTGGTGGAGGGGGGGGAGGGGAGGGGAGGGGAGGGGGGGGAGGGGAGGGGAGGGGAGGGGGGGGGAGGGGAGGGGAGGGGAGGGCAGGGGAGAGCAGGGGAGGGGAGAGGAGGGGAAAGGAGGGGAGGGGGGAGAACAGAATAGAATAGAACAGAACAGAATAGATCTGATCAACAGACCAGTCCTTCAGTGCAAACCACAGTCATGATGTGCATCCAGAATTCACAGTACGCTGCTGTCAGTCAGAGCCATCAGAGCAGAAGCCATTGGGATGTGTGTTTTTCCATCTCCTGGTGTGCTCTGTGTGGGAACAGTCCCCATCTCTGCTTGGAGGGGCTTTGCCCATTGCATCCCATCGCTGCCAGGTGGTCGGATTCCAAAACTTTTTTCATTTGTATGAAGAAGGCTGAAAACCAACTCGGGGAAGGACAAGGTTTGTCGCATAGCAAAAACCCTGATCTCCAAAGGTCGATAAAATCCACACTCTAGAAATTTGCATAAATAATTTGTCCAGATAGGAAATATAATAAGTACAAACCTGCTCTGTGCGTTGATACGTGTTTGCAAATGCCACGTTTATCTTCTCAAAGGGATGCACAGCTTTGCATTTGCCATGCATGGGGCTGACCTGGTCTTCTGTCTCTCCAAAGTAGAGAAAAGTCATTTGCTGGCATCATGAAAACAGACTAAAAATAGCTGGTTTCTATGGCTACTGAGGCTGGGAGACTCCTGAGGAACAAGTCTGGGTAGGTCCCTTTCGTGATGAAATCCAGGCAGTGGGATAAAAGGGAAGGACAATAAAAAGAGGTTGAATGCTTTGATCCTCCATAGACACCGCAGAGCTCTCCATGTGAGTGCAGCAACTGCAGAGATCAGTGCAGGTTTATTAGGGGGGAATCAGGGAATTGTATAGGATCTGACAAAACACCTCACAGATGCACTCAGGAATGGGGTTTTCTCCCTTCTCTTCTCCCCCCCCCTTCACAAAAGCTGCACCAGGAGGTGCCATGTGGGCAGTGCTTGGGTTTGCTGGAAGGGGCTGAGCTATGGTCCATCCATCCCCAAAGTCTGAGTGCAATGGGGACCCTCCTTCTGCACCCACCCCCGCTTGGATGTTTTCCCTGGTGTAAATAGGATTAAAGGAGGATTATTGCTGGTGGGAAGAAATGCATTTTTCAGGAGTGCTGCGTTCCTCTTCTTAAGGAGCAACAGTAAAAAGAAAAGGAAAAAAAAAAAAACCCAAACCTGGAAAGCCACAGCATAGATGTCATGCAGTGCACACAGAGCGTGCAATGGAAAGCATGATTTGCATCTTGCACTTTGTACCCTTTGCACGACTGGGAGCTGCTCAGCACCCAGCAGCCAACTCATGGGTGGTTCAGCAGCCTCAGCTTCGGGCAACCTGAGGGTGGGAAAGTCTTGGAAAAGTGTTTGGGTATCATTGAGGGACAACAGGAGTGTGCACTGCCTGCAATGTGGGTAGGATATAGCTGCTGCAGTGCAGCCACTTCTGGAGGGGAGAAGCAAAAGCAGTGTGGATGAGCCAAAGGCGGTGTGTGTGTGTGTGTCTGTCGCTCGGGAGAGCAAGAGGAAATCCTGAACAAGAAGCAAAATCCCAGCTTATAAAAACGCCTGGGGTTTTTTGTGCAAATGTGGGGGAGAGAGAAAGAGAGGCAGGGAGAGCGTTTCTCTTCTGAAGAGAGCTGTCAGCTCCCAGCCCTCGCAGTCTCAGAAGCATCCCAGCCTTGTTAAAATGCTGCCAATGGAAAAAAATAAATAAAATAAAATAAAATAAAGGAGAAAAAAAAGCCTCACAACTTTACTTTGACTGCTGCAGGATCGTCAGGTGGCAGCAGGAAGAGTGCAGCATCCTGGCAGGTTGGCAACAGAAAGAGCCAGGCTGAGCCTGGTGGGAAACAATACGCAGCTGAAAGGACCTTCACCATAAATCTGGAGGTCAAGGCATGATGATGGGGGAATCAAAAAGCACCACGAGCCGTTTATGAGCACAATAGAGGTCAATCCAGGAGCAAACCATGTTGCTCGGAGCCACGGTGGAAAACATATTGTTGCTCCGAGAGCTCCATCCGTGCAGGGAGGTGGGAAGTTCACTGTAAAAATAACTGTAGCTCGGGCTCCTGAGCATTCAGGCTGCACCTGCTTGATTTATTGTGTTTTCACATGCACATGTAATGGGTGTAGGTGAGCATCTGCCTGTCTTGCTTTCAAATCCTACATTCATTCACTGGGGATGGGAGCACTAGAGACACAGGGGCAGCCCAAGCAGGCACAGAGCTGCCAGTGTGCAACCATGGTGTGCTCCTGAGCAAGCACAGAGCTGCTGCACACACCAGTGTGCAACGTGGTGGTGTGCACAATGCAGGTGTGCATGGCACGAGCAGTGTGTGCATAGTGTGTGCACAGAGCAGTGTGTGCTGGGCATGCACCATGTGCAGTGTGTGCTGCATGCATGTGCCATGGAGAGCATGCACAGTGAGTGCATAGCATGAGTGCAGAGCCTGCAGCAGAGTTCCCAGCTCATCTCTTAGCACCCAGGAGCCCTCAGAGCACTCCCTCCATGCACAGAATCCTTTGCAGGGATGCTCTCTGTGCATCCAGCTTGACACAGAGCCTCGGAGCATCTGTTAGCTGCACATCCTCTGCTGCCAAACTGTGATGGATCTGCAGTCTAAGAGGTTTAGCAGTGAGGGTTTTGAGGTCACGAACCTCTCCCGCAACCCACAGCTATATTTTAGCCTCTGTGAAACCCAACTGAGCAAAAGCTGCCCATCATCTCCCTGAATCTCACCCTGCTGCCAAAAGAGCCCTGAGAGGGGTCATCACCCCACATCTTCACTAGGGGGAACCAACTGTGTGCCCCCAGGAGTGGGGCACCAACAGCTGAACCCGAAGGTGGGTGCATCAGCATTAACCTTGGTGTCTTCAGCTTCCCTGGGAGCTTCTTGTGTGCACTGCAAAGTAAAAGGCTGCTGCAGCCTCAGAGCTCCCAGAGGACGCAATACAGCCTGCATTAACCACAGCATTTCTCACTGATCTGTGCTTGCCAGGCTGAAATCTGCTGAGCTCCACGGTGATGAAGGCAGGGACACCTGGCCAACACCCGGAGCCCAGCAGGGAATCACTCAGTTCACATCACCTGAGCTCAGAGAGGGGAGAAACAAACTGCCCTCTGAGTGCCCCCAACCCTGGGGTAGGTGCACAGGGACCAGGCATTGCTGCCATCCCACAGCCAGCATCCATCCACTGCTTCCCATCACAGCCCACAGGCACGCAGCAGCGGAGAGGATTTAGAGCTCCTCAGCTGCACCTTCTGTTCTTGGCACTTCTGGCTGCTTTTTGTCCTAAATCCTTCAGATGAGAAAATAAAATACTGGCCGTGTTGGTTCTGGGTGTTGGCTGAGCCAACAGATCTCCATAGGGCAGCTGTCACTGGTGGCTACGGCTCTGTTTGTCATGTGCAAATGTGCTCTGAGAGCCCTGGGAAAGTCGAGCTGCTTAACAAGGCGGGGGGGAATTGCTCTCTAAGTTTGCTCAGCCCCTTCTGTGGGAGCTCCCAGGGGGTGTCAGGCTGCTGCAGTCCATGCCCCCTGCTCCAGAGACGTGTTCCCCTACTATTTACCCTTCCCCACGAGCTGTCCCTCCTGCTTTTCTCAATTCTTGGCCATGGCAGCACTGAGGCTCCAGTGTCTGAAATGAGATCTTGAATTTTGGGTATAAATGGGGCCAAGGATGCAGGCTGGAGCCCAGCATCGTGACATTGAGACCTCAGCAATGTCCCCAGATCTGTGGGGACCCTCACCAGGGGTCGGCTGCTGGAGAACATCTGTAGGACAGTCCCTGAAAGGCACAGAATGTGGGGAGCTCCTGTATGGCTTTAACTGTAGGTAGGAAGGATGCACAGAGAGGGTGGAGGGGAAATGGGGATCCAGGGGGCCTCAGGAACAGCCACAGTGCCAGGCGAAGGCAGTGGGAGCAGGAGCAGCCCTAGGGGTGAGCATCTCCTGCCTGGTACCCGTGAGCATCGCTTTCATCCTCCTGTGATTGGGTTCTGCATATAGAGAAGGGAAACAGCAGGTGGAAGAACTTAAGGATTTCTGCTCTGGAGGACACGATTGTGCCAGAAATGTCCCTGCAGAGAGCCCCCAGTGACACCACCTGGAGGCTGTTGGCCTTTGTGCCAACCACGAACCGGCTCCTGTTGGACTGCGTTGCTCAGTGGCACAGGAATGAATGCCACCACCACTGTGTCCCCTGCACGAGCCTGGTGGTGTGCTTGCTGTCCCCAACAGGCTCTGCTGTGCTGCAGCTACAGAGCCAGGCATGGCTGAGAGGTGAAGATTGGCTTCTTGCAGTCCCAGACATTTGCTTGAGAAAAACTTAATAAATAATAATTAAATACATTAAAAATAGAGCTTGCTTGTACGTTCAGCCAATTCTGCAGCCGTGAGAGCACTTACCACCCTGAGGCAGCCCACCCCCCAGCACTATTAATCCATGCAGGACATGGGCTGGCTCCGGATTTCGGAAACCCTTTTAGGGTTTGTCTGCAGAGCAGTGCTGGGGTGAGGGCAGGGCGGTGGGGAATCCTCCTCTGACTGCAGCTGTTGGGGTGCAGAGGGCTCAGTGCATGTGGCAGGATGGCTGCAGCACCCCAATAATGTCTGCAATGCTGGCTGGTGCCTCCCAGTTTGAGCACTCCCATGTTTCAGCTCCCTCCTGGCCAGGCAAATGTCTGCAGAGAGAAAATGAGCAGAGCTGCAGGCTGAGTGCATTAGGGCAGATGGAGCTCTCAGCCCCATGCTGAGCCCCCCAACACTCTCTGCCCCACACACCTCTGCAGCACAGGGATCCCTATAGAGGCAACAGGAGAGGGGACAGCCAATGTCCCCCAGCAGCTCCGATGTCCCACTCCTGTCCCAGCTGCTCACACCGCCGTCTCCTGCTCTGCACTGGGTTCCTCCTTCTTCCTCTTCATCTTGCAGAAGCCATGCAGCCCGCAGAAGCAAGCGAAAGTGAACTGGGGCATCACCTGGAGCATCCAAGGGGACCTGGATGGGAACAGGGAGAAGGGAGAGAAATCAGGGCAGCTCCGACAGCACGAGCAGACAGGTCCCTAAAATCCTCAAAGTGGAAAACCTCCCACTGGCACATCTCTCTGCCAGTGAAAAATGATGGGATGAAAGCCAACCTCAGCCCCTATTATAGAACTGGGGGCAATCGGGACAGATGTGAGGACAGCTTGCAGTGCCTGGTGCTGGTTCGTAGCCCCCCGTGGACAAGGAGCCTGGGACCCCTCTGGTAGCACAGCACCACAGGCACAGCACGATGGGGCACAGCTGAGAGCGTTGCCCCCTCACTCAGTGTCCATTTGAAGCAGAGAAAATGATGCCCCAAAGCACAGCCCTAATGATGGGCCAACAGCTGCAAAACGCGGCGATGCAAACGCAAGGCTGCTTGGCTTAAGGAAAAATAAAACAGCACCAACTCCCAGAAATGCTATCTGCAGCAAAACCTTTCTCTTCTCCCTGCTTTCCTCTGCAGCACTTGCACAGCTCGCAGGTGATCAGCCCTACGCCTGCCCACCCCACATCACCTCCCAGCCCCACACAGACAAGGTAACACACAGAGCTTCAGTTTATCCCACCTGTGAAATGGGCACAAAGTTATCAAAGAACCACTCAGTGTCTGAAATACTTTTGCATCCAGACCCACAGCTCCAACAAGGAGCAAATTCTACTTCTTTCACTGCCCCCTCCCCAGCTGTTGCCAACCAGCTGGGTACCTGCCAAGCAGCCCCATGAAATACTGCTACCTCTGGAGCTCACAAGTACTGACAACAGGCTCTTCAATGAGTCTCTCTCTGGCTCTGAATGCCTCTCAGCATAGCGGTGGGTCCCTGCGCCTCTCTTTGTGCTGCTGCTTTTTGTTAGGAGCCCAAGAATGGGGATCTGGGAGGGAAGGGCTGGAGCTGAGGGCCGTGGGGATGGTGGAACCCCTGGGTTGGGGCACTCAGTCCTGATCCCTATGCACCATCAGATCCTTGCACGGCTCATGCCACACCATGACGATGCCATGTCCAACAGTCTGTTACTCATCAGGAGAATGGGGCTGTGCAGGATGTCCTGAGCACTGCTTGGTCCCCTCATGCCCACTCTCACTGCCCCATGTCACTGCATCCCAGTGCCACATCACAGTGCCACCCATATCCCTGTGCCACCCCTATTCCTGTGCCACCAATATCCCTGTGCCACCCATATCTCAGTGCCACTCACATCTCAGTGCCACCCCTATTCTTGTGCCACCCATGTCCCTGTGCCACCCATATCCCTGTGCCACCCACGTCCATGTGCCACCCACATCCCTGTGCCACCCCTATTCCTGTGCCACCCATGTCCATGTGCCTCCCATGTCCCTGTGCCACCCACATCCCAGTGCCACCCCTATTCTTGTGCCACCCATGTCTATGTGCCACCCATGTCCATGTGCCTCCCATGTCCCTGTGCCACCCACATCCCTGTGCCACCCCTATTCCTGTGCCACCCATGTCCATGTGCCTCCCATGTCCCTGTGCCACCCACATCCCAGTGCCACCCCTATTCTTGTGCCACCCATGTCTATGTGCCACCCCTATTCTTGTGCCACCCATGTCCCTCTGCCACCCACATCCCTGTGCCACCCCTATTCCTGTGCCACCCATGTCCCTCTGCCACCCACATCCCTGTGCCACCCACGTCCCCACACTGCAAACACAAAGCATCTGGGGGGTCGGGCTGCCAGGACCCCCACACCCAGAAGGGACCCATTGACAGATTCGGAGGAGTTTGTAACGCTGAGGCTTTTCAGGCTGACCCTCTGCCTCCCATTCAGGCAGCAGACAATGATGAATGAGCCCCAGAGAATAGAAGCAGCCCAGCTGAGGCTGGCGCTCCTGTTCTTCTTGAAAAGGTGGAAAAAGGATCCTGAAGGAGCAAGGAATAATTAAAAAAATAAATGAACCAGCTTGGGCAGCAATGACAGAAACCCTGCTTGATTTGCAAGGGCCGGGCATGCTTCACAGCCCCACGCTGCCCTTTCTATTCAAGGGAGAAGATCCTTTGGATAAAACTCCGCTGCAGCAGAGAAAATGCGAGGAGCATTAAAAATGTAAAGCTCGAGAATTCTCTTTAGTCAACTGCATAACCCCAGGCCGTGTTTGTCACTGTCACGGTGATGAATTGGGAGCTGTCTGGAATCAGCATGCTCACTTTAATAATGTCACTTTCCTCGAGCCCTAAAAAATGTCTTTGCGAAGCAGCTGGACAGAGCCTGTCCCTTAGCAATGCAATTACCAGCCTGGGCTTCGCTTTGCATCCATGCAATGCTCACAGTGCACCGAAATCTCTGCTCCTCATCCCCGTGCAGGGGGTTGTGATGAGGGTGCACAGCGTGCACAAAGGGAGGCAGAGGGGCGGCATCTCACCCCAACGCTGCTTTCCTACCCCACCCCGGCTTTGCTTTGCTTTGCTGCTTTTATTTTGGGGGGAGAAACGCCATCGAGTGAACATTGGGTTGGAAAGAAACCGGCGTTAAGTTTTGCATTTTAAACTCTGGGTTTCAAAAGCCGCCAGCGTGTCGGGGTTTTTTGTCTTGTTTTGTCTCTTTTTCCTGGGAAATGGGATCATTTGCAATGGAAATGGGTCTCTTTTATTTTATTTAGTTTTGGGGTTTTTTCTTTTCTCGTTTGTTGTTGTTGTTTCGGAGGAACCGAACGGAATCCAATCGTTTGTAATGAAAAGTAGAGAAGCTCCCAGCAATTTGATTCCGGTTTGCCTTTCACTGCACCTCTGCAGCTGGGAGAGCTGGGTGTAATGGATGCTATGGGGAACACAGGGACTTCGGAGGGCTTTGTGGGTCACAACCCCAGAGCTGCTCTGAGCATCGCAGCACCATACAGTGCCCCCTAAGCACGGCACCCCATGGTTCCCACGCAGCACCCATCACACAAAACCCTTCCCCCTCTCCTTGCAGCCACAGCATCCACCCAAATTGGTCCTTATTTCCAAGCCATCATTTCCTAGCATTGCTTTCACCCCCCCCTCCTTTTACAAAGCACGGGCATCACGCTGCTCACAGCCCAGCCTAAGACAAAGCCAACTTCAAAGCAGCCTCTCTAATGAGCCGGCAGCGCGTTGGAAACCCGAGACCAGGGGGACGAAACCGGCCAGAAAAGAAGCGCTGCCCCTTTAAGGAGAGATAATGAACGGCCAGGCTGTTGCTTGGCATGTTTGCAGAGAAGCGCTAATTAAAACATCGCTTCTGTAAAGTATGCTGATCCCATTGATTCTTCCCCCCACACAGTTAATTTGCTGCTAGGAAGGCAAAGTCGCAAGGGCCCTCATTATAAAAATTTCACTGGCTGCAGCTAATGGTTGTAATTAATAGGTGCAATAAATTCCAAATGGGCAGCCGGGGTGTTCATTAGCTGCGGGCTGACTCAGCACCGGTGGCCTCACAGTTACTAAATAATCCATTTCCAGCAGCCGGGAGGAGGAAGGCGCCCCATGGCACATCCAGAATCACACAGAATGGCCAGGGTTGGAAGGGACCTCGAGGATCACGAAGCTCCAACCCCCTGCCACCAGCAGGGCCACCAACCTCCACATTTCATAGCAGCCCAGGCTGCCCAGGGCCCCATCCAACCTGGCCTTGAACACCTGCAGGGATGGACGGGGCATCACAGCCTCTCTGGGCAGCTGTTCCAGCACCTCACCACTCTCACAGCACAGAGCTTCCCCCTGACATCCAACCTCAATCTCCCCTCCCTCAACTTCAAACCATTTCCCCTTATCCTGCAGTTATCAACCCTTTCAAAGAGTTGGAGCAGAGTTGGAGAAATAATTCCCAGCAAGGCGAGGATCCACTTCTTTTTGTCTCATTTGGGAAATGCCCATGAAACCCTCCTCCACCCCAGTGTCTCTACCAGCAAAGCAGGGCAGGGTTTCCCAAAAGGGCATCGATGCTACCTGCAGCCAGACACAGTGCAGCAACTCACAGAGCCATGCATGCCCATGCAAAAAGCAGCTCTCACTGATGTGCTGCAGCTCTGCTGCCAGAGCTGTGGGTTGTGGCATGCTCAGAGGTGTGCTGGCAGTGCACATCCAGGCTCCTCGGCCCCCTGCTCCATGCTGAGCATCATCCTCTATGGGACGTCCATGAGTTTGGATGCATCACAGCTCTGATTACAAAACAACGGCTTTGTGGTTCGTTATCATCTGGCTGTAATTAAAGCATTCATTGTTGGCACTCCTTCTTTTGGTTATCTCTCAGGATTGATATCCACGGGGCTGGGTAAGCCACTGAGAAACTGCTGCTGTTTGTGCTGCTCTCCCAGCACAGCGTTACACTGAGACCTGGGCACGAGCCGCCCCTGCCATGCGTGGAGCCAAACTTAGGGCTGGTGACACCAGGAGGGACAGCCAGGGCGACACTGCAGCTCCAGGCACAGCAGCACAGCACACAGCTGCAGTCGTTCCTCCCCGCAGGGCAGCACACAACAAGCCCCAGCCTTGCCCAGGGAGGACGGCGGATGCCTCACTCTAAGCAGTGGTTATTATCTGTAATTAGCAACGTGTCCTGCTCTGCACGCTCGCTCCTGGGAGCTCAGGAAGGCTCCAGCAGTTTTCTTTGCTGGTGAAAGAGAACAGCCCAGCAGCAGCCTGCAGCTGCTCCTCTTCTCTGGAGCATGGATGGAATTTTGCTCAGCACCTTTTGAAAAAGAGGTGCATACCCACATTGTCTGAGACGCTTTGAAAACGCCAACCTGGCCTCCTGTTTTATTTAACACCATGAATGTTTTATAAGCACAGCAGCAGAGGGGCTTTGCTTTGCTGCTCGGTGCTCTCTGGAGCCGATCTGCACAGCAAAGGGAGGCTCTGAGCTGAGACTGTTCACAGACCCAAATGGGAGAACTGAACTCCAAAATTTGGGTGAGCAATACCAGCAGTCCTGACCCTGTGGGACTGATGGGATGTGGCGCTCACTGGGGACACAGAGGCCACAGTGTGGTTGAGCTGAGAGCTCACCTGGTGCTGGCAGCATCTCCTCTGCACAATGGACCCCAGCCAGGGCTCCCTGCCAAGGCTTTTTGCACAGTGAAGTTTGCACAGAAACACTTGTCCTGAGCACATCCCCCTCCTCCCCCCCTCACCTCCTGCATGCCCCGCTCGGATGTCCCTCTGAGGATCAAACAGATGGAAAAGCAGAAGCCAAACCTTGCTGCTTAAGCCTTTGTGTGCTGGATCTGCACAAACAAGGGCAAGGAAGATGGAGATTTAGCATGCAGTCACCACAGCCCCGGCTGCTGAGCATCGGATGCCCTGAGAAGCACCGCTCCAACCCCCCCCCCATTGCTGCAGCCCCCCAGGACACTGCACTCCCTCTGTTTCTCCTCCCTGCTTGCCTTGCTACAAAACAATCAACAGCATAAAAGGGAGTGAGAGCAAGTCTCAGGGGCAGCATTGCACAGAGACGCTGCTGATAAACTCGCACTGAGCTGCTTTGCACAGCAGCAAACATCCATAGAGGCTGCTGCTGCTCCGGGGTGGGCACTCAGGTTCTCCTGTGCTTCTCAATGCTTGGGAGCGATTGAAGCTCAGAAATGGGTCTACACCCAACACCACATCCCCAGTGGTGGATTTGCAGGCTCTGTTTCCATGGAGCAAAACCCCCAACACGGGGCCAACAGCACCTGCAAAGGATGCATTGGATGGGGGGGACTTTCCTTGCTGCTTCCCAGCCCAACACATAGAGTTGCAATGAAGAGGATGTTCCCAAGCTGATGCTTCACTGCTCTTTGCTATTCCCTCTGCTGTGGCAGCAGCATCCCCAGCTCCCAGCCTGGGCACACACACCAAGGCTGTGCACATCCAACCCGGGGTGCAGCCCTCCTTGGTGTGAATGGCGGCCATTGTGACGGGTGAATTTTCTGAATGAGCAAATCCTCATTAAAAAGTAATTAAAACAGCCCGGCGAGGTTGGCTTAATTCCTTTCGTTTTGACTGATGGTGTTTGGTTTTGATGATTTATGTGGCACAGCCGTGCCAGCTCTCATGCTTCCATTGTCGGAGCTCATGGGATTTCATGATTCCCTTCCTTCCACACCTCCTTGAGTCATGGGATTACAGCAAATCTCAGCCTTCGTTTTTTTCAGTGACTATTATTTTTAAGGACGCATTCCAAGCTGGTGAACTCAACTTGAAAGCCTGACACCTAATGACTCAAAGCTCAGGAAGTGGAGGTGGGGAGGGGAGGGGGGGGAAGAGAACACAACCAAACAAAGAACTGAAAATCCCTCTCTTCCTGCACGGAGAGCTGGTGGTGACCCTCAGCTACGGCTTGGTGGCATCACCCTCCTCTCTCACACTCAGTGCTGCCCCATGCACCTGTGATGTGTGCAGATTGTAATTAAAAGTGCACATTTGCCAAGTTCTGCCTATCTCACATGTTTAGCTTGACGCCCTCAGGGCTGCAGGGCTGGGTGCAGCGTGGCACAACCCATTCAGCTCCAGGCTCCACAGCCTCCCCAGCGGGGTCCCGGTGCACCAGGCTGACGGGACGGAGGTGTCAGAGCTTTTCTCAGCCACCTGCGAACCCTATCAGACAATAGCAGAGAAAAGTCTGCTGCCTTCACCTGGCTGCCTTGCCCATCACCCCTTTGCAAATTCCCCCAGCTCTCCGCCAGCCACTTTTGTTCCACAGGGTCTGCAGGTGGGGATGCTTTGAACGGCGTGAGAAAAGCTCAGTGCAAAGAAAAGCTGCTCCCTCCGCCGTGCGCTGAATGGGGACGGAGGCGCCTGAAAGGCCGTGCCCCCCACCATCCCCATCCCCTTTGTCTGCCCCTCTGCTCGCCACCCCCTGCCCCATCCGTCTTGCTAAGGCCCCGCAAGGCTTCAATGCCCCCTTTCACTCGGTATTTGTTACCAAATAAATATGGGTGATTAAAAAGGGATCAGGAGTCCATGTGGTTTGCGGAGGTGCCTGGAAGGTGGAGTCCCTCCCCTGAGTAGCCCATGGCTTTTTGCCCTACATGAGTTAGGAAAAGCAATCACATAGGAATAAAAAGCCATAGACCACAGCAGAGGGCTTACCGAGGATAAGCCAGCAGTCTTTGGGGAAAGAAAAGGCAAAAGAGGGGTAAAAAGAAAAACAGCTAATAATTACGTAAGGCTCTAAGCTCTCATCTCCCCACAATCAGTTGGAACACAACCTGCTGCCCAAGTGCGGAGCTACACAAAGATGGGACCCCCCCCCCCCCAGCCAGCCCCTATGGCAGCTCTCAGCACTGCTGCAATGCTCTGCCCCATGGACTGAGGCAGGAGAGCCAACCCCATCCCCCAGCAGTGCCTTCTCTGCTCCTTACACAGCAATGAGCAGCGATTATGGAAACAGCCCCCTCTCACAGCAGAGGCGATGCTTAGAAAACAACGTGCCATAGCCTCAATCAAGGGCAACGAATCCAAGGAGCAGAAAACGAGAAGGTTTATTTTCACTTTGCCAGCTCTCCGGCCATAGCCCTACCTTATCTCCTTTGCTAAACACTGGGTGTTCCCCCTCACACCGTTCTGGGCTGCTCTTCAGATGCCAATACACCTTGCAAACCTCGGGGCACGCTGCATGGTTGGCGATGGAGCAGCGCAGCCGCACACCTGTGGGCCAGGTGCTCACTTGCAGAGAGGAGCAGCAGCCTGCAGACGCATCCCTTCTGCAGACAGGAGCTCGGGGTGCAGCTGCAACCTGTCCTGGGGCTGTTTGGGAAACCTGACCCCGAGGCCCTTGCAGCAGAATGGGGAACAGGAGCCGGCTCACCTGGCAGCACGGCGGGCGGATGCGTGGTGTGGAGGGAGCGAACAGAAGTGTCTTTGTCGGGGAGACAAAGGGCTACAGAGAGCCCTGGCTGCAGAGCCACCTCCTGCAGCGCCTTCCCCTGCTGCCTTCAGGAGCCTCATCCCTCCCTGCACGTACCCAGAGGCAGCTCAGGACAAGGTGCTGCAACAGGCAGCTTCTCCAAGACTCCATTCCTTCATTTGTTCTTTAGGGAAAGCCTCTGTGCTGCTCCACACCCAGGGGAGCTCCTCCATCATCACCTCCAACCTTCACAGATCGTACCTGCAGAATGCACAGGCTCTGCCTTTATTCTCTCCCCCAGCCCAAACTTGGGCTTGGTCATCATGACTGCTAATTGCCGAGGGCTGATAAGGTCAGCTCTGCTGTGGAACCCAGGAAATTCCCCTTCTTGTTGCTCTGCCAAAATCCTAGGGGAATTCAATGCTTCTAAAACAACGCAGCCAGCAGATTTGGAATTGGGAAGGGTTCTGCACCCAGACAGGTTCTGAACACTGCAGTTTGGATAGCAGTGACCTGCAAACCAAGCTTATGAAGCACAGTGGTAGCTCTCAAGCGGCGCTTCCCAAGACTTCACCTCCTTATACACTCCCATATACCACTACCAAGAAGGAAAGGCAGCTGCATGCAAACCTCACGACATGGCCACAATCAATTTGCAGCCCCTTGTCCCATGGGCAGAAGGGTCCTGAGCCCCACATGGTGCCCACGTGGGAAGCACCCATGGGTGCTGGGTGCCCTATACCCACCTCTGTTCCCTCACCCAGCACTGAGCTGCTCCCAGGCGTGCGCTGAGGATGCAGCCCACATTTCCCAGATCCTCATACATTGCAAGGTGGGGGGATGACTGTCAAGCCAGACTTAACATCTCTTTGAGGTACAGCCCTACGGCTCTGCTGTGGCACTCAGCTCCGGGTGTCTGCAGCTCCACCTTTCTCTCCCCACCACTGGAGCATTGAGAGCGCACGCCCCTATGAGCGCCACCAGCCCCACACAACCCCCACAGGACCCAGAGGAGCCAGGCAGCCCTCAGGATGACCCAGCACCTACCTGCCCACACCTCCCTGGGGCTGACCTCACCTTTGGCAGCGCAGCATCCTCTGCGAGGGAACACCACCACACCGACGGGGCACAGGGGATGGGGATGGCATCGCCTGCTTCCCCCTGCAGCACTCAGGCACCACAGGGACGCTCCATGGGGCAGGGAAGCATTCCCAGCTCTGAGCTCTGGTGCCTCACGCCTGTCCCCAGTGCCCTATCCCCACGTCCCCGCCGAGCCTTGCTGCACGGGTGCATACTTGGAATGGTTGTGCACCGAGGGGCCACGAGGGGGGGGAGGGGGGTGTGGGGGGTCAGGTATTTCTCCATCCCCAGCTCCACAGAGCCGGTAACAAAGGCGCTATTGAACGGCAGCCTCTCTGGTCTGTGAAGCAGAAACCTCTTGTATCTACTTCAGTGCCTTTGATCTAACTCCCCCAGTGGGATAGATATTACTCATGTCCTGCTGCTCGGGTACTGCTGCCAGAGCGGGATGGGGGGAACCTGTTTCCCCTTCTCCTCACCCTGGGGGCATCCCAGCTCTTTCTCTATAAACCCCCTCTGCCCCACAGGTTCCCCTTCCTGGCTGCGTGGGGCACAAGGCATGGCACAGAGGTGGTGGGAGTAGAGCTCTGCACCTCGCATTCCTCTCCTGTAATTAAAGCCGGTGAGCTGGGTGGAGGGGGGAATTTCCCAGAGGGTTTTACTGGCGTCTGGACAAGGGTCAGACAATGAGAACATTTGACAAGGTGCCCAAATCCGCTGTATCTTGGATACGCTCAAAGCCTCCCCTGTGTTGTTTGTCCCGGGCGCTGCAGGATGGAGGTGGGGCCCTCGGAGCAGGTTGGGGGGCTCTCAGCCTTCATCCCATCAGGGCTGCCCTAAAAACACCTGCAAAGCGCTGTGAGCATTGGATTGCACTGCATCTCCCCCCAGGGTCCCCCAGGAAACCCTCAGGAAGGCATCAAACACCTCAGATGCTCACCTTGTGGTGCTTTAAAAAACACTTTGCTGCTTTCAGCAAGAGACCTGCAAGCTCCCCATGGAGCTGGGGGCACTCTGGGCTTAGCCTGGTTCTGCTGGTCCTGGGAGACACAGGGATGCTGCAGCAAGCTGCCTGTGTATCATCCCAGAAGCACTGGAGTGCTTTTGGAAATCCTATTCCCAGCTGGTCTGCAGAAATCCTTGTGCCTGGCAGATCCCATCAGCACGCAAAGAGCTGCATGTGGGCATCACCTCCGGGGCTGTCAGTGCCCACATTGTAGTGACCAAAGGGAGGAACCCAAAATTCTAGCACAAGTTGCAGGGAGAGCTGAGATGGGCACAGAGCTGGGGCTGCCCCGTCCTGCTGCAGTAGCACACAGCAAGCAATGGAACAGTGGGATGGGTGGGTGGATGGATGGATAGATGGACAAATGGATGGATGGATGGATAGATGGATGGATAGATGGACAAATGGATGGATGGATGGATGGATGGATGGATGGATGGATGGATGGATGGATGGATGGATGGATGGATAGATGGATGGATGGATAGATGGATAGATGGACCAGTGCTCAAGAACACAGAGGGGCAAAGCCAAGTTCCCCTATAGGAGCCCACAGCATCCCAACAAGGAGCAATCAGCTTTTCTTTTGGAGATCACTTAAAGCCCCCAGCCCCCTCCCCAGGGATCACCTAAAGCCCCCAGCCCCACGCTGCCTGCAGGGTGTGTAGGACCAAACTCCTGCATCGCTTTTAAACTTTAAGTATTATAACTTGGGGAGCAGTTGAAGTCAGAGTTGGGCGGAGATCCATTTTCAAGCTGTCTTGACAACAGGCTCCAGCACAGCAAGATTAGATCTACTAATCACATTTATAAGGCGCCCAGGATCATGAATTGGGTATTTGGAGAATATCTGTCATTGTAACAATGTCATTTTCCAGCCTTCAGCCTGCACTGCTGTGTCCTCCAAGCCGTCACTATTGGACTTTTTGTTTTTGATAGAAACGTCTGCGTGGGGAAGAGGAGGCTCAAATGTATTCGTGGTATTGCTGCTGAGGTGCATGCTGTCTGCCACTCGTGATATTGGGGTGATATTGGGGTTATTTATGGATTTTTATCAGCTTTCTCATCGCCTGAGTTTACATGCATCCCTCAGCAAGCAGACACAGACCTGCTGCCCTCAAAAGCAGGCTGCTGTCTGCAGCAAAGGGAAACACCTGAGAGAGAGGTGCTCAACAAATCCATGCTTGCAGCAGCGGTGCAACAGTCACAGCATTGCATTCCGTGCACAGCAGCTGCTGTTCACCTGCAAGCACTGCAGCTCTGCGTTACTCCTTGCACTGAGTGCTCTGGCAGCCACAGAAAACCCAAATCCTCACCTTGCAGGTACACATGAGATCACACACTCCTCCCAAAACACACAAGGCAGCAGAAAACTATTCTGCTTTCTTTTAAGGAGAGGAGATCTCTTCATTTTCTAGCTACTTTTGCAACTCGCTCCATGCCTGCGGGTTGCTCTGCCTGCCTCTGCAACCTCTCCCATGGGGTGGGTTATCCTCTGCCAGTGGGTCCAGGCCCCCATATGCTCTTAACTCAGGGAATTTTGTAGCAAAATCTCCCATCAGCTCAGCCTGGCCAGCAGCAGGATCCCAGAGGACCGCCTGCTCCAGGGATGACTTTGGGGAGCAGCAATGTTTGCACAGAAACATTCAACTCTGAGCCAGGAGGAACAGTCTGCAAATCCAGACAGTTTGTACCAATGGGCTTCAGGTGCAAAACCAACTCTGAGAAGTTGCAAGCTTGCTCTCCTGCTTTTCCATTTGGAACAGAGAGTCACTTTCAGTTCTCCTTTGCTTTCAGCAAAAAACCCAACCAAAACAAAACAAAAAACCAACGCATTTCAGGTGATTGGAAGCACAACGAATGGGTGAAACAAAATGCTCATCAACCCCACAGGGTTTTGCTTCTCAAAATATCTGCGATTTAACTTGACCCCTCCGTGTCTCCATGCTCTGCAAACCCATCAGATGCATCTCAGAATGGGACCTGCCCTTGAATTGAAGCCCTTACAGCCCTGTGAGCCCAAAGCCACCACGCTGTGCCCTGGATCCCATTACAGACCCCGCTGTTCCCTCAGCCCCATGCATACAGTGTGGCTGTTTGCTCCAGCTTTATCTCCAAGTGGAGGGATGAGAAAGGCAGAGAGGGAAGGGACGAGAAAATGACCGAGATCTGCTCCTACAAACTGCCACAGAGCCCATTAGGAGAGGGCAAACACAGCTTGGGAATCCAGGTAAGTCACTCACTAACAAGATCCTCCCGGACCTTTTAGCACATTCCTGGTCACAGCCAGTTCAGTTCCCAGCTGTAATTAAGTCTGGGCTGTGAGGCAGGAGATGCTGCAGCCGAGGGGTGGGGGGGGGTCTGTCTGGTGTTGCAGGAGCACACAGGGCTGATGAGAAGTGTTCTTTCTCAGGCAGGGGATGAGAGCATACAGCACAGCTGATGATGCCCTGAGCTGTGAGTCAGCTCCTGGGCAGGACACAGCCAGCAGCACCCATCGGGGCTCTGCACTGCAGCCAGGCAACCCCAGCCCCTCTTTCTGGCACTGTGAGATTGCAGCGACACAAGTGAAAGAAACCAGAGCCTGCCCACAGAGTGCTGCTCCACCAGCTGCAGCTGGGAAGGTGATGGGCTGCCCATGCAGGGGCATGCGAGGTGGAAAGGTGACCTCATGCAGCCCTTTGCACCCTATTTCACCAATATCTGTGCCCAGTTTGGTGGCTGTGGTCTCACTCTGGGTCCTCAGAGTCCCCACTCAGGGGTGGCACTCAGGGAAGGCGCTCCCCTCGATGGATTCATCCCCACCTCGCTTCTCAGCCTTGATCATCTTCCCCCCACGTGAAAAAAGGAGCGGTGTCACCTCTGAGGTGATGCAGACAGGAGGTATTTGTGTTTCGTCTGCCGCCGTTTGCCGTTCCCAGCGATTTGTCACGCTCTGCTGACAACTCATTGGGGACCGGTGACACAGTGTGCCACCTATTAGCATGAGGACAAATCCTGACAGAGAAAGCATCCCTCCTCCTCCTCAGAGACCTTTCCTCTCTTGGTTGCCCTGCTGGACACAAGCTGCTCCTTCCTAGGTGACAAGGGACAGCCAAACCAAGGGGACACAAACCATACGTGCAGACCCAGAGCGTGATGTGGAAGTGCCCTGAGCCCATATCAAACATTTTCTCCCTGCCCAGAGCCACCCCAGTCCTGGTCCCACCCTGCCCAATGCCAGCATGTTGTCACCAGAAGGTGACACCTCCAGCCCTCCCCTCTCCTCACCATCGCCTGTGCTTCCAGCAGAGAAAAATGCTTATTCTCCTTAATGTGCTATTGCAGCCCAGACAGGCATTGCACACACACATGCACACACACACTGACACACTCACATGCACACAGTCTCTGTGCTACCCATACCAAACCCCTGCCCAAACCACGGGGGACCACTCTATTTCTCCACACCGTTTCGCCCCCAAGACTCCACCGCTCTCCCTTTGCTTTCAGCAGCCAAGCACGGATGAAATAACAGCAGGGATCAAACGACACCGAAATCAAGGCTATTCCTACCTGGCAGTCATTGATTTCCTTCCCCCTTTGCTGACATCACCGCTCCCTTCAGGTTAATACATGCACCACTTTCCTTATCTCTGCTCAGGATTACCTCATCGCAGCAAACCCAGCGCGCTCGCTCCTGCTCTGCCGAATGCCAGCACTGTGTCTGAACTGCAACTTCCCAACCAGAGGAAGGATTTCTCCAAACGCCGTTCCATCAGAGCCCTGATCTCTCCCTCATATGCTGACACACGGCTCTTTTTCTCTTACAAATCAGCTCTTTGCTCTCCAGTGCATGCTCCTGCTCCATGCAGACCGGATCGTTCCCTTTGCTTGCTTCTTGCACTTCAAACTGCAAAAGTGCTGTGTGCACACACACGAAAAACTTGGCGTGCGTGCACACCAACATGTGCAGGAGCACTCACACAACTGCACACCTCACTGCTGAAATACAACACTTGCAGGGCTCCTCAGCTCATTTAGCTGTATGCTAACGTGCTGCATGCAAACCGTGCCCATAGAAGCAAGGTGAACGCACACGGATGCACGTCGTCTTCACAGATACTCACATCCTAATGAATTTTGACCAGCAGCTGATCGTTCTGCCCTAAAACAAAGAGAACTGACATTCTTTTTCTTTTTTTTTTGGCTAAGCACACCTCGTCCCCAAGAACAGCACCCCTGCGAGCCGGTGCCGTCTATTGGCTACAGCGTAAATATTTACACCCCTCTGCACACACACAGACACACACACGGACACGTTCCCAACGCACAAGAAGCAGGAGGTGAAGAAGCTCTTTGCAGCGCTGCTGCGCGGCCGCAGGAGGCGGTGCAGGTAATGCACGCACTGCTGCATGCAGGTGCGGGTGCACCGGTGCACTTCTGCCTCTCACCCACACAACCCCACCACGCAACGCTCCGAACAAAGAGAGAAAGAGAAAAACGCTGCCTTACTTTCTTCCGCTTATTCTTTTTTGGAGTTTTTTTTTTGTGGGTTTTTTTTTTTCCTCTCTCTCTCTCTCTCTTCTCCTCTATTTCAGGACTTTCCGCTGGAGGTGATGACGGAGAGGAACTTAACGCGGTCGGGGCGGAGTGGGGGAAAGCGTTTCGTCGGCGGAGAGGAGATGGAACAAAAGCCACGGGAGCGGTGCTGAATAGGTGTCCTCCTAGTTGTCGGGAATCGTGTGGCTGTGTGTGGCGCGGGCGGGAGGGGCGGTGGGCAGCGGCCTCCCTCCCTCCCCCCCTTCCTGGGGACGGGGTGAGCTCAGAGCAGAGGGACCCTCCGCTACCCGCACCGCACCGGGCTGCGGAGCCGAGCGCACGGCCGCACCCCGCAGCAGCGTGTGGCCACCGCGGGGACAGCGGGGATGTAGAGATGGGGACAGAGGGGACACAGAGACGGGGACGGAGGGGATGCCGAGATGGGGACGGCAGGGGTAAAGTGATGGGGACAATGGGGGATCTGCAATGGGGACGGTGAGGATACAGGGATGGGGACGGTGGGGATGCAGTGGTGGGGACGGTGGGGATGCAGTGGTGGGGACAGTGGGGACACAGTGACGGGGACACAGTAATGGGAACAGCAGGGATATAGTGATGGGGACAGTGGGGACAGCAGGGACACAGCAATGGGGATGCAGTGGTGGGGACAGTGGGGATGCAGAGATAACGGCAGCAGGGATACGGTTGTGGGACAATGGGAATACTGTGATAGGAACAGCGGGGACACAGTGATGGGGACAGCAGGGATAAAGTGATGGGGACAATGGGGATACTGCAGTGGGGACTGTGGGGATACAGTGATGGGTACAGTAGGGATACAGAGGTAAGGACAGCAGGGGCGCAGCGATGTGGACGGTGAGGACACAGCGATGGAGAGAGTGAGGATACAAGGATGGGGACAGGGACACAGTGATGGGGACACAGTGACAGGGACAGCGGGGATATAGTGATGGGGACCACAGGAACACAGCAATAGGGGCAGCAGGGATACAGAGACAAGGACAGCAGGGGTACGGTTATGGGGACAACGGGGATGCTGTGATAAAGACAGCGGGGACACAGTGATGGAGACAGCGGGGATACAGTGATGAGGACTGTGGGAACACAGCGATGGGGACAGCAGGGACACAGCACTGGGGCCGCCCGGTGCCCTCTCCCCGTTCCTCCCCCTGCTTTGTCTCCATCCCAGTCTCCCAGCCAGGCAGACACAAAGAGCCTCTGACCTGGGAGGAGAAATACGCCTCGCCTCGTCGAGAAAATCCGCCCCAGCGCCCCGAGGTGAGCTTTTGGCAGCAGGGAATTAAAAATAGCTGCTGTGGCTCCAAGTCGGAGACAGCACTCCTTCTCTAATGAGTATAATTAGCACGGAGCGGATGGAAGCGCGGTTCCCCGGCTGCTCCCCGTGTTGCTCAGTGTCTCCGAGTGCCACTCACTGACATCTCCTCCATGCACGCTGGGGAAGTGGTGTTTTCCCACATCCAGGAGCTGTGCCTGGATCAGCTCCTTGGCTGCCCTGAGCTCTTCCTCTGTCCCCGTGACACAATGAAGGTGTTCCAATGGAACGAATCCCCAAAAGCACAACCTGAGGCTTCTGTGTTATGCGAGAGCAAAGAGAAGTCAGATCTGGGACCTTTTCTCCTGCTCACTTCTATCCGTTCCCTGAAGCACTCATGAATCCTGGTTGTACCAATGGGGGGCTCAGGAGGGGGGTCAGGCAGGCTGCAGGCTCACAGTGCCCCACAGATCCTCCTCCTACGTCTGTGTCCAAGCAGAGCATCGCCTCACCATCCCCTGCCATGGGGACAGGCATGGGGACAAGGCCACCTCTCCGCTTTCTGCCCCATTGGTGACCCCAGAGATCTCCATTCTGCTTAAGCACTGGTTTTGGCTGCAGGTGGGCACAGCACTGAGGACACAGCAGAGTCCACCCAGAGCATCCCTCCCTGAGCGTGGCGCAGACGAAACCCCTTTGAGAGCGATGCGTTGGGCAGCTCATTAGCTGATGGGGTTAATGAACTTCTCCATGGGTTCCCTGCAGCCAGGGCTGGGCATGGGGTGAGCTGTGGGTGCGTCAGGTCAGGAGCTGCTGCACCTCTCATGGCATCTGCTCAGCTCTGACACGGTGCTTACTTGGGCTTTTTTTTAATTGTCTTGATGTCCCTCATTTGCATAATCCCCACAATGCAGCGCAGCAGGACTTTTGCTCTGAGCTAATAAATAGATGACAAAAATAAATGTGTCATGTAAGATTTGCTTCCATTTCTTTCCCCCTTTGTGAGCAAGCTATCACCAAGAAATGATGCTGGCGGAGCTGATCTCCCAGGAGCTGTCAGGCTGGGCTGCCTTGAGCAGCAAAGCTTGGTTTTGCCCATGGAACACAACTTGGCCAGATGTTAGAGCGAGTTGTGCGAGCTGAGAGCAGCAGGAGGAGGAAACGTCTGCACTCCTCAGTCCCTCTGCATTGCTCCCTATAGAGATGATCCTGCAAAATCAGCCCCAGGGCTGCGGGCAAAGGGCGTTCAGAAATCCATTGCTGCGGCTGCAGTGTGTCCATGTCCAGGCAGCTGCTGGCAGTGCTCTATTTTCAGAGTGATTTTCTTCAAAATCACCATGCAGCTCTCAGTGCTTGCAGTGGAGACGGCACCATTTAGGAAATGAGTTCCCTGAGCCAAGAAAAAGAGTGATCGCCCAGCTGTGAGCATCCAAGGGGACTCCTGAGGCTGGAACAGCACCATGTGTTTCCTACAGGATGATTCCTCCTGCAAGACTGTATTTCTCACTTCGAGGAACTCGGCTGGATGGCACCCAGTGAACCAAAGGGAGCAAACTCAAAGTCCTAAAGGAGAGGCTGAAATCCCATCCCCAGGGCTCTGCATGGCTGCATGCCCTTGGGGCTGGGATGCATGGCAGCAATGTGGGGTCATGGATGAACTGCCTAACCCATCTCCTTGCAATGCAGGATGTGGATGTGAGAGCAGAGAGCAGCAGGACGCATTGGGTCCCACAAGGTTTAGGAGCTTTGCACCGGGTGCTGGCAGCTCTGCATCTCTTAGGCCATCTTTTCTCCTCCCCACAGCCCTGTGAGTCAGGAGGATTCTCAGCTCTCATATAAAAGCATTTCCAACTGTGTTGTTTGTGCTGGAAAACGTGAATCCTAATGGGTAGGAGCTAGAAGAGAAATAAAGACCTGATAATATATGAGCTTCCTTTTTTTTTTCTTTTCTTTTAGAGCCCTGGCCCGCTTTAAATCACTTTTATGGCCGTACACAACTGCCTTCTGGCACGCGGATGCTCAAGCCTGGTGTTGCTGAAAAGATGGATTCACAACTGCTGGTCAGTGGAGGAAAAAGCACTGCGTGTGCTTCCCAAAGCACCCAGTGAAAGAGCTTCAGCTGCATCCATTGGTATTTCACACGTCCTGGGATGGGGACCCCTAGCAGAGAGACTCCACATCGTGTTGGTGAGGTCTGCAGCCAGTGCCAGGTGGGTTGGTGGGCGCTGGGCAGCACAAGGCAGTGGCAGGAAGGTGTCAGGAGGAACAAAACGTGGAGAGAGGTGGAAATCAGATGAGTGATGGGTGCGAGGCGCAGAGGAGCGCAGAGCATCCCTCCAGGATGTGGTGGATAATTTCCCCCTTCCCCAAAGCACTGCGGTGAGGGGATGGGATCATCCATCTTCATTACATCCCCAGAAGAGAATCTGTCAGGTTGTGGTGTAAAGGCAATTGATAGCCCCAAGGGCTCACTGCATGCTGGGCTGTGCTGCACACGTGTGCTGCCCCTGCTCCCTGCTCTCCATGGCACGGGGGCACCAGGTACTGCCACACACTGCCTGCATCCACATGCTTTTTCAGCTCAGACCAACCACGTGTTTTCTTTTCCCCTTCTTGCCCCAGCCTGGCACCTTGCTGATTCTTTTCCATCAGCTCCCAGCAAAGCTCCTGCAAGAAAACCTCCCAGAAGAGCTTCTCTCCAGGGAGCAAAAACCCCCACTGAAACATCGACCTGCTCACATGCAATCACATGAGCCCACCTATACTGCACACCTAATTCACACCCAATGCCCACAGCACCTTCTGCAAAGATATCCAAGAGAAGCTCAGCACGGGACACACTCCTTGTCCCCTCTGCCTTCATGCAGAGGACAGGAAGGTAACCAATGGAAGAAATAAAGGGGAAGGTCCAAACAACAGGTGATGCTGAGCCCCAGCAGCACTTGGGCTTGCACCCATTTATCTCACTGAATGTCCACCCTTGGGACCGTTCCCTGGGCAGGTGCCTGCGAGCATCCTGCTTTGCAGCAGGGAGATTCACTGTTTGCAGCTTTCAAAGCCCCGTGCCCAAGCCCCTGCTGCAAAGCAGAAGTCTCACCCAAGATGAGCCCCATCCATCTTCCTCTCAGCTCGGCCGCACGGCTAAAAACAAGCCAATAAAGTAGCAATCACCTTGGAGCAGCAGCAGCTCTATTAAAGCACAGCGGGCTGCAGCACCTGCGCCCCAACTCCACAAACCAAAGCCACGAAGCCTCCTCCTGCTCACTGTGCCCCATGTCATGGTGTGAGGACCCAGCCCTGTGGCCCCAGGCTTGGCTGCACCCCACTCTGCTCCTCCACGGATGCTGCCTTTCCATGTATAGCACACAACCAGTTCCCAGCCTGCCAAAAGGGCAGTGCTCACCTTGCACCTCTGCTCTGTTCCAGCAGCTTTCAGGCCCCAGTTGGGACCCCCACCCACCAGCTGGGGCTGCTCCTGTGCCTCCTTGAAAAGCAGAAGGGGATCACAGGGATGCGATGTGCTGGATGTTTGCATCAGTTCCCATTGCAAACGCTCGTTTGTCATGTAGATCTCCTGGCATTTTTTTAAAGGGTAGATTAATTTAGGGGAGTTCTCAGATCCAATTTCCTCTGGCAATGGCTCTATTAGGCTGTGCACAGCAGAGATACAGGCTCCCGTCCTCCTGCTGCTACTGATGGAATTTGATTCCACGCTGCCAAATCTGCAGGGCTGCAAACACATTCTCACTCTTGATTAATGTGAGTAATTTCTGCTTGAAAGAAGGTTGAAATGAGCAGCCAAGGGGAAGCGAGCGGTGAGGGCTCCCCCCCACATCCCTCCTCCTCCCCCATCCCTCGCCGCTGTTTGCATTTTCCCAGCTCTGGCATAGAGCTGAGGGATAAACAAAAATGCTGGCCCCGTTTCAAGAGCAGCAGAAGGTGTGGGAGCAGGGGGCACCTCGCTGGGTACCAGGCTTTGCTGCGCTCCTGCAATGCAACGCGATGCAAGGCGAGAGGTTTGGGGCTGAGAGGAGGAGCAGCACGGGGTGGGCTGCACGTGGAGGTGCCTGCACAGCTCTCTAGATAGGAAGCTGCTGTATTACTGCATGCCAAGGTGGGCTGTGACCCTGCTCAGCACCCACAGCCCCACGTGGAGCTGCTGTGCCATAGTGGCAGCTGGATTGGGAGCTGCTCCCCAGCAACGTCCCGGCTCCTCCATCCCCTCCCTTGGGAGCGGCGGTGGCTGTGCATCTCCTTTTCCATTTATTTTCATAAGGAAGGAGGGAGAGAGAGAGAGAGACACATCCTAATCTGGCAAAATGTCAGCGAGTGATTCAGAGAAGAGGCGAGCAGCAGAGAGAGACGGCCCACACAGGAGAATTGTTTCTGATTTCCAAATGTCAGCATGTCCTTTAATTAAATGCTGATTAACAGGGGACGTGATCCCTTGTTGCTGGTTAACACCACTCTCCGCGGGGCTCCAGGGCGATGCCACAGGCTGTGTGCACCCATGGGATCAGCTGGGGAATGAGGCCTGGGGTTTGCACTGCTCCAGATGCGCTGAAAGGTGCTGGTTCTGCTGCTGTGCATCTCGGTGACACGGGGGGGGGGAACCCTGTTGTGCCCTGACCCCGTTGCCCCATCTGCCTTCTGAGCAGGGCTGTGATCACACTGGAGGTTTATTATCTCTGGATGAAAGTTGCATCAGATCTACCACAGTGAAACTGCATGCAGACCCCGATGTGAATGCTCTTACTGCTGTCAGAGCAGCTCTTTTCTTCCTCAGCTTCTCTCTGTTTTCTGTACACTTATGCAAAGCTGCAAAAATGCCATGGCATTTTGGATTGCCAGAAACACCGTTGTGCTTCAGATCCCCCAAAACACCACTGCATTTGGGATCCCCCAAAAACACCTTATGCGTCTAACAGCGTCCCAAAGCCCTGTCACCTTCAGTGCTGCTCTTTGTCCTCTGGCCTGGAAGTCAACAGAGGTTATCCCTGAAGTTAGGAGAGCTGTATCTGCCCTGGGTGATGGCAAACCCTCCCTGACCCTAAAAGTGGAGAGCAGATGTACAATCCTAACTGCATCTCCTCTCCCTGACCCCATTCCCTTGCACTGGGGTGGATTTTTCCCTGTGGGGCAGGGAGGTGGCACACAGGTGCAGCAGCTCTGTGGCATTTGGGATGGTTTGGGCTGATCAAGCTGTGGGTTCTGTGCTGGGTGCTGACTGAGGTTTGCAGGGCTGCTATAGTGCTGCAGGTTGCTGTAGGGCTGCTATAGGTTTATGGAGACCACAGAGGCACGCTCTGCTCTGCACCCCAAGCATCTGCTGATCACAAGTTGCACACTGAGGCTCTCAGCCTGCTCGCAGACATTCACCCTGCACAGCCCCACGTTACACCACGTGCACGGAGCACCTCATGCAAGCAAAGCCCACGAGGTGACGAGGCTGCAATCACATGCCAGACGGGTTTAAAGCTGAAGAAACAGCCTGTACTTAAAATCACACTTTCCAGTACAGCACAGGAAAAGCTTTCACGCTTATCTCCCCATCTCCAACCGCGCACGGCTCTGCGCGTTGCCCCCTCCTCTTCCCCCTCCCCATCACCTCGCAGAACAGCGCGGCCGATGCTTGGCTTTGCGTCCCGGTGCCCGCGCATCTCTCAGCAACAAGTTCGTCCCGCAGCTCTGCCGCCTATTCCCAAGCGCCACCTGACGGCACCGACCTCGCCACTGAGACATCAGACACGAACACAAAGCAGCCCCGCACCGGCACCGGGGCCGTGGGGATTGGAAACAGCAGCGGGGTTGAGCGCATCCTGCTTGCAGCGCCTTGCCCTGAGCTGGGGCAGAGCGCAGCTGTGATTGTGCTGAAAAATCGACAGCACCAAAGTTCCTCCAAGCTGCCCAGAAATCAGACAGGTGCTGCTTGGGGCACCACTATGGCTCTTCCTCTCTTTAATTCTGCTTGAGAAAGCAGCTCTGTGTGTCTAACTGGGGAGGCAATAAGCCCCACGCATTTCCAACCCAGCAGTGGGGAAGAAGTCACCACTTTCTTCCCCCCCCCCCCCCCCCCCCCCCCCCAGCAAAGGGTTTTGCCACTCTGGTGTCATCCCTGCTGCCCTCTGCAGAGATGCAGCCACACAGCGCTCAGGGGCCGTACAGTTGTCAAAACCCCCTCCATACCCAAATGGGAGGGCATCCCCCCCCAGCACAACCCGAGGTCAGCACGCAGTACAGCTCACTTAACCCACATGGGTGCAGTGGGGAGGGGAAAGCCAGTTCTCCCTTCCCACCCCCCAGCCTGGCACCCCGTTACAGGGTCAGATGAAGGCACCGCCAGATCAGGGTGTGCTGTGAGAGCAGAGGGGAATAGAACTCAGCCCTCGGAAATGGAATAGAACTCATCAGTAGGAGACAGAGAACAGAACTTCCCTTCCTGCCCATCCCTCCCTGCCCCCCTGGGAGCATTGGGGACCCCTCACTGCACCCCAAGCACGAAGCAGGGCAGCACCCGGTTCCCCGAGGACGGATCTTACCGGGGAGATCCCAGCTCAGCTCCTTGCAGCAGCCAATATTGCAATGCCCCACGAGTGCCACCGGGACACCGACACACAGACAGCGACACGACGGCACCCAGCGGGAGGGAGAGCGGCGGGGACTGTATGGGAGGGGTGGGAAGGGGATGAATCATTTCAGCCAGATTTCCATATTCCCCCTGCTGGAAAATTCAAGTCTGCTCCGAGTTTGAATCCCAAATGTGATTGCTTTCGGATCCCCGCCTCGGAAGGACGTACCTCTCAGCAGCCGGTCCTGCCGGGATCATCGCTGTCCGCTCTTTCCATGCCGTCCACCTGCCAGCAGGCGCTGCCTTCTGTTCCCGCTGAGCATCACATTTGCTTTGAACACGGAGATAGTTAAAAGCTGGAACTTAAGGACTCAATGCAGGGGGTGGGGGGGTTGCAGGGAGGTGGACAGACTCACTGAGCATGAGAAGCAGCCATTGGCTCTGCCTCCCCACTGCTCTGCCAGTGGGTTAGGCTGCACATGTGTCAGCCTTCCCCCTGCTTCCCCATCACCGTGCTTTGTGCCGGGCAGGCTGTGTTTCTTGGTGGGGTTGGAAGCCCCCAGCTTGCACCTGCCCCGTGCACTGGGGTGGATGCTGCCCCAAAGCCCCCCCTTGCTGTGCACCATATGGCACAAGGCATTTAATTTCCTTCGGGACTGCGATGCACGGAGCTGGCAGGTTTCTTCACGGGCCTTTGCTTAACCCCCTGTAGACCCATCCGTGCCAATTGCCTGCATGGGTGGAACAAAGCGCTTCCCGAATTCACCACTCCCTGCTTCCTTCCCCATTTGTGTGGAGCTCTTCCTTTGAGCTGCAGCCAGGGCAGCAGGATCAGGTCCTGCTTTCAACAAGCTCTGTATCCAGGCAGGTGAGATCTGTTCCGTGGAAGAGGAGCCCAGTTCCAGTCCTTCACACCCTGCCTGCCTGCTCGGTGTCAGCCCGTGCGAGATGGATCTTGCCCAGTGAAATAGCTGAGCCTTTAAGTCAGCAACACTGCAAGAGGCCAGCAGCTCCGCAGGGCTCTGCACGCACAGGTGGAGCTGCTGAGCTTCCACAGGTCCTCCTGGGATGGTTTTCTCTGCAACCCACTTTTCTTGCTACATGTGAGTCCCTTATTGACATGAGAGTCCCCCACTTGGACACATCCCTATGCAACAGCGTGGAGCTGTGGCACTGGCAGTAGAAGTAACAATCGCGTTGCGCTGTGCACATGAGGAGCATGGAGAATGGATTTGCAGCCTTCATGGACTTTGTGTCTTAACAAAAGCACAGAGAGCAAGAAATGTAATCACTTTACACTGCTGCTGTCACAAAATAAAGAGGGATCCTGCTCACCCCCAGCAAACACTGAATCATTCAGCTCTGTTTGCAGATCCCATTGGGGAAATCTGTTTCGTTGTTTGGTTCAGCCCAAGATTGCAAGAGCTGGGAACTGAGGTTTGCTGTGTGTTCAATGCATGGGATGGAGATGCTGGCAGCACTGCTGAACCCAGGGATATTGCTTCCCAGAGGCAAAGACTCAAAGCAAACTGAAGCTGCTGGCACAGAGACACATTGGACACTGCTGAGGAGGGGCAGAACGCATTATTGCAGCACTGGGATGAATAGCAAGGTGAATTCCTGCAAATTTGCAGTGAACTGCAACAAATGCAATGCTTGCACAACCTGTGATACGGTCGGACTGTTTGCAATGAGTCCCTGGCTACAGAAGTTTTACAGCCTTGCAAATTCCAGGAGCTGCTGCAGCTCGGATGCAGTGAATATTGAGAAAGCATCCCGCCGCTAGAGCGCATCGAGGCGGATTTCTGCAGCACTGAGCTCCGCAGAGGGGAGGGATGGGGATTCCCGTGGGGTATTTCAGCGCGGTGCAGCGCAGAGCTCTTCCAAAGCCACTGCTTGCTGGAGCCGCGAGTAGGCAGGGATGCTCCGACAGCTCGGAAGGTGTTTTTCCCAAATCCACCCGCTAGCGGGCAGTAGGAGCAGAGCTGGGGAGGGAGGTGACCCCCGGGAATTGCAAGGGAGGGGTCGTCTGACTTCAAGATATTGCAGGCGAGGTGTAACAGCTGCAGCCCAGAGCAAACCCGCGGATGTGTCACCCCCACCCCATGCAATAAGAACAGCCAAAACTGCGGGGCGGTGGTGGGAAATCCGAGCTGTGGGGGTTTCCTGGCGCAACGAAGCTCGGGTCGGGGACCGGGTGTCACAGCTCAGCTCGGGCGGGGCGGTGATGGACCGGCAATGGGGTGGCACAGAGCCGCCCTTGCCTGGCATTGGGCTGATGGGCGCAGCCTGGCACCTGACAGACGGTCATTTCTGCACAGGGCCACGAGGTGGAAGCATCTTCCAAAAACTGCGGTTCTTTGGGAGTGTGGGGAGCCGCCATGGAGCGGGGCTGCGGGACGTGCTGAGAAAGGATGAGCAGGGATACGGGACACAGGGATAAAAGCCCAGGGAAAGCCGCAGCCCGTGGTGTCAGCTGCTGCCGTCGCCAATCCGATGGGGTTACCTGGGGTGTCTGTTCCATCCCTGCAGCTCGGGGATCTTTCCACCTCAGAGGAAGGCAGTGTGCAGCTCCGGGCCGGGGATGCAGCAGCTCTGTTGCACAGGAACCATTTTTCCTCCTTCAAACAGAACTTGAATCTGCTGCAGCTCTGTGCAGCCCACCCCCTATCCCGTTTCACAGGGGGGCATTGCAGATAGCTGGACACCCCTCTACCCCTCCCTATCTCCTCATCCTCCATGTCCTGCTGCTCACATCCTCCTTGTTTCTCACCCAAGGTGGTGCAGCTGAAAGCAGGACTGCTTGGCATAGCACCGTGCTTTGCCCAACCCAACCTGCTGCATCATATCAATCAGCTGTGCCTTATCAGAATGGGGAGCAGGCAGCTGCTCCAGCCCCACAGGCCCTCCCAGCTGGGCAGGGATTGCTGGCACTTTGCAGTGCATGGCACATATCAGTGGTTCTGTCCCAGCCAGGGGAGCTCGGCTGCTGCCCAGGGTCTGGCACCAAGTGGGTTGCGCAGCTCCTGTTTGCATCCTTATGGTCATCAGCAGTCAGACCTCTCTCCTGCAAAACCTCAGTGCTGAGTGTGCTAAAATATCTCCCTGAAGCATTTTATGAGTCTGAGGATAAAGGATTTGGCAGCAAGGAAATGCTGCAAGATTGTCCTCATGGTTGAGGGCTCCTCCTGCTCAGTGCCCATCAGCCTTGGACGAGGCCCTGCACCTCTTCCCCACTGGAGATGGGCACCTTTATTAACTGTGGGGTGAAATATGGTAAAAACCCAATAGAGGATCACACACACATGGGTGTTGCACTGCTCTGACAGATGTGCTCAGCTCCCAGCTCTTTGGGGGGTTACAAGCAGCATCTGCTTCTGGGCAGACCCCAGGACCAGGGCACAGAAGTCATTTGCTCCAGCATCCCAATGTGTGACAGCATAAATGCAGAGAGTCCAGCTTGGTATGCAGAAATGCCTTGACATTTAGCCCTCCCTTATGCTTGTTTTATAAGTAAACAGCTAAAAATACGCTGGTTATACCCAAGGGGCTTTGGAGAAGCACTAAACCAAGAGGGGGAAGGCTGAGTGCTGGGTAGCAGAGCTGGTATTTTCTCTCACTCTCAGTTCTACATTGAAGTAGCTTTATGGACTTTCTTTATTCCTGGCTTGAAGCAGCATGAGCACAAGCAGAATCAGGCTCAGCATCTGCAAATACAGACCTCCTCTGTGGTGTGGATTGATGTAATCTGTGAGACAACAAGAGCAGAGGTGTATCCAGAGCTTTCTTGCCTAAAATATGTATTTTGCTTTTTTTCTGGTGGGGTCACCACACGTGACATCCCATCCACCACTGCCACTTTTCATTTGGAAATGCTCCTGGTCATTCAGGGCAGGATGCAATGGAGCAGCCTCATGCTTTGCCCACAAGCCAGAAATGACTGCAGTGAATGTCTGTCTGCCTGCAGCCTTGTGCAGGCTCAGAGCTCACCAAACCAAAGCAGCCAGGGGCAGGATCAGGTTGGGACCTGAGGAGAGCACTGTGCTGCAGCCCCATCCACGGAGCAGCCAGCTTGTGTCAGAACAGATCAAAGCTCCCCCAACCAGAAGGAATCAGAGGGAAAGTTTCTCTGCAGCCTGTCAGGGGAGATGATTTCAGGCTGTGTTTATAGCAGGTGTGCAGCATGTGAACAGGAGAGGAGCCTCAACATGCTGTTACAGCACTTACTGGCTGGGCAATTACAGCACTAATGAAATAATGGGTGCGTGCAGCCAGAAGGAGGTTGTGCTGTAGGTTCTCCCCGGAGGCTGCCTTGCAGAAGCTGCGTGCCAGCAGCCCATGAGGGTTCCTGCTGGGCAGATGCCCCAACTGCAGCTCTGGGGCTCAGGCTGTCCTGCAGGGCTTTGTCTCACCACCAGGAACATCTCTCTGCCTGTCATCACCTTTGCATGTGCACAAACATAGGATGCAGGTACAGTGAAAGGAGGGGGAAAATACTTGCCTACATTAACCAGTTTTGTTCTTATTAGCCAGCTATTTGATTTCATGAGGTGTTGTGGCTGCAGCCCCCTCTGCTATAGCAGCTGATACCTGCCCAGGAGGGAAGGACTTGCTCACAGCAATAGGCAGCTGTGTGTGATTTTCTTTCAGCTCCACTCTGCTGCCAGCTGCTCCAGTTCCCTAATTACAGCAGTGAGGTGGGGGCTGGCACGTGCACCACCATGGAAATGGGGCTGTGTGCCCACCCCACTCCATGATATCCAGCCACCTTTTCTGGGCATGCTCCCACCTCCATCCTGTTTTGCTCTGTGCTCACTGTGCCCATTCGCAGCCCTGCAGCCCAAACCCTCCCCTTGGCTCTGCTTTTTGGAGATGTACTGGCATTTATCATCCCTCGCATGCTGCTGAAGCTTCTGCCTGCATCAATGTTTTGGGAAGCCAAAACTGGGCTAGATTCCTCATTTGGGCTGAAAATAGCTAACAGACTGTGAGGCAAGCAGCAAACCCTGGCTGAGCTTCCTGAAGCTGTCACAGGCAACAGAGAGGGAGTCCCTTGCTGGTGACACCCAAGCTGTTCTCACTGCACAGTGCCAGCTTGCTGCCGGGGCTCCTCCCTTCCATCCATCCATCCATCCATCCATCCATCCATCCATCCATCCATCCATCCATCCATCCATCCTTATGGGGGGAAGGCTGGGGAGAGCCACTATTATTCTGCATCCAAATCTCCTGCACTGCCTAGGCCAGAAGTTTATGCTCTGCTGATGGGGGTCTTGTTGGATAGGGCTGGAATATTGGGCTTCTGATGCTCCATTCTTAATCACAGGATATTTCAGTCCAAGCAGGGACTTCCACTTAATGTCAGCAGGAGATGTGCCTTGCTGGTGTTTCTGTTGCCTGCTGGAGAAGAGAAGCATTTGGTGCATTGAATTTGCCCAGGGACACCCTTTGCAGCCCTGTGACCCCAGCTCCCAGGAGGAAGCAGAGATTGAAGGCACGTGCTGTGCTTACTCGTCTGCTCCTAGCAGTGAGGACAGAGCACCCACCCTATGGCTCACCCCATGAACTGACTGGAAAAGGGAAGCTTGTCAGTGAGTCAGTGGGACAGAGATGGATTGTTCCCTGAATAAATACCTTATCTTCTGCCTGCACTTTTTGGCACGCAGGGTCAGAGGGGACAAGGTCCACTTGCAGGGGCAAACTCCCCTGGGTTGCTTTGGAAGCAGAGCAGAGCACCCATTGCTGGCATGTGGGCTGCTCTGACCTCTGTGAAGCACCTGCAGAGCTCACAGCAAAGCTCAGTTCCCCCCGGGTCCCACAGCTTGGAGAAGAACCTCTGCAGAGCAGAAGGTTTGGTGCCTGGTGTGCATTTGTCTGGCTTTGCTGCAGGAGTTTTGCAGGGGAATGCATTTGCAGTAGGATCCTAGAGGAAACAGTGCACAATTTTTACTTTTTCCTACTTTGGCAGCTTCTGTTTGCTACGTGCATGGAGCTCTGGCTTGGATTGGTGGTTTTGTTGTTATGGTGATGCTCCACCAGCAAAATTCGGAGGACTTGCTGCTGGATTCCCCCACTTGGCCTGATAGCTGCTATGGTCAGCTGTGTTTGGGCCAACACACGTGGTGGATGGTGGCTGTACTGTGTGTGCAGCATGCAGCCCATCGACTTGTGCAGTGATGTGCACTGACCACAGCTGCAAAGCCATTGGTGTTTGCAGGGAGTCAGTTCATGGGTGGGACAGCAGCAGAATGCACTGCACTGGGGCTCAGCTTTGAATATAATCAGGTATTTACAGTGTGACCATGAGGAACTCTCTCAGCACTGGCAATGGGCTTCAGTCTGCATTAAAAAAGAATAGCCAAACTTGCATGGATTTCTCCTACTGCCTCCAAAATGGGAATGGTAACATCTGCTGTGCTTTGCCCATTTACACCCTCGGAGTCTTTGGATGCCCAGCAGAGATATGGCACGTCAGGGTGGGCAGTTGGGTGACCCACAGCCATCACAGCCCTTGATAACCCCAGGTGTGGTTACTGAGCCCTGTGGTGCCCCATGGTGAGTGCAGACCCATCCAAGCCATGCTGGGCACTCAGCATGGATCATTTCCCTGCTTCCCCTGACTGTGCAGCAGCTTTTAGACTAAAACACTCTGTCACTGAAGCACAAGCACTCATCTCTGGGCGATGATTTCCACATGCCTGCGTGTGCACAAGGGGGAACCATCCACGGGCAGGGGAGGCATTGAACACATTTTCTTTCCATGACTCGCTGCCTGCACTGCTATTGAATGTCAGGGAGAAGAGAACCGCTGCCCGGATGCAGTGACTGTGAAATATTCCCTGCAGATCTCCAGGCAGCCACTTGCCTTGGAGCAGCAGCACACATGCATGCCCATGTGAGCTTAGCAGTGGGGAAAACGTGTCTGCAAGCAGCTGGGGGTCACTGTGCAGGGGAAGAGGGCAGCAGGGGGAGACAGGTGAGATCCCCCTGGAGCTGACTGCGTTTCCTCTGTGAGTGCAGCAGCTGCCATTTCACCCAGGCTCCAGCCTAGGCTGTCACAAAGAATCCACTCCTGTATATACAAGGTTTGACAGGACTTGGCTGCGTGAGCGCTGGGCTGCAGCCTGGGGCTCCCAGTCTCTCCCGTGGAGGCAGTGATGCCCACTGGGCAGAGCACTTTTTGGTGGCCCATCTCTTCCTTAACTGGGTCTGGAGCTTTGTTGTTTCATCTGCAAGGGATGCTTCTGCTGCTCCTTTCCTCCTTGGTGCCCGTCAGCTCTCTCCCCCCTCTCTCCCACGGATGGATGCAATGTCCCCATCGGGGCCTCACAACCACGAGGGAGGATTTAATGATCTGGCTGGGAGCCACACAGGGAGCAGCTCCACGAGGCCAGCAATGCCCTGGCCCTCATGCTGTGCTACGCTCCTGTGCCCCATCCTCAGGCAGGTTTGAACCCTTGCATGGCTGGGATGCTCTCTCCCTGCTGTCCCTGGGCTGGCTGATATCATACAGTGACAGGGGAGGCTCTGAGAGGAGCAGCCCTGACAAAACCCTCGGGTCTGTGATTAAAATGCCAATCAGGATGCTGCAGTTTCCCTACTGCTCCTGGAAAACACCCTGCTTGCAGCCTGCAAACAGAGGGAGCATCCCTTCCAGCTGAGGAAAGGGGCTTAGAACACGGCTGGAGTGTTTCTGGGGGTGGACTGCAGGAGGGTGAGTGATCTTATAGGGCACAGCACTAATGGGATCACATCTACCTGGAGGGAGGATGCAGGATGCTGGGGAGAGGCTGTCTGTTGCATGTGGGCAGCTGGAGAAACACAGGTCTGGGACCTGTGAGGAACCTCAGGGCTGTGCCAGGAGCACACATAGAGCAGAGCCAGTGCTGCCCTGACTGCAGCAGATGAGAGGCAGGTTAGGAAATGCATCACTGAAGGAGGAGGAGAAGGATTGCCGAGCAAAATCTCCCCCAGTATGAACTGGGCTGGTCCCAGCCATGGATTTGCACAAGGTCTTGTAGTTTCCCTGCCAGGCTCTTTTTGTATAGAACACCCCTAATGGCGCTGAGCCCACTTCACCCCTGATTTTTGTTCTGCCGTTCCACAAGGATTTCACTACGGGATTTCACCACAACAAAACAACCTCAGAGCCCCGATGTGATTCCAAGGAGAAAGCTCCCCAGAAACAACCATGCACGCCTTTTGCTCAGCCATTAAGTTGGCTCGTTTGAAAACCGCCCTGCAGGCACTGCCTTGCAAATGCGCTGCAGAGGCACCCGCTGTGGGTGCCAAATTCTACAGCAGCAGCCTCGGTTTGCATTGCCCTCCACAGAGCACACGCTGAGGGACAACTTTGCTTTGGGCTACTATTGGTGGAATGGACTCAGCCCATCAGCAGGCATAAAGTCTCATATGGACCTTGTGACCCTGCTGCGCTCTTGGCCCAGGTAAAAACAAGCCCATCACACCCATGCAGCCTGTGGATACACAGCTCTGGGAATCCACCCCCCCCCTTTACTGCACATCTTCCTCCCCAAGCCAGCAGGCTCACAGCGAGCCCTTCCTCGGCACGGTGATTATTGTAATTTATGTTGATGAGGAACGTCATGCACCAATAAGCAGCTTGTGTGACACAGCCAGCGAGCTCGTGTCTCTGCTGCTAATTGCTTGTAACATTCCTGCCCTTCTCACATCGCCTTTTTCTCTGCCCCTTTTTTTGATGCGGGGGCTTCCTCTCCTTAATTAGCCATGGCTCGTGTTGGGGATCTCCTCTGCTTTCTGTTTTAGGATAGAATCCCAGTGCCAGGTGGTCTCAGCACTGCGGTACGCAGAGCACGGCAGCAGTTGTTCTGCTGGGAATGGCACAGAAGTGTTTGAGCCATCTCCCCCCTGGGCTGCCTGCTCTTTGCATAGAGGGGAAGGGTGAGGTGGCAGCTGGAGGCAAAGGGCTTCATGGCTGTGTCACCCTGAGCCCCACTGCCTCTGCAGCCACATGACCGGGTATTCATTGACCAGGGGTGAAGGGAGGGCAGGCTTCAAGCCTGCACGTTGCACCTCTGGCTTTGCATCCCCCCCAACTGCTCCCCCTCCATCCGAGGGGCAAAGGGTGCAAAGCCCCATGGTGAGGCTGGGCTTTGTCACCTCCTGCTGGGGCAGCGTGCCTCGAGCTTAGAGTCCATTTCTGGGGGCGATTTCCATGTCAAAGCCCGTTCGTTCAGCCCCGTGAGCTCACACAACCCCAAAATGAGCCGACTGCAGGGCTGGCGCTGAGTATTTTGCCCCACAAGAGCCTGCCCTAAAGCATTACTAAAGGCTGTGGGTCTTGGCTGGGTGTTGCTATGGGACAAGTTTAATACAAACAAAATGGGGTTTTAAGCAGCCTGGAAAGCTGCTCCTCCATTGGGGCTCGACTTTATGCTTCTTGCAGTGCCATCTGTGAACCACTTCCCCGTTCCTCCAAACGTCTCCCAGCAAAACTTGATGGTTCTAATATAAGAAACGAGAGTCAGCAAGTCTCCCAAGACTCCCACGTTCAAAAAGGAAAAGGGAAAAAGGAGCTCTGGCAGCAGCAGAACTAAAGAAGCCCATATCTCTTCTGGACAGTTTTCCTTGTGGGGTCTCAGAGCAGATCCCACGTGTTTCCCTGCAATAGGATTTCCCCACAAAGCGCCCCTCTCCCTGTTCTCTGTGCAGATGGATTTTGTCCCTTCCCCTCACAGGTGTCTTGTTGGCACCCCTATCCCTCCCCCAGCCACATTAATTCCCCTGCACACCCCTCAGGTTCATACACAAAACCCATTAATTACAAAACTCCGCTGACAGACAGCGCGCTCTGTGGAAGGAAGGCGAGGATGAATATAGCAGGGGATATAAGAAATTAATTAGTTTCAGACAGACGACGTTGGCACCTCCAGTCAGCCTGATTTATTTCCACGGCTGCACTATTTTTGGCAAACTGCGAATGTTTGCCTCAATCTAAAGCCATAAATAGCCGGGAATGGAAGGTGAGGCCGCCACTAAAAACATTGTCCCGCTGGAGTGACGGAGGCTGAAATTTCCGGGGCAGCCCGAAGAACGGAGGCGGCCCGGGTTGGAGGAAAAGCTGCGGTGCTCGGAGCTCCCTGCATCCCGGCACCGTTGGCTCCGGGCCGCTGCATCCCGGAGAGCTGCGGGGAGAGCGGGGCTGCCCGGCCCGGGGCTGCGGCGGGGAGGAGCCTGAGCGGAACGGAGCGGAACGGAACGGAGCGGGGCGAGCGGCCGGTACCGCACCGGGTAATGCGGGAGCAGCGCTCCGCTTCCAGCACCGGCACCGACAACGGCACCGCACCGGGTCCAGCAGAGGCAACGCTCCGCTTTTAGCTCCGGCATCGATACACCGTTCTGGTTCCGGCACTAGAACCGACGCCAAAACCGCTCCTGTTCCCGCAGCTCCGGCACCGCTTCGTTTTCAGCACCAGAACCGATACCGACACCGCACCGGCACCGCTTCCAACACCGCCGCCGGTACCGTTCCGCTTCCAGCACCTCCCCGCCCCGCACCCATTCCCGACCCCGGTTCGGCCCCGCAGCGCCGTCCCCGCCCGTCCCCGCACCCCAGCGAGGAAGGAGGAAGGAGGGGAGCAGCGCTGCGCCCGCGGTGCGGTGAGTGCGGGGCTGCGGCTGCGCTCGGGGGGATCTCAGCCCTTTTCGGTTTGGGGCACGAAGCGGTGAGGGAGGGGACGCGGTAAAAGTTGGAGGTGGGGGGAAGGGGGGGAACTCAGCTGCACGCCGAGTGCTGGAGGAATTTCTGGAAGGGATCCCTGCTCGTGTTTTGGTGCTACAGGGAGCCCGATTCAGCCTTTCCTTCGGTGGGGGTTGGGGCGGAGGGGGGGTGGGCACGCATCCATCCCTCCGGCCAAAAGTTCCCCCAGTGGGCTGAACCGATCGCTCCTTGAGCTGCATTTCTGGGGCTGTCAGAACGAGCCGTGCCTGTTGCTCGGATAAGTTCCTGGGTGTGCAACGCCATCTCCAGCACCACCCCCACCCCCCCCAGCCATAACCGCAGTCAATGTGTGTCTGTGCCGTGCCTGCCCTGTGCCAGTCCACCTTTAAACTGGCTCTTCTCTCTGCAAAAACAGATGCAATGAGTGTGCGAGGCTGCTGGGCACGGCTGTGGCATTAACTGCAAGCAGCAGTCAGGCCTGGGGCTGTCGTGGGGTTGTTTTCTTTTTGGGGGGGGGGGGGGGGGGGGTTTGCACTCTGCATTAGCTAAATGCACAGCACGAGGTGCATATGTGTGCATGCTGGGGGTTGAGAAGGTGCCCAAAGGGAAAGAGGTCTGAACAAGCAGAGGGCAGAGAGCTGTGCCTGTGGATGAAATGCAGAAAAGAAAATGCCTCTTCCAGGACCCTCTTCCTGCAAGGAAATAGGCTCCAATTACCTCCTGCTTGGTAAAGGGGCAGTGTGTAGAGCTTTGGTGTGTGCTGACACAGAGCTGGAATGGGGTAAGTGCACGTGGAGTTTTGCCTGTGGCCTCGCATGGTGGTGATGGGGCATCTGGGTCACCCCGTCAGCACCGGTTCCTGTGATCCTGAAAAGATTTCCTTGATGCAAACACCAAACCATGCATCCTTTCCTCCCAGGAGTAGAGACAGGCTTGTCAGTGGGATGTGATGTGCTCTTGGTGCAAGAAAAGGAGCAGAGGCAGGAACAGAAGTTGGGAACCTCTGAGTTCATCCTCTCTGAACTGCTTGAAAAAGAGAAGAAATGCTGTGGCTAAAGAGCAGCGCTCCAGCAGTCTGCCTCTGCCCTTGGACCCATCCCTGCATCCCCACGTCTGAGTTCACCATCTGTTAACACTTGACCTTGCTTTGTTCTCACAGCTTTGCTCCCCAAGCTGTGTAAAGCCCTGGGATGGTGGCAGAGACGGGCATGGAAGCAGGAAAACACTTGTTTCAGTGCTGGGAGGGCCCCTTGCACCAAACAAGCACTCTTTGTGGTCCCTTGAATGGACCCTTCAGACAGGCAGTGCTGAGCAGTGACAAAGAGCAAAGTGGTGGTGTCACATATTCATGCATTACAGGTGACTGAAATGCAGCAGGCGTGCCCTGCTGTTCTGAATCTGCAGCTCCTGCTTTTCATACACATTTATTGCCGTGGTTCTGCGTTGCTCATCACAGCTGGGCACAGGGATGGGTTCTGCCTTCTGGTGCTGCTGCTGTCACTGGACAAAATAGATGACAACAGCTTCGTTTTGCATCTGGGAGAAGTGGAGAGGCGAAATGATTTGCTCCAGGTGCTGCAGAATTTTGCTCTGAGTCCATGAGCATCCCTTCTTTGCTCCCCTGACTGAGGGAGGCAGAAACTTGTGTATTTGCCTCATGTATGCATTCAAACATCAATGCTGCAGTTTCCACTGAAATTATCCCTTAGGCCTGGGCTGCTGGAGAGAAATCACTGCCTAGCCATTCCTTGTAAACCCTGAGACATTCCTCTGGCTTCCTCACAGAGCTGAGGTTTGGGCCAGGAGCTCTGAGAACCTCCAGAAAACCTGGGACACGTGTTTGGAGTCGTGTCCAAATAACCAGAGGAGTTTCCAGGAGGGTTTATGCACTGCTAAGGCCTCCCACGCTCTCATTCCATGCTCAGGAGAGCTGAGGCGAAGCAGCATCTCCCTGGCATTGGCAGCAGGACAGGGGTCCCTGGGCCAGCTGCAGAGTTTGGAGTGAGTTTTGCTGTGGGTAATTGGTGCACTGCAACTCGGAGAGGTCAATCACCTCTGCCACTGCTGCACAGCACAGGCTCGGTTTACGTCCATACAGGCAGAAAAACAAAAGGTCTGTGCTTCCAGGGGCCCCTGCTTACAGCAGGCTCTGCCCATGCAGGGTTATGCAGGATTTGCTTTTCTCCCACTTAACTCACTTCTGTTTGTAGAGGGAAAACCGACAGCAGAGAGAGCGACCTGTTGATGAATGCAGCCCAGATTACAATCTGGCCAACAATTGACTTTGCAGAGTCGAACTGTAATCAGACGAAGCATCTTTTGCTCTCTGTCTAATCGAGGTTTCTTTTCAGGTAGCATTGTGCCTGCAGCCAGTGCTGCTCATCTGGTTGTTTGCTCAGCCTCTTGCAATCCTGTGCTGCTTTGTCTGGCCTGCGTGGCTCAGCCAGGAGCAGTGAAGGGCTGAAATTGTTTTCAAGCCACAGTGCAGAGCCTGCAGAGATGGCTGTGGGTTCGTCTGTGCAGCTGACGCGGCTTCAGCATCTCATCTCCCCTGTTCTTTCTCTGTCTCTCTCCTTTCTGAGGCTTAGCCATGCTTTATCTGCAGTCACAACCAGAGAGCTGTGTTCTCTTACCTTCTGGGTTTTCTCACTGTGTTAGGAATGAGCTCCACGCCACCACAGCTAAGAGCAGATCTTTGCAGGCAGCCCAAGTTCTCCCCATTCTTGCAGCAAAATGCCCACAGATCTCAGCCCCACTGATCCACCTGAGCAGCAGCTGGGCTCTTGTTAACATTCCCTCTTGTGCTGGATGTGTAATGACCCATGGTTTTAAGAGTGCAGGCTGTGATGTGGGAGGGAGCTCCAGGCTTTGGGGTTGGAGTTGTTGGAGTTGGCTGTGTTCCTGTGCCCCCATTTGACGCCAGGCTCTGCCCATGCCACGCTGGGAGGATAAATAGCTCAGAAGTGCTCCTGCTGTGGAACTGGGGGCTGTTTGACCTGCTGTTTTCCAAGATTAATGCTCATTGCTTTTTTTTGGGAACCAGATCCCCCAGGGCAGCTCAGGTGGAGGTGTTTCAGAGCATCTCTGGCTGCACACACTGCATTGAGCCCCATGCTGTTCTTCCCTTGTATCTCCCCGTGCAGACTGGAACCGAGGGCATTCTGAAGTAGAGGCTATTTCTCATTGCTGCCTTTTGCACCCTTGATCCTCAAGGCCAACGTAATGAAAATCATATATTATCCAAGGAGCAAATTGGTGAGGCAGTGCTGTTGGTGCCTGGTACTGTGGGAACGTGCAGGGCTTTGCTGCTTGTGGTGCAGAGAGGAGGAAGTAAACCAGGATGGAGAGGGGTGAGATTTGCTGCCCTGTCCTCAGTGCATGGGGAAGAGATGCTATCTTTGTTCGATCCATTGAATTATTTGATAAGTGCTAACCTTTGCTGGAACCACTCAGGGCTGTGATTTATGACCCCTATTGGGTGTAGCTGCAAACCCCCCGGTGTCTCCATCTCCCCCTCTTCTCCCCAGCACTGTCTGCACCTGAAGCCAACTGGTGCTGCTGAGCATCTCAGTCTCATACATGTGGTGTATGAATGGCAGCCTGAGCTCTGCACCTGTGAAAATATACATGCATAAAAATCCACCTGGGGGGTGTTTTTCCGGCATGGAGCATCACCTGGAGGTTGGATTTATGGCATGGCTTGAAATGTTTGGAGGAATGACTCACAGGCTGTCAGATCATGCAGTGCTGGAGCAAATGCCACCAATGTGCAGGTGCTGGAGGTGGAGATCCTGCTAGCAGTGGTGCTTTGGATCCTTTCAGTGTTGCAGGCTCTATAGCTGGTTTGAAGGGCGCTGCAGCAGCGGAGGTGACCTCTTTTCACCCAGGAAATGTCCTCCCGTTGCATCTGCCCCAGTCGGGAGGTTAAACTCCTCTCTGCCATGCTTCACCAAGCATTCAAGTGGTGCAAATCAGCACTGATTGCTGAAGTCAGCCCTCAGCAGCACAGTGCATGGCCCTTCTGTCATCGAGCATCACAAATCCCCTCACGTTTCATAGCAGGGTTGAACTCTTAGGTGAGTCCTGCCCCATCCCCATCCCTCTCATCCCCATCCATGGGGTAATGGCCAAATCCACGGCACAGCTGGTGGTGAAGTGCATGGCTGTCCTGCAGCAGGCAGCAGGCAGAGAGGTGAGAACTGCCCCTGTGTTACTGTGGGCTGAAAAACCTTTCTGGCATCCGTGCCTCAAATTGAAGCAATGATTAAAGCTGTAAGGAAATCTGCATTCAGCCTAAGGCACGTCGTGCTCCTTCTGCTACGGATGTTCCCAAGGGCTGGTCAGCTTGTAATTATTAACTAATTACTGCAGAATAATCACAGTGCCACAGCACGTAGGAGGTACAGGCGGTGTGGAACACGCTGTGTCTCACAAATCCCAGCCCTTTCTCATCTGTCCTTTGTATTTTGCCCATACCATGGGGTGGTATCTGATGGCAGCAGTGCAATGCAGCGAGGTGGCCTGTGGCTGCAGCTTGGTGGTGGCATTTGGGGGACTGAAGGGCAGTGTTCCCTCTGCAGGAGTGGAGGCCGTGGCCACGAGGAGGGCTTCCTTGGCAGGATCCTGCTTGGAGGTGACCGCATCCAAAGGCAGATCACAGGCTTGCCCCTACAGTGAGAGCACTGATGTTGTGTGTTGTGGCAGCAGCCACAGGAGGGAAATGAGCAGCCCTGGGGATGAAAGGTGCTGCTGTGCATCCCAGCAGCAGGTTGGGGGCAGGCTGTTGGTGGTGTCACACCGTGGGGACTGCCTATGGTGGCACATGTCCCGAGCAGAGCTGCACATCCTTTGGGGTCCCATCAGACCCAGGGGACCATGCAGAGCCCGTGGCATTCCTCCCTATTGATGGGGCCACAGGCCAGCACAGCACTGGTGCTTTCCCCTTTTTAGAAGAAGAGCAGAGTCTGGAATGCTGCTTATCACAAGGAAACCTCAGCAGAGCCACGCTGTGCTGCAGGCACTTCCATCCCAGGGTTGCTTCCAGCTGCTCTGCTCCAAAGAGCCACAAGGTTTGCTTTTCCACTTGTTTTATCACTGATTCGAGGCAGAAAACTTCTCTGTGTGGGTCTGAGTGCTTCTCAGCATCGAGAGCTGCTGCTGTGCCTATGGGGTCATGGGCATTTCCTGTGTGCAAGAAGTGCAGAGGTCCAATGGAGCCCCTTCAGTTCCATGAGAACACAGCACCGTAACTGCAGGAGAAAGCACGTTTTTATCAAGTACCATTAGCAGCATGTGTTCTATTTAAATCCTTAATCCCTTCCAATCCCTCCTTATTAACGATTAATTGTGCAACTAATCGCGCTATGATAGCAGGGTGCGGGCGCAGGTTGTTGTTGTGCACACTGCAATGTGAGGGAGGTAAGAATCCAGCCGTGCACTCAGCTTGGCTCATGTGCGGGCCAGACCTCCTTTCCTGTCCCTTCAGCTCTCAGAGTTATGATCCTTTCTTATCTCGAAGCTTATCAGCTCGTGGGGCAGGAGAGGAACAGAACCGAATGCAGCCAGTGAGCTTTGAACGCTTGCTGGGCTGCAGCCCTTCATCCCGCGGAGCTCGGAGTCCCCTTGGCTCAGTGCCTGAGCACCACGTGGATCTGTGGACGTGGTTTGACGGGGGGCTAAACCAGAATTGTTTCAGGATGTGCTCCCATGGCCCCCTCCCTGCACTCTGTGCTTGCAGCACCCATCTCTGCACAGCAGCATCCAAGCAATGGGTCTGGCTGTGTGTTTTCCTGCACGAGGTCCCTCCCTCCTTCGTTCCCTTGATCTCTGCAGGGCTCTGTTATCTCCCCCACATCCCAAGGCTGCTGCAGGAATGCTCAGAGCTCACAAGGACAGCGGTGAGTGTGTGGGAGAACAGCCGTGCTTTGGAAGTGGGGCAGGGAGTGAGGAGATGGATGGGAGTGAGAAGATGGGGCTGGAGAAAAGAGAACCGTTCAGGGTGTTGAAACCCACCGACTCCATTGCTCTGCCTGCCGTGCTCATGGTGACACTGTGACTTTCAGGGCGCCGTGCTGGGGCTTGGCTTGCCAAAGCAGACGTTATTTACAGTTTAACAAGGAACAAGGTTTATCTGAACAGCGTGTGCTCGCCGAGTTCCCAGATAGGCATGAAATGTTGCCCTCCATAGGGAAGTGAGCAGAAAGCTGCGGGCACCAGGGCGTGCTTAATCTATTTCTATCTATGCCTGGGATGCAGGCAGGTCCGGATTGGGTTTAATGGGATCGTGTCATGGTGGTGGGAAGGGTCCTCCAGGAGGTGCAGAAGGACAGTGGGTTCCTGCGGGGCAGCACTTGAGTGGAGCAGCAGCTCTGCACGCCTCGCCTTGGGATGCTCAGTGCTTCCGTGCTATTCCTGCCCTCTGCATGGCCTCAATGCTGGTTTTCATGCTGTTGCCCAACCCCGGGCTCTTTGCAAAGTGGAAATGCTTTGTGTGCAGAAATCTGGAGCTCTCGTATCAGCACAGAGATCTGAGAAGCAGAGGGGTGAAAGGGGCACTCGGCTCCCTCCAAGCAAAAGCTGAATGTTGAAACAGGGAGAGAGCATCGGGGTGAGAAATGCATGCACACGTGTGTGCAAAGCCCTCCGAGGTGCACAACAGGTTTAAGATTAAATAGCAGCTTAGTGCAGCCCTTGGCAGGAAGAGGACTTGCCGTGTTTGCTCACTACCTTGCTATCATGTGACCATCCCAGAGCTTTAAATAAAACAGATTTGCAAAGAGTTTTATGTGCCTAATGCTGAGCCGTGGCACTGCTGCTTCAGAGTGTGGTCCTGGGGGGGAACCCAGCTCAGAGCTGTGCTGGAGTGGGGAGAAATAGGTCAGGAGCTCCGTCTGCATGCACTTCTTTCTCTGTTGCTGCACAAAGATCTGTGTGAGTGCAGCGGGGAGCTGCTTCATTAGTGCCAAGGAGCTCCTGGGTCTGAGTTTGCCACGGTCGGAAGGAGCCTTAATCCCTCCGAAGCTGTTTGCAGTCCCTGCAGCTCCTCCTCCCATTGCTGGGGTGGGCAGAAAGTGCCTGACCGGATGCTGGAGGCATGCAGAGGGGTGCAGCTATCTGCAGCAGGTGAGGGCTGGGCTGTTTGGCAATGCAATGTGTTGGAGCAGAGCAGAGCTCCTGGAAGACGCGTGGCAAAGGGCTGAGCTGCACCGTTGCTTTGGGCGCTGGTGGTGCTTCTTAGAAACGCTGTGCTTCTGTTTGTGTTCAAGCCGTTTCTTTGGGAAGAGAGATCCTGCGACAGCATGGGCCCTTTGCATGGCTTTTCGCAGGGATCCGACCCTTCCTTCAGCCCTCCACCTATTTGTTGCTGCTCCTTTCTGTCCCACCCTCCCTCCCCGTTTCTCCTTGTGCCAGAGGTGGCCGCATTTCTCAAATTCCACGTGGTTATTGGGTGTGCAGGGTGTGTTTGCTGCTTCCCTAAATAACGCCTCTCAGAATGCTTGCAGCCATTCCCTGCACAGCTGCAGGGGCAGCAGCTCTGAGCCCCCTCCCCAGTGCCTTTGTCCGAGGTGGATGAGGCCGTGGGTCATGGGAAGGAAGCTGCAGTGTTCTCTGTTAGGCAGGGAAGGCTTCCCCTGCTCCCCCTGTGCTGCTTTCCAGGAGCTCTGGGAATTGTGTGTGGGCTGAGAAAGGAGGGAAAGCTCTAATTAAGGAAGAAGAGGGGGAAAAAAAAAGAAGAGAATAAGGAAATGGTAATTAAGAAGCCAGCAGACCCTGTGCACCCTTTGGGGAGGGAATGCAGGTGTGCAATGCAAGGGATCTTCTCCCATAGGGTTCCTCAGAAGCTTGGTGCTCCCAGAGCATCCTTCACCCCCAGGGTCTGTGCCCTTTTTCCATGTCCATGCTGTGCGTCCTGGTGCTCCTGAAGGGCTGAATGGAGAAAGAGAGTCACAGAAGATGGGGGAGGATAACTCAATACCCTGCAGCAGCGCTCGGTCTGTCGGAGCATGGGATGTGCTGATCTGTGGGGCAGGGGCAGTACCATAGGGCTGCTGGCACCTTCCAACACAGCGAGAGCATTGAGATGCTGCAGTGCACGCAGGCCACTGGCACTCTGTTGTGGTTGCAGCCCAATGCTGGACACTGCTCTCAGGTTTTGCTCCAGCAAGGAATAAACACGCAGTGTTTTGTGGCAGCTGGAATAATGTGGGTTGTTCTGGTGCCTTCCTGGGAGCTGCCCTGATCTCACCACAGGCCGGGCAGAGCTGAGAGCATCACGCAGGGCTGTGGTGTGGCAGGAGTGGAACAAACCCCTCTGTGTGCCCTCATTACTGGGCTCCTTGTTGGGATGGAGACAAATGGGAGCGGAGCTGCAAGCAGAGCAGCTTTGCATCCCACAAGAGTCCCATCGCCGAGGAGAAGGGAGGAAGGATGCATCACCATTATTTACACTGAGGGGAAAGCAATGCACGCTGTGAGCTGGATTGGAAGCCAGGCTTGTGCATTTGCTGCAGGATCATTTCTCCTCCCAAATCTCCTTTGAAAAGAGAGGACAGAAAACTCCTGGCTGCCGTCATCGCATTCCTGGTGCTCTGCATTTCTTGTATTGGCTTCTGTGATTACAGGAGAGGAAAAGATTGCAGCACAAGGGTGGATGGATGAACTCCCTGGGGACCCAAAGCTCCATTTCCAATTCTGTCCAGCACAGTCGCTGCTGTGGGATGATGGCTGTGCTGCTTGCTGCAGGGCTGCTGCAGGCTGCTAGGAACTGATTGTGCTTCCCTCCTGCAGGACCACCACCTCCTGGTGCAGGGCTTTGCTCCCTGCGTGGGGGAAGGGAAATGTTGGAGCTCCACATAACAGAGCTCAGCAGCAGGGAGGAGCTGGGAGCTCTGTGTGATGGGCAGGGACTGCTGCCTGTCCCAGGGTGCAGGGCTGTGCTGGCCCCTGGAGCAGTGAATGAAGGATTTGGGCTGTGCTCTGCTCTGCAGCATCTGCTGTAGGGTGGGAGCGGCCGGGAGAGGATTCCACGCCAACAGCTGAGCAATCCATTAGATGGTGGGGGGCTGCTTTCTTTCCCTGCCCCACTGGATTCCCAGCTGCTGCAAAGCATGCAGCATCACCTTTCTGCATGTCAGCACTGCACTGCATCAGTGCTGACTGTTGCCTTGCTATGTGAGGTAAGGAGGGCCACGTCCTCACCTGGCTCCTGCACATGCTGTCTGCTCAGCCCCATGGCCACGTGTGGCTCTGCATGATAGAGGTGTTTGCTGAGCAAACAGGGCTCTGCCAGCAGAAGTCACCATTTCCCCTAAGTTGTTTCCTTGTTTGTGGAAAGGAATGGTTACTTGCAAGCCCAGCAGTGTGCTGAAGGAGGAAGGAGAGAGCTTCATATTGAAGCTGTGCCCAAAATACGTGGCTCTGAAGTTGCACAGAGGAGAGCTGAAGAGCTTTGCTGTGCAAAGAGAAGCGATCCATGTGCACAGCCCCATCCCCAGTGCCTAGGGGAGCACTTTGCTGAACACATCACTGCAAGTGCAGCAAATACAGCTTTGAAAGCAGTGCTTAAAGAACTGTTCACACCCAGTCTCAGTGACGTGATTCGTTTTCCTGACGGGATGCAGCTTTGGGCCCTTTGAAGTGTTTTAGTTACTATCTGCCTGTGTTACAGCAAATGCAGATCATTCACGCTGCTGGCTTTCATCCTGGCTTTTCTTCCTGGCCAGCTTCCATCCGGGGTGATTTCATTTCTGCCTGTTAATGCCTGAATTCCTTCGTGCTGTTTCAGATCACTGCTCCCCTCCTCGCTCCATCCCAGGGATGGTTGCAGCTCAGGGCTGCCCCAATTCCCGGGTGATTTGAGGCTGTAAAACGAGGGATGTCATTGCTTTGCTTAGCGAGCATCGCCTTCTTGCAGGAAGTCACAAAGTGCCCACACTTCCTTTAGTGCCCTGCTGCTAAAATTGATGGGATGCAGGCAATGGCAACCCGTTCTTCCTTTGAAATCCATAGTGTGGGAAAGGGCCGGGCTGCTCCTGCAGCTGGGCTGCCCTTCTCCTAGGGGAAACACAGTCACAGGTTGTCCCCGGTGGGGGGACAAAGCCACCTCCCATCCCATATGGGGTCAGGGTGCCCTCCTGCCTGCAGGGCTGGGAGCAGGGATGTGGGATGCTGTGCGCTGGGGGGAGGCGCATCCCAACTTTGGGGCACCTCGTGGCCACCCAGGGCAGGGTGAGCTCGACCCCGCAGCCTCCATCTGTCAAAGCCTTTCCCATGAACCCCATCACCAGATGCCAAGTAGATCCAGGTGAAGCTGGAGAAAAAACAGTGCCAATTACGCAGAGCCATAAAGATAAGGAGCAGCCCTGCGCATAGCAGGAGACGCAGCCACTGCTATTTTTACCCCACCCTGCTTCCTCTCCGAGGAGGTTTATATTTAGCAGCTGCTGGCAGGGAGGGAAGGATTCAGGGTGATCTGGAGCATCAGTTCATTGCTCAGGTGTTTGTCTTCTAAAGCTTTGGTGCCGTTAGAGAAGGATGAGCAGAGAGGGGAGGAGATGGAAAAAGCCATTTCCCTCACCTGCTTCTTCCTCCACCTTCAGGTGGAATATCTGGGTTATTCCCTGTGTTTTCCCTGCTCCTGGGGCTGTGGGTTGTTGTGGTGCTCAGCACTTTCCCCATCCTCCAGGTCTTGCTGTGTGGTGTGTTGTCCTGGCTGTCCCCCTGCCAAGACTTTGTCCCAGTGCTGTGGGCTGATTGCTGTCAGTGGGCATGGAAGGCGTGGTGAAGTGATGGAGGGGCTGCAGCATCCCTCACTGAGGAGCAGGATCTGTTCTGCCTGGAGGAGATGAGGCTCAGGGGGATCTGGTTGATGCCTACAAGAATCTGAAGGGATGGTGTCAATAGGATGGGGTCAGACTCACCTGTTGGTGGGCTCCAATGAGAAATGGGCACAAACTGAAACATTGGAAATCCCATCTGAAGGTGAGGTGAATCTGGATCGGGCTGTCCAGAGGGGATGTGGAGTCTCTTTCCTTGGAGATACATCAAAACCGTCAGGATGTGACCCAGGATGATGTGCTGTGCTGAGCAGGGCTTGGGTGATGTGACCTCCATCGGCCCCTTCCAACTTCAGGCCGTGAGAAAAGCATCCTTTGTTAATGCAGCATTCATTAGTGTCAGCATCTTGGTCATCAAAGCACGTCCCTGCAGTGCTGAGAAAACATTTAAATGGCTGATGGATGTGCCTAGCATCCTCCTTGCTCACTTTGCAACTCCAAACAGCCTCACACCTCTCTTCCCACCCCCAGCCAAGCAGTGCATCCTGCCTTGATTCCGGGCACACTGATCCTTGGGCTGTAGGGTTTTGCATCCCTAAAGGTGTGTGAGGAGTGGGGTGGCTGAGTCTGAGTGGTCCAGGTGAATCCCAAGGATTTGGGGGAGGAGGCCGTGCCTCGAAGCACTGTTTGCATTGCTGATGGTAATCTTTTCAGCTTTGGGATGCCAGCATGTCAACCCAAGTGTTCCCGTTGCCCTGGTGACGCGATGCATCGGCTCTGCGATGCTGTGTCTGATCGCATCAGTCTGGAATGCAATCACCAGGGTTTGTGCTGACCAGCCTGGGGTGGAGGGGGGGGCTGGGGGCTGGCAATTGGGCCACCCAGGAGCAGGGGTGCCTGTTTGGTCCCAAGGGCTGAGTTCCTCCTTATTGCCCCCCCCCTCAGAGCCCAGCAGGCAGGTTAAGGTTAGGATCTGCAAGGAGGGACCTCCCTGTGCTGGGGAGACACTGATGTCTGCAGGTGCATTCTGTTTGCTGGGAGCAGGACTGTGTGTTTCCACCGTGCTACAAAATGCATGGGGGGAGAGCAAGGCTGGTGCTGCAGGGCTGTGTGCTCCCACTGTACGATTCCACCTGGTGCTGTGTGTGAGCCTGAAGCAGGCAAGCAAGGTGGGGGATGCCGAGAGCGAGCCACTCATGTGGCTGCTCAGTGAGCTGTGCCACGTGTCCCTTAAGGGTTTTCTTCATTTAAGGGTTTTATGGCTTTAATCAGATCTCTGGCTTAAGGAGATCCCAGTGCCTCACATCCCACATCCCAGGATGTGAGTCAGTGGGAGCATGCTGAGCTCGGAGCATCACCCTTTTTTGGGACCCCCCTGTTGGTCCAGCTCCCCCCAGCACTTTGGGAAGCTTTCTTTTCCCACCCTACAACCACTTCTTTCCCCTTCCCTGCAGGTCAGGAGGTAAAATGAACAAGATGAAAAACTTCAAGCGGAGGTTCTCACTCTCAGTCCCTCGGACGGAGACCATCGAGGAGTCGCTGACGGAGTTCACAGAGCAGTTCAACCAGCTCAACAACCAGAGGAATGAGGGTAAGGGGTTGGGAAAGCAGCCTGGAAAGCTGCTGCCCCACTGCCTGGGCTGCTTACCCCATGGAGGAGTTAAATCTGCTCTGAAGAGAGATTTATGCCCGCAGAAGGAAAGGAGGAGGGCAAGGTGTTTGAACAGGGGGATGACACATCTGTGGTCAAGGTGGGGAGTGTGAAAGTGGGGGATGCCCTCCCCCTGCTGGACCCACAGCCTTCTCCTGGTGCAGGATTCAAGGCGTCGGGTTCAGAGCAAGGCTGGGCAGGCAGAGAGCAGAGAGCTGCAGACAGCAAACCGGGCTGCATTCCCCCAGGGGGAGCAGAGTGCTGCGGGTTCAAGGCCAAAGTGCCTGCAGTATCACATCGTGTGCTTTGCCACCTCCTCCCAAAGCAGCCCTGACATGGGTTCATGTGTCAGTGCTCTGGGCTCTGCTCAGGACGTGCTGGTGCTGTTTTTTTTTCCCCTCATCCTGCAGCCACAATTGCTGCAAGCAGGGGCTGAGGCCGTGATGTAACTGCCTGGCACTTGTGCCTGCCCCAGCAGGGAGGGATGGGCTCTGCTTCAAAGTGGAGATGCAGAGGCTGATTTGAGCTGCCTTTCCTCTCTCCTGCAGCTCATGCCACTCCTCAGATCCCCGCAGACACCCCAGCTGCCCTCAGCAGCATCGCTTCACACCCCTCCCTTCACACCCCAGCAAACAGCTGGGGCTATAATTAGACTCGAGCCCTTAATTAGACGTGTAGAAGCCATGGGGATAACATGGTGCAAAGCTCATAAAGCCACGGGTGCTGACAGCTGCTGCTGCTGTTGCCCCCTGGGGCTGCTGGGTGCTGGGCTGGCTGAGCCTGGGCTCGTTACCTGTGCTGTGCCAGCTGAGCTGCTGGAGAGGCAATTTCCCTCTTCTTCTGCTTTAATGAGCCTTTGGTCACAGCACTTCCTTTGCAAACCATCACAGGCAGCAGCTGCCTGTCCTCTGCCTTTCGGTCTCTCTCCTGAAGGAGGCAGGGAAGAAACAGGGCAAAGCCAAAGTTGGCTGTGCTGGGGCTGAGAGCACTGGGCAGAGGCTGGGCCGGTGCTTGGCAGTGCTGTGCTGTGATCAGATTGCCCTGCATGGAGCTGGGGATGCAGCAGAGTATGGGAGCCCCCTGCCCACAGCCCCACGTTGGAGCTAAGCCCTCTGCCACAGCCGTGTGCAAACTGCTCCTCCCTCCTGGGTGATGTTCCTTGGGATGTAAACACCCCCAAAAGTCATCTCCATGTTGCCCCTAATCTCAGCCATACACCTGACCCATCTCCTGGCTTCTCCCTATGGCCAGGAATGCTTCACCCACAGATCAGCACCAGCATCAGTTTGGTTTTTCTTTCTTTTCTCACCTCACACAGCACTGTGGGAAGCTGTTTTCAGGTTCTGTTTTCCCTCCAGCATCAGAGCTCATAGGCTGTCAACACTGTTGGGTCACAGCAGCCTCTGCTTGGGTGTCTTCATGTGTCCCCAGGGATGCAGAGTCCAGGAGATGGGATGCTCCAACAGAGCATGCAGTGCCTCTGGCAATGGGAAAAGATGTGGACTTCCCATGGGTTGATACCTACCTCCTCCACTGGGGTGTGGAGGGGGATCCCCAGCCCTGTGTTCTCCATCCTCCCATTCTCAGGGTCCCACTGCCAGCCATGAGGGCTGGTAAAGGGAGGTTTGGGGAAGCAGAGCCAGCGAATGGAAAAGCAAACAGCTTCCTGGCGTGGGCACATCCTGACCCAGGCAGTGTCACCCTAATGAGTCCAACACAGCCACAGGGTGTCCAGCGTGCCCCCATGCTGCCACACATCTCCATTGCACCACAGCCTTTCCTTGGGTAGAAGAAGAATCCTGGGTTAAAGAGAGCTGTGGGCAGCATCTGATCCTTGACGAGGGCCTGCACCATTTCTGAGTCTTCAGAGGCCAAACAAGGGCTTGTGCAATGGTGTAAATCAGAGCTAAGCCTGGCCGTCAGAGCACAGGGATGTAAAGCAGCAATGCTGTGTGGGAGGAAGGAGGATGGATGACCCACGATCCGAGTGCTGCCCTGCCTTGAAACAGCTTTAGGAGGAGAGCTCATGCTTAGCAAAGTAATTAAAAGTTCTGAGCCGTGCAGGCAGCAAAGGGTTCTGGCCCTTTTTCCTTGGGAGATCAAAGCTTGTTTTGGCAGAGGCAGTGTTTAAATATATTTATATTAAAAAAAGAAAAAGAAAAAAAAAAAGAAGGCAGAAGCAGCTGCCGTGTCTGCGGTCTGCCTTTAATTTGCTTTGATATCCCATGCAGCCTCATTACTTGCAGGGTGTCAGAGCTCACAGTGATCCACACAAAATGCTGAGCAGAATGGAGCAGAGCCCTGCATTTGCACACCTGTGTGCTGCTGGTGGAGGTGGCACTGAGGGTGGGTGCAGACACTGCTCTTATTTGCTGCTCCTGGGGCCAGGCTGCATCCTTGCATGTTGGATCTGTGTGCTTAAGGCCCAGCACAAGTTCACCCAAACTGTCTCTTAAAGTGGATGAGTTGAACTACGATTGTTCTGATGCTGCTCTTTGGTTTTAGTTCAGATGATTTGCTTAGGACAGGAGCAAGGTGAAAAGGGTTGATCTAGCTTAAGTGATCTGTGCTACCTGTGCTTAGTGCAAGGCAGGGTTCTGAGCTGTGCCTGCACAGATGGCCAGAAAGGGACAGGGACCAGAGCCCTGCAGTGCTCCTGGGGGAAGGGGTGCTTTGTGCCTCCCTGCCCAACCCTCCAGAACCTCCTGGCACGATTTCAGCTGCTGTCAGCCCCATTGGCATGGGCTGTACCCCTGCTATGGGCATGGGCTGTCTGTAGAGGACACCCCATATCCCTTAGCTCACAGATCCCCTTGTATACAGTGACCGTGGCAGGAAACTGCATTTTTTCTCAGGTCACTTGCCTGTCACCTCTCATCCATCAGATGAGCGATGAGCAGCCAGATCCCAGCCCTCCTGCAAAAGCCAGCCATCCCCTTCCATCCTCAGCAATGAGATCATCTCTGGCTGCAGAGCATGCGGGGAATGGAAGCCCAAATCTGCATTAGACACAGAGAAGGATGGCCTTCATTCCAGCACTCCCAGTTAGCTCTGCCTCCTCTCAAACGGCCCCTTTGAAAGCAGCCCCTTGTGAATGGGGGAAATGCACTTCCAACCAACCAGCCATTAATTACCCAGTGGGAAGACGTGTGAGCCTCAAGCTGTAGACCAGGGGGAGCTCAGTGCCTCACTTTACTCTGTTTGGGTTTTTTTTTTTGCTCCTTTCTGGGTTCCTTGGGCTTGATGTGGCTTCACACGTGGAGTCCCATTAGAAGATTGACTTTCAGAAGTCCCTTTGGTTTTCAAGGGGGCTTCTGTGTTGCTGTGTGTGGCTGAGTGCAGCAGTGGAGCAAGGATGGGAAGGGACTTCCTCATGGCCCTGGAGCATCTCTGGACCTCCCTGCCCTTCTCTCTCCCTGTTCCCCAAAGCAAAACGTTCCGCACCCCTGCTGCCTCCCAGCAGCTCTCCCTTCTTTCTCTTTGTCCTCAGACCTGGCCCAAGGGCACTTGCAGCTGGGACACCTGGGCAGGGACATCGGAGCAGACCCCACGGCCATCTCCTCACCCGACACAGAGGGTCCATCCCCCATGGCCGTGCGTTACCGCAGCAGCACCCAGCGCCGCTTCTCCACAGAGGCAAGTGCTGGGGCGAAGGTCCCGCGAGCGTCACCCCAGTTGCTGCCCCATTGCCATCATCACCCCATTGCCATCATCACTCTTCCTTTCCCTGGGTGTTCTCCTCACCTTCCCCCTCTGCTCTCTCTGCAGGATGTCAGCAAACGCCTCTCCCTGCCCATGGACATCCGGCTGCCCCCCGAGTTCCTGCAGAAGCTGCAGATGGAGAGCCCGGAGTTCCCCAAGCCGCTCAGCAGGATGTCACGGCGGGCATCCCTTGTAAGTCACAGCACAGCATCTTGCTTTGTGCATACGAGATGCATGTGCTGATTGCCACCCAGCCACAGCGTCCCTCTGGAGCAAGCTCCCTTGCTCTGAGACACACACAGTGCAAATCCCTTTCTGCACGCTCATTCCCTGTGCATACACACACCTGTGCACGTGCACACAGGCACCTTTCCCCGTGCTACTCCTACATATGCAAATCCCCAGCCTGCACATTGCTCACCTTGCACACACCTGGCTTCTCTCCCAGCCCTTCACCTTCCAGGGAAGAGGAGGTGGGGAACCTCCCGCGGTGCCACAAGTGCTGGAGCCTCTGCTGATGGAAATGCAAATGTGGATAAATAATGAATTACCCCTTGCATTAATGCTGACGTTTCAGTTTCTTGACTGCAGAGCATCAGCATATGTAGGAGCAAAAACACAGTGCCCTGTTTGCAAATTGCAAAGGCACACATCCTGCTGCCTGGGAGTACATGGTTACGGTGGTGAGGTCTCAGCAGCACCTTCAGATGTGGCACTCCTGTTTGTGAGGAGGGAGGAGAGGAGAGAATGGCAGGAGCTGCAGTTTGCCTGCTGGCTTTGGGTCCTTCATTGCTGCTGCCATGGGATGTGAGTGACCCCAAGTGACCGAGGCAATGTCCCTGCAGAGCTGCAGTGTGAGGGATCTGCTAGGAGGGCCTTGCAGTTGTTGCCCATCACTGGGTACAGACAAGCAGGTCTCAGCAATACAGCAATGAGACCCAGTTCCAAACGGGGAAATGTCTCTTTTACACTTGACTGGAGGAGCACACAGAAGCAAAGGGAGTTGCAGCAAAGGGCAGCACGTAGGGAAGCACTCAAGAAAAGGGCAGGGCTTTGCCACAGGGTCCCATCATGCTGCTCTGACACAAAGGGCATCAGCTGCTGCAGTTGGCTGCGATGGTGTTCTGATGGGTGCACATAGGATCCATGCAGGACGTGATGGACTGTCCCCATAACAATCCCCTCCTGCTGTTCTCCATCCAGCCCAACACTGGTGAGATCCCTCCCAGTGATGTTGTCCTTTTTCTCTTGCAGTCGGATATCGGGTTTGGGAAGCTGGAGACCTATGTTAAGCTGGACAAACTGGGAGAGGTAAGGAGGTGCTGAGACCCCAGCGAGGATTCAAAGGAAGTTGGAAGGATTATGATAAATCACAGAATGGAAATCATGGGCTCTGGCCCTTTAGCTTCCAATGACCCTTCCTGCAGATGTTACAGAGCACATCCCTGTTGTGCCACCCTCCAAAATGGGGCAGCCACCCGCTCACCCCTCATGTCCTCTCTCTCCCTGCAGGGCACTTATGCCACTGTCTTCAAGGGACGCAGCAAGCTGACAGAAAACCTGGTGGCACTGAAGGAGATCCGCCTGGAGCACGAGGAAGGGGCTCCATGCACCGCTATCCGGGAAGGTGAGGCCTTGGGGATGGGGGAGAGGCTTTTCCTGCCCCCAGCCCTTGGGGATGTCCCACCTGGCACCCAGCTGTCCCAACCTGCTGCCTCCTGTCCCTGCAGTGTCACTGCTGAAGAACCTCAAGCACGCCAACATCGTGACCCTGCATGACATCATCCACACAGAGCGCTCCCTCACGCTGGTCTTCGAGTACCTGGTGCGTTGGAGAGATGCTGGGGTTCTGACTGGGGAGAGGGGAGGGAGGGAACTGGAGGCTGATGGATGCTCCTCATTGCAGGAAAACGACCTCAAGCAGTACCTGGATAACTGTGGGAACCTGATGAGCGTGCACAATGTGAAGGTGAGTCGGGCCTGGCCGTCCCTATGGGCGTCCCTGGCTTTGTGGGGTCTCCCCTGGCCCTGTGTTCTTAAGACAGCATCGTGGTGCCCACTGCCCACCCCCTGTGCCCCCCCCAGATCTTCATGTTCCAGCTGCTGCGTGGCCTGTCCTACTGTCACGGGAGGAAGATCCTACACCGAGACCTCAAACCTCAGAACCTGCTCATCAACGAGAGAGGGGAGCTTAAGCTGGCCGACTTTGGTACGTGGGGTGGGGAGGGCAGAGCACTCATGGTCCCATTGGGCAAACACAAGGGCTTCGCTGCCCTTGGAGCGGGGAGGGGGACCCCATAAGCAGCCTGGGACATAGTTCTCCAGCAGTGATTTTTAATGTGCTGGGGTTGCATGGCTGTTTTCTACCCGATTGAGAGCATCTCTGCACAGTGCTGTCCCATCCCTGAGCCTCTGCCCTGGGGAGGATGCAGCACTGCAGGAAGGTGCAGCTTCACATCCCTCCCTCCCTCCACCTCCAGGCCTCGCCAGAGCCAAGTCAGTGCCTACCAAAACGTATTCCAACGAGGTGGTCACTCTGTGGTACCGACCCCCCGACGTCCTGCTGGGATCCACCGAGTATTCCACCCCCATCGACATGTGGTGAGGCTGAGCGGGGCGGTGGGTTGGGTGTTCCCGTCCATCCCATAGGATGGCGCTGCTCACACCGTGGGCTCTGGGTTCTCCACGGCTTGTTCTCTGTGTCCTCTGCGGCTCCATCTCTTCAGAGCCGGGTGGACGGGCACAGATCCGCATCCTGGAGCCCATTTCCCCCTGCCCTGCCGCGGGGGGTGGTGCGTCCCCCGACTTTCCCCTCTCTCTGATGCCGCTTTTCCACCGCTGCCGTAGGGGCGTGGGATGCATCCACTACGAGATGGTCACCGGACGGCCCATGTTCCCCGGTTCTACGGTGAAGGAGGAGTTGCATCTCATCTTCCGGCTGTTGGGTGAGCGTGCTGCCGTGCCCCGAGCGCCCGCGGGAGGGCAGCGGTGACAAAGCAGAGCGCTGCGCTCCGGGACCGAGCGCTGAGCGCGGCGTTGCCGCGTGTGTCCCCAATAAGGAGCAGCGCTGGGATGGTGAAGCTGTTGTTCCCGCAGCCGGTGACCACGTTCTACTTTCCCCTTTCCTTCCCAGGAACGCCGACAGAAGATACCTGGCCGGGGATAACGTCCAACGAGGAGTTCAGGGCGTACAACTTCACGCAGTACCGAGCGCAGCCGTTAATCAATCACGCCCCGAGGTATCTTCCCTCCCCCCAGCACAGATCCGGGGGCATAGGGCAGCCTGGCACTGCTCCGAAATGGGAGCCGGGGGCACTGGGTTCATCTGCTGGATGTGATGCTGAGCGCAGCTGTGTGGGGGAGGTCCCAGTTCTCCGCACACCTTTGCCTTTTGTTGATGATTGCAACGGCCCCCAGGTGTCATAGTGCTCCAGTTTGTATTTCTTTCTTTTCTCAGGTTGGACTCGGATGGCATTGACTTGCTGATGAACCTCCTCCTGGTAAGCAACAGCGAGGTGCTGGTGGATGGCAGAGGGGTGCATTGCACTCACCCTGATTTTGGGGGCAGGGAGAGGGGCTGTGACTGCAGCATAAGCCTTATCCACACAGCTGCTGGCCCAAACCCACTGATGGGGTCCCAGCTGTGCACTTTGGTGTGAGCAGGCACTGCAGACTGCATAATTGCCTTTCTCTGGGCCTTTGTGCAGTATGAAGCCAAGAGCCGGATTTCAGCAGAGGTGGCCCTGCGGCATCCCTACTTCAAAAGCCTGGGGGAGCGGGTGCACCTCCTGCCTGACAGTAAGTGTGCATGGCCCCCTCACCTGGGGGCATGGAGCAGCACTGCAGTGCAGCCCGAGGGCACAGCCAGCTCTGTGGTTGCTGCTTGCCTTTGCTTGAGGGCTCCTGCAGCAGGGTGGGGGGGGAGAGCAAGGAAAAACTTGGGGCAGGCTGGTGTAGAGCAAGAGGAACGCGGTGCTGCGCTGCCATCCCTGCTGGCGGTGGCTCGGCCAACTGACCTCGCTCTCTGTCTGCTCTCCCAGATGTCTCCATCTTCTCTCTGAAGGAGATCCAACTTCAGAAGGACCCTGGCTACCGAGGCTCAGCGTTTCAGCAGTCAGGTAGGATGGGGGCAGCATGCTCTCTGTGTGGTGCCATGGATCCTGCTGGCACCTCTGGGTACCCACACAGGGAAAATCCAGACCTGCCCCGTGCTTCAGTCCCTGTCTCACCTATCTGACCCATCTCTCTCTCTCTCTTCCTCAGCCCGAGGGAAGAACAGGAGGCAGAGTATATTTTAAACCCGGACCTCATGTTCCCTTTGTCACCATGGAGATCAGTGCACTGAGAAAGGAGACGGCGGTGCGCTCCTACCCGCCGCACCGCGTCGCTCAGCCCAGCAGGACGGAGCTGATGGCTCTCCCCACGTCCCCCAGCAGCTGGTGGCAATGGACCTGTGGCCTTTTTCCCCTCTCGTTCTCATGTTGTTCCTATCAGCTGCCACCCCTTGTGCAGCTGCTGCACAACCCTCCTAGGAGCGGGGTCCTGCCCTGTGCTGGGGGAGCTGCTCGCTGCCTGTGGGGTTGAGCTGGGTGCAGGGAGGCTGTGAGAGCATGGGTTGGGGTCTGTGAAGCAGGAGCTGTGGCTGCATTGCATTCAGCCCAGGCAGGCAACATCCCACTGCTCAGACAACCTGCGTGCAGCCCCATCCCACTGAGAGCTGTGCATCCCCCAGCCTGGCACCAGAGGACTGCTGCTGGAGCATCAGCCCTGGGGCAGCCCTCCCTGCTGTGCCATTGCTTCTGCCTCTGTAACACCTTCATCTCTGCCCATTGTTGGTACCTGAATCCTGATGAGGGTGGAGCGACCTCACTCACCATCCCCTCTTCTTGCCACCGTTGCGTTCCCCAGTTCTGATGCCATCACAAGACGTGGGACGTGATTCCCAGAGTGATTCCTGGCTGTTCACAGGAGCCTACAGCTGAACAGAGCCCTGCAGCATCACTGCACCCCAATGCTTCGCACTCACCGCAGTGCATTCCCCACCTGGAGGACGGGGGAGAGGTGCCAAACCTCCCCAGCTCAGCTGCAGGGACCAGAAATAGAGCCACAGAACAGCAAACCAGCCCTCCCCACGTGTAGCCAACATCACACCAAGCAGCCCTGGCTCAGACCCATGCCACAGGACCGAGGGGCACACTGTGCTGCCAAGGGCTGCTCCTGAGGCATTTTAACTGGACCTTGCCAAAGCACTCGATGGAGGATGTGCCGATGTCCCAACCTGCCAGCATCCCAGGACAAGCAGTGCTCAGGGGACACTAACTGTGCCCACACCGCTGTTTCTCCGTGGAGAGGAATTGGAACTCTGTTTTTCCCCCTGCAAATGCAAAGCTGGAGGGGAAAGGATGAGAGCCCAGGGTTCTCCAGTGCTCAATGCACCGCACTCTGCGCTCCTCCTGTCAGCCCAAAGCTGTTAAGTTGGGTTTGTCCTAGACAAGCATCCAGACGTCTGCATTGTTTGAGGTTTGCCCATCCCTGCTCGGTTCCTTTCTCAGTATGTCCAGCATACAGCAGGCTGAATAGTTCATTAATTGTTTCCATTTGATAGGGAAGAGCATGAAGAGCCATCAGCCACCAGTGACGCGTTTTGCTCTGATGTAAGGGTTGGGCTGTGCCTGGTTCCCTGCACCCTGCTTGGGCTGCACAGGGCTTTTCAGCAGTGGGGTTTACAAAAGGAAGCGCTGAGCTCACGTTGTCACCTTTCCTTTCATTAAGGTGTTTACAATGGGATTTTTCTGGGCACGATAGGGATCTGTGGTGCTTCCCAAGGCACCAAGGGCACGGATCTGGGCAAGTCCTGCTCTTGAGAAGCCCTGACAGGATGTGCATGACCTGTTCTGGCTTTACCAGCCCTGTGCCCTGAGGCTGTCATGGGCACAAAGCGTGCCAGGGCACAGGAAGCCTTGCTGATCCTTCAATGGGAGGGCAAGGCAGGGCTGTGGGACACGGGGCTCTGCTCACTGCTGCTTGGCAGAACCCTTGGGAACCAATGTCCCCATTGGGAACCAGTGTCCCCATGGGGCAGACATCTCCAGGGTGCAGCAAGGTGACCCACGGAAGGTGAGCACGCAGACAGCTCTGCTTTATCTGCAATCAGATAAGGAAGACAAAGAGTCTGCTGGCTGCTGTTTGCTCTTTCACAGCCTTTGCCTTTCCTTCTCCAAGACAGGAGATCTTTGTGTGGAGGCACTATTATTTATTTGCCCCGTGCATGACCAGCAGGCTGCGTTTCAGATAACCCCTTTTGTTCTGCTGCTTTTCATGGGTATTGGATTCCTATTCAGGAAGGTGATAAAGTGCATAAATATTTGGTGCCCCGTTGAGCAAGCTGTGATGTATGCACTGCTGCTGTGTGTCCCAATGCCGAGAGAGGGAGGTCAGCAAAGTCCCCCCCCTGCACAGGGTCAGCATCCCATGAGGGTATGGGGTCTGTATGGGTTTAGGTCAGCATCCCACCACGTTGCAGGCTCCATATGGGTCCAGATCAGCATCCCACAAGAGTACGAGGTCCATATGGGTCCCTGAGGACTGCAACCCCCCAGTGCTGGGGATGGAGACACGCAGTGAGCTCCCAGCTCTGCCCAGTGCTGGAGCACCAGCTGCTCAAAGCAGCGCTGATGAAAACACTGCAAATGTCTGTGGCTTTCTGGAATTTATTTTCTTTTCCATTTTGTGGCACCCAGCGTGGCTTGGGAGATGTTGTTTTGTCTTCCAGGCATTATTTTCTTGCATTTTTTATTTTATTTTTTCCTACCAATTCTGCCTGCACACTGGGGAAAGGCTGCATTGCTTTGTGCACTCAGCAGCTCCGGTCTGCGCGCCGCTCCTGCTGTGGTTTTTTGTTTCCATCAGTCAGAATTGAGGGCAGCACCCCTCACTGCAGTACAGGTGGGATGCATCACAGGAACAGCTTCAGCCCCATGTCCTGCAGCAGGAAAACGTGTCCCAGACTGCTCAGGTTCCAACTGTGAGCATCCCCTGGCGTGCACCGTGTGCAGGATCCCGATGGCCGTTGGATGAATGGAAGATGTGTTTTAAAAGGAGTGTTTTTAAAAGGTTTATTCAAAAAAAAAGCAATTTGTTTGTTTGTTTTATATGTATATATAGAGAGAGAGAGGAAGAAGTTGGGTTTTTTTCTGGAATAAATGGAAAGGTGCAAAGCAAAAAGGAATAAAAGGCTGCGCCCATCGATCAACCACGTGTGTGTTTCATACAAAGACTTCAGTCGTTGCACATCAGCTGTGGCATGGGCCATCCTGAGGCTGTGCTTCTGTTACAGCCGTGCTGTGAGCGCTCCACAGCCAAAGCTGGGCAATGAGCTGTGTTGCCTGTAGGGTGTTTGGATGCGATGTGATTTTGCTCTCTTCTGTTTGGGAGGAGAAGGCTCTGTGTTGACCCAGAGTGAGTTTCCTTCCCTGTGACCTTTAAGAAGGCCAAAACCCAGCGCTGGAGGGGCTGGAGCACAATGGGAACGTGTTCCTGCAGTCCCTTACGTGGATCCTAAAGCCCTGAACAAATATTGCCATAAGTTAATCAGGCCGATAAAAGAGCTCAACTGTGCCCGGCCCAAGGCTGCAAAGTGACTCAAGGGCGATGCCAGGGCATGGATGAGGGAGTGCTGTTCCCCAGTGCTTTGGCACCTGAAAGTCCCTGGGATTGGGGCTATTCAGCGTGGCAATCCCCTGTAGGTATCACTGCTCTGTGGCCCTACAGCCACTGGGGAGATGTGGGAAGGGCCTGAAATGGGGGAACTTCGGGGCTGCGGTCCCTGGGCTGCCCCTACAGCAGCACCCATCTGCCTGAGTCACAGCGGGGCCGGGCAGCACAGGGTTTGCTCCTCCCTCATCCCATAGCACTGGGGAATGCAGCCAAGCAGCCTCAGCCACATCCTCCACCCATAGGCACACCACAGCCGGATGCACCCGGATGGCACCAGCTCATCCCATAGGGCATCCTCGTGCCCTGCAGCTGTGTGTGAGCCCTCTCCGGCTGCACCACGGCTCTTTTGGGGCTCTCAGCATTCCCAGGTGTGACCCAGAAGGGCTCTGTGCTGTGTTGGCACAGTGCAGGAGGAAGCCCTGTTGATCCCAGCCCGACTGGACTGGGTGTGTGGGGTGATTTCAGTTGGTAGGAAAACACGGAGCGCTTCCTCCTCCTTGACACGTGTCTGCACTGCACCAAGAGCTCTGCAGTGTGCCTGACCTCACAGCAGTGCCAGCTGCTCTGCCTTGCACTGTGCTGGCACTGCTGGCTGTGCTGTGCATGGGCTGAGCACCTCCTCTGGTCTGAGCACCTCCTCGCGTTGTCCCTGCAATGCTTCATCCCAGAGCATCCTAACAGAATCACAGAATGGGTTGGGAAGGGACCCAAGGATCATGAATCTCCAACCCTGCTGCCACAGGCAGGGCCATCAACCTCCACATTTAATACCAGGGCCCCGTCCAAGCTGGCCTTGAACACTTCCAGGGTGTAGAATAGAAGTAATACCAACACAACAGCTAACATGAGCAAAACCTTCCTTAGGGAGCAATCACACCAAAGCAGAACAGACCAAAGCAAAGAAGCAATTACTCCACTGGCCAAACAGAACCAGGTGATTTGATGGGAAAAATTGGGAAGAATGTGTGAGCAAAAAGCATTCCTCAAACCCTGCTCGCATCCCTTTGAGCAGCACCAGCTTGGAGACGCTGCTGCTCGGCGGTTCACTCATTCACTCTGCACTTTGCAGAGAGGAGGGTTTTTAATTCATTGCAAGCACAACATTGGCTTCAGTTTGGAAAACAGCCCAAAATGCCTCTTCACAAAGCTAATTCTGGTCGCACACACTCAGAGCCCCACAGCTTGCATTTTTATGAGCTCCCTCTGTGGATCTGTGGAAAGATCTGTGCGTTCTTGTGCTGACAAACCCACCCACGCTGCATTTTTTATTTGCAAGCAGATCTTGCATGGTTTGTGTTAGCCCTGATGGAATGGGTTGTTATTCCTGGAACCGGCCTGTATGGCATTGCTCTGCAAAGCAGGGCTGGGGGCTGCCATGGGGTTGTGCTGCCATGGGGTTGGGGTGCAATGGCTTTGCCCAGGTGTGGGAACTGCTGAGCTCTGTCACAACACAAAGCCCAAAGAGCCGATGCTGTTGGGTTACGGTGAGCCAGCAATGAAGGCAGGAGCAGACCATGGGTCTCCTGCCCATCTGGTACCCTGGAATCGATCTTTGCTGAAGATGCTGGGTCTGACCATCCATAACAGGATCACCTTCTTGCTTGCCACCTGGAAGCAAGAAAACAGAGCTCTCCATATCAGAGTGGTTGCTGCCAGCAGGAGGGATGTGGTCATTTCAGGTGCTGTAAAACCAGAATACTCCCAAGCCCTCCTACTGAACTTGAGGGGATACTTTAAATATCTTATTCCATACTGAGCAGTTCCACATAGACCCCTCCAGCCCCATGCCCAGTGAGCCTTCAGTTTTCCCACTGGTGAACCACTTAACAGCATTTCTCCACCTCTGGCAGCTGAGCTGCTCTGTGGCTGCTTGGTTGCTGCTGAGCACCCAGAGATGAAATCAGGGCTCCATCCCCCACCTGCTCTGTGGTGCTGCCCACGCTCAGTGGCTGCCCTCCTTACCCTGGGAGGTCACCTGCAGATGCCATGGAGGTGGCAGAACTGGGACTAGGATGCAATTTGGATTAGCTAAACATTAAGCTATGTCCAGGTGGAAATGAGCACCTGTGACCCAGAGCAACATTCCTGAAATGTGGGTCACAGGGTGGTAACAGCTGTGGGGTTCTGGCACTGGAGCAGCTCTACCCACAGCTCAGCTCCAGCGATTCTGCTTTGCCTGGAAAGAGCAATCTAAAAATTGCAGTCCTTCCCTAAAGTAGGTGAAATATTTATAATCTCAGCCTCTAGAGGAGACCTTTTGCGTAAGCATCAGCCGCTCCAGCTCCAAAATGCACACACTCCCACAGCCCATCTCACCCTTCTTATCCACAGGAGGGGCGCAGGCACCTTTAATTGCATTTGTCTGGAGCGGTTGTCTTTATTTACGGCGCTCAGGCAGCAGAGCGAGGGGTTCAGCTGCTGCTTCGCTGTTGTGTTGGATGCAGTCTGAGCAGTGAAGCTCGGAGCGAGCAGTGGGAGCTGCCCGCCCCTTTCTGGGTGAGATGCTGCTCCACCCCACCTCGAGGTGATGCTGGAGGTGGCGGTTCGGACGGTTCTTTCCCCCCCACGGGGATGCGCTGAAGTCTCGGGGGGCTCCGGGTGGGCTTCGTGGGTTCCGTACCGCACCGCCCGCCGGAGGAAGGCTCCGCCCGGCCCCGGGAGGCGGCGGCGGTCCCCGGTCCCGGAGGCGGAGTCAGCGGCCGGCGGGCTTCGGAGCCACAGCCCGGAGAGGAGGAGCGGGGAGCGGGGAGCGGGGCGGCGGCGGGGCCGGGCTGGGAGCGGGGCCGGGCGGTGCGGGAGCCGCATCTCCGCGGGCCGCCCCGCGCCGCCGCCCAGGATGTGGTGGGACGAGCGGGTATCGGCTCGGTTCCGGAGGAACCTGCAGCCCACCCTCACCTACTGGAGCGTCTTCTTTAGCTTCGGCCTCTGCATCGCCTTTCTGGGGCCCACGCTGCTGGACCTCCGTTGCCAGACGCAGAGCTCGCTCTCGCAGATCACCTGGGTGTTCTTCTCGCAGCAGTTCTGCCTCCTGCTCGGCAGCTGCCTCGGAGGGGTCTTCAAGAGGACGTAAGGGCCGCTCTGCTCTGGGGGGTGGAGGAACAGCGCTGCCCCTTCGGGTCCGTGGGGCTGAGATGGGCGCGGAGATGCGGGACGGAGGGATGGGGCTGCGGGGCGGCTCCGCTCCCACCCGCACGGAAAGACGCGAACCCCGCAGCTCGGGACGGGGACGGCGAAGTTGAAGTGAGAACTTCCTAGAGGATGTTTTCCAAATCGTGGATCGAGGGCGTTGCGTTGACCCGGTCTGAGAACCCCGGGCTCGGGAGGTGATACCCGGGAACCTGCAGGGGTCGCTGGGGCAGCCCACCCCGATCCCACCCTCCGAAGTGTCTTTAGAGCAAATAACGCCCAAGGCTCAGCCCTAAGGGTCGCCATCTGCGTTTGAGGTGTGATGGACAGCCGTGCTGTAGGGCAAATCAGCTGATTATTTACATTGTTGGTAATTGTTTGGGCAGTGGCGTAATGCACCTCCATGTGCATCTCCATACGTCACACATATATATTTAACAGGCACCTAAAGGAATCTTGCATAAGTGCTTCACTTCTGTAAGGCACCCGTTTGGAAACGCTTCAGTTAAACTCTTGTCTCATGAATTGAGAAGGGAACTGAGTGGGAAGTGTTGGTTGGTGAAGGTGGCACTGGGGCACCGACAGATGTTGTCCCACTTCGTGAGCTGTGCCAGCGCTCCTCACCCCCCGGAGAAGCTGCTGAACGTGGGGCTGAAGTCCTGGAGCACTGCGAGTTCAGAGCATAACGATGGCCCAAATCCCTCTGCAACTCAGTGTCCGTTTTGGTTGCCAGGATGAACTCTAAAATTCCTGCTAGCTTTCAAAGAAGAAATTTTCTCAGCAAAAAAAAAACACAGCTGGTGCTTGCAGTGCTCAGTGCCCAGCAGCTGCTTTGCTGGTGGGATGGCAGAGCAGCCCCCGCTGCTGCAGTGCTCACAACGTGCTCTGCTCTCTGCAAACTCGTGCTTGGGGTTTTGCTGAGCTGTAGTTGCAGCTCTGGCTCAGAATTCAACTTTTCATGTGGTGCTGTGAAATCATTCCCTTGCGTGAGTGGGGATGGGGTCTGGGGCTCAAAACGCCTCCTGGACTTGGGATTCGCAGTGGGAGCTGAGCCCTCAGGTGGCCCCATCCTGAAGCAGTGCAAAATCCAGGTGTGGGCTCCATGCACCTGCATCCCCTCTTGCATTCCTCACTTTTCCATTTGGCTGGATGTTGTGCTTGCCTTGTGAAGCTGTGCTCCCTCCTTGCTGCTGTGCCATGTGCACTTGTGACAGAAGCACCGCAGTGACACAAGCACCAAGTGCTTGTGCCCTGTTTGCTTTTTCCCCATCCCGAAGCTGCATCTTTGCGTCCTCCTGCATTTTTGATTTTGCTCTTGGTGTCAGAACAGCCTGAGCTCATCTATTGGCTTAATAGGAGAGCAGAGGGTTTGGGGGGTGGGGAGCTGCCCTGTGCTGGAGCCCTGCACAGGCTCTGCCCAAAGGCACAGCACAGCTGGAGCAGGAGAGGTGTGAGATGGCAGCCCCCCAGCCCTCCCCTCATCCTCTTAGGGCTCTGGGTTTTTAATTACTGCTTTTGCAGAGTGGGATTAACCTGATTGTCATTCGTCTTCTTGACTTGAGGGATGTAGAATATGCTTCCTGAGGTCTGGAAAACCATCCTTCATGTTGGAGGGTGCTACAGGAGCAATGAGCTGGGGGTTATGTTACTGTGCGTGGGGGGGAGAAGGTGAGTTTGCTGCCATTGACACAGCACAGCCCTGCGTCTTATGGAAGTCAGCCTGGACCTCTGGGTGTCAGATGTGGATTCCTTCTTGGGTTGTGATGGAGCCAGATGTGCCGAGTGCTCCAAAAAAAGCAGAAGGGATCATTTTCACGATTGGTGCTGAAAATCAAAGGAGCTTTTGTGATGCTACTGGGCTCCTTTCACACCTGAGTGCCTGGGACAGGAGGTGGCTGCAGGCAGGGAGCTCTGCTGGGGACACAGGGCTGGGGAGGTGGTGGGTGCTGCATCATGACGCTGCATCTGGGTGCCCTTCGGAGGGGCACATCAGTTTCACACCATCAGGATGTGGGGTTCAGAGCCACTCTGAAGTCCTGAGGTGTCTCCTTTCAGGATGCTTCCCAAGGGTTTGTCTCTGCAAACACCCCCAGCTGCTGTGAGGGGCTGAGCAGCACCCTCGAGAGCATCTGGGTGCTGTGCTGGAGGAAAGGATGACCCCTCAGTACCCCCAAAAGCTGAATGCCCCCAGGCTGTGTACCACTGTCTCAGGGTGTGAGTGTGTGATGAATGTCTTATGGCTGCAGGCAGTTTCTGCACTTTGGGAACATCAAAGCGAGCCATTCAGTGCTTCATAAGGACATCCCATTATTTGCAATTAATATTTAACTCCAGTAATGAGTGTGGCACCGGCAGTGCTGGGCCTGCAGGAGAGAAGAGGTGTCTCAGGGATGTCTCAGTGCATGTTGCTCCATCACTCCCAGCCTCCCTGCAGGCTCAAGGCTGCTTCCCTCCCATGTGCTCACTGCTTTCCCCACATGCACCTCACTCCCTCACTGCAAAACCACATCTGGGATCACTGGGTGCCATCAGAGGGAGGTCAGCATTTAGGGCTCTGCAAACCATGGGCTCCTGCAGGATGGAGGCTATGAGCACCTCTTGTCACTGCCTGATAAGGGGCAGCCGTCCTTGTGCTGTTCCTCCCCGTGCTGCTGGAGCACAGCTGAAGCCACAGGCAGGATGTGGGAGGTCACGTTGCTGTGGGTTTGGGATGAAGGAGGGCTGTGCAGAAGCACAGTGGTGTGCCTGGGGCTGGGCCGTCCTGCTGCCCATCACTTCTGCCTCTTTGGTTGTTCTGCTTGCTGGTCCTATACCCATGCGTTCCCCCAGCTGCTAATTACACCTCATTTCTCTGAGCTGTTGGTCATTGCCCCGGGATCCTCGCAGGCTGGGAGGTGCCTCTGCTATTTACTCACTGCTGTGACTCTGAAGTCCCATCTTTCTGCTGGCCTCAGTGATTCCAGCTCTCGGCTGTCTGCTCCCCGTTTCCTTCCTTCCTTCCTGCCTTCCCACTTGGCAGCTCAGGCGCTGTGCGGTGCCAACCTGGGCTCTGTTCTGCAGGATGCAGATGCTGCCCGTGCAGAGCACAGCGCAAGGGCATGGAGGGAGAATGCAGATCCGCGCAGGTAACAAAGGGAGGTCCTCCTCCCTCTTCTGCCCTGGAATGTGCAGAATGGGTTTCTAGAGAAGATTCCTCTTCTCCTCGAAAGCTGGCTGAAAGGAGACGCGTCTTTGAGGCAGGAGATGGCCGTGCTGTGGGGTGGTGGTGGCTGGATGAGGATGCACAGAAGGGAGCAAGTGGCTCAGCATCCCAATTGCAGCATCAGAAGAGCACGTGCTGGAGCAGAGATAGCACGAGACACAGCCCATGGACACATCCTGCTGATAGCTGTGCCACCAGCTGGCCTAGGGCTGAGAACACAATGTAGTGCTGTGGTGCAGATGTGGCTCTCACGGAGATAACTCTTTTTTCTTTCCCCTTCCTGCCCCAGGTTGGCTCAGTCGCTGTTAGCGCTCTTTGCCTCATCCCTGGCCATCTCCCTGGTCTTTGCCATCATCCCACTGTGCCACAATGTGGTGGTGCTGGCTGTGGTCATGGCTGTGGCAGGCCTGGCCATGGGCTGCATCGACACCATCTCCAACATGCAGCTGGTGAAGATCTACCAGAAGGACTCTGCCATCTTCCTGCAGGTGAGCACACAGCCCATGACCCCCCAGCTGCGCTTCCTCCTCTTCCTCCATCACCCCATCCCTGCCTCATCCCACAGGCTCTGCATTTCTTCGTGGGCTTCGGAGCCTTGCTGAGCCCCCTGATAGCCGACCCCTTCCTCTCTGACACCAACTGCATCCTGTCCAATGGCACGGCCAACGCTTCCACCAACTTGCCTCACATCCGCAAGTCCCTGGTGCCGCACCACCCGGGCAACCTGTCCCACTACGACCTGCCCATGAAGGGCATGGTGGTCACACGCGTCTCCTATGCCTTCTGGATCATGGCCCTCATCAATGTAAGTGGATGGGATCTGGGCGTTTGGGGCGTCATTGGCAGTGATAAAGGAGGTGTGAGGACAGATGAGAAGCCGAACCAAAGCGCCCAGCAGGGCTGTGTGCATGGCAGCTGCTGATGAGAGAGAAACAGACAGCAGAACTGCTGGGCAGTGACTCTGTGCAGTGCACGGAAGGATGCTCCCTGCCCAGCAGCAGTTTTAGTTACCTCTGACACTGTGCATGCCGTGGGAAATGTGCTTTTAATTACACCAGGGCATTGCCTACTTTGCCAGTATCTTCAGCAAGATAATTGAGTTTTTGAGCATTTAATATCTATTTTGAATGTGAGCGTGTGCAGCATGGAAAGGACACAGCATTCAGGGCTGACACCCCAGGGAAGTGGCTGGGATGAGCGAGCTGTAGGAATGGAAACCAGGACCAGCAACTGTGTTGTTATTATTTTTTAAATGGCCAAACCACAGCTCCACACCCGTTTTCACAGTGTTGTGTGTATCCTGATGGCTGCAATGATTCATTTCCATTCCTTGCTTTGTTTCAAGTCGAAATGTCTCAATTTGACTTTGGCATCGGTGCAGAGTGTGAAGCTGACTCCGTTGTGGTGCTATTGAAGCAAAATGTTTTTGCTGTAGTTATCAGATGAAGTGCTTGGACGGCTCTCGGAATGAAAAAAATTTGGCTGGGAGGAAAATTTGGGGCTTTTCATCCAGATTTGGAACAAAAACTACACTTTAAAATTCAGTTTCCCACAGAACGGAAATGTCCTCATCCAAAGGGGCTGGAAATTGGGGCAACGTTCCTCTGTAGGGCCGTGCTTGTCTGGATGGTTGTCTGTCCTGGGGGAGCGCTGTGCTGGGGTGGGTGCTGGGAGCATCACAGGGAGCGACGCTGGGATCTGCAATGAGAAACTGGGATGCTGGAGGTGCACCACACTGAGCTGCACAACGCAACAAATCATGGAGCTTCTGATGGTTAAGACCTGCAAGGGGTGGAGGCGATGTCCCCTTTGGCTCAGTGCATGGAGCTGGAGCACCTGCTGGCAGTGGAAGGGCTGGGATGGGGCAGCTGTGCCTGCAGTGTGGGCCGTCCCAGTGATGTGTGCCCAGGCAGCGTGTTGGCACTCAGCTCTGTTTGCTCTTCTCCACCTGCCCGTGTAATGAGCAAAGTGCTTCCCAGGACACCCTGTCCCTGTGCACAGCCTGGGTTTATGGTCAGGCTGTGCCACAGAGTCACAGCTTTTGGGAATCTCCTGCCAGAGAGAACCAGAGCTGAGAGCCATCGGTGACCAACCTACGTCGCGTAGGGTCTGGGCTCTTGTGCACTCGAGGCACCACCAGCTTTGAGATATCATCTGGATATAGGGAAAGGGAGCAGCTTGCTTTGCAGATGGGATGCGTGCACAGTTCCATTGGGAACTGAGGATCCCCTCCATGCAGGTGCTGAGTGCTCCTGAAGTGCCTGCAGCTGTTATCTCTATGGCCAGTCCCTCTGGTTCGTTTTTTGTTGTTGTTGTTGTGACGTTTCTTTATTTTGCAAAATTTGCAATTTAGAAGAATAAAATCTGGTCCTGACCTCCGGAAGGATTAGAACTATCAAGCAAATGCATTTTTCTTCCATGGGACCGAACTCACTGTTCCTATTCCCATTGTTCCCAGAACAATGAAGTCCTCATAAATGAAATTCAGGCAAGAGAGGCGGGTGTGGGGGGAATTCTCCATACATTTAAATAATGCCACAAGCCAACAAAAAGCAGGAAATTGGAGCCCGAGCTCACACTTGCTCACAGACATGGAGAAAACAAGAGCTGGGCGGCTGGAGAGTGAGCTGTCACTTAGGATTTCCTGGCTTTCTCCCCATTTGTTGCAGAGTAAACACCACTCAGTTGCAGGGAGGAGGAGGCTGCTCAGGGGCAGACCCAGCTTTTCATTTACTTCCCTCTATTTTCATTCCCCTAAAAAAGAGCAGTCCCTCTGGGTTTGCAGGCACCACCAAATCGGGGTGCATGCAGGGTGTCCTACAGGCAGGTCTGAGCTCACTGGCCCCATGTTTTGTCCCTACATGGGGACACTGAACGCTGGCACAGCCCATGCAGTGCTGACCATGGGGTGTGGATGTCACGCAGCTGTGGATTAGAGGGTGCTTGCGTCCCAGGTCCTGCAGCATAGGGGCTGTTTGCAGCTGTCTGGCTGCAGCCGTTGGCCTGGGAACCAGGAGCTCATCTCATGAGATGCTGAGCAACCCCTGCTAATGGCTGGAGATGGGCAAAGCAGGTCTTGGAACAGCTGGCTTGTTCCTCACAGTTCCAGCCAAAGGACTCTCATTCATGCCTTTCTGCTCTCCATGGGCAAAACCTGTTTTATTATTCCTTGGGTAGAGGCAGACGTGCATTGATGGAGTTGGATGGTGACTCCTGGAGGCGTCCAAGGAACGCAGAGATGTGGCACTGAGGGATGTGCTTAGCAGGGATGGGTTGGGCTTCCCGAAAGGCCCTTGTGAATGAGGAACTGCAGTTTGTGTGAGCTCTGCATTGCCCTTACCTGCCCCTCTCTGCTCCTCCTCAGCTGCCGGTGCCCATCGCCGTGTTCTTCCTGCTCTACAAGGAGCGCATGGTGCCGTGCTTCAGCAGCAGCAGCCACCCACTGCTGTCAGCAGATGAACTGGCAATGGAAGCACGTCCTGTGGAGAAGGATGACCAGTCTGCCTCTGTGCACAGAGCCCACGCTGCAGGAGGTGAGCTGCAGGCACCTCGCTTATGGTTCTGGGGAACAGGGGGTGAGCCGAGCGAGAAAGAGCCTTCTTTCTGAATGTCTCCATGGTGGTTAACAAGTGAGCTTAATTGCTATTGTCTAAGGAGAAAACTTTCCAAAACATAAACGTGAATGTAATCCAAAAGTGCCCGAATGATCCCATCAGTTTGGTGCCCAATTGCCCTCAGATCTGATGGGGCTGCAGGGATTCCAAGCTGCTCTCCTGTGAGCTGCCCTGAAATTAAACCCGCGCTACCAGGTCGTGTAGACACAAGTGAAAGTTCTGCCTCTCTATTTCCTTCTGGTTTTCAGTCAGGTTTAGAGCTGGCTCCTCTGTCTGCTCCATGTGAAAGCAATGATTGCTGCAGAATGCTGACTGGTATGAATCTGAGAGGTGTAAGGACAGTGCTCCTGTTTGGGACAAAGTTAAACACCAGCATTAGTTTGAACTGGTGACTACAGCCCGCTTGGTGGGCAACATCACATTATTCTCTACTGCCCAGGAGAAACGTTATCCAAGTGAATCCTCCAGCTGAACAGTGAATCTCTGAAGCAATCGCATCTTCAGTTGTGAGAGGAGCACTGTTGCAGGTGTGGCAGCTTCACCCCAACAATACAATTTTAGGGAATGCTGGAAGGAAGTGGAGGCAGCTGGAGTGCTGAGGTGCTGCAAGGAATGCACCTGAAGGTGTGGGTTCTCTGGTGTCTAATAAGGTTGTGTTCGTCTACCAGCACTCCCCTAAGCTGAGACATGGAGTGTTTCTTTCCTGAACCCAGCTGCCCCTTTTCATACAATCCACGTTCTTCTCATCTCCACCCTTTTCTTACACACATTTGAGAGCAATGCTTAGAGAAGCAGGACGGCTGCATGGCTGACTACTGCGATTTGTGACAGCCGTTTCTGTGCTGGCAAAATCCCTCATTTCCCTATAGAAGAGGTGAGAATTTCCTCGTTGGCAGTGCAGGAACAGCCACCAGCGTGGTGTGAGCCTGAGGATGGGACGGGTGGGCACACCAGGGTGCTGAGTCCCAGCTGCTTTGGACAGACTGGTGTTCTCAGTGGTTGTCAGAGGAGGTGACAGCAGCCTGTGTGTTTATCACCCTCTTTCCCAGAGTTGGCTTGTTTGGTTCAGCACCTTTTAGCTGAGAAATGTGAGCTGCCCTGGGCAGGACTCTGGTGTGCTTGTACCATGTGTGAGGAGCTCTGAGGATGAGTGCTGTGGCTGAATGGGTTTATTTCTTTTAAGAACGGGAGCAGCAATTGGAGCTCCTAAATGGGAATGGAAGCAAAAGCAGCTTTTGCGAGCTAAGGAGCAAATATCCTGGAGAGCTGGGATCCCAGTCTGCGGGCAGTCAGCCTATGAGCATAGCTGTATCCCTTGTGAAGGTTTAGGTAGGTTAAAGATAAAAAATAAAAGACATTGTGCTGGCAGAGGTTAGCAGCACTGCACGTTGCTCACAGTCCCTATGAATGTCTGTCCTGCAGCTGAGCACAAAACAAATCCCCAATGTGGGCTGGCAACTACCCAGCCCCAGGGGGACGTTCCAGCTAAGTTTGCTTTGCATTGTTTTTCACCAGGTCATGATGACTTATTTAGCTGCTGCCAAAGCAAAAACTTCAGAGGGGCTTCTTACACCTACTTCGCAGTCCACATCACTGGGGCTCTTGTTCTCTTCATGACTGATGGGATTGTGGTGAGTTCAGTCGATAGAAGGATCTTGTCTGAGCGAAGCTATATGGCTTTCTTCCTTCCCCATCACTTGCAACAGCCCATACCCAGAGACACCCACGTGTCCCCTGTGTGCAGTGGGCTGGACCTGACGGTCTGTGCAGCAGTGGGGTTCCCAAGGTAGCTCATTAAAAGCTGATGGCTCTGGCTGATGTGTTCCCTGCTTCTTGGGAGGGTTGTGTACCTTCTGCTAGGCGCTGTGTTGTTGCAGCTAGATGGTTACTGCTGCTCTCCTAGCCAGGGTAGAGCTGGAGTTGTGATGGTGTCCTTGCAGGCAGTGGAATTCTCTCCTCGCTTTAGCCAGGGTGTAAAAACAGCTTTATGTCATAAGAAACAGAAGTTCTTTGCTTGACGGGTCCACAGTATCCAAGAGGAAAGCATGCATGCAGTCTCTCTGTAGTGGTCTGACAGCACATCCCCCAGCAGGGCAGTCACAGGGGGCTCATAGTTCTCCTCCAGATGAGGAAGGCTCCTTTGGCTGCTGCTCCTTCAAGCAGGTTTGTCTCAGTCTACTCCTGGTAAAATACTGCTGAGTCTCACTAAGGCCTTAAACAGGATCCAGGAAGATGAGCGGGGTTACATTGAGCAGCTGTCAGAGACAGAACCTCTCCAGGGCTTCCATCTTCAAGGATGATTTACTCTGAGTTCTTACTGTGAGATGTGCTCAGAGTATGCAATTCCAAGACAGTCCTAGGGGAAGAGAGCATCTCTATGGGTAAGAGCTTAGCACGCATCCTACCTAGTGCAGCTGCTCAGCGGTGCCCTTTTAGGAGTGTCTCAGTCCTGTGTTCTACTTCTGCCTCCAGCTGCAAACTCTTGGGAATAAGGTTCACTGAGGACCAGTAGCAAATCCGTAGGCAGACTCTCCTGCTATGCTGTATTGTCAATATTGAAGGACAGGTTGAAGTTAACGTTGCAAAGGCCTGGAGATCATCGCATCACCGTGATGTGCTGCTCTGCCTTCCCCACAGGGAGAATACTCGGGCTTCATTTACAGCTACGCCGTGGAAGAGCCTCTCTCTGTAGTGCACAAGGTGGCTGGTTACCTGCCCAGCCTCTTCTGGGGATTCATCACACTGGGCAGGCTCATCTCCATCCCCGTGTCCTACCGAATGAAGCCAGCGACCATGGTCTTCATCAATGTGGTAAGGCTGTTCCTACCTTCCTCCTGCTTGCTGTCCTGTTCTGATGCCATACCTGGGGTAGCTTTGCAGCAGGCACTGTGACAAAGCACACCATTGGGGTGAGCTGCACCACCATCCCTATGTGATTGTGAGTGACATGCAGGAGGTAGCTAACACCTGCAGCGTGGTTGTACTGCTTTTCTGAGCTTGAGGTTTCTGAAAGCAGCTAGTAAACCATCTGCCAACTTCATTTATTTTCACATCATCTTCTCTGGCATCCACAGGGAAATCAATGTCTGTGTCAGCCGTGGGGAAAGGAAGGCAGCTAGCTTGAAAGTCCTCTGCTTAGACATTACTGGTTGTCAAATAAATCAGTGTTATATTTGCTTGCTTAAATTAATAAAATGTATTCACCTGAAGGAAGGAAATGGAAGCCTGAGAGGATATATGAGAGATGCACAGAAGGACATGACAGACAGCAGGGAGGGAACTGGTCCCACTTCCCCATCATGAAGAGATGGCAGTTAATCTACAATTTACTTAAACCAGAAGTTATTCTGATGGCAGGTTTTACTGTTAATAAACAAAACAGGGTGGTGACAGACCTTCTGATATTAGTCCTATGCTAATATCTGTTGCTGACAGATGAGGAAGCCTGCTTGGCACCTTATTGCTGGTCACCTCGTCAACTAAATCTATATACCAACAGCTACAGTGAAGTGCTTTGCCCTTATTTTTAAAATGAGTACAATAACCTCCTGTTTCAGAATGCAGTCACTAGTGTAGTGACATGGGAGCAGGGAAGGCTCAGCCCCATCAGCTCTAGATCAGGTATGTGGCATAAGCATCACCTCGACAGGCTTTATCCCTTTCTGAGCTGTTTGACTGCTCTCTAAAACCTGAGGATGAGACATTTTAGCAGCTGCTCATATTTGGAGAGAGAAGGGAGGAGCCTCCAACTCTTAACGGAAGCCTCCTCACTTCCTTTTAAAGGCAATAACATCACCCAAGGCCAAAAACACACATTTCATGCAGTGCTTGCTTGTTGGTACTGCTGCATGTAGTCAGACAGAGCAGCTCGTGGCAGTCATTCCATCATTACAGCAAATCCAAATTGCTCCTGTGTATATGCCAATGCCCATCACCAGGGCTTGAATATTTAAGATACCTTAAGTTGGTATAGAAGAGCTCCCTCTGCTGCCTCCCTGTGCCACGGTTACCAGCACAGCTGAGATGTTCTTGCTGTTATTGCATACTGCAGAACGACAGAAGTGAGGGCAGGTTTGGTTTAATGCCTTTGGCACTTTGGCTTTACTCTTCTTGTGAGAGGTGGGGTGTGAGAAGTTATGGAGCAACTGAACTCTTCAGCCTGTTGAGTAAGACTTGTTAACGACTGAGACTGCTGCCTCCATAATATTCACTTCATTTTAATTCATTTGCCCTCCTGCTGACTCTGTGCTTGTTGCTTACAGATTGGAGTCCTGATAACCTTCCTCCTGCTCCTGATCTTCTCCTCCAGCGTTGTCTTCTTGTTTGTGGGGACAGCATCTCTGGGTCTGTTTCTCAGCAGCACTTTCCCCAGCATGCTGGCTTACACTGAGGACATCCTGCAGTACAAAGGTGAGTGGGGATCTGGGCACACCTGGCACAATCTGAAAGCAGGCAGGTGTTCAAGCCTAGAGCTCAGGTACAATGACACCCAGCAGGTCCCCCCTCCTGCTTTAGGGATGCTTAGGAGGATTAGAAGAAAGGTCTGGTTTTGAATACCATCTTCATTTGAGCTTGTAGTTGGAAAAGCTGACTGCACAAATCCCAGATTTGCTGCACTAATAACTTCCACAGGCAGGGATCCAGACTGCTGCTTAGTTTCCTGCAGCTTCAGGGCTCTCAGACAAGAATGTCAGTGCTGAAAGCATCACCCAGGTTATCAGCGAACAGAAAATCCCTTGGCCAGCTCCTATAGGAGGTCACTGCCAACCTCAGTGATACAGAAGAATGAAAATCTTTTCAGCAAGAAGCAACAGCACTTCTGCTGATGGGGACAAGTGACAGAACAGATGTTTTTTGTATTCATGTTTTCATTCTCTTACTCCCACGAGTCAGTCTCACCGTTGGATGGAAACTTCCACTGAGCATTTCTCTGCAATTTAAAGTGGCTACAGGCTGGTCCTGCTGGCTGTCACTATCATCACTTGTGCTGTTTCTTTTCAGGCTGTGCCACAACTGTGTTAGTGACAGGAGCTGGAATTGGAGAGATGGTACTACAGCTGCTGGTGGGATCGGTAAGTGTGGGCAAAGGGAGAAGATGAGGAGTGCCAAAACCTGCCTGAACTTCACTAGAAATCTTAGTCCAGGTTTTGGACAGCTGCTCCAAGAGCTTGAGCTATCAAAAAGTGAAGCTCTCACCAAATGCCAATTAGGTATTGAAATGCTGTGATGACACCTCTGCTGCTTTTTCTCTTCTCTCCAATTGCAGATTATACACGATCAGGGCAGCTACAGTTTCCTCGTCTGCGGGATGATCTTTGGAGGCTTGGCCTTTACCTTCTATGCTTTCCTCTTGTTTTTCCACAGGATGTACCCCAAGCCCTCAACAGGTAAGAAAGCACCAGCACTCAGCCCTGCTTTATAATGAGAGGAAGAATGGCATTATGCATCAACGCATAACCAGGGTGCAGCACTTCAGCAAAATGAAAGGAAATGTTTACTTTACTGCTGCTTCCTGTCCCCTCTTCCTGCTCTGACTTGCCCACAAAGCCTTGGCAGCCACAGCTCAGGGTTTGCTTTCTTTGCTTTTGGAGGAGCAAGGAAAAAAAAGGAACAATCTGTGGATATCACAAACCAAATAGGATCTTAGCTGTGCTAGCACCACTGTGCTACTGCATAGCTAGCAGGAGCAAGCCTTGCTAGGACAGACTGCACACAGACAGTTGCTCCCTGGGTTTTAGCCAGGGAACAGCTGCCATCCAAAGGGAGATGTCCAGATTTCTCTTACCTGTTTATCACTCTACATGCACTGCATTCCTTCCTTAAGCACCTTTTACAAAAGGAGGGCTGCATGACAGGCAAATAACTTCCCCAGGCTACTGGAAATTGAGGCCTTTTTTCCACGATCAGCAAAGCAAAATAAGTGGGTTGGGATGGATGATAGAACTGGCAATTTCCTCATGTCCATTTTGCAGATATGGATGCTGCCTCACCTGACAAGCCAGCAGTAATGGATGACACCGGACAGTATCAGCGCTGAAGAAGTAGCCAAGCCCTGGAAAAGCAATAAAACAGCACACAATTAAGCAGTACTATTAAGGATGATTTTGCACTTAATGACTAAATCATACAAGTTTCCTACAATCAAAAGCACACTAGATTGGGTAAGTCAGAATCAAGAAAACAGCCTCGAACAACACAGCAAGCTCAGCACAAGTTGCCTGTGCCACAATGGACCAAAAAGACTGCAAACATCAGAATGACCCTACACCCAAAAGGCTATGAATAGGGCAGGGATGATGTTGAACAACCTGCAAATGAGCTTTCACACAAATCCAGAACGGAGGGTGGGAACAAAGAAGGTCTGTTCCAGATGTAGGACTTTGACCATCTCCTGGCTTAAGTCATTGAACTCGACAGGTTTTTCTTCTGGTCTGTAAAGAACAGGAAGCCTTAAAAACCTACAGCACAATACTGGCTTTTAATTCCTTCTTGGTGCAACACGGGAGTATATGCAATCACCAGGAATACTTCCAGAAAAAATTATGCCATTGGTAGAACCCACCAAGTGCACAGTGGTAGCAGGATCTATCTATATTTGCACAGTTGATTCTTGTATCATACACAGTACCAGACCCATTCACTAAGACAGTGTCTTATTCAGCATGCTGGGGCCTCTTGATTATTAAAATCCTTAGCTTTTTTGTTTGTTTGTTTGTTTTTTAACGAGTCAAGAATGAGTTGTGATGGTTTGTTTTGCTTTAAGTCGTTATTTTAGCTGCTACAGTTGCAGTGTTTTTTAGGGCAGTTTTATTTCTAGCTTCTAGTTGAAGCTTAAACAGAGATATTTGGGAGCCAGACTCCAGCTGCTTAATCTGTGCAATACTTACTATAAAAGGTGCCTTCTGTAAGGTACTCTTATACCCCCATGCATGGCCTATTACAAGCGATGAAGAAAGGACTGGCTTTAGGAGAATGTAAAGCTACATGCATCTGTTTCTTCAGTGAGTGATTGGACATGTACTTTTTGCTTTAACTGCTGTATGTGGATGTACATATGTACGTGTGTATATAAAGCTGTGTTTAATTAAAGGTGATTTATTGATTGCTAGATTCTCAGCTTGACTGGACTCGGATAACTGAAGCCCTCTGGGGCCAGGATAATCTGCTACCTCCAACAGTTCTGCTCTCACATTTAGACTGAATCTAACAGCTGTTAAACCTTCCTTAGAATTGCTGTTTTTGCAAGCAGCAGCTCTTACCTTCCATCACGACCTTCTGCAGAAAGCCTCTCTGAAGGGAAGTCTTGCTGACCTGCCTTTAACACACGGCTGTGCTTCAGGAGCCCTTCTCGTTGGCACCCAGAGCAGTAATTCTTCTCTAGAGCCACAGGATGTCACTGTTACTCTCCTCGACAGAGCTGGGATGAAAAATAAGGGGTGAACTACAAAACCCCGTGGTAGGAAAAAAAACCAAAACCCAAAAACCTGTCATTACTAAAGCTCCTCCCCCTATGAGAGCATTCTCTCCATTGCTGTAGAGGAAACGAGCATGGAACAATAAACTGAGCACATTCGTTTCGAAAGACATCGTACCAAGTGCTGGCAGCTAATTAACAAAAATAAGTACCTGAGTGTGGCTTTGCAGATGGGTGACACCTAGCTAACTGCTATTTTCAGAGCAGTGCTTTTGGTTAAGGCATGCTTTGCAACTCCAACTCCCACCTTGCCTTTATCACTGCATGAAGAAAGCAGCCACTCACCAAAAGATCTTCAGCAGGAGGTGCAGGTAGCTGAGCTGGCCCAAAGAGAGGCTGGCACTGCAAAGCTGCCACCAGCAGCCATTCAAGTGTGGGATCCTCTGCCTCTGTGAACAAGACAGGTTAGCTGAAGGTCTGATCAACTCATTAGCACAGTCATTAGCACGGAGCACGCTGCCCCACAGCTGTAACTTTCAGTTTCCTCCACTGAAAGAAAAAAACAAACAGCCAAAAGATCAGGAACTTTGTTAAAAATATTTATTTAAAAAAATACAATTGTTTTGCATGTCTGGTTGCACATAACTATTAACATATGATTGACTTGAATAATTTGCTACAATGCTTTTTTAAAGCCAGCTTGCATTATACAAAGCAAATCTCTCTGTCAGTTCTTACATAAAATAGTTTTCTTTAACTATTCCCACCCTATTTAAAAAAAAAAAAATTGCAATACATGGATTTTTTTTTATTATTTTTTTTTGCACAAAAATTGAAGCAATAGAAAAGTCACCTGATTCCTCAGGAAAGACCTTCATTATGTTTGAATAAAAACTGCCAATACGCCGCTCTGTAAAAGCAGCACGAGTCACTTTGAAGTCATTACAGTGCACTTCCTCCAAAACACGTTTTGCATCTCACAACTTCGCCCTCCGAACCGCAGCCAAACCTGAAATGTGTTCAAAGAACTGCATATGGACATGGATTAAGTTGACCAGACTTTGTGTTTTTTTCTCCCAACACGCTGAAGGTCTTCCTAATATGTTACCTTGGAAGGTTAAATAAAAGCAAATTTAGTAACACTGAACAATTACTGAAAACTTTGGCTATTTATGTACTTGCATTACATACCAGCATCTTATTTTTTAAACACAATGGCATTAAGATACTCTTAGTAGAAGGTATTATTTTTCTGAAGTAAGAAAGACTGAGAAGCTACTCTCTCCCAACTCTAACCAGAGCACCAAAGCAGTGCAAGGCCATTGCTGTCTCCAACCTGAATGAATCTCCAAGGAAGGAAGCACGCAGATGTTTGCTATGACATAACTTTGCCTCTTGGCTTGGCACTAGACACGTGTATCCAATGCAATTCTGTTCTGGAAAGAGTAACTGAAAACGTCATCTGCTGACTTCGTATCATTTGTACCACTGATGTTTCTTCTAAATCACAGGAAAACAAGAGAGGATCCACTTGCAGAGTGAGCTGATGTGGTTGTCTCCTCAATCTGCCCCAGGCAGAAGAGTCAGAGCTGCAGGAGTATGAAAAATACCGCAGACATCACTGTGCTGATCTGCACAGAGCCCAGGTTAACCTGAAGAAACCACTCGAGGAGCAGCACCAAAGGCAGCAGAAAAATCGCTTTCCAAAACAGATGTGCACTTGAAATAGAATCAGAACAACTGCCAACCAGCACCACTGCTGATCTGGTTGCTTAAAGTCTTTCCCGTTCAGCTGATGCTTTGCTCCCTGGCTCCAGCTGAGCCACAGGCAGAAAGCTGCAAGGAGCAGATCCTCAGCTGCTGCAACTCACAGCAGCTCTGCTGCAGCCAATGGACCTTTCCTGTGTTACAAGTGGCACACAAGAGCTGTCTGCCATCAGCATGCTCTGTGCTCTCAGCAGTCCCAAGCCAAAGCCCCATGCTGGTTACCTCCCCTGTTCAGCCTCAGATTGATTCCAGCTGTCCTCATATGCATGACAGGAGACAACCACTATCTTCACTATGCGTGTCACTTGAGCTTCCCTATTTGTTCCATCTCTATTATTAAGAATACACTTCTCAGCTATAAAAACAGAGGGGTTGGGGGAGATAAGCATTAAATGTGCTACTGTACTTATCACAAAACACTGTGACGTACATAAGGCCATCTGGTAACACTGCAACAGGATACAAACAAGATTTTCAAAGGGAGTTTTAGAATACATTTTTTGTCATTGGGTTTTGTTTTTTTTTTTTTCTTTTTTTCTTTTTTTGTTTTAAACTACAATGAATAATCTCAACCCTGTTCACGGAGAATTAACGTTAAAAACTAGTACATCATATATATAAAACTCTGTGCAACTGAACAACAGCAGAACAAAAAGTCAACACAATTCCCTAAAGCAGTTCCAAAGCCTGAAGAGTTAAGACATGCTAGCCAAAACAACCCACAGCACAGCTCGAGGAGCCCAGAGCACACCCAGGTATTGCACCCCGGCACACAGCACACACCAGGATCCATGCAGAGCCCATCTTCACCACCTTCCTTCCTGTGTTCCAGAAAATAAGGAAAAGAAAACAAAAAACAGCTTCCAGTTATTGGTATACAGCACTGCTGCACGTCCTGCTCGAGGACGTGGGCTCCAAGCAGTGCTTTGCAACCTCCCTGCACTGCTGACAGTCGGATCCGTGTCTCCATTACCCTCCCTGTTTTCCAAATGCTGACCATTGCACCTTCTGGCCTCAAGAGAAAAAGTTTTAGGAAGATGAAAAATAAAATAAAAATAAAAAAGCCTCAATTTTTGTTCCGCGCACATAAATCTGTTCAAAGATGCATTGAAGACACTTCTTTCCCCAGGAAGATGCGGCATACAACAACACATTGAAAAAGAACCTTTGGCAATCCTTAGCCCACACTGTGCTACAACCAATCTGAGTGTTTCCAAGAGGAAAAAAAGAAAAGCCCCCCCAGAAGCATCCACAGCACGTGCAAAACGTTTTAAAAGTGGCAACTGCATCGTGCAGTGTTTGCTCTGAGTGCACAAACCTGGAAGCTGCACTGCATCCTGAGCACACGTCCCCTGGCAGTGAATAGGTGTGCACACGTATGTTTGTATGCAGAGAGCTGTGTGGAAACAATGCAGAGAGGAAACAAGCTGTACAAGTTTGCTTTTTTAATTAGATGCCAGCGACGGCTCTGCAATTAAAGTCTTCTACAACATTCTTTGGAAGGGGAGGGGAAATGAAAATCAATTCTAATCAGCTCTCCTGTGTTTGGTAGAATAGTTTATATGAACCTGACGTCTTGCTGTCTGCAAAGGGAAATACATCAGCATGCACATCCAAGCAGAAGCATGGGGCCCTGCCCAGCTTTCTTATCCTGAAAGTCACTTTTTGGGGGGGAAAAGGAACAAACAAAACAAGGATGGTGACAGTCAGCAAAGCAGCATCCTCCAGAAAGACCCAACTTCCTGCACTGAACATCTTCTCCCTTATGTCTGTTTGTTCTTTGCACAAATCAAGAATAACACTCCTCAGTTCTAGACCTACCAGAGACCCAAAACCAACACTCTCCTCCTGCTTCAGGCAGCACCAGGACAGTCAGGGAATCTGAGCAGAAGGTCTGACAGCGATGCACAACACAGAAACAACGCAGCACTGCCATCAGTGCAGCTTTGCTGCCCTCAGATTGCATCCTTAGGACTAAAAGCCAGCCACAGAGAAAAGATTTACTTCTATTTTCAGGAATATTTCTCTGTTTGGAACCTGCTTGGTAAGGCTCCTGCAGAGTCCATAGGCTTTGCTCACTCCAAGTGGAACGCGGCGTCCGCAGATGTCAATCCAGGAAAAAGCCTTTGGCAGTAACAGCCCCAAAGAGCTGTGTAAAACAACTGTCACCACGTTTTATCTTTTAATCTTCATCTGACAGCCTCTGATTTCAGCAGATCAACTTTAGCACGGCACATATTCACTGCCATTCAATTTGATGGCAGTCGCCAAAGGCTCCACATTAAGCAGATTTGCTAACACTGTTCAGACTAAACAGCAGCCATTGTCAATTACTGCTTAATTAAACTCAAATCAAGCCACAAAAATTCTTGTTTAGACAAGATGTACCACCCCTCCTTACAGCACCCCAAATAGCTTTTTAAGGAACACGACTGCAATTTTAATGCATTTTCATCTGATTTTCATTGGATTTTCAATTGATCTGCTGAGCATAAATCCTGTGAGGCTCAGGCTGCCTGTCTGCAATAAGATGCTCCAAAACTGGTCAGACAAAATAAACCACCCACAGCCAGGACCAGAAGATCAATCTATTTCCTACACAGGTGAACTAAGGAACAAAACAGAACAACATTGTTACAGACACCCCAAACTCACACATTGAGTTTCAAAGCATCTGGCCATTCCGACAACGTCCCTTAACTACTGATGTAGTTTATTTCATAGCTGACAATACCAAGATAGCATCTTGATAACAACACTGAGATGTGTCTTGTAAACAAACACGTGTTCAAAATGGAAGAGGTTAAGTGGTAGAGTAAAATATGAGTAAATACAACAAAAAAAGCTATAAAACAGTAGCAAAAATTAACTAAAAAATACACTGATAAACCACGGGTGGCCAACAGACCGTCAGTTCTATGGGCTCCAAACCCAGCACAAGGAAAATGCTACAGAAGTGGAGCAGAACTCTGAACCCAATGCTTACCTTGGAGCTGCCTGGGGGGGCCAGGGCAGCTCTGCCACCCAGTCCCAAGCTGCTGAAATTCTTGCACCCAAGTTGAAGTCACAGGGGATGGGGGATCTGACATCATGCAGCGCTTTGTGGTGGAAGATATGCACAAAAACAGCCCTCATTTGTGGTTAAAATGAACACTATCAAAAACAAGAATCCATCTGCTGGATATCCAGGGCCTGAAAAAACTATGGGGAGAAACGTATCCCAAACTACTGACCAGCCAAAGCCTTTCCTGTGATAACACAGACTCCTTTCGAGCAAGGGTGCACAGACACTGAAGCCTTAGGACACACTGAGGGAACACAGTGAACTCCCAAATTTGAGGAGTTTCATCACTTCCTGACCTGCAGAATGCAATGTGCCAAAGGCACTGCGTGGGAACTACATCCAGCCAGCAATGCTGAGGACAGACTCCTGAAACAAGGCTCTGGGATTCCACTCTGTTAAGGAAGAAGCTTTCTTCCACCGCCCTCATCACCGCGATCGCGTTCTCTGAAAACAGGAAGGTGGAACAGGGAACGTTGTATAACTGCAGGGGATTATCTGCACAATTCTGCTTTCCATGGATTGTCTGCTTGCAGCTAGTGGCATCCTGATGGTTCAGGTTCTCAAAAAAGACAGACATAGCACAGACAGCAGCAGCAGCGCAAGCTTTGCAACTCTGCAGTGCTATTATACAGCAGCAGTGACATTTACAAGAGATTTCCAGAAGCAAGACAGATGTTCAGCTTCCATGCTCATCCAGTCTAATTCTACCACCACCTATGAATTAACCAATGCAAATACTATCAAAGCATTCAACAATACCACAGTTACTTCAGCAACATGAATTGCAATGTAACACAACGTCTCTGTAATGCTGCACTATTTTTTAAACCAACATGGTACTATACCCATATTACAAACTGCTAACGTGATAATTAAAGAAGAGCCTATACTAACCCCACCTTCCCCATACTAAAAACAAGTTGCAATGAGCTGCAAACTGCTCCTGAAGTGAGCCAGTAGAGCACCAGCAAGTCACATCACCAAGCTCCGAGGAATGTGATCCAAAAAAGCTGGCAGTTCTATGCTTATTAATAAACATCTGCTTAATGAGGCAGCATATATACAATATTAGGTATTATCTTAAGTGACCTGAAGTGGGGAAAACGTCAGCAAGCCTCTCTCCCCGTGCCCAGACTTACAGTTTGCTTTCCCAACTGCCTCCTGAGGTTACAAACCCCATACGGGACTCCTGTTTTCCAAGGCAGGTGCCTAAGCAAAAGCACTCATCCTCTCACATCACCTGTCAGGAATTTGGACACTACCAGGCTGAAATACAGAGAGGCTGCACTTTCATAGCAGCTTTCCCTAAAGAAGGTGTTCCTGAAGGTGAGCGTGCATCTCACAGCTATGGCAGTGCAATCTGCTGCAGCTACTTGGAGAACAGCATGAAACCAGGCCAAGCAAAAACTGACAAGCTCTATTAGTTAGCATTTGGTTCTCTTGCATATCTATGCTGAAAGTGATACAGTTCACAAAAAGAATTAAGTGCACGTGTGCACATACACAACTTCTAAACTAAAACTTGGCTTTTCTCCATAGGGGACAAGGAAAGGGAAGCAATTAAATTGCAAGTCTTTAGTGCTCATTAGTCATTTTTAAACTCTAATCCTAGTCTGCAATGTTGCTCTCAAATCCACACACACATTGGGCATAACATTGGCCAACCTAACACAGCCATTAAAAGTGCTGCTATTTATACATAGCTATATATATTTTCTAGAGCAAACTCATAAGCTATCATGCAAACCAGAAAATTCCACATGCCTGCTCTTAATTATGATCTGCAGGTTTCTCTCTGCATTTAAAAAAAAAAAAATAAAGTCAATATTGCACATTGTCATTTTAAGAGCCACTGGCACAGGAACTTTATCCTGTATCTGCTGATGTCTAAATGCAAAGCAGTATCACTCCTCCAATGAAACTCAACAGGAAGACAGTTCATTACACGAGCTCACTCCCTGCTACCAGCACCTGAAATAGGCACGCTCTTTTCTCCCACTTGGCAGAGGACTTTCTGGATGAACAATGCCCAAAAAGCAACTCCATTACCCCCACTCGTGTCGAGGGTGCTGCATCAGAAACATACAAAGTGGTTTATTCAATGCTAGAATATAGAGAGAACATCACTGCAGTAAGTTAAGTCCTGGGTATTGTCATATGTATGCTTTAAAGTGAATTCAGTCTGCAAAAGTGGCAAAAGGAAAACTGTGGCAAGCCTGAGCTCACCGTTTCTCCATCAAATGGGTGCGCTATGCAAGAAGCACACTGCCAGCTCCTCGTGCTGTTAAGGTACAGCCTTCCTCTGCTCATTAAACCTTCACAGCCAGCCACTGGGGACACCAAAGGAAGGAGACGGCCTCAATCTGTTTTCTAGAAGGTATTTTATCAAGATTATCTTATGTCACTCAGCTCACAACGTGAGTGGCAAACGGAAGTTGCTGCCTGACAGCAGATGCCCCAAAGCGGAAGGGCACAGACTGAGACCTCCCATCCGCGAGGGCAAATCCCTCTTCTTTCATTCCTCCATTCTCTCAAAAGGCCTCCTGAGGTTTAAAAATCTAATTAAAAAAATGTCATCAGTGTTTCAAATGGCTCTGGAAACTCGTCTTGTATTAATTCACACACACGTGGCCACCAAGGAAAGAAAAGCAAGTGCAAATTTACAGTGAGGCGGATACCCCTGGTACCTCTGTCAGCTAGCGGTACACATTAAGCCCAACTTTCTCAGGGTCTGAGTGCTTCCTCGAATAATAATACAAAAAAAGCCATAGATTTAAAGCCAAACTCGAGAAAAGAGCTGGGAAAAGCTTCTCCACTTCAAACTGTGGGATAAAAAACAACAGTAAAAACACTCAGACATCGGCGTTCTCACCCAATGCTTGGGGCTGAAAACGCAGCATCAGGCAGCAACCTCACAGATAAACCCTCAACACCTCACGTAAAATCCACCATTCTGCTCATCTTCCAGCAGTGAGATTACAGGTCTCCGGCACAAGAAATGTTTGGACTTCAGCATTCAAACTTTCTGACAACTGAAAAGAACCGATCCCACCATTTGTTTGTCTCCAGGCTTTGCCCCCTCGCTGAAGGAGGGCTCGGAAGCATCCAGGAGCCAAGCACAGCAAGGACGGGCTGCCTGCATGCAGTGTCATTGAGAAATTGTCCACATCTCAGAAACACAGCCATGGAGTATGCCTTGAAAATTGCTACCTGCAAAGAGACAAGATGTTTTTACAGCAGATAAGATGCGGGCTGTTTTGCTGCTGCAGAAGTTATCAGGCCCCAAGGCAAAGCTGAGTGCACGCACACACTCCTTTCCCAAGCATTTCCTGCAATGCCAGCTTCGATCGTGATTAAATTTCTTCTTGCCAAGCACAGGAAGCAGAAGAACAGAGGTTTTCCAAGAGTCACAGAGAAAAGACTTCTCTGATGCTATTGACTGCAAACAGTGCAGACTCAGTTACTGCAACACCAATTGAAACTCCCTTTAACCATAGTGAAGTCTTCCAACCAAGGAGGGAAGAGACCGGAGCTTCAGCTCCTATTAAGGCATTTGCATAAAACATTACCAATCTGGGTCTTCAAAAAACAGGAATTTTGCAAAAAAAGGCATTTTATCTGGGAATGGCAAAAATTATGACTGCTGATAATCTCTGTGGAATTATAAATCGCTCTTTTACAAAAATCGTGGTTAAATATAAGTGTCATCTCTTTTCCTTGCTTGCCAATATGTCCTTTCCCACCAGTTCGTGTGCTATGTCTTCTGCAGATCAGGGGAAAATGGGCCAGGGGTAGAGGGTCCATCCAGTCCAGACAGTGTGAATGGGCCGTGACTGTTCAGCACTGATGGAAACTAAGAGACAAAACAAAAGTGGTTGAGAAAGGGCATTTTAATTCAACGTTCCTCCCTAACTGTGCATAAAGAAGCTCCCCAGGAAACAAACAAACAAACAAAAAAACCTTTCAAAGAATCTTCCTGTCTTCCCCCCCGACTAATTACTTTTTAAATGCCACCACACCACAGATTGCACAACCCCAGCTATTACAGCCAGTGCTGCAGGAGGGACACAGACTGCAGCCTCTGCGCTGAGCGCTGCCTATGTCCTAAATTAGTCATATCACAAGAAAATGACTTTATACAGGTTGTTGGGAAACAAAGTCCTACGTTGTTCTTCAATCAATGATCAGCTGTTTGCAGAGAAAAGGGCACCAGGTACAAAAAGATCCCCTGAATGAAAGGAAACTTTTTAGTACTTCAAACTTGGAAAGACTGAGCAACCAAAGCATGACATATTTCATGACATATCATGAAATGCCTACTGCTTAACTGCCTCACCTTATTAAACAGCAAATATTACTGCCCAAACTTGCCATCAGATTCTTGGGCTAACAGATCCCTACAGGTCTTCTGAAGAAAGCACTGACAAGTATGGCTCAGAGATGGGCTGAACTTGCTGGAACTTACCTGAAAGAGAGTATTAGCACCTTGCAACCTTGCAGGACTGAGAGGAGCAACTGGGCTGAGGGTACTCCAGAAATGAATACTGGAGAGCAAGGGACTTGGGGTCAGCAAGATGGGAGTCTGCAAAACACACAAAGACAGTCAGTCGTGTGAAAGCTGCGCTTGGGAGTAATGCACTGCATATGTAAATCTGGCCACAGTCATCCAGCTCCTCCAGCTGCAGAGGGCTGGATCCCATTTTAGGAACTCCCATTCTCTCCTTCTGCCTCCTCCCACCTCCTCCTCTTCCCTTCAAACCCCACCACAGCAGCAGCAGCCATCAGTTTTCCCTCCCCTTTCTTAGCTCTCCTCCCTGCAGCTGCCAAATCCTGCTGTAACCTACAGCAAATTGCCTCCTCCTGCAATTCATATACAGCACCTGCAAGTGACTTTGGAGAAGTGAGCTTATGAACTTAAAATGAGCAGAGTGGGCACACACACATGGACTGAGTGACATGGGGGACGTAAGCTACAACAAAAGAAATGCACACCCAGCTTCTGAATGCTCTGGATGCTCCAGGTTTACAAGCCAAACACTTTGAAGGGTTCCAAAAGTGCAACTGCACACTGTTTTTCTCCTGTCTTCAGCCATTTCAATTTTCTATCAGCAGTTTCCCTGCAGTTTAACTCCAATTTATTACAGGAAGGAGATTAAATGTATACAGAACAATATAACAGCATAGTTGGATTCAGTTCTCTTCCAAATTTTCCATGAGGAACAAAAGCTTTCCTTTCCCACGCGCTGAGAACAACCAAATTCTGCAGCCATTGCCATCACATTAAATCACATTATTATGGTTTTAACGGCTACTAAATCAAGTGAAAGAACACTGCTGAACACACACCTGTTTAAAGGAATTTCAGAATCAACCTGAAGGATTTCAGAATGAGCCTGAAGTGCTTTGGAAATAATTCAGTGTCACTCTGGAACTCTTACAAAGGATCCTTACAGTGCTGGTTTGGTTCATCTGCCCTCCCTTACTGCCTCACAGTGTAACAGAACCACTACTGCCACTTTAAAAAAAAATAAAGGAGGTGGGAGAATTACCTGGGAGAAAAGTGCTGGAGTAAGAGAAGCCGTGGGGAGGGAAGGGCTCAGTATTCCCAATGGACTTGGATCGCTGCCTGTAATGACGAGAGTAGGAGCCAACTCCAGCCCTTTGGGTTTTTTAGATCTGGAGAGGTGATTGGCAAATTCCTTCTCCAGAACAGATGAATCCTGCTCTTTGGGCTCTGGGGATTGATGCTGAAGGCTCTGAGCCTGCTCCAGCTGCTGAGAAGCCACTGATTCTATGTCCGTGTCAATGTCCAGGTCAGGATTAGAACTCAGGGGCGGCGATGGGGGGGTGGAAGGAACTTGCAGAACGGGAGAAACCGAGGATACAGGTGGAGTTGGGGTAAAGCTGGTGGTCAAGTTTGGCAAAGGTGCTGGAGCTTCAGGGATAGTTAACTTGGGGAGAACGAGAGTCTCCAAGGTCTGCAGAGTTTCTTCTGATCCCATGGGAAGAGAGGATGCAGTTGAGGTGGCAGAAGCAGTGGATGTAGCAGAGACTGTTGAAGTGGTGGCGACCAGGGGGACGGACGAAGGCTTTTTGGAGGGCATGGTGACAAACTTGATGACAGACGGCGTTGGATCCTGAGCAGCTTTCTTCTCTGTCAGTTTCTCAGCCGGATTCTCAATCTTGATGGACCTGAAGAGTTTTACGTTGGAAGAGTTCAGGGAGTTCAGCGTAAAAGAGGAGTACAAGCCTGAGTGGATGTAGTCGTTGCGGCTGGAGGATTTGGCACACGACTGAGCCTTCTCCTTCCCACAGCTCTCCACGTCCTTTGGAGCACTGCTAACCTCTGCAAAGCTGCTCAGTTCAGGCTCTCCTTCCATCCGGCCCACGACAAGTGGATCCATTTTTAAGATCTCCGGATAAGAAACAAACTTGTACACAAACTTCTTACCGTTCACCTTTTTAATGATATTCTGTGGGTAAGAAGATAGGTATTGTCAGCCCTCCTTTAGATTCATTTTCCTGCTACAAACTCTGCCTAAAACAGACTGAGGAATTCAATGGTTTGTCATCTTTCAACAGAAATTCTTTTTTCTTTTGTTTTTAACACACTGCATTCTTGCAATTCAGTTTTCCTGCCAAAGTATCATTTCCAGAGCTCACAGACACACAGGTGAGGCTCAACCTGACCTCAATGCACCCACAGCAAACCCTAAGACAGCAGAGCAATTCTGTTTCAAATACTTAAGATGATCCACTAGGAAACAAAGACACCACCACTGAAGTTAAGGTCACTGCTCTGGGCACTGCAAGCATAATCTGAGAGGAGAACATACAAGATTAAAGCTTGCAAGGTTTGTAGAATTGATGCCTAATACATTAAACCAAACCACCCTTATTCTTAGTGAGATGCTAATAAAAGAAAGCAGCTGAACCGTTCAGCAGAACGTGGGCTTATCAGTTATCTTAACATCACAAACTCTGTCAAACTTGCTTAGCTCCTCACTGAAATGCCACACACAGTTTGGGCCACAGAGGATGCTGATTTACTGTACAGCTGTTATTAGTGAGACCTCACGGTGCAAAGCCAGATGAAGGAAATTGTGCTGCCCAGTCTTAAACTCCAAGCACTGCACCCCACAAACTGACAGCTACTTCAGAAACCTCTTTTTTTTATCTCATACACCCACATAACAACAGTTGTGGGATAAATGGCTTACTGGAAGGTTATTGAAATGAAGGCAGCAATCCCACACTGTGGTTCTGGTTCAGCTTTTTGACACCACTCGTGTTCTTATAAGTTCTTTGAAGAGACATCAGCTTCAGAAGAGAAGCACCTCACCCTGCTGGACTAAACTCAGCCTCCTCAGTAGAGGTGCATTTCTGAACACAAGAATGAAAACAAAGAACCTGTGAGCTACCATGCTGGAAATCCCTCTTTTGACAGCTCCTTCATAGAGATCATTACAGAACAGGTTTCAGTGGTTGGAAAGGAGAATATTACTCACAGAAGGATGATAGCAAAGGCATAAATTAAAGAGGAAAACAATCTTGCATAAAGCCATCCAGAAACTTAGAAAATAACCACTGGGGAGGAATCAGGCATGAGGATAAACAAGGGGAAAAAGAAAAACCTCTGAACTTGAGTCAGTGCACCTCACTGAACTCTTGGAGCCAGAAGTGACACCTCTCCCCTTGAACAGAATGGAAAAGGAAACAAAGCTCATTAGGCAGAAGCTGGTAAGATGGATAAGGATTTCAGGTGGATTTATGGACTCTGTTACCTTCACATAATAGTATCTGAGAGCACGGCTGAGTTTATCATAGTTCATGCTGGGTTTGTTCTTGCGGATTCCCCACAGTCTGGCCACCTCCTCTGCCTGCTGCAGTTTGAACTCCCCGTCATTGGAGGTCCAACAGATGATATTCTTGTTCTGAGGCTCTTTCAGGAGTTGGAGGAGGAACTGCCACAGGGTGATAGCACTGTCCATAGCAGTAAGCTGAAACGCAGAGACAAGGCAACAGATTAGGAACTGTGCATCTTCAGTGTCTCCCTAGAAGGAGGGTGAGGGCACAGAGATGTTATTTCCAAAGGCAGCAAGAGTAAAAAATTATTAGTCACCAGTCGTGAAAGATGTTCCCTGCAGAACAGGGAGGCTGAGAGCCAACTGCTATCGTCTCCTCCCACATGTCAGTCCTTTTCACATGGGTTATATTTAGCCTCATTTAACTAAATCAGGTCATTTTGGGTAAGTTGCAATGAGTCATTACCCAAAAAAAAAAAACCCAACAAAAAACCAACCCAAAAAGAAAACCACCCCAATTCTTAGTTGTTCCGCGTTCACCCATTCTGAGTTGTATTGAGGAACAGCTCAGGTGCACCCAGGTGAGATCAAACCTCCTCCTCCTTTCTCACCCACTCACTTGCAGCCTCCTCCTCCAGCTGCCTGAAGATGTCACTGTGAAGAACAACCCAACCTTCCTTCAGTTCACATTTCAAACGTCCCTCCCAACCAACCCCCAGCCTGCTCTCTCATCTTTCTTCTGCAATTTTCATCCCTTTCAAGCACCGACTTGGCTTTTCAAGTTTTCAAGGCTGAGGTCTTTTAGGACCAGTGTCACTGCAGCACAGTTCTGCACTGCAGGAAGGATGTAGAGTCAGGGATGTACAGTACAGGAGGGATGTACAGTCACCAGTACAGAGATGGAGGTCATTCCCTGACTACATCAGCCTGTATGAGGTGATGCTTGCACCAAAATTTAAGTGCAACACCAATAATCCTATAATTCCGATAAGGAATTAGAAACCAGGCTGTGAACTAAAACAGCTAGAATTATATTCACGCAGCATCCCATATGGATTCTCTTATCCCAGAACACGTGGCTTCTCTCCATACAGCTTCAACTTCTTCCAGTGTAACAACAACAAACAGGGCTGCTCTGCAATAAGAGCCTTCCCAAAGATCTACGCTGGATGCGCGCCCTGCTGCATTTCCCCCTGCCCCAACCCTCCATAAAGGCCAACCTAAATGGCACAGGGGCTCCTATTGGGGTGAATGCAGCTCTAGACACCAAGTGCTGTTGGCAGGAGGAGGCTCTGAAGGCTCACAGCCCCAGCAAGGACTCGTGTCCGTGTTGCTGAGGTCCACGCGCACGCAGGGCTAAGTTTGAGATCCAGGCAGGACTGCCAGTTTGTCCTCATTACCAAAGCCTTTATTCCAATCTCGTTACTGCCCAGCACTTAGCCAGCCCTAAATAAGGAAGAGAACAGTCTACATGTCAGAGCCTCAGAATCCAGTCAGCCCTGAAAAAGGATTACTGCTGACAGTTTACACAGGACCGTGCATTCCTATTTTAAATCAGGTGCCCCGGGGCAGGTATTCTTTTTGGGCAGAGCCCATTGCATTTAACCTATTTTCACAAATACCTGCCTGATGGCACACTGACACGATGTTACATTGATCAACTGGGTTAAATTGCTGCAATTACAGGCAACAATCTCAAAATGAAGGACACCCACACCACCCAGTTATGCTGGCCTAAGGTGCTTTCCTCGTTAATTACTGATGAGTACAGCTCTGCGCTTGCCCAAATTAATTGCTGAGCACTCTAAGAAGACATCAGCTGCTGAGCTGGTCCTGCAGCACGGAGCTGTGGGGCAGGGAATGGAGTTAAAGCCCTTCCAGCTCTCTGCTGTGCACTTTGCCAATGCCATTTCCTACCGAGCATCACCAGCACAGCCTCATTATCCTGTCAGGATGATGCACACGCACGGGGTGTTGTGTAGACATAAGGACTTGATTCTACCATTCTACAGAGCTGTCAATACCCGTGATAAGTGTTAGCAGAGAAAGAGCAGGAAAATGAAGTTGAGTGATTATTCCCACGCTACGTTCATCTGCAGCAGCTTCAAAGGCCCATAAGCAGCGCTGCACCAAACAGCGCCGAGTGATGCAACGGGAGGCAATCACACAGAAATTAGATTAGCAGGACAATATCAGGGAGGCAAAGGCTTTTTCTCCTCCTAAAAACCTGTGATGATTGCATCCCCGAATTGAAACGCCGTGTAATTTCAGTGCTGTGCTTTCCTTTAGCAAGAAGCACTTTGCTGTCATTATCGGAAAGCTCTCCAACCTTACTGCAGTCACATCATTGCCTGGCTTATGGCTGGAGCAGAGCTGAGATGCACACAGCCGACACGACTGTGCTCCCCTGGCACAAACAGCAGCACGGCCTGCATTGAACAGAAGGACAGACTTTGTTAAAAGCCACCTTCAGAGCAATGTGCCACGTTGTCCTGAGCAGCAGAACAGCAGGGCTCCTCGCTGGCACCACAATCTCTACACACAGCACAGCCTTATGGCTGAAGGAATCCTCCCCCCCCAGGGGCACAGCCATGACTACAGCAAACATCAGATGAATCCAGCTGCTACCAACACTCCTGGAGTCACAGGTTTCAGCACTCTGTGCCATTCCTTCCATCATTTCATCAAGGATGCAGCACGGCATGGTGCACGGACAGGTTGTGCTGCAGATGAACGCCCCTCTTCATTCATTATTTATTGCACACACCTACAGGAAACAACGGAGAGACACCTGAATGCATCCAGGAGCTTGTCCTGATTAGATAGAAAGGGAAATAATAACCCTGCAACCTGGCTAAAGCAGCGGTACAGGTGGGCAGGTACAACCTGTCCCTTCGGAGACCTGGAGCAACTTGGGAAGAGTAGCACATCTACAGGAGAACGTGGTGCTATGAACAAAGGCACATCTAATTTACCTTTATTAAACTTGCCTTGATAAGGAACGAGAACACAAAGAACTGCTGCTTCTCCAGGAAGAAGTGGGAGAAAGTAAAAGCAAACCAAAACATCACATGAGATGTACAACTAAAAGCAATGCAGCCGACCTGCCTGTGACTTCAGAAAACCCAAAGGATGCATTCAGCATCAATTCCTCCTTCTGCAGCTGGGGCAGGAGGATGGGAACCCAGCACCCCACTCTCACAATGCTGAGATGCTGCTCCTCTTATGGCTCCTATGGAACATCTCAACTTCTTCCAGATGCACGGCCCTGCCCGTGAAAGCCATCAGTTTGCAGCACAGCTCCCCGTCAGCAGAAAAGGCCTCCTTGTCTGATTGCTTTTCCTTCAAGATGATTGTGCTGATAATTACAAGCACGCCACTGAAAAACTGCCTTTCAGCTGAAGGTTATTTGCCTTGCAAGAGTCCACGGAGAAGGAAAAAGGTCTCGCATGAAAAGACAAAGAGGGAATTAGGCAGACAGGCAACAGCACTGTTTATGACAACAGCCTTCCCACTTCTGCACCATTTGAGTACGAGGAAAAAATAGTTGCTAGAGGCAGAGGGCAGTTATACTTTGTAATGAGTATGCTAAAATAGAGCACTATTATTGTCTTGAGATCTTCTCTGACGCCTACAGATGACCCTTGAAGTACACAGAGGAGCTGACAGCATTTGGCTGCACTTTTCTAAATAGGAGCGCTGCAAAGCGGAGCTTTCTCGTGTTGCTGCCGCTCTGTTTGAGGCCTTGACAAAGGTACAAAGCCTCACGTTTACATGAGAGCTGGGACACGAGATACGCATCTTTTCCAGCAACTTCTCATCCATCTATGTCACAATCCGTGTGATTGCAGAGCCTCGGGGCTCCGCATCGTTTGCGGCAGGCAGCGCGCGATTGCTGGGTGGCACGGCTTCGGAAGTGGCACAGGGCAATCTGTGCTGCGGCCACAGATTTACTCACTGTTGCAGAACAACCTTCAGCATTCAGCCCCGAGGGAGGCGGAACCCAGGGGAGCTCCAGCAAGGCAGGTCTGTATCCCACCCTCACCCCCCCCCCCCCCCCCCATCTTCGAGGTCTTCTGGCACATTTCCTGTGTTTGACTCAGCCCTGAGAACAGCTCGAGTAATCCTTCGCCTCGGCATGTTTCCTTATCAGCAGCTGCAGGCTGATGACTTCTGCAGATGGACTGATTACAGCAGTCAGGGCTGCAACCTCGTCAGAATCCCCCACACAGGCAACACACAGTGCAAAGGAGAGGGAGGAAGAAGGCTGTCCCGCATGGCAAGGACGAAGCCATCACCTGCAGGCACTCCATTGGCACCCACACGGCTGCCCAGACACAGTGGCACAGAAGCAGCATCTCCAAAGACCGGAGCACAGAGAAGCAGCAGAGCCGCCAGTTGACAATGCCACAAAAGATGCTGCTCAAAGATTGCCAGCAACAAAACCAGCGCTGTGTATTTGTGCACCGACCACAAGGCACAGACATCTGCCGGGAGGGAGCGAAACCACTCTGCACGTGCTCCTGTTCAAAAAATCATTCTAATTAAACAGCAGCTATAAGTCAGAGGTGGTTTTTGGGACCTCGTGCTAACACTGCAGTCAGACGTGCAGCAGGTGTGCAGACGAAGCCCTTGCGTCGTGACAGGAAGCTGCACTTGCTGCCTTGCTTTGCATGGGCACTCTGCACACAGACAGAAAGCTGAGCTGCCTGGGCTGCACTGTGCCATTCCCCAGTGTTTCTAATGGCTGAAGATGGCCACGGCGTGCAAACAGGAGGAATGTGCAGACAATAAACCTCCCCCCCGCCACGCCACAGTTGTGAAACACTCCTGCACAGACACGGCCTTTGATGGCTGTTCCAGGAAAACAAACAAACAAATAAAGAAGCAACACGGAGCACTGAGATTAAAGGAGATCTCTGGAGGTCACAGGCCCAGACAGGGTTAACCTCAAGGTAAGATCAGGCAGTTGGGTGTCTGCAGCCAAAACAACAAGTAAATAGCCACTCTATTCCCCCTACTCCTTTTATTGTAGTAAAAGGACAAGAGCTGCAACATCACTGATGAAATACCTAATTAAGCAGTCATCAACACACAATCAAGCAACAGTTTCATTAGCGCAGCACTTGAAATACCCCATTACCAACAAATCTTTCAGGAAACACTTGCAAGCCCCTGGGAAAGTGATTCACCTCAACTCTTACCTTCAGCACTTTATCAATTTCGATTTATTTTAGTGCATACAAAACCAAAAGTCAGCTTCCCTCCCCCCAAGGGGGGGCTGGCAACAGCATCCATCCCTCACCAGAAACACTGTAAGGCCTCCTTAACTCCTTCTGTCGCTGTCTTGGTAGCTTCATTCCCAAAGCCAAAAGCCCAAAGTTGCCGCATGTAAGGAATTCACCTAAACCTGCAGCTTGCCAAATCGGTGCCTCCATCACTAAGTACATAGAAACTCCTTCCAAGGAGCATTCAGACCACAAAAAGCAGGTTAGAATAAGAAAGAACAGTGAGAAAACAACTCCAGGCTCCAACAGGTTGCAGCCCTCCCTCAGCCCTGGCAGGAAAAAGCAGCACAGCTCTCAGGGCAGGAAGCAGTGGGAAGGAAGCACCAGAGGATGTCCTCTCGATAAGCACTGCTCCTCAGCTTCCCTCACCTCATCCCTCTCCAAGTCCAGCAGTCCTATTTACTTAAACCAAATGCTGCGCTCCATTTTGCACTCTTGGCTCAAAAACTGAGCCGTGAGTTTATAAGAAACCAAGGCGTCAGAAAACATTTTGAGCTTTGGGAGCTGCTTGTTTCATCGCTGTTTTGTTTCATCATTTTACCTCCTGTCTGAAAAAAAAAAATGAGACCTTCCTACCCCCCAAGTGAGCATTTTCTGGTCTCCACCTCTCAGCTGCGTGCTCAGGACAAATAGAATGGCAAACTTAAACCAACGCAGAGCCTGTGATTGGTTTCTATCACTGACGTGACTGTTTCTGAGTAAGCCACAGAAACACGTATTTCAACGAAAATGCCTCTTTAAGTAGATTACACGCTTGCTTCCTCCTTATTTGCCACCACAACGGGCTGAAGGGAATGTTTACCAACAGCAGATGACACTGGCTTCGATAGCACCGCACAACAGCATCCCTGCTGGGCAGGCCTGCGCATCACTGAGCCCCGAACAACAGGTCCCATGCATTCTGCTGACCCTAACCTTATTAGCGACAGGAAGCCTCATTTAAGATGGAAAAGGTTTCCTTTCATAATGTTTATAATACACTCAGCCCGGTTGCTATGACGATGGAACAACTCCTCTCTCCAAACAGGCTCTGGGACCCTAAAAATAAACAGGCGGGCCGAAATCACGACGGCGCAGTTTGTAGGGAGGGCTGTGCTGGTGCAGGCAGATTAAGGGGGGGGGAAGAAAGCAACGCTAATGACCAAACTCTGCACCCAAAGCGTGCAGTTCTACGGTTCTCTCTGCGGCTGCTTCAAAAACAAAGCAGCCGAGCTGAGCTGATGCTGCGTGGCCCCCAGTGCGATGGGGCAGGCTGTAGAACGGAGCGGGTTGGAGGAAGCCTTGGCCGTGCAAAGGAGGTGAGCGTTGTGTAATGGGTGCGTAAAGCCGGACGGGTGTAAAGAGGCGTGCAAATAACACGAGCAACAGCGGATTTGCATACTTTCTCCACGGATTCACCCATTGATGTGGGCAGCATCCGCCCATCTGGCGAGGAGAGGAGAGGAAAAAAGGCTGAGGGAAACCGTGGAGGAGTTGGGAGGGGAAAAAAAAAAAAGAAAAAATATATAAGATAAAATATAAAAACCCGAACGCAGAGCGTCGGATGGAACTGCAGCCTCCTCTCAACTCACAGCACCGCAAACGTCGGAATCCCCAACAGCACAACGGTACGGCGGGTCCGCGATTCCCAGAGCCGCGTTCAAAGCGGGTCGGACAGAAAAGGGACAGAAAACGGACCCAAACACCCCCTCCCCCCACCCCGCACCGCCGCTTTCCCTTCCCGACTTCCTGACCCCCCCCCCCTCCCCAGCCAGCTGCCCCCCCAGCACCGCTCCCCTCCCCCCCCCCGGTCCCCCCGCCGCCCCCCAGCGCTCACCGAGGAGGAGCCCCGCCGATCCCCGGACGTCGCGGTCCCGTCGCGGCGGGCAGGTGCTGGGAGCGGCCCCCCCGCCGCCCTTCATGGCCGGGAGCCCCCTCGGCGGGCCGGGTGCCGGACCCCCATCCCCGAGAGGGAGGAGCCGGGCGAGCAGCGAAGGACAGCGGTGCGGTAGAACGGGAGGAGGCGGCGGGGAGCGGCGGCGCGTTACATGGCGGGACGCGAAGCGCCAACCTCAACGCCGCGGAGCCACCGCGGCCGCCGTACGCCACACTTCCGCCCACGGCTCCGCTGAGGGACGCGGAGGGTCCGAAGGCGGCGACCAATCCCCGCGCAGAGCGGGGGCGACGCTGACCAATAGGGGAGGGGGGAACCGCCCACCCGCCGCAATGCCCCATGGGAAGTGTAGTCCGCGCCGCCCCGCGCTCGCAGCCATGTGCCCGCAAGCCGGTTCCAACGCTGCCGCTTCTCGCTGGGTTGAGCCCCGCTGCTCACGGGAGAGAGAAGGGACCCGGTCACGGCCGGGGCGGGATGCCCGAGCTGCTCAAGCGGAAGGTAAACGTGGAAATAAGTTTAAAACAAAGAAATCGCTGTGACACCGTCGGTTCTCCTGGCAGAGATGTGGCAGAGGGGAGATGGAGGCACTCCTAAACCAGAAAGGCTGAAGGTGTACCCGAAAATGAAGAAGGTTGGGAGAAAAAAACAAAACTTTTCCAAGGGGTTGCGGAGCAGGAAGAGCAGGGACACAGCTCACCTCTACCAAGAGAGGTCCAGCAGGGCAGCCCAATGCCATCAGCTCTTCCAGTGCTGGTAGTGATGATGAGGAGAGCTGCCTGTGATGCACAACCCACACAACAACAGTTCTGCCCGAGCTCAGGCACAGCATGAGGCCGCTTCGAACCATCAGGGTTGGAAATGGTTGTTTATGGCCAACCCTAGGAGCACAGAGGAGAGGCATTCACTGTGCCAGCAGAAGGGGTGGACCCTGGGTCTCCTAACTAATCCCCTCTGATTTCATTTAGGGCTGGTAACAAATAGGGAAGTATGTCTACTTGGAAATCATCTCCTTTTGGAGTTTCTGGTGAGCCCTGATCTTTGGAAAGCTAAGCTATTCCTTATTACTGCACTGTGACCACTGCCTTTCTTGTTAAGATTAAAGGCAACTATCCTCACAGAGACAATAAAAAAGAAGGGGACAGACTCTTTAGCAGAATCTGTTCTGATAAGGCAAAGAGAAATGATTTCAAACTAAAGGGAGGGACAGTTAAATAGGATGTGAGAGAAAAGCTTTTTTTCTAATAAGTGTAGTGAAGCACTGGAACAGGTTGCACAGATTGGCGGTGGATATTGAGCCTCTGGAGATGTTCAAGATCAGGCTGGATGGGCTCTGAGCAACCTGACCTAGCTGTTGATGTCCCTGTTCATTACAGGAAAGTTAATTCAAAGGTCCTTTCCAACTCAAATGATACTACTCTGATTCTACAATGAAAAGACCACTGAGATCATCTGCTCTGCTTGGGAAAGCCCGCCTGGATCACTCCCTGCAGACATCTTCTATTCCCACACCTTTCCCGTGGTTCTCATTCCAGTAGCAAAAGCACAACCCTACAAGCACTCCTAAGGCTGAGCAGAAGTGATGGGGGATCACAGAGAGCAGACAGCACACACACAGCAGGAGCCTTAATCACACTGAAGCTCATTAAAGCAGCCCATGCACACGCACTCCAGTCCCCAGGAAACTGCCCACTGTGGTCAGCTGCTGCTTGTTGCCTTGGCCTGCAGCAGCACACAGATGAGTGGTGATTGCCCTGAGTTAAGCCCTAAGAAAGCACACTGTGGACCAGTTGGAGAGCGGAGATTTCCCTGTTGGATTTGGCATTGGGAGCAGCAGTGAAATGCCACAAAGGCAGAGCTCTCCCCAACGCACACACAGCCTCAAGATTCCCACCCACTGGCAGAGGAAAACAAAAAACTAAGCTGCACTCCACTGTCAAACACCACGCATGCCAAAACACGCAACCCTCCGCTTTCCAGATACGTGCCAGCAAGAGGTGAGATGTGTTTGTACAAAGTCCTCCGTGCACATTTCACCTAATTGCCTTCTCACAAACCTGACTGCTGCTCATTTTTTGTTTGGGATGTGCCATCACCCCAAACACACAAGAAGGCGTAGCTGAGATCCCAGCTAAGCCCAAGCACCTCCAGCTGCAACCAGTGCTGTTGCTCTGAAGGCAAGTTCTGTGTTGTTACAACCCATCTCCTTCAGCTGGGCCCACTCAAATGAAGTGAAAGGACCAAGGTGGGGAACGACGTTTTATTTCACAATCCCTGTAATAGCATTTACTGCTCAAGGTACAGGAGATGGAAAGGGAGGCGAAAGCCAGGAATATAATGAAGCTCAGGGAATCCTGGCATCACAGAACCTGAGGTGTCACTCAAGGTGTCATCTGACCACAGCTTATGGGGATGAAGCACAGGGTCCTTCTGCAAAGCATGGGAAGAAGGGAAGCTTTTAAACCAAGCTGCTGACCATTATCTATTTACTGACATATGTACACTACTCCATCTGACAGGGAGTGTGAAAAAGAGTGGGCAGGGAGGGGAAGCACTGCATCCCCTGCACTACAGGTGACTCAAACACAACTAATGCTCCACAAGTGATGTGCTAACAAACCTTGGGCTCCCTTGGGCTCCATGCTGACTGCTTGCTCTGTTTGGAGCTTGGGCTCCTTCAGCCACCACGAGCCAGAGAAGCAAAGAAAGAGGAAAATAAAGACAAGTCCTGAGCTCTCTCAGACTCTTCCTGTAGGGTCACAGATGGGAGGTTTGCCAACATCTGCTCATGTGTACCTCAAACAGAGCTCAATCCGTTTGTTTGGGGAAGGAGGAGCACCCGGGTTCACACATGTTGCTCAGAGCTCCTGGATCCGGCTGCTTTCTGCCCCAACCCCTTCCACTTACCATCAGCATAATATCTGCCCCCAAACATACGTGCTCTGATAGGAAACCATGTGTGAGCTGCACCCCAGAAGGCACTGCAGGCTCTCCCAGCACACAAAACCCTCCTGCACTGTGCCCTGCCATCTACGTGGCCTCAGCTGCAGCTCAGTGCCTGTGACAGCTTCACTGAGAAACAGCCCCAAAGGGTCTTTCCTAGAGAGGGAGAATAAATTTCCTGCTTTGTGCAACTCTCATTTTGCTCTGCTTCCCCTGCCGTGGGTTTGCAAGCGAACGTGGGTTTGTTCCCATCTTAGACAACATCACAAGGGGGAAAATATGTAGGACAAAGGGATGGGATGAAATAGCGCAGGCAAGCAGGCAGGTCTTAGAAAAAGCTCATACGTAAAGATGCTTTAAAAAGAAGCACTCAAGCAACAGTGTTTTAAAGGGGAAGAGACAGCAAAAAGAGAAGTCAGAGAGGGGCTGCTGGTGAAGGTCGGTTGTGTTGGGGTACAGATGTTCAGATGTCATAGAATCATTAAGGCTGGAAAAGACCACCAAGTCCAACCATCAACCCCTCCCCACTGTGCCCACCATTTTATCTGAATTGTTGCCAAGCTGGAGGCAAGGACAAAGCTGGGAAGTGAAATGTAGCTGTTGGCTGTAGGAAAACACCAGGGAGCCCAAGAGGAGAAGCGCAGAGATTGCAAAATCACCTGAAAAAGAGAAATCTCACTGCATGGCTCTGACTTTGCACCACGTGTGGTTGGTTGAGATGGTGCTGGGAGCAGAGCTCCCCTATAAGAAGCTATAGGCTGCCATAGGAGCTGCAGGGCCACCATGAGGACCCCCATCAGTCCCCTCTTGTCCAGCCCAAACAATCCCACGGACCTCACACCTCCTGCCTGGACTCAGTGGGGACACACACAACGAAAGCTCATCATGCAACCATGGGAACAGCAGGTCTGGATGTTGCTGCCCACCTCATTGAGATGTGCCAGCTTGTTGGAGAGGCCTTGATGGTGCTGGTCATCAACCTGATGGGTTTATAGCAGAAATCTGCCCTCACCAGGCACCCAACACACAGCAGAGCTCCCTTTTTCAGCCCTTTGCACAGCATCATCCTCCACGTCCCTCCTGCACGCCCTGGGACAGCCGTGCTGCCGTGGGCTGCAGCGTGGGGCCGGCGCTGCCTGCTGCTATATCCAGAGTAAATTCATCCCTGTATCCAGGCGGACAGATTTAGAAACGTCGCCTGAATTTCTCTTTGTGCTCTTCCCACATCCTGCCCTGCTACAACTCCTGCCTGCTTGCATTTAATTTCCTAAAGAGCAGCGCTTAGCAACCCGACAGCCTTCTCACTGCAAGCGGATCCTCCCATCTCCTCCCATCACCAGCACGGCAGACATGCAGCCCAGCTCAGCACAGAGCTGGGCTATGACCCAGCAGCCCCAGTGACACAGGTATGAGATGCTTCTCAGCACCTCCAGCATAGTTTTATCTGTGGGAAGGCAGAAGGGTCCCCTCTTCCTCGTTCCTCCCATTGCCACAGCTCTCATCTGCACTTTCACAAAGCGTTTCTGCTGCACAGTAATATCCTCACTGGAGCAAAGGATGGGTAATTACAGAGCCTTCAGTAAACCTTCTAAGCCAGTCATCCCAAGTCCCCAGAGGGAAGCAGGTGAGACTATAACACACATTGCTCAAGAGATATGCATCTGGAGTATTTTATTTTATAAAAATCTCTCCCCTCCCTTTGCGGTCTGCTTAAAAGAGATGGCAAAACAAACCAGGTGAGCAGCAAGCCAGCACCGCCAGCACTCCCAGCCCCGTCTTCCATGGCAGATCCACCCCGTGCGTCTGCTCAGCAAATAGCTGCTGCAGGAGGGAGAAGTGCCTGGCACAAAGGCAGAGGCACGGCTCTTCTTGCTCCGGTTTGGAAAAGCGCCTTTCCCAGTTGCCTTCGGCTGCAAACAGAGGGAGGCAGGATGGGGCAGGTCCAAAACGAACAGGGAGTGTGCTGGGAGAGTCTGGATGAGGGAGAGGAGCAAAGAAGGGCAGATGAAAGCACGAGACGGGCATGAGTCACGTTGGCATGCAGCCCCTGGAGAAAGCCCTCAAGGAAAGGGCATTTAGTGAATTCCTGGTCAGGTAAAAATCCACCAACACAAAAGGCAACCAAAAATAGGCCCTTGCATACCTGCCTGCCCTGGCTGGTCATTCAGAGCTCAGTGTTACGATCGCTCAGGAGGTGTTTCTTGGGCACGGGGCGGCAGCAGGAGCGTTCAGTGCCACCTGTGTGCCCCATAGGGGAGAGCTGTGGCTGAGGTCACGGGTGCTACAAGCTCCCACGGAAAGAAACCCCGCTGCAGGCAGCAGCTTTCTGCTCAGACTTATCCACACCTAGCCAAGGACGGAGGAGTTTCAGCCAGCGTCCAGAATCCAGCCCTCCCAGACCTTTGGGGAAGGCTTGGCTCCGAAGTTAAGCAGCTCCAGTGCTTTCTGTTGTAACCCCTGCTCAAGTGCCTGGGGACCTGGAAAGCAATGCAGGTGTTCTCCTACAAAAACATGCAGCAGCTCCTAAAAAACAGAGCAACTTGCTGGAAGCCAAAGCAGAGTTCCATTAGCTGTGGCTTGCACACAGGAAAAGACTCAGGGGAAGCAGACCCTTCTTTTTGATGCCTGTAGCCCCAAACATCCTAGGTGAGGAATAAGTCAAGGAGTTTAGGCTCAGCTTTAGGTGGGGGAACAGGGTTTGGCCCATTTCCCCATCCTTCTTCTGGGTTCATCCCAACTCTCCTCACCAAAGCAGCAGCTCGACACAAGGACACAAAATCCTGCCCTGGAAGCACAATGGAATAATGGCACAAACACCGAGTCGCAAAGAGCCTGCAGGCATCAAACATCAGCCTGAGACACGCAGGCAAAGCCACGTAGGAGGGACACAGCGCCTCGCTGGAACTCCTGACGTTCATTCCTTGTTTGTATAAGCACCTAATTCCCTCCCAGATGTTTGCAAAAGCTTGGCAAGCTGGCACGGGTAGCAAAGAGTTGGCCTTTAATTAACCAGAAGTTAAATACAAAGAGGACGTCAGCAAGCTGCAAGTCGCAGCGCTCCCCCCAGCCAATGCATGCAGCTCTCCCGCATCCACGCACGTCGGTGTCTCTGCACACAGATGCTCCTTCAGCACGTGAAAAAAGGGCTTTGCTGCTGGTGCTGCTGCTTACATCCCTCCCGATCCCTTCCTGCCTCTGCTGACACCACGCACGTCCCTGCTCGCACCGCAGCAACGTCACCCTGCCCAAGGACTCCAATAGATTTCCGCCACGTGGATTTCAAAGCAACAAACCCTGAACTCAACCCGTCCTTGAGGAAAGCTCCAACACGCATCGTTTGCTACGACAAAATCATTTCTCCTCTTCGGCACTCCTTTCGTTGCCACCAGGACTGCTCCTCGCCGGGTCAGCCCTACATCCTGCTGCTGCTTGTTTGGCCCCTGTGGATCCTCACGTGCTTGGCCAGGTGGTCACTGCGGGCAAAACGCTTCTGGCAGGCGGCGCATTGGTACGGTTTGACACCGGAGTGAGAGCGCTTGTGTCGGGAGAGCTCGTCTGAGCGGGAGAACCTGCGGGAGAAGGGCAGCGTGGAGGGCGCAGCCGCTGTGCCAGGCAGTGCACAACAGCCCAGGATCCTCCTGGAGGGAGCAGAAAGGAAGAAACCTCTCCAAGGAGTGGTTGAGAGATAGGAAAGAGAGGAGTGCAGCCACTGAGATCTTGCTTTCTGTTGGTTCACCTGCTTCCTTCCTCTGTTTTGACGCTCGTGGGAAGGAGAGCTGGTGGCCCCAAGGACAGATGCTGAGAGAACTGCTCTTTGGGGCATCAGCTCAGGCTGGCAGGGATGTGAGGACAGAGTTCAGAGTGGCAAGGAGTTCCCATTGCTTCACACGTCTAGCCAAAAAAGGCACTGCTGTTGAGAGAAGCGGCTGTTTTTCCTAAGCACGCATTCTCCTTGCAAACATCTCCTTGTTTCTCAGAATGGCAGCGAGTTTTCAGTGTCAGGGCTGGGAGAGAGGAGCAGCCTGCAAGCTGGCTTAGCACAGAACACAGAGGAGGAGCAGCAAATGCAGCCAGCCCGCAGCAGAGGAGCAGAGGTTTCCATGCCGATGTGAATTAACTGAGGATGCAGCAGCGAGGACTGCAGCAATACCTAGTGCTCACACTGCTTTTGGCTGTGTGATATCCACACCTGGTGCAGATCAGCTGCAGCACCTGGAAAATCCCTTTAACCACATGCACATCCCTGCTCAATTCTCCTGCGCCCTTCTGCTTGGCACAGAGCTCCAGCAGGGAGCAAGGAGGTGATGCTCAGCCCTTCTAAAGTGCCACCTCGATGAGGCTGGGAGTTGGTGGGACTGCAGCATGCTTTGCATGTCCGAGTGCCAGGGGAATGCTGGACAGGAGGACTGGGCAGGATTTACTCCTGTTCTGCCTCTACGGAGCCAACACAGATGGCAGGAGTATTAGGATAGAAGGGTTTTTCCATCTGGCTGAAACGTGCCCACGCAAAGAAGCACAAAGCGAGGAGCTTCAGATGTAACCCCAGACTCCCAGCAATAGGATTTCACGCTCACACCTGGTACAGCAAACATTACGTTTGCCCTTCAAAAAGCTCTGTGAGGATTAAATGCACCCCAAGGACGTCCTCAGCTCATCCACACAACTACTTCTTTTCCAGCTCCATTGCAAAAAGTGAGTTCCAAAGTCTCAGCTCCTCCTGAGACAGCAGCCATCCTCCACTGTGCAGGGAATCAAGGCAGTGAAGTGGTGCCAAGGCGTTGCACAAGAAACCAAGGAAGCTCAGTGCTGCCAGCACCAGTTTTCCTTGTGATATCCTGCTGAGGAGAAGCACTATGCAAGACCTGAGGACTGTTAACCCTCCTTGCCAAAGGCTGTGCTGAGCATCCTGCCCCTCAGGACAGGCATGTGGTACCAGGAAGAGAGCACAGCAGCAGGAAGCAATCAGAGAAGGGCAGGGTGGTTTATTTAGGGAACGGAGATGAAAGAAAGCAATGCTGTGCACAGAGCAAACAGGAGAATATGCACAAAGGAGCCATGCTGCAGGCCCAGAAGGGGGGACACAGGCAGGCAGGGTGGGCACACAGCGAGAGAAAGCAAGAAATGGCTGAACCAACATGGGAAGGAAGCAGCAGCTCCTGTTTTCTGGGAGAAGAATTCATTGGAAGAGCCATTTTTGTAGCCCAGCTGCACAAACTACATTGCCAAAGAGCGACTCAGAACACTTTTTATTTCCCTCTGGGCCTCCTTAAGGGTCTCACCTGCTTTTCCCCCCCCCCCATCCACAGCTCCCACTTACCGCCAGCTGCAGTCGGGCCAGGCACAGCTGTAGGGTTTCTCCCCGGTGTGCCGGCGGATGTGGGCCTTCAGGTGGGAGCTTTTGGTGTACACCTTGCTGCAGCCCAGCTGTGGGCACTTGTGGACACGTGTGGGGGCTTTTGGACACGCAGGGGCTGCTTCCTGATCCTGCACACCCCCCAGCATCCTCTCTCCCATTGGGTTGGGCAGCGGGGCGATCCTGATGTACTTTTGGTCCATGAGGGTCACGGGAGGCTGGAGCTGAGGAAGGAGGGACAGGTTTTGTCCCTGTAAGCTGATGACCACTTGGGTCACTCTGACAGCAGGCTGTGCCGGCAGGCTGCTGTTATCAAGCTGGAAAGGCTGGATATGGAGGACAACAGGAACGTCTCCATCAGCCGCTGCCTGGTTGCTCCCATCTGCTGTCCCTCCAGGCTGGGAACCATCTGAGCCATCTGCTTGAAGTGAACGTCCCTCAGAGCCACCCGAACCGGTCTCAGATTCAACCTTCCCTCCAGCCACGTGCTGCTCGCTCTCTCCATCCTTCAGGAACTCAGCTTTCTCCCTCAGGAACTCCTCGATCTCCTCCAAGGTGGGGATGAAGTCCTGAGGAAGGCGGCAGCAGAAGTCGGGCAGCTGGAGGTGCCCCTCGCAGGCAGTGAGGGGGGGCTTCTCCTCCTCCCCATCAGCCTCTGGTAGGGGGAGTGGGTCGCCTTCATGGCAGCCAGTGCTGCCCTCCAGGAGGTGGTCAGGGCCTTCCTTGGCGCCGTGCCTTGGCAGGAGGGATGGCGGCATGCTGTGCTGCTGGGACAAAGAACCTGAAGGGGTCGGCAGCTCCTGGCTGCTCACACAGAGCACCGGCCGGCCCACATCCCCCACCTGCACCGAGCTCCTGCTGGGCTGGATCAGGAGCCTCTGCACCACCTCGGCTGGGGAAATCTTTGCTCATCTGCAAGGGAACACCACCAAGGTTATTTCCAATGGGAAACAGGCAAGAAAACTCCAGGCTTTGAGTGTAACAGACCGAAAGAAAACAGCAAAAGCAGTCAGTGGTCTTTGTTTGATAATAAAGATGCTGCGGCTCAAAAAACACACGCCAACACTCTTCCTATGGAGGCTGCTAAGGGCTCGATCCCTCCCAGAACCAAACTTCTCTGGGATGTTTATTAAGGCAAAACTACACAGTGAAACTCTTCCACCTGCACCAGAGGGCAGGAATGTGCTGCTGGATGGCAAAGGCCGACGTGTGGCTCACAAATGGGTGTTAGTGGAGATCCAGAGGAAGGTTTTGGCTTCTCCAAACATTGGCACAACGACAACCTAACACAGACGTATCACAACCAGGTTCAAACTAACTGGTTTGGGAACCATTAATAACCGTGGGAGCTGCCAGGGAACACATGGGCACCGCTGTGCTGCACCGTGTGGTGCCTGGAGGGGCACTGAGCACATCCAGCAGGTCAGCCTGCACTGTGGCACTCCTTCAGAAAGCAGTGCAGACAGACACAGCCCACCTGGGGTCAGCTCAGGGGCCCCTGAGGGCACACAGCTCAAAGCAGATGGGAATCATCACAGTACTGAGACACCCAGTGAGGCACGGCCCCGCCTGCCTGCTTGTCTTGGACTTTTAATAAGGAAAGTGAGTTTTCAAGAGAAAGAAAACCGATGCCAAAGTCACCTAGGAGTGTTTTCCAGAGTAAACAAGTCCATGAGATTTCTGCAGAGCTGCAAACCAGTTGAGCCAGTCCTCCTTATCAGTGCTTCCTCAGGGTCCTGCGAGCTGGGAGAGGAAATTTCTGAGAAGCAGCCTGGATGTAACAGAAAGGCTCTTCCCTGAAGAAGAAATAATCCCCACCTAAGCTCCCCGTTTGCCCAGAGTTGCACTGCGTCGCTTGGGGCTGCACACAGCCGTCCCCAGCACAGCTCTGTGCCAACAGGTTGTGAGGAGCAGAGCCAGCTGTGCTCCCATGCGAGGTGAGGACGGGGCTTGGACGAAGCTCAGCCTGCAGGCTGCGTGTTTTCATCACAACACAAATCCGTGCTCTGAATCATCACCTGAAAGGCAGCACCAAATCGCACCCTGCCTCTGTTGCAGCGTTCTGATCCTCTGATCTCTGCTTTCTGACCCTCTCATCAGCTCCGTCTGCATGCTTCAGAGGCTCTCAAGAGCCTTCCCCCTCTGGCTACCAAACACTGCTGTTTTCCAACCTGATTTTCCACCTTGCAGAGCAGCTCAGGAAGTCTTCATCCTTTCAGAATGCCCCCAAGGATAACTGAATTACACCATGAACTCCGCAGCTCTGAAGGTTTATTTAGTATATATCCCACAAATCCAAAGCCAACAGTTCTGTTGAGTGAGCAACACAAACAAAAGCACAACCAGAGGGCAGGAAGGTCTGGGGCTCAGCAGACCTGGGCAGGTTTCCTGCAGCCTCGTGCAGCTCCAGCAGAGCTCTGATGCCCTCTAAGAGCAGCAATAGCAATGCCCGACCTCTCAGAGGGCAACTAATGGGGAGCTCCACTAATGGACATCGGGGATGTGTTACAGATAGCAGTGACTTATCAACCTGCAGAAATGCACATCCACCATTCTGTCACCCCAGATGAAGCACTGCAGTGACACCGAGGCCCCACTTTGGCCTTCAAGCCAACGTGCTGCACAAGGTCAGCGCTGCTGCCGAGCTTCACCTTGCATTTCCACCCCTGTAGCTGCTCAGATTCCCAGGAGCGCTCAATCACTGCCTGAACTCCGCAGACGTGCAGCTCTCATACAGAGGGAAAATCACGGGCCAAAGTCAGTGTGAGCGGCGCTGAATGACCACCCCAACTCCGCAGCTCCACAACCCCGACTTACCCCGGGGCGCAGCCTGCCCTCCCAGAGCCCTCGGGACAAAACGCGCTCAAAGGCTCTTTATAGCGGTGCCACGTGGAGCAGATCCCGTCGAAATAAAAGGATGCCCCCCACGCTCCGACCCAGCCAAGGACACGCGGGTGTTTGCAGCCCGAACCGGACCCGGCGCATCGGGAACGGCCGGACCCCCCCCCCCGCCCCCCCCCTTCCTGCCCCATTCACCCCCCGGCAGCCCCTCATCCTCACCTGTTGGGCTCCGCGCTGCCACCGCGGTCCCATCGCCCAGGGGCGGCTCCGCGCCCGCTCCGCCCCGCGGGGGTTCGGCTCCGGGGGGCGGCTCCGCGTCGCTGCGCCACTGCGGCCGATCCCGCAGGAGATGCCCCCGGCTCTGTTATCTTATCTTTTCCTTTTTCAGCGTTTCAGAGAAAGAAAAGGACGAGGGAAAAGTAGCCGTGCCCTAGCAGGTAGCTGCAGTCTGCACCGGAGTAACAGAACCGAGAGCGTGAGGTCCCCGCGTGGAGGCAAACGCACTGAGCAGGGAATCGCGTTTTCCTCTGCTGTCTCCAAGCACTCATACGGTTTGATGGTGACAGAGGTTTGGGGTCAACTGTTTTCAAGCAGGTGAACAGTTCTGAGGCTGGAAGCGCCCTTGTAGGAAATGAGGTTTTTCTTGTCGCTGTTTGCACGGCAGAGACCGGAGGACACTCATCTGCCAGAGAGCACCGTAAAGCCAAGGAAATGAATGTACATTCCTCTGCTTTGTTAGAGAGCAATTTGAGGCTGAACAAAAGCTCTCCCAAGTCTGTGCAGGACAAAAAACAAACCAACCAACCACAAGCAAACAAAAACTCCTAAACCAAAAACTGAAGGCGTGTGGTTGCTCGGACAGGGCAGCTCATCGCTGTCTGTGGGAGAACACCCTCGGGTGCCACTTGCTTAAATACAAACCTGAGACACGGGGTAAGAGCTGATATTACCGCAGTTCCTTGCAGGAATTGGGGGAAATCTCAGCTGTTTAACGATGTTTAACTGCTGTTTAACGCAGCCGGTCGACGACGGCCGGAACGCGGCGCCGCGCTCTGTGCGCGCGGAGCGGCAGCGCTGCGGAGCCGCCGCGGTGATGGCGCCCCCTTGCGGCGCACGGCAGTAACGCACAACGTCCGTCCGTCCGTCCAACACCTTTAATTTCCTCCTTTACATAATAAAATTATAACAGCCTTCTTCTCGCATCGTATACAAAATATTTACTCTACTGAATAAATAAAACATTCGCGTCTCGCAGACAGTATGTGATCTCGAAAGGAAAAAACAGCATCAAACGCTCTTCCCTCGCCCGGAGAATCCACAGCAATCATCTCCTGTTAGAAAATACTTTCTCCCTTTTCCCCTCCACATCCCAAAATCACCACCTTGCAACAGGAAAGGAGAGGCACAGTGTGGCTCACCCAAGCAGAAGTGCGCCTACAGAAACAGAAGGGCTCCCAGCAACAGCCTCTGAGAAGCCTGCACCCATATCTATAAATTGTACACCATGATCAAGTCCTAAGGAGAATTCTGTGCTCACACTGGTTAGATCAGTAACAGTGTGCAAGGGGTGTGCTTTTGTTCACCAGAACATACCTGTGTCCCCTGCTGGGCTGTGTGGGATGCAGACACAGGGAGCTGGTCCTAGCAGCACACTGCTTACCCAGACAGGACAATCTTATGAAGAGAGCAGTTTCTCAGTACGTATCCTGGAAAATGCCTCTCCTTTAAGCCTCAGTGACATCCTGACCTAGGAAAAAAGGCTTTTGGTAATGATCCAGGACCAGGCTGCACACTGTGGTTTTCTACAGCGCTCTCTTGCAGACAGCCCCCATCTGTCTGGGTTTGGGCTCCCGCAGGGGACAGGGTTTGCAAAGAGCAACGGGCTTTGGCAAGAGCTCCTCCCTGCACCCATCTGCCCACTGTGTTGGGAGCTGGCAGAGGGCCCAGCAGATTTCTCCTGTGTAATAGGAGGGCAAGGAGGAAAGGAGCAATTACAGGATCCGCAGGGTTTCACTCCAGCTGAGGAAATGGAAAGAAGGGGGGAGAGGGAGCTGAGAAATCAGAGAGCCTCTTGGTAGATATAACCAGGAGCTCTTCTCACACTTGCTGAGCTGACTGGAACAAGAGCAGCACAGCCAGGATGTGAATGGATGGTGAGACGGGACCACATCTCTGCAGAGAAGGAGTTGTGTCACCAAGCATCTCCCAGGTCAGGCCAAGGTGAGACACCAGGCACTGACCTGGAATGAAGCAGCAAGAGCAGCTAGCCACAGCCACGGGATCAATGGTCTTTTCAGAACATAAATGAAGGAAATGCAAGCACCTCCCTGGATGTGTAAGATCAGAGTTGCCACCAAGACCTGGGCACCAAAGCCTTAACACAAGGCAGATGTGGATGGGTGATCAGAGGGCTTGAGTGGAGGGCAGAGGGCAGAGCGGAGGCCCCAACCAGCATGGACTGACCTCAGGCCCTCCAGCTCAGCATGCAGCACCCAATGTCACCACAAGCCACTCCTGGTACATCACTACTCCAAAGCCACCTCTGTGGATGGGGGAATCGGGCAGATTTCAGCCCTCCGCTCTCGAGGGACAGCTATGAAGTTAAGGATGAAGAACTGCACCACGTTTGGCTCTGACACTGCAAACCAAAAGATGTTCAGAGCAAAGGCTGCCAACCCCCTGAGCCCACTGCTCTCTCAAGCATCACTTGGATGTTCTTAACGAAGCTCTCAAGGCCCTCATCATCCCACCTGCACACCTGGGGCTGTTGTGGAAGCACTCTTCAGGCACTTCAACAAATGGCAAAGCGTTCCAGCAACTCATGCAGGGACCTCTTTGAAAAGGTTACTGATCCCTGCGAGCATTCAAGAAGTGCTGCACCTTTGGTAGCGACCTTCTGCCTGCAGGATTTCCCCCTGAAGTCTGGGGTGGACGGAGACCAGGGCTGGAAGCACACACACAAAACCGCTTCCGTCAGTGCTTACGCAGCTGCCAAATCCATTCCCAAAACAGCTGCATTTCAGCACACGGGGCTTCGTGTGGGAAAGGGAAGCTGGTAGGCATATAATTTGAGGAGAAATAAAACAAAAAGTCACCCCTTACGGGAAAGATGCGTTTAAAGCAGTGAGGAGAAGCCCTCTTAGGACCCGCCTGCAAACAGCAGGGCAGCAATCTCACTTCCATGCCAAGTAATATTCTGCCACCACCTTGCAAAAATAGCAACATTTTGCCCTTCAGCAGTGCCTCACCAGCACATCTCACTGCCCACACACCTCCACTGAAAACTGGTCACAAACACTTTGTTTGCAGCTGAAACTGAGGGCTGCTGAGTCCCAGCCCCCAGCCCTGCCTCCAGATGCCTCACTCTGGGCATTGCCTGCACCATTGCCTGCACCATTTCAGAACCTATGTGCTAACTGCAAGCTGGGATCTCAGCTCCTGCTCAGCACAGGGGTGATCTCTGAGTGGCAGAGCATTGGTGCAGCTGGTGCACTTGTCTCAGGCCAGCAGGAGGTGACTCACATCTGAGGGCTGAGCAACCCAGCAGCACTGGTCCCAGTGTTATGGGATCGAGAGGCACTTGGAGCAGATTAGAATTTGATGAGGTGTGTTTGTCCCCAGATCGCCTTCATGGAGATCTCTGCCTGTTCTCCTCCCTCACTGCAGGATTGAACCCTCGTGATGCTGCAGCATCATTCAGGGGTCGGGTTTGGGGGTGCAGATCAGTCTGGATGTGGTAGGAGGCGCTGGGAGAGAGCAGGCAGCTGTTCTGGGCACTGAGAGAGAGGTCAGTTATCCAGCTAAAGGAAAGCTAAAAAGAATCATTCTTAAAAAAAGAAATAAAAATGTTAAGCAGTCCTTTCCATCTGATGCAATTTGGTGCCTAGGTAAAAGATAAGTCATCTTTTGGAATCGGTCCTAAGGAAACGTTCCCTGTTATTCCAGAACATGCCATAGTGACTTTTCTCCTGGGTGGTTTCTCCCTGTCAGAACAGACACGCATCCCTCCTGCTCCACAGCCAAACCTGAGCTCCCCTCCTTCTTCCCAGGTGAATCTCCTCTCAGTGTCCTCTTTGAGGAAGCGTTACTCAATAAGTTGAGTACAGCTGCAGCAAGTGGGGGCAGAGGATACATCCATCACTGGAAGGCAGGAGAGCCAGTGGCTCTTCCCCCCTCCCCACACCCATTACTAAAGGAAAAGCCCGATTCCTTCCTCCCCCCAGTGCAATCCCTTTGGTGTTGGCTGTGCACTGCTTACTTTTGAGAAAGGCACTGTGTGGAAAGCACTGATGGCCCAAAGCACGATGCCCCCAGTGCCTCCTATTTACACCTGAGATTATCCCTGCCGCCCCTCTGCCATCCCCAGCCCCAGAGCAGCACTGGGGCTCCCAGCAGCAGCACGGGGACAGCACAAACAACATGGAGCATCCCACAAGCAGCCATGGGGATGTGCACACCCCTCATCTGGGCACCCACGTGCTGCCCCCGGTGCATTCACCATCACACTGAATACTTGGCCATGTCACTCTTATCAAAGACAACTTTGGTTGCAAAGTAAATGGCCACGAGGCCAAAGCTGGCAGCTGACACCATGTAGGCAGTCACCGACTGCGTAAACTGGACGATGGACCCCATGAAGAGAGAGGGGACAACCTGAGAGAGGAGGAAAGCACTGTCCAAAATGGCCAGGTCCAAACAGATCCCTCGGCCTGGAGGAACCGAATCCGGCTCGCCCACCATCATCATCAGTGAGACATCACAGGAGGAGCTGCCACACAGGGCAGAGCTGGCAGCTGGGGGAGAGGAGGAAGAGGAGGATGAGGAGTAGAGGCCCCCGGAGTGTCCGTTCTGGTAAGGCAGCTTTTGGCTGGAGAGGTGGCCTTTGGGGAAGGATGATTTCTTGTCCGATCGAGCTGCGTCTCTCTCCTCTTTGCTCTTGTATTTATGCAAAAACACCTGGTGGAAAGAAGGAGGGCACGTGAGGAATGAGGAGGAAGGGTGGAGGCCATCGAGCGAGGTGGGGGGTCGGGGTGGGGGGCTTAGCGTGTGTGAGGGAGTGAAACCACCCTGTGCTGGGAGTGCTGGGTGTGCTGCTGCAGGTGGGAGAGCCTGGTCCACGTGAGATGGCCTCCAGGAGCCAGCATGGCTCTTCCCAGCTGGCACGGGGCTCAAAGCAGCCCTGACTCACAGGGAAAGCAGCCAAGAGGTGCCTGTGCTGCGTTGAAGCAGAGCACTGCAGCCCAATGCCAGCCCTGTGCTTGGGGATGTGATGTTTCTGAGTCCTGGGCTGTCACCTACCTGCTGGGGAGGTGACAACCTGAGGTTGAGGTGCTCTGCTGGGATAGGAGCAAAGGGGCAGAGTTTGCATTGGGAGCATCACAGAGCCAGCCATCTCCCCCCCAGCACAAGGACAAGCCTTTATAAGCAGGCTGACTCCTTAACAACTGGGATACAAGGGACAACATCAGTGAGGGCACAATGCTGGGGGCTCAGCTCTGCACAGAGCTCGAGTGAGATGCTCTGCCCACTCAGGCTGTGCGAGTGGGGGAAGAAAAGCCTTTTCCTTCTCACCTTCTTGTGCCTCACTGCACCCAGGCTGTGTGACCTCTGGGGCATGGCTCACTGCAGCCATGTGAGTGCTACTCACAGAGTGTTTGGATCAAAAAGCTCTCCGTGTGAACAGCAATAAATAACATGCAGTCGGGTGCAAAAACGTTGCAGAGCCCTGTAATAGAACCCCAGGGTATTTGCAATTATGCACAACCACTGGCCTGTATAGGGTAGAGCAGATAAGGAAGGACGCATTCAACCGGTGTCCGCATGATGAAACAGAGCAAACAAAGAAACTGAAAAGGAAAAAACAGAGCTTGTTTGTGAGCAGAGAACGCTGTGTCCAGCTCCAGGGCTCAGAGGGACTTGCTGAACGACCCTGCCTTGTGCAGGAGGGACAGGGACACAGGCTGCCAGCTTCCCCAGCCCCATTGCAGCCACCCCAGAGCTTTCAGCAGCACTGGAATCCCCCCAGCTGCACCCAGCCCTGCCCCAGTGTGTGTCAGCACCAGGCCATGGCTGCACTTCTGCAAGGCAAACAGTTTCAGGTCCCATCAGAGATGAGAAACCAGACGGGAATTTCACAGAGCAGGAATCAGCTTCCAAAGGTTTTCCTTGCAACAGCCAGGCTTTGCTCAGCTGCTCACTGCACCCTTCAGCCCCTCGAGTCTGGGCTCAGAAGCACAAACCCAGGCTGTCACATATCTCACATGGAGCACAAAAGTCTGCCCACGTGGCTCCTGCTACCACCAGGAAGGGCACTGTGTGATCCAAACTTGGATGTGCCCCACATTTCCAGCCTTTTGCATTGATCCTCCCAGAATCCTAGAATCCAGGTTAGGACTTCAGATGCTCACAGGAGTGAGCATGGTGAGGATATATGCTCTCAGATCAGCCCATGTAATACAGCACACAACCCAGGGGCTGCTGCCACCATCAGCAGCTTCGTCTCCCTCTACATTTGATGGCAAGGGGTGGCAACAAGGAACCTCTCCCCAAGCCCATGTGTGAACATTCACCACGCCACTCACCGTGCCCTCGGGTGCTGTTAGAACATGTGGGTCTTTTCCACCCATTCCAGACAAGGTTTAGTGGCTATGCAAAGATGGGAGGGCATGAAGCAGAACGGAGTGACTTACAGAGCCTGCACACAGCAGGGAGCTCCAGCCAAGGTGGGCTGGCAGCTGTCACCACAATCCTGCACGGGATGGGAGTCACAGCTGCTCTGGATGCCCCTCTGCTGATTCAGTTTGGGAGCAGTTCAAATAAATGAAAGGTGAAAAAGAAAGAGAGGGAAGAAAGGAAGCAGGGAAGAGGGAAGGCAAGCAAACATGATGATGGATTTCAATAGTCAGAGGAAAAAAAGTGATGAAGGTGGAGAACATCCTGCATTGGGATGCCTACTGTGGGTCTCCCTGCAGCCTGCTGGAGCTGGAGGAAGAAGGAGAAGCCTTCAAGCTAAGACAACAGAAAGACCAAACCCAGCTGTGCCCCATCTCATTGTACTTGGAGCTTTTGCCCAACAAGCAGTTGGATGAGTGGCCTTTGCACTCACAGCCTGTGGGGTTTGGTTCTGCCACGTCCGTAAGAGATCCCAGCCAAGCACTCCTTTATCTCCCTGTTTGGACACAGTGCCTGCTGCAAATCGGGACAGGTTGGTCAGAAGCATTTGTTCAATGTGAACATCTGGATGCCTGCAGTGAGAACTTCTCCTTATTTCACCATGGGGATGAAAGGGCTGCTCTCAAGCCACAAATTAACTGTGCGTTTGCAGCACAAGAGAAACTCCTATTAATCCTGTGCACAACTCAGGAACCTCCTAAGACTTTCCCACAAGGATATCATCTATGGGATGGCATTACTAGCTTTGGTGCTGGTGTGAGAGGGGTTTCAATGTCTGTACTTCTTGGAGCCAGAGGGATAGGAAGAATCATAGTTTACGTTTCACTGATCTTCATTATATGGACAAAAATTGTAAACGGGGCCTCGGGTCAACAATTCTGAGAGCACAGAGGGATGCTGGACGCCACTTTTCATTCGCTTCTCTCTCCCATCCTACTCCCACCCCAATTCTTCACACTTCCTAATGCTAGTTGTGAGCAGGCAGTGCTCAGGGCAGGAGATGCTGAGCTCTCTTCTCTCCTAAATGTCATGGGAATCTTCAGAGAGGACACAGCCTGGGGATAAGAGGTGAAGGAAGAGAACCTTTGTGTGCTCCCACTGCACACCCAAGCTGTGCTGGCAGCTCCAGAGCAGATCCCTACCTGTTTCTCATGATGGTACAGCGATGCCAGCGTGTACGGCAGGATCTGGAGTGCAGAGAAGGTGAAGCCCGTCAGAGCAGCAGAGATGGTGACAACAGTGACACTGTGGGAAAGGCACATGACAAAGGCAGCAGCAGGGAAGAACACCACGCTGGCCAGGTACACAGCTCGTGTCCCAAACTGCTTCACCATCCGATCCATGATTGTCGAAAAGAAAATGGAGGTGACGCATTGCAAAAAGAGTCCCAAACTTCCCATCCGGACACCTGCAGGGAAACAGAGGGTCAGACACTGCTACAATGGCCCACAATGGGCCTCAGGCAGCTGAGCACCTTCCAGCCTCAATCTGCCCCTGCGGGGTCTGACAGCGTTGCTCCTGGACTCCTCGGCCTGACTGCAGGGGCGATGGGAGGTGGGAATCCTAATGGCGTTCTTCTGTAAAGTTCTTGTTCTCACCTTATTCTAGGCCAAGATCTGTCACCTGCCCATAAACCAGGATCTGTTATCTGATGCCTAAAGCAGCAACGGAACAAAAGGAGCAAGAAATTGTGCTTCAGCCAAGGGAAAGCATACAACAAGCACGGAGCAACTGCCGTATCCGGTAGCAATCCGGACCTCACCCTCTGCAAAGATCTATCAGATTTCAGGGAATTAAAACCATTAACTCTTTGAAGCGAGGATCATTACTCAACACGTGTTTCTGTGACTGCTAGCACAATGCAGCCCTGACCTGCAGGAAGCTTTACAGTGCAAGTGTTAAATAATAATTAAGCTCCTTCTATGTTAAACAGACACTTGGCACAAAGAGGCAGTGTATTGCAGAGGCAGTGAGTGGAAAACCTGGAGGGCAAGGTACACAGCTGGGGAAGGAGGGCCAGGGAAGTGCCTCCAGGAATAATAGATTTAGATCTGTGGGGGGAAAGAAGGGCTGAATGGTGGAGTCAAGGCTCTGGGGCAACTAAACAGAGGACAGCAGGCAACAACAGCCAGTCCCAGGCTGGGGCAGCACTGCCAGCTCTACTCCTGTGCTCAAAGAACAGATGTGCTTCCCTATTTGATCCACTGTGGGTCGTGGCAAAATGCTTTCTCCTGACCCAGCTGCAGCAAATGTAGTTTAACTGTGTTTTTGCATCACTGGCAGAGCTGAACCCATTCCCAGCTCCCTCTAAAGACTCCTGTAGCCTCAGAAAAGAAAACGAACAACCCAGTTTATTTCTTACCTTCATCATAACGGCGTCTGGCATCTGTGCCTGGCTTGGCTCTGGGGACACCATGGTACAGCCCTTCCCCAACAAAGTCCGTGTAGAACAGCATGAAAGTCATGAGTGCCATCCAGCTGCAGAGCTCAGCCACAAACAGGCGCCGGATGACCTTGGGGATGCGGCAGTAGAGGCTGTGAAGCCGTGGCACCAACGTGCAGAGGTTTCTCAGGGCCTGCATCATGTGCCTGGCCTGCAGGAGGCTCATGGAGAGCTGGCAAGAGCAGCAGGCAGAGGGCGAGGGCTTAGGGAGAGCATCCTTCAGTGCTGGGCCATCCAGAGCATCTGCTTGAGCGGCTGCTTCTTCGGTCACGAAGAGCGTGGCCAGCACACAGCCAAGGAAAATGACAGCGAGGAGGCTGAAGAGGCACGTCTCCTGTCCTCCCAGGTACGGGGCCAGAAAGCTGGCCCCCCAGTCAATGGCTGGAAGCAGGTAGCCAATGCAGCCCCCGAGGCTGATCATGAAGGCGTACATGGAGAAGGCCTGGCGGCAGTTATCTGGCTCCTGGAAGAGGTCTGAGAGCAGTGCCTCCAGAGGGGTGAAGCAGACCTGACCGCAGAAATCCAGCAGCCCAATGCCCAGGATGAGGAAGGCGATCTCCAGAGGGCGAGGATTGAGGGCAAACAGGCTGGCCAGGGTGCTGGAGTGAGGGATGATGAAGAGGCTCAGCAGGACTCCCAGGCACAGCACCCAGATGAACGGCCGCCTTCGGCCATAGCTGCTGTGCCAGTGGTCGCTGGCGGATCCAATCAGTGGGACAAAAACCAGGCCAAGGACAGGTCCTATCCCTGGAGCAGAGAAAGAAGTGGCGTTAGGGGACAGATCTGGACGGGACGTACATCTGTGTGCACGGTAACAAAAGCCTGGGGCATTTCTGGAACTCAGTGGGCTTCAGTGGGTCACAGCCTCCTCCTCAAACACGAGGCTGCCCCAGTATCACAGCAGTCCTGCAAACAGCCCCCCCAAACACACGCACACACACACACACACACACACACACACTTGCATGCCCTCATCCACCCCCCAAAGGAGAAACAAACCCCACATGGATAAAGGAGAAACTGCCTACCCAACACCATGGTCATGAACTTCTCTTCCACGCCCACTTCCAGGAGCAATGGAGGCACGTAGGTGATGCCAGCAGCCAGGCAAACCTCCAGCCCGAACGTCAGAGAGTTGAGCAGCAGGAGCTGAGCCCTGCGGTTGTGCAGGAGCACATTGAGAGCCATGCTGTCCCTCACTGCCCGTGGGCTGCAGCACTGCAGCACAACCCGCGGTGTCCCACAGGCAAAGCCTGCAGTTTCTTTTCCCTGTCTGCTGGACAGATGCTGCCTCCCATTTTTAGCATCGGTGAACGAAGCGTCTTTTCCTCCTGCTGAGAGATGTGGTCCCAGTAATGTCAAGTGTGGGCAGGCAGGGATCCGCTCTGTGCTCACCCTTCTGCTCACATTATGTGCTCTAAATAAAAAAAAGGAGAGCTCGTTAGACAAGCAGGGGAAAGGGCTCAGACCTGGTGCTGCATGGACACATCAGAGCTGAAGGAGGCAGCCCTGACCCAAGGGCCCCTGGGAGAGCTGTGGGCTTCTGCGACTCGTGCTGGGCTGCTCTCCAAGGGCTCACGGCAGGTGAGATGGGCACCTGTCAGAAATGGTTTGGGAAAATCCAATCCTGCCTTCGGGCTACAAGAGGTTTAACGACCCCTCGGTGTCCCGCTCAGCCTCATCTTGCAATGGAACAGAGCCACAAAGGGCAGATCCTCCTAAAGGACGTAGCGTCCCTTTTCCCAGTGAAATCAATTAGGAGCCCCTGTCTGAGGACAGAGCGTCCCCAGGGACACTCTGGAGACCTGAACCATCGCTTAATGATAGGGACACCTCCTACCCAGCTCCTGGGGAAGCACTCACCCAAATCCTGCTGCCAGCCCCCAGCACGGGGCGCAGGGAACAGATGGTGCCTCCGTGGAGTTTCACAAACAAACCTGACCCACTTTATCCCTAACAGTGAGCGGCAATTACCTTCCTCATTAGTCTGAGTCATTTATTTGCCCTGTAACACGCACCCTCTTCCCAGCTTTCTTCCGAGAGGAGAGGCCACCAGATCTGGAAGGGGTCTGAGCAAATAAGGGAAGGCAGCAGGTGCTGCTTAGAAGTTTGTAAGGAGCGTGCCACCGTGCCAGCTATAAGCAAAGCAACAGCACAAGGCTTCCAGCATCCAGCCCCCTCCACCAAACTGTTCTGCTAAAAGCAACTCGGGAAGATGTTCTGTGGTTATGCTGAGAAAGGCAGAGGGTTTATTTAGCAGTGGGGCGACGTTCAGCTCCTGCACAGATGTTGCTTCGGGAGTAAAACAAACTGCTGCCTCGTTCTCAGGGATTGATCCATTCTAACCTCATTCCCTGAATAGCCTGCCAGGGGGTTTCTCTGCACGGACACAGCAGGTCTTGTTGTCCTGATCATGGATATCACCGGGGCATTCAGGAGGAGCACTTCATCTCCACCTGCCCCATCCCTGGGTGCAGGGAAGCAGTGGCTGTGTACAGCACTCTCTTAATAGCACAGGGTGAGTCCAGCAGGAGGAACAAGGTGAAAATCCAGTTTCACAGTCCTGTCCCCCAATAAATTCTTTGTTTCAGCTGGAGGAAAAGCCATCTCCTCCTACAGGGAACACTTCCAGGCCAACACAAGTTCCTGTCCCCAGCTCTGAGGGATGGACACGGCTGGGCAGTGCTGGAGGAGCAGCAGTGAGGTTTTACAAAGACAGAAGCATCGCTCACTGCTGCAGGGAAGGGGCGCAGCTCCCCAGCTGAGGAGCTGTCAGGCTGCCAATTACACACAATAAGCACTGATTATTTTCCTACCAGAATCCCTCACCTTCCTTCTCCGCGCTCCCTCAGACCTTGACTGTCACAAAGGAGATATCCTTCTTCTAACAACTGGGAACATTTAAATGGCTCGATCAAGGTCAAACAGTGAGCTGACAGCAGAGGAGGGGGAGAGCAGCAGCTCATCTTTTAGTCTCTGCACATCACTTCAAAGGAACTCAGAAGCCCCAGCTATGCTCAGAGCCACTCGGTCTGCAAGGAAGCGACTGGGGGCAGCAACCACCTTTCTCAGTTGTGGGCCAGACACAGGATGTCAGCCTTGCTCCTTGGTGATGGGTACACAGCTGGCTGACAGCCTCAGGATAGGAAGTTAAGCTGCAGCCCTCCGGCTCCAGCAGAGGAAAAAAGCAGCTCTCAAAGCAAAGCCCACGGATCCTCCACCACTCTGAGCTGCATCTGGATGGGTGATGCTGCATTACCGGCTGCTGAAATCCCACTGCTGTAGCCTGGGGGTGTGGAGAGCTTATGGAGGGAAACCCACCTTGAATAGAAAGTAAATGATGCCTCACACACACGTATGCACAAGGAAATAAAATCTTCTGCTCTTTATCCTAGTGATATTGCTAGCACTGATTAACCAGCTGGCACTGGGGAGGAAGAGGGAAGCTGTACCTCTCCCCGACTGCTTGAGAACTTCGGCTTAAGGGAGAGAGGCTGAATTTCTCGCCAGTAAAAAAGAAGAGACCCATCTCTTCCCCTCTCCACACCCTCAAAGGACTTCAATGAGGAAACAGATCTCATTGTACCCAGTGGTGATTCCCATGGGCAGCCAGAGATCAGAACTTAGCAGCAGCAACCAAGTCACAGACAACAGATGATCATGCACCTCCTGCTCTTTAAGCTGCATTCTGTCCCAGCGTTTGTTCACTACCTCTTTATTTTGCCCACAGAGGGGCTGAGTTGGAAGGAATTGCCAGCACAGATTCCAAAAGCCTGTTGGTCTGGCAAGATGGGGCAGAGAGGTGGAAAAGGGAAAAGTGGCAGGCTTGCAAGAGCCAGTACTCACCTCCTCCATGCTGAGCAGGACAGCAGATCCCTGCAGCACTCCCCTGAGCCAAGCCTGGGTACACAGCATTCAGGCAAAGCTATTTAAGTGGTGTGCAGGCAAGCAGAGGTGGAACCAAGCAGCAGGTACACACGAGGGTTTGGTTTCAGGGCCCTCCCTGCCTGCTGATAACAGCACGTGGTGTGTTATTAGCAGCACGGCCACACCTGAGCTGGGCCCCTTGTGGATGGTGCTGAGCAAACACAGGCTGCCAGCAGCAGCCTCACAGAGCCCCTGTCCCAAACCAGCTCAGAAGGAAATGCCCAGACACTGGCTCACAGCTGAACCTTGCCCAAAGCCCTGCCTTGGTGCCAGTGTTTGTCACCTCTGATCTGCTGGTGCTTTGCAAACGGCTCCTCTGCAGTGCAGGTGACAGGGCAGGGATGTGCAAATGGGGCTGCTGTCACCCAGCTGAAGGACCACGCTGCTCCTCCCTGCTGAAGGGCCCAGCACTGAAACAGGGCATTATTATTTTATTACAAGACGATGAGATGTTGCCTTCAGCTCTGCAGGTGACACCTGGCTCTGAGCAACAGGCCCTGCAGAAGACCTGACACCTCAGTTAAAATGCTAACCTCTTCCAGAGCCATTTGTCTGGCAGACTCTGCTGGAGGACTGCTTGGAGCTGCTGCTCTGACCCTTCATCTCAATGCAGGGGAGAGATCTGTGGCTCAGCAGCATTCATTCATTCCTCACACCCAAGTCGGCAGAACACTGCTCCTCCGATGCAGTGGGACCTGATGCACCTCGTGCTGAAGAGCCCTCCATCATCAGCTGGGGTGGCTGGCCAGAAAGCTGCAGGACAGAAAGCACTTTTTGCCCTCTGGCCTCAGTTTCCCCAAGCTGCTACAACACAGACAATGTTTGGACACAATGCCAAGCGCCTTGACAAGGGTAACAGCCACCCCCCACTCTCTGCCTAAGATTTCCTGCACACAGAAGCAGAAGGAGCCACATGTGGGACTTTCTCCCAGCTTTTACTGAGTTGTGGTGCCTTGGGGACATCACCTGCTGTGAGCACTAAGGCTTTTCCTCTGCTCCTGCAGGAGAAACGCAGCACCTTTTCACACCGCCTTTCTGTTTTAGTTTTAAGCTTGCAAACCAAACTTTTCCTTTCCTTCCTCTACAGAGAAACAGCAGATCAACACCCGGAGGCTTTCAGCTGGCACCAGGAGGAGGGCGGTCCTGGAGCAGCTCCTACCACCCACCCCACCTCAGCCTGCCCAGCACCCAGAGCCAGGACATGAAGGGCTGCACCCCTGGTGCCTCCTGCACCCACTCCCCTCCCTGAAAGCACCCAGGAGGAAGGCAGGCTGGGCTGCCTGCATCCCACTCACCTGGCAGCACCAGGGGTGAAGCCAAGAAAACCAGCTTCAGGGTGTCCATTTCTTCCCAGGTGTTGGGCTGGCACATGGGATGCGTGCCATTGCCATGGCCTGAGGGCAGTGCCCACTACAGAAAAGCTCTGACACACATTCTGCCCATCTCAAAGCATTGCAGGTACAGCATGGCCATGCAGGGGGAAGCCCAATGTGAACCCCAGAAATGTGCCAGTAGGTGCACAGGCACACGGAAACACTGAATGCACTGCTGATATCACACACAGGGACTCATTCACAGAGCAGTACAGCACGTAGAAAGTTAACCTCCCACTTCCTTTCTCAGGGCAGAGGCTCCGGGTCACAGCTTTTGCTTTCAGATGGCACAAACCTCACAGCACCCGGAGAAATATATTAAAAGTAGAGTTTGGGTGCAGTTGTGTGGCTGAGAAAAACTCATGGGCTCCTCAGGAGGATCCACATCTTACTTCTCCTTAATCTTCCCAGTCACTGCAGGCACAGAAGAGCTGAGATCTCCCTGCACGCAGCTGCAACCTCCCTGATTTATGGCTGCCATGCACCTAGCCCTGGTTAACAAACAGCTGCAGCAACCGTCAGACCACAGAAGATGAGATTCTCCTGTTGTTTGCAACCTGCCAGGGCTCTGTAATAAGCCGAGCTCTTTCGTATGCAGGAAATAATTACCCCACATAATTGCCAAGGCTGGAGGCAGGCAGTGCTGCTGCAGGTGGCGCAGCCCCACACCTTGCCTCCCCTCCGTGCCACAGATTGGATGCAGAAACGCATTCCCCACGAGCAGCAGAGAGAGAGGGGAGGGCGAAGGGTATTGTCAGCCCTTGGGTTTCCATTCACACCCTCAACGTTACATTTCCAACCTTCCAAGGGGCTCTTTATGAACGTTATTAATTCCCCGCTCCCTGGAAGCCCTTTGGAAGAAAAGGGTGGGAGCGAGCACAAGAGCGAGCGCTTAGGGAAGGGCTGTTCATACAGTGCCAGATCCTTTCACAGCTATCAGTGTCCATTCACCGCAGCTGAATGTGAAATACACCATGGAGAATAGCTCTGGCAGCCTCGCGCGGGATGAAATGGAAAACTCACCTGACCTCTCCTGACCCTCTCCCCTCACCCCCCTCCTTTCAAATCTCCTTGACCCCATTCACAGCGTGGGGAGAGGGGAGTGGTCATTAATGGGAGAATCGTGATGTATTTAGGCTCTGTGAATTAACTCTGCGTTTCCTTTGAGCTCAGGGCTCCATTATATGGGCAGCTCGGCTTAGGGAAGGAGCAGCAGCGGGTGGAAATCCCCTTAGACCAGAACAAGACCCGAGTGCCACTGCCTGTTTGAAATCCCCTCCCTTACCCCACAGCACCCAGCAGCTCAGATGCTGGGAGATATGAATCCAGGATAAGCACTGGGTGCTACAGATGCCTTGGGGGATGCCCAGAGCGGCTCCAATGCCTTCCATGTTTGTTCATAATGAGGCATTGCAACTTGTTGAGATTGAGAGCTGTGCTTTGGTGCTGTGTGGAATCACCTCCCTGCAGCACCCACCCATTCGGTTTCGCTGCTCTCAGAGCTACCAAAAGGGCACAGCTCCACTCATGCTTGGCATTTCCTCAAAGGACAGACGGATCCCTGCCCAATGCATGCTTGCACACATTTTCAGGGGGCTGTGGGCCACCAAACCACACCGTGCCACCTTATCCATGGCTGCTGGAGCTCACTAGGATGGGGTTCGGGATGCAGCTTCCAGCCCTGCCACCTCAAAGCTGTTGTGATCCATCCATGGCCACCTGGGAGCAGGGGGAGGAGGCAGGTGAGTGCTGAGCACCTTCCTTGCTTTGCAGCAGAAAGGATGTGAGGAGCAGGTCAAGATCTGTCCTCCTTCTGATCAACTGGACAAAGCGAAGGCACTGGGGCAGGCTAAGAGCAGCAAACAAAGGTCTCTATGAGATGGAGGAGAGGGTCAGAATGTGTTTTTAAGAATGCACATAAGGAGAGGATGCTTTCCTGTCCTGGTTAGCTGCACTGCTCACATAGAGAGGAGACTTTCCAGAAGCAGGGAGAGCTCTGCCCTGCCTGCCCAGCGCTCCACACTTCTTCATCTGCACCAACAGAGCTGCCACTGCAGAGCATCACTCCTCATCACCACTCATCCTGAGCTGAAACCAGCTCTGCATGGAGCACCCCCAGACCCCTAGACGTGGCTTGGGGCTCTACATCAGAGCTGCAGCTTTCTTTTGCTATGGCACAGCCCGAGCTCTTGCTTTCACTCACAAGAGAAGCCAATGTTCTGGGGGTGGGAGGGGGAAACAAGATGATGCAGTTCCGCTTTCTGCTCGAGTTCATTTCTGCTGTTTAAAGTACTGCACCCATCACTTGCTCTGACTCAGCCTTTCCTCCACCCCCTCCCTCTTTTTTTTTTTTTTAATTATAATTATTTTTAGCAAGAGAATAAAAACCTAAATCAAACTGGAGAGGAGGGAAATAAATGAGAAAAGCCCCCTGCAGGTGCCCCCCTTCTCAGCAGTGCTGTAATGGGCCCAGATTATATCCAGCACCTCATGAGCAGCGTCTGTATTTATCTGTCAGTGTGCAGAGCCCACCCTGCTGAGTCCTTTTCTCTGGGGGTTCTCACTCTATGCCCATCCAGCAGGCCCACAAAGGGGATTATGGAGAGCTCCCCCCCTCCAGTCCTGCAGGGTAATCCATCAAATTATCCCTTGCAGGCGTTGCTGTCCTCTTCAGAAAGGGGGGGAAAAATAAGAAAAAAAAAATAAGAAAGTGCTCCCAAGGCTTTTAAAGGCACTGAAATTACACTTGAGCCTGAAACGCTCCACCCAGCTGCCACAGCCCTCTGCACAATGTTGTGAAGGGAACACCGGGCAGCGAGGAACAGGAGAGGGACTCTGTGGATGAGGGCCAGTGCCCTACAGGAGCTCAGCCCCATAGAACCAATGCAGTGTGCACCCCACTGCTGCATGCTGGGAAGAGATGGGAGGTGGTGGCCGTGCCCAGGGCAGCCCCAGCCCTCTTCTGAGATGAGACCCCGACCCCAATGTCAATCCATGCAATCCCACAGAGCCCTGCAGAGCACTGATGCACGCAATGGGCTTTTCCAGGTGCCCCCCACAGGCAGTGCAAAGCCAAAGGAAGACCACGCTCACCAAAACTCTTCAATATTGAATCCACTTTTCCCTCCACTACAGGTATCTAAAATGATGGTGTGGGCTTTTCGGATCACCTCTGGCATCCTGCACGAGCATGAAGTGCAAGCTCAGCTCTGGAGGATGACTTTCAGCACATGTAGAAAACACACGGCTGTCCCAGCGCAGCTCACGACACACAACTGCTGAGCTTCAATCACTGGTGCTGACTAGAAGAAAAAAAGATTCCCCACCTGTTACAGAGAAGAGAGGGCAGAAACCCCAGCTGCTTCACACGGTGTCTGCTTTGCCACGGCTGCTTGCAGGGCTGAGAAAACGGGAAGTGAAATTGGAACTCGTGGTTTCCACGCAAAGCACAAATTGCTGCGTAACGGCACGCCTGAGTCCCTGCTGCCCCTCCTGCCTCCAGCACAGCTCTGGGACTTCCAGCCCATCAGGAGGCTTCTCCATTTCTGGCTTTACTTGGAAACTTGTGACGGTCACAGGGACAGCACTGATGTCCCAGGTCTGTGTATGGGGAAGAGAGGAGAGCAGCCGGCCCCAGCAGCACGGCGCTGCAACCAGCACGGACCTCTGCAGCCCCTTTTGCTTCAAGTTTTGGGAGCGTGACCTCACGCTCTTCCTCAAAGGCCAGACTTTTGAGTCCTAGACACACACAGAACGAATGGGCTCTTTTGTAATCACATGCTAGTTAGTCCATTTTTTCATGGTAATTTTCTGGTCTGCAATTCCAGTTATTTGTGTCCCCGTCGCAGAAGCTGGATGCTAACATATCGCTCAGGAGCCCTTTGACCCCCGCTGGCAGGTTGGTGGGTTTCTCCCTCTCTGTTTTCTGTCTCTAAAAATGAGGTCACGGCTTTGAACGAGACAAAGAGCCTTTGCAGTGTGAGGAACAGCCCCAGGACAGCTGTGAGTGCAGAGCCCCGTCCATCACATCGGTCCCTGAGCACGTGAGAGGCAAACGAGCTGCTGCAATGCTACAGGAGCAGCAGCATTTCCATGCATCCAGGGTAGCAGAGCTCTGCATGGGCTCTGTCAGCAGCCAAGAGGTCGTTCCTCATTACAACAGACCAGTCATGAGGTTTGGGTCTGAAAATGAGAGATTCTATGATTTCACTTCTGCCCGAAACCGTCTAGATAACAACAAAGATAAGAAGCAGTCAGATGGTATTTTTTAAAGCAGAGAAGCTTCACTGAGAGATTGTTAGAGGGAACTTCAGGAGTCTTGTGCTTTCCTCATTCTCATGATCAGTTTCGTGTATCAAGGACTCCACACATGCAAGGATTCCGTGCCGTGCCATAGCCATCCATGCAGAACTCACAGCACCACCAGCCTGCTGTAGGGAACCTGCTTTGGCAGGGGGGTTGGACTCGATGATCTCTGGAGGTCCCTTCCAACCCCTACAATTCTGTGATTCTGTGATCTATCAGGAAGGGGAGGTTTTTCCTTCTGAGAAGACAAGGCTCAAAGCTGCAATTCCTATAGGCAGCAAATGGAGCAAAGCATTGTGCTCCCCTCACCTCTCCTCACAGCCAGGCTTCCAGGTACCAGCGAGGAGTTCAGGTCCAAATCTTCCTGAGTTTTGCAGAACATCTGTTGCTTAGATTCGTGCCTTGGTGTGGAGTGCATCCACCAGGGAGGACGGGCAGGAGGCGATCTGAGCTCCAAAGTTACTCAGCACTTGCTGAAAAGGTTTGCTGTAGCAGCAGAGGCTAAGTGGGAGATTGTGCACTGCAGACTCTCCAAGCAGAGGTGGGATCATTCTCTCCACATTGCCTACGTTTACTGGAGTAAAGTTCAGCGAGCCACAGATGAAGCAGAAGGACCTCTGCTATCCCTGCAGGGTGCTCCAGGCAACTCATGTGGGGCCACACGGTGCTGCCATGCCCAGCAAGAGCCAGGACACAGGGGTTATCACCAGCACCGACCCTGGCTGTTCTGGCTCCACACCAGCATGTGCTAACTAGTCCCAGTGGCACTGTCCTGCTAACGGAGGGGATTGCCAGCATTCCCTGCTCTTGCCCCAAAGGCTCATTTGTGGCTATCGGTGTTGGACACAGACAGTGATGAATGGAAGTATCTGGGGGGGGGGAAGAAGGGACAGCACAAACATAGACTGTGTTCACAGAAATCAAAGATGAAAGAGGCCCTGTTGAATCATTCACTGCTGCAGGGCTGCTCCCAAACAACACATTCTCCAGCAGTTTGTCCAGTGGATGGATGGATCTCAAGCACTGAGGTTGCAAGAATAATACCTGTAGGCTGAGGGACTTCACAGCTGGAAGCACCCTTCCCACTTGCCCTCCCTCTAGTTGCCCTCACGCCCTTCTCTTCACCTGCATGGTCTGACCCCCCTCCAGACCACACTTTGCCACTCTCCCAAACCTGGTTTTAGTCAGTCCTCAGGAAAAGCCACCCTTCCCAACCCAATAATTGCTGCTCCGGCCTTGGCTGCAGCACAGCAGCCTTTTGTTCCAGCACAGCTCCAGCTGCTCCCAGCGCCGTGCACACAGCAGCTGTTTGTCACAGCACACCTCTTGGATCCAGCAGCACCCACACAAAGCCCCCTCCTGTCACCACACATCGGTACCTGGTACGCACGGAAATGGAAAGCTGCTGTCCTCTCATTGCTTCTTTGTGCTCCATCTCTTTGTATTTACGAGCTGCCTCCAGCCCAGACCTACAAGGGCGCTCTCTCTGCAAGTGGAACAATCCTTTATTCTGTTTGCACAGCTCCAAGCAAAGCAGGAACATCCTGCAGAGAGCAGCACAAGCAACAAGCGCTGCAGAGCGAGGACATCCAGCAGCAGCACGTTGGCCCAGATGCTGTGGATCACTGAGCCACGTTGGGTGCTCTCTCTCCAAGCAGAGGATCAGAGCAGCTCCAGACAGAGCACTGCTCTGCAGCCAGCGTGAATTCAACAGCAGGCAACTCTTGGTGTCCTTGGAGAGGACAGGGCGGGCACACCTACATCCACTGAGCAGGGAGCCACTTGTCTGCTTTTTTCCTATAAATAAAATGCAGGTAGTTGGGAGGAGATGGCAGAAGAGCAGCGGGTGTGAGGTCTGAGCACTGGGAGGTCAGATCCCAGCAGGATCTCTGCTAACACTGGGTAATGAAAGAGCAATTTCGGAGTTTTATTGCACGCCCCATCTCAGCAAAAGTCGTAACCCGTAAATCCAAAGCAGGATCCGGATGCTCTCCTCAACTGTGCACAAATTGGCTCCAGCCTGCTCTGCAAGAACATTAACGTCATTTGAGTGCCGACATCTCGCACGGATTTGAGTCACTGCACTCATTATATTTGCATTTTTCCTTAAGTCTTAAATCCTAGAGACAAACAGCCACAGAGAACTTCAGCTCCCAGCAGAGCACAGGGAGAGCCAGCTCGCTCCCTGCATGGAAGAGAAGGACCTCAGACCTCACAGGCCGTTCTCATGTGCTTCTCCAGCAAGGCTTCCCTCCAATGTAAGATGGAACAGGCCCTGGAGGCAGCCTGGCAGCAGCTCCTGTCGGTGTGCAGGCAGCAATTGGAGAGTGAGAATTCATGAGGTCTGCTCCTCCTCTCGTGCAGGATAGCAAAATTAAACTCATAGTTTTGGGCTGCAAGAGGAACTGCCATGCTAGGGTATGAAAACAAGGAGGGAACAAATCTGAGGACCTCCAAGGAACAGCATGTGTAAAATCATAATAAAATGGGTGCTTTGTATATCCATGTCTTCAGAACAAGCAGCTCAATGGCTTTGTTGGTACATCAGCAACTTTCTGCAGCTCTATAACACAAAACTGGATTCAGAGATTCTTAAAGCAGTGATAAATAACAGCAGCACAAGAAATAGACCCCACCTGGGTGCTCCTGAATGGCATCCTACCTACTTTAAACCAGTCTAGAGCCATAGAAACAACACATAAAGAGTGGCACAGATTAGCAGCATCGTGTATAAAGCCTACAGGGCATCCAGATCTGTTTCCATTTCCTTTCATACAGTTCTTGGAAGCAACCTGCAAACCCTCAGTGGACCCAACACAAACAGCTCCGGGTTCAGGTGCTCAGAGTGAGGCAGGGACATCACGGAGCAGCTGCCACCTCCCCAAAGCATTCATAGAAACAAATTCAGGGAGACCCACACATCTAAGAGCCACCCCTGCCCTGCTGCTTTGCTGTTCCATAGTTGTGATGCTTTTAGAACCAGCTTCTTTGGTACACATGCTGGCAAAGCTCCTACCAGTGGCTTCTCTACAGGGTTGGGCTGCTTGGGTTTTTATTACTTTTAAACTTGATTATTTATTTCAGAGAGAGCTGTGAGCACACCGCAGGAATACATGTGGCCACAGAGTGCCCCTGGGGGAAGCTTAGCAGGAGGTGTGCCACACGCACACCCATCTCTCCTAGGGACTCTGGCAATGAGCAAGCAAACCAAAAGGTTTCACTTTCCAACTCAGCCACCAGCCTGGAGATTCTGGCTTCTCACACAGCATTTCTCACTGCTGGCAACAATAGGCTACGAGCTTCCAAAAGAGATGCTGTCTGGAATACGCTCAGCACCTGCTGTCTCTCTGCTGTATAACAGTGATGATAAGCTCAGAGAGCAGCCCGTGGGATTTATATGCTTTATATGCAGGTACCTCCAGGCTGCTGCAACGCACAGCCACGAGGTTTGAGCTCAGTGCTGCTCAACCAGAAGCTCTTCCAGAAGAGGAGAAGACCCCACACCAGCCGTGTACACAGTGAGCTGCAAGACAACAAACCCACCAGCAAACAGCACAGGGAGAAACTCCCCACAAGGTGAAGCTTCTCCCTAAATCCTAAGATTGGCTTCTGCCCCAAAATACAGGGATTTATATCCCTTGCAAAGCCCTCATTTAATTTCCTATTAATTCTAGAGATCCTTGCTATCCATATCAAGTTTCTAATCCTTTTTTTCCCCCCCAAATCCCATAAGCTGAGCCCTCTTGGCTCTCACAGCATCGTGCAGGAATAACTTTCAGAGCTGAAGGCTCTGCAGGGATTGCTGCTCTCAGCTCTGTGCTGCTCCCACTGAAGGCCAACACTGTGAGCTGTGGGTCGGGCAGGTCCAGCTCACCAAAAAATGAGAAGCAAATTGCAGGCAGGGTGAATAACAGGGATGGTTTAAAGGCTGGTACACGTTTTTCAGGAGCGCCCGCATGATTCCGGTGCCCAAATCATTTGGGTGCTTTTGAAGTTCTTACTCATGTTCTATTTCTATAAATCCCTGGTTATTCTCACGTTACACACACACACAGAGACGCTTCTCTCCTGAGCCTGTATGGAGGACTGAACCAGCCACACACCCGGATCTGCTCCAAGCCGGGTTGCTTTCTCTGTGCTGTCCACAGAGGGGTCCGAACGAGGACCAGGAAAATCGTTGCTGAGATGTTCTCCCCTCCAAATTCAGTCTTGTTACTTTAAATGCAAGCACGAAAGCACCTTGCCGAGCCTGCCTGCCACCGCAGTGAAAGCTCTACCCGATCCCAGTGCTCTTCTCCTCCTCCTAAAGCCGTCACTCACGGGACCACCGATAAGAGCCACAAACAACGGACGCAAACATCTGCACCATCAAAGCTCGCAGCCGTGCCCAAGGTGGGAACTCTGCACAGCAGTCGACTGTGACACACTGACACAAAACCCAACGCAGCCCCGTGTGCTCCCCCCGTACCCGAGAAGGGTTCAACGCAGCGCAAAACCACGCAGAGCCCCCCGTGAGCTGCAATGAACGCCTCCTCCTGCCACGTGCTGGCTTCCTTCGGTTTAAACATCCACTGACCTGCGCTCATAGGTGCTCACAGGTCCCCGCGGCTTCTTAGGGGGTTCGGGAGGCGCACGCTCAGCTCTCGCTCCCCAAACCTTCCGCTCGGTTGTCCTTAAGCCGAACTCGGTCACAGCAGCCGCCTCTGCAACAACGAGAAGCGTGGGAAGCGCTCCGGCCGCGGCTCCGCGAGCTGAGAGGTGCCGCCCCGCAGCCGCTCTCCCTCCGGTTCCGCACACGTCGGATTTTTGGGTTTGGCTTTCCCACAGCGATAGGCTCGAGGGGAGAATCGGCAGAGGAGAACTCCATTCGGCTATGAGCAAGCCGCAAACGCTGCCCCGAGCCCTGCGAGTCGCCCCCGGCCGGAGCATCCCCATCCCCATCCCCATCCCCATCCCCATCCCCATCCCCATCCCCATCCCCATCCCCATCCCCATCCCCATCCCCATCCCCATCCCCATCCCCATCCCCATCCCCGCTCCTACCTCAGCCCGCTCCCGGTGCAGCCCCAGCGCCTCCGCCGCCGTTTAAATGTGCAGGTGGGGGCGGGAGCGTGCGCTGCTACGGGCGGAGCGGGGCCGTTGGGGGGGGGGGGGGGGTCGGTCTGTCTCTGTCTGTCTGTCGTCTGCCCCTCTCCCTCCCGGTCCCGGCACCCTCGGGTCAACGAGCAGCCGAGATTTTAAGAGCCTTCCCTTCCCTTCCCCTCTCCACCCTCTTCTTTTTTTTTATTCCTCCTTTTTCTTTCCTCCTTTCTGCTGAGGAATTAGCAGCAGCCTGAATCGTTTCTCGTTTTGTTTGGTTTTCCTAATCTATTCATTACTTGTAATTGCTCGGATTGTATGCAAATGAATTCCATGCTATGGGAAGCTTGTGACCTGGCCCCTGGACATTATTCATGGTACATGACTGCTTCCAATCACACGGCATGTGTGCGAGAGTGGGGGGAAGACAGACAGACAGACTGACCATGGACCCACACGCTGTCTGGCCCTCTCTGAGTAATGTCTAATTGCTCTCACAACAGCCAAACAGAAATGGGAGCCGAGGAGAAACGAACACCGACCCACACGATGAGCACAGCAGCCACCCTCAAACATCTGCAGCAACGCAGGGACAGGGGAGAGGAAAAACAAGAGCACGGCTGACAAAAGCAGCTGTTCTTCGGTCCGTGCTCACAAAGGGGAGGGTGAGCACTTCGGCCCATGGCTCATCAAAAGGCTGTTGTCAATTTGTACTATTTAATAGCAGGCCGTGTGTTTTGCAATGCTTTGGCCAAGCTGCAGAAGCGTTACGGAGACGGAGTTATTTTTAATCTTCGCAGGGTCCCTCCTTTGGGCAACTCTGTACCTCTCAAGGTCAGAAATCCCATTTCCCCGTCACATTTCAGCTTGGGTCAGCAGGATGGCCTTGTTTTCACCCAGCAGCTGTTCCCTCCCTGCTTGCTGAAAGGACTCACCCGTCGTGGAAAAAGCAGAGAGGCACCTGCACGTGTTGTCACTTGAACCGATGAGGACTCGCTCACAGCACACAAGGAGAAATGACACCCCTGTTTCCTGCAATAAGTTTTTCGGCGCTTTTAGATGCAGCCAGAAACTCACTGGAAGGAAAATAACAGAAAGCCCTGAAGAGCTAGCTATGACTTCAGCTGGTAAAGTGCCAGAGCGCGCATTTGGGTGGGGAGAGCTGCCCCTGCTCACAGGCAATTCAATATCTAGGAGCACTGCTCTTTTTATGCTCTTCCTTTGCAGCAGAGCACGCGGCTCTCACCCAGAGGATTCCTGAGCACAGGGCTGGGGCTCAGTGCTGCAAGGCTCTGCTCACACCAGCAGCACAAAGTGGGGTTTCTTATTCCCCTCTGCCAGCTCTGCCTCCAGTATGGGACCCCGGCACAAGCAGAAACACCTGCAGGTTGGGATGGCAGGTGCTGCTGCTAAGGGGAGGCTCTGCTCCTCCCATGGGTTGTCACAGACTCTCATTTCCTTTAATAAAGCGGCACCAACGTTCACATGCTGACACACAAGTCAGTCAGGTAGCAGCACAGCAGTGGCAGCACCCACACAGCTGTGAGCACAGAGTGGGCTCCAATGTTCCCAGCAGAGCAGAGGAGGCTGCCAGGGCAGCACTGTGCCTGCGATGCATCTCCTGCTCACACACCTATGGGATGCCCCAACTGCCAAAACAGTGATGCTTGCCTACAGGGCCTTCTTCATAAACACCACTCAAGGGAAAGAATGCCCATGGCACTATGCTGAGTTCCCACTCCTCCCTGCTTGGGTCCTTCTTCCTTTTACTATAGCTTTACAGACACAATCCCAGCTCCCAGCAGAACAGAGTGAGGCATGAGAAGACTGGACACTTCCTATGTGCTCCTAAATGCATCCAGCAGGTAACCAGAGGGTTCTGAAACATCAGGCCTGAGCACAGCAGTAAGAGCTTAGCACCATTCGTGCTGCTTGTTGCAGCAGATCCAGTCCTGAGCTTGTAACTGGACCTGATCGCATTGCTGAAGCAGAGCAAGGAGGTTCAGAACAATGCAGGATGGAGCCATCATGGGAATCTGCAAATCAGATTAATTTATCAAAAGAGGGAAATCAACAGCATCAACTCACATCTCAGCTGCTCACGCCTGATTAGATGGCAGCGCAGATTTGCCCCAGCCTTATCTAATGCGTCCAGCCCAGCAGAGCTCAGTTTGTGGTATCTGCTACAACCTGACAAGGATTAGACACCACCACATGCGGCACAGAACACAAGTAGCTGGTGAGCAGGAGAGGGCCCCAGCTTTACTGCTGTGCTGTGACAGCTCAGGCCATTTGGCTGCAGGTCTCTTCCTCAGACCTTCACCCTGCTGCACAGAGGGATTCCATGGATGCTCTGCATTACCCTGGAAGCCACAACAGCCCCGGGTTGGCCAAAGGTAGCCTTAAACCCATCTCGTGTTTAATTACTGGGCTTGAATGCTGACTCACAACGCAAACCTTTCGCTCTCCGTAAGCCAAGAAAACAAACCCATCCCCAGCACCCCACCCAGGGAGGTTAGCAGTGACTATTTACAGAGCACTCCGATGCTACGGTGGAGAAATATTACAGAAATGCTAACAAGTAACATACTTTGGAGGTGCTCAATGCTGTGCCTTGAGCACAAAGCTGGGAATTCACTGCGTGCTCCAGGCAGAGAGATTTCCTGATGAGCTGATGGTCCCGGAGCTCTTGTGCCAGTCAGGAGCGATGCTGCCAGAAAATGGACTTTGTATAATTGTGCCTAATGTACCTTTAAGGAGAGAAAGCTGCTAGAACAAACAAAAGCAGCGCCCGGCCGTGCAGGCTGTTTATACTTGGGGTAGCCAGAGCACAAGGCTGCACTTTAGGGCTTATCTTCTCTCTCTTTCTAAACAGGAAACGCACTTTTGTTCTGAGCATTCTGGGAGAAGCCACTGGGGGAGAACCTTCAGAGCACAGGGTGTCAAAAAATGAGTGCTTCAATTCCCAGCCGAGGCCCAACGGGAGAGCACTGCAACCAGCAGGGATGCTGCTCCTAACCACTGCAGGGACATCCACAGTGAGCAGCCAGTAAGGCCAGCTGCAGGTCAGGCAAGTCTTTAATTGCTATTCCTTAATTAAGATTCTCGAGACTTAAATAATCTCATGCTTTTGGTGCTTAAGGTGTTTGGTTGGTTTTTTTTTTGCAGACACTGCAAAGTTAAACAAATTTGGTTAGAAAACAACTCTTTGGTGCAGAGAAGGAGTCACTGGTACCCCTTGCTGGATTCCAAGGCCTTTGCAGCCAAGCCAAGACTCTGTCCCTTGTCAAAATCCTTACTGATACTACAACTGCTCCCATTTGCCACTCAGCATCAGTGTTACAGTTCCTGCAGGCGACGCAGAAAGAAAGCTGTCTGTGAAACTGTACTTACACGAGTGTTGCTAAACTGGGTTTGAAATGCAGGCATATCTGCTGTATTTACAGAGCATAGGACAAACATTTTAGCGTTCCCCCTGCTGTTCCCTGGGCTGCATTCTTAACCTCTGCCTCCTCCAGCCAAGCTCCTCCGCCGTACGCAGCATCACGCGCTCAGTTGCCTTTGCTGATTTTCAGGATGGAGCTGCCGTGTGGAGCTGCCTGCCCTCCACCAGGCAAGCTGTGGTTGCCCCTTTCCCTGCCAGGAGGGCACTGGCATGGAGGCACATCCTTGCTACAGGGAGGAACAGCCAGCCACAACAGCAGCACGAATCCAAACCACCTCACAAAGGGGAAGCTGAGCATCACCTCACTGTACAGCCTATAGGACATCACAGACACCGCACAGCACGTTGCTGCCCCTTCTCCTCCACCACTCCTCACCCTACAAATGAGGCAGGGAAGAATATCCCAGCCAGGGTCTTCAGCCAGGTTAGGAAGCATGCCTCTGAGATAGCTCAAGTTCTCCTCACTAGATTATTCAAGCAGCTTCCCACATCCTGCCCACTTTCTTCCCACGTTTAACCGAAGGGGGTATATTTTATTTTGCTGCAGCCTGGTCACATCCCCACAGGGAAAAGCAGTGGCTTCTGGTGTCAGTTTACAATTTTCAGCTCCCAGAATAAGATTTTAGGGTCTTCCTCACGGGTTAGCCTAACTCGATTCAAATCTTGTTAGAGAAAGAGGATTTAGCTCCTTCCCACCCTGCGTATTTGGTACCTGAAACTTAAAACTGCCCTCTCTGCCTCGTCCCGCTCCGTTCTGCTAAGCTAGAGACAAAGGAAAGGATTTATTTCTGTTTCGGGTGCCAAGGAAACTGTCAGCTCCCATTCAGCCTCGGCCATTCCCCGCACCACGCTTGCTCAGCCACTTGCAAATGATGCACCCCATGAGCCATCCATTCGATTTCCCAGGACAGCTTCAGCCACCAGCTCTGCTGGGGACTGCATGGCAGCGGGCAGGGAGCAGTGGGATGGGGCCCTGGGCTGAGGACCTCAGCTGAGCAGTGCTTACCAATAAAAGTCCCCCTCGAAACAGGGCAACAAGATGGAAAAAACATGTTCTTGGCTGTCAGTTCCAGCTGGGGGCCACTTTATTAATGAAATGCCACTCGTTTGCAAGTGGAAATGTAAAGTTCCAGTTCCCTGAAAAAAAAATCAGGACTCCAACACTGAGAATTCCTTCCTCCAGCTGACAGCAGGAGATCCCAGCAATCACAGCCATGCTTACCGAGGAGCATTTGCAGCTAAGATTAAAACTTTCATTTTCTTGGCTGTTTTATGACACAATTAATGGACGGATTTTTTTGCTTCAGGTAAACAACATGCACCCTGTTTATAGGACACAGCACAAATATTTCCCAGCGTGTTTACTCCCAGATACTCGTGCTGTATGGACAGGAAGCGACTGCAGAAGAAAGCCAGCCCAGCTCTGCTCCTTCCCAAAGCGCTGCCAGAAGGTAAGAGCAGCTTTGCTGGATGCAGAATTCTGCCATAGAGGACCTGAGATATCAGAGATGGAGAACACTGCCACACACTCATCTGCAGAGATGCAGAAAGCAACGCCATAGGATCGATTCCATTTCATTCAATTAAAAAAAAAAAGGGATCATTAAAAGAATAAGATTTTTCTGTTCAAATCTCAAAATGATAGAGCAGGGTGAAGATGATTTATTTACAGTCAATCCAGCTTTGTGGGCTTTCACTCGTCTTGCTCCTTTCTCCCTTTACGTGCTCTAACAACCAATTTTCTCTCACGTTTCTCTATGAAGAGCTGAGTGCTGTCCCCAGCATTATGAGCCAGCAAGGTGTTCCAGCACCAAGATAGCAGCTCTTTCGCTGCTGCTGTGATATTGACGTGACAAACTTCAGCCCTAGGGATGACCAACGTGAACGTTAAGAATTGTTCTGGGATGAAACCTGGGAGATATTACTGCCCATTCCCTCCCAGCCCAGGAGACTTAGCGAGGGGTCCCTGGAATCCAACAAATGGCTCGTTTAACAAAGGAAGAATGGAAGCACTGCCTGAGGTCAAGACACAAGCACCACTGGAGACCCACCCCAGCAGTGTCCTAGACAGAACCCCCCCTTTTTCCATATGGTAGAGTGAGCGCTCAAATTTGATGTAACGAGAACTGTCAGAATGGGATCAGCTACAGAGAATGATCAGTTACCTCCCTTAATTCCCTCTAAGGAGCACAGAACCCTTTCTCCTGGCGTGGAGTCACCTTTGAGTAGGGCAGCTTTTTACTTTGCTGAAACCTAAAAGTCAGAGCTGGAAAAGATCAGACAGCTTTGCCATCAAAATTAACACAGGGCTGCCTGCCAGAATACCTCTTGCACCGCAGGGCAGCTCAGCAGCCTCTAGCTGGTTGGCCACAGCCACTTCTCAGAATGAAGGAATGTCCTGAAACACTCCAGCCACCTACAGAGACTCAGGGCTACCAAAAGCACAGTGCTGCAGTGCTCACATCAGAAGTTTGCTCTCCAGTTAGACGGAGATCACCACCAATTCGTTTCCACTGGGTTTATTTTTTCCATGTCAAGGTCAATTGCAGATATGTTCCAATGAGGAATGTGCTGTAAGCAGCAGCTAACTGAGTCAAAGTTTGTTATCAGGGCTTACCACAGGAGGACAAAGCTTTCTCTAAACTTCTAATCCTCTTATCGCCGTGCAAGCACAGCCCCCTAGTGCAGACACAGCTCTGGCATGGTGTTTCCTACTCCCTCCTTGCTCTGGGTCCAGGTTATGCCAAAGAAAAGCCTGGAGACAAAAAATAAGAGCTTTCTGAAATGTTGCAAAGTGAGGAGAAGGATTTTTGTTGCCTTTGTTTTCTTTGCTTCTTGTTGTTAAGATGCTGTTATGTCAACAGCTGATCTGCCAAGGCTGCCAGACTGGGTTTATGTCTAAAGCTTTGTTATTTGTTTTGGTGTCAGCTATGCCTTCAAGCATCCACAGACTTTGATTTTCTTAAATAATTATTATTTTTAATTTTAATGATACCGTGTTCTACCATCAGATCAGAGAGCGAGTCTCTTCCTCGTCAGGTTTGCACTAAACTGACTGAACACGCAGAAGAGATTATAGTTGAAAGAATCTTACTTGAAAAGACCTGTTTGAAAAGAGAAAGAGATAACAGTCAGTAATTTTGCATGAGAGAAACCTTCCTGCGCCCATGTTTGACAGAACCAAAGTAGTTTCACTGTCCTGAGAGACCTTTGAAGTATACAGGTTTTTCTTATGAAGAAAGGTCACGGAGGAGCCAGCAGATTACTGCAGAGAAAACGAAAGAACAGTCATGTGGGTGCAGTTTCCAAAGGAGGCGACTCTGAAAGATCCACAGCCTGAGCTCAGCTCTACAATCAGACGACTTGAGGAGGATGGCAGAGAAAGGGTTTCAGAGAGAAGAGCAAGTGGCACTGGGAGCATTTAACTCAGCAAGCTGCAGAGAGCTCCAGCATCGAGCTTCTGTGATGGGACTGCAGAGAGCCCAAGGAGCCAGACTCCCCATGGGCCCATGGCAGTTCCACCAGGCATCCTTAAGGAGCAGTGCTGTGATAATGCAAGCTCTCACACCCTCATGCACTAACTTGAATCACTATCTGGAAGTACATGTAAAGTAAAACAGACTAAGGTGATTTATATCTTCCCACATGGCTCTTTCATGAGCTGAACCATTTCACCGCGTAGCAGCTTGACGGATGCCGTTAACTATACACTAAAAACTTTGCATTGGAAAAATTACCTTTTCATCAGGTGGCACACACTTTATTTTCTAACACAAACCAGCTATGGTTTGTTCCAGCATGGAACAGCAATGAAAGAGATGCAATGGTGAACAGAGGAACAATAGAATAAAGAGCACCACTTTGGGGCATCTGCCTATGGGTTCAGCTAAGGTTAAACCTATGGAATCAATGCTAAGAGGGAGGGAGCTTCCATTGGGCAGGGCTTTTCCCCTTCCTAAACTGTCTTTGGGTGCCCTTGACAGAGCCTCTGAAAGAGCCTGGCCTCTCTTACAGGAGATGCAGTCTGTCCTCACCAACGCTCAGTGCATCCATTCAGCAAAGACCTGGCAAAGACCAAACTGAGGCATATTTCTGGAAAGAAAGAAAGAAAGAAACCAAAATCCAACAAGCTCTCTTAGATTGGAGACAGTCTAATGACTTCTAGCACTGAATAATAGCCCTCTTCTTCAAAGTGCTCTATTCATGTTAATATTCATGTTTGAATCTAATGACCTTGGGAAAATAACGTGTAATAAGTCACAGAAAGATTAAAAAAATATATGCAATTTGGTCTTCTACACTCAAAAGCCACTGGTGCTGTGGGGAGACAGAGATGCAAGAGCCAGAATGAGGGCTTGCACCCAAGATGCTTTGTCTCTCCTTTTGGTACCCATGCTCAAGAAATGGCCAACATGAGAAAGGAGTTTAAAAGCCATTAAGTGATATCACACATTTAAGGGTGCAAAACCAGTTTAGTTGGATGTGAATGAGAGTGAAAGAACCCAAACCATCTCTGAAGGCAAGGCCTGGTTCGAATGAATTCAAATGCACCATCACAATCAGCAGCATGGTGTGAGTGCTAGGGAGAAAAGTGATGGTTCAGTGTAATAAACAGGAGCGTGCTCCAACTATTCCTTCCCTTCATTCATTTCTCAGGAAGTAAAAACTGCATGTTTTAGAAGTGACAGCGATATCCTCCTCACAAAACATTCAGCAGAAAAGCTGGGGAAAACATCAGCGCTGATGTCATCTCGAGAAAAAAACGGACTGAAGTTCTCAGCCATAAAACATTCCAATTTATCAGACATGTTTGAAAGGGAAAATGTTTGTAATGAACAAAGCTAACAGACACCGCTGTTAAGGAAAGCCACTAATTGATGATGCTGAACAAAAGCTCCTAACAAGGCCAACTGCTTAGTTAGAAATGCTTAGGGAAAAAAGATAGCGCGACTACAGGAAATTTATTGCTGCTGGAACTGTTATCTTATCTACTTAAAACACAAATGTTATTTAACCTGAAAGAAAAGAGATTATTCAAATAAAATACCAGCCCTTCCTTAAGCTACCGCGTTTGCAAGCAAAGCCTTGAATATAAAACAGATCATCATTCTGAAGGGTAAATTAAATACAAGGGGTAAATTAAATACGAGGGGAGAGAATGAGAAATTCACCTTTGGCTTTGTGCAAGATTATTTCCATTGGCTGCCTATCTAAAAAGCAGGCAGCCAGGAGACCAAACTGCAACCACACATTAAGGCCAAGGGGTGGTTTGACCTGGAGACTTTAATTTGGTACTTACTTAAATGAAGAGAAGCCCTCGTGGGTCTCTGTCACAATGGGAGAGTACACTGTGCTGCCTGCCCGCAGCTGGGTAACAGTGCTTGAACTTGACCTGTATCTATGGAAAGAGTTAACCCAAAACACACAAAAACCATTTCCTGGTCTACATAAAACTCTGAGGCTGGAGATGTGTGTTAGCCCAGGATGTGGTTATTACTGAGCTAACAAGCCACACTTCCAGATCAAACTCAAGTCTAACGTATCACACGTCGCAGGCGTTTGTGCTTTTCAATCAATGCATCACAAACACAGCAGGCTGCCTCACCAGAGCTCCACGTTATTCTCACCCTGCAGCCCCAGGGCCTTTGCTGCACAAATAACCTCAGCTCCTGTGGGGCAGCTATCTTCTTATACTTCGTTTGCCATGCTGCATGGGGGCACAGCCCCCAAACACCGGTGCAAGAATGAGGAATGATTCTTTTTGTGGCTTGCTGTATTAAAACCATACCTAAAATGTGTTCCTTAACGTACAGGAATCTTTCCATCTCCACTGTTCTTCCAGGTTTCTTCTGATGCACAGGATTAATAAGAACAAAAATGGCAGCTCTTCACATCAACTTGATCTCATTTATGCACTTTCAGGGCCACCTATGGGGCCAAAATATGCTGGAGAGCAGAATAAATATCTTGAACTCCACCTTTTGACTTTATGTCCATCCTAAAGAAACACAAACAGTATAATTCCTAAGGCAAAACTCTCAGATTAAGACTTCACAGCTACTATTCTTTGCCAAGGGAATCTTATCCCCCCGGTTGGCCATGCTTGCTGCAGTTACAAAACCCTACATGCCTACATCTCAGTTGCACATCCTTTAAAAGTGACAAATAAGCATTTGGTTCCGTATTAATTCCCTGTAAATACCACTTCAGAGCCAATGGGGACTTTTAACTTGTGCTGGCTGAGCAGTCAGTAAATATACCAGGTTCAAAAGATCAATACTGAGGAACAAAGGGGCTTAAGCTCCTAATCGTACACACAAAGACCAGGGGCAGTGGGGAAGAGCAGCTCTTTAAGGAGAGCTCACAGCCCCTGGTGTTGCATCATTTCACACTAAGCAGTTATTTCTGGGGCAAAGCAGGTGCCACACCTCTTAATTCCATCACTGCTAATTAATCAGAAGCTGAAGCAGTGCAGTAGTACCTGGAGGTAATGCTATATCTGCTCCAGATAAAAACATCCGTGACACAAATGCAGTGTACAACTGCAGATACCACAGCAGTGAGGTTAAGTGCCCAGTATGTTTAAAAAGAAAAGGGAGGAACGCCATGAGCTGCATTATTACAACACTCCATTGATACAGAATCTCATTTTATCACACTATGGAGGAAAATAACCAGGTCAGGTACAAAAACAGAGACTGCAGCCAAGCACCAGCTTATATCTGGCAGTAAGATTGCAAGAGTTGAGCAACAGAGAGGGTAGCTCACAAAGTTTCCCTAACAACCTCTGAAAACAAACACAGTAAGCATCGTTTGCTGCAGCTGATGGAAGCAGCAAACTGCTCCCCTGTGCAATTGCATCCCTCACCAAATGGATGAGCCACCACAGCACCCTTTATGGCTGAGCGTGCTGCTGAATTGAGTACATACAAGATGCACTGACATTACACGTGCTGTAAGATCACAAGCTTACGTGTTCTGCCATAACACACCCTTAGAAAAACTGGGTCCCTTATGACGAAGCTGCTTCTGGGATCCTAAAAGGAATTAGGAATGCTTTACAAGTTTATACTGATGAACTGTAACTTCAGTTTTTAAGATACACAAGCAAAATGCAGACAGAATAGCAAGACGTAGAACTTTTGACGGCAAGGCACTGTTAGCTGACACTTAGCTCTGCTTATAACAAATGCCAAAGCGCCTTCCATCTCATCCTGGACGGAGGAGGAAGAGAAGCACGCTCAAAGCATCCTCGGGTGCACTGCAGAGGTCCATGCACGCCCTCTGCTGCTGGCCTGAGCTCCCAGTGACAGAGCAGGAGAGCGAAGGGAGCTGATCCACCCCCAGGGACCACCAAGAATTTAGAAGTGCTTTTAAACCCGCTGCTAATTAAAAGGAAAGTTGCGCTGGAATTTAGACAAGGATCTGCTATCAGCCATCTTTTGCAAGGATAACCCAGGTGCACGTGATGATGCACTGAGCATGCAATCTGCACCGTGGGTCAATTTATCTGCACGTGAACTGACAGCCCTCTATCGAACTAAGCCAAGTGTGCATCCAGGATGAATGCAGCTGCCATCTGACACCCCCAGATAATGAACTGACTGTGTATTTACTCTCACTGCTGGGACGCACGTGGCAAAATAGAAAGGCTATTAATCGCTAAGGGAAAGCTTGTAGAAGCAAGGATGACAAATAAAGGGCTTTGTCTCCTTGTAATTGGGCTTCACTGGGTTTTGAACTTGACGGCCTCCATTTTCTTTGCTGCCAAGATGACTTAATTCCTTACATCTTCTCAACTTATAGGTAGTAACAGGGAAGGATACTTGCCAAACTGTTCTGGCCAAAACCTGACTCAGCCTCCTCAGAGAGAAGCACGGGGTCTGCAAAGGAACAAATCCCAAAACAATCTGTGAGACATCAGGAAAGAGGAACACACATCTCACTGGCATTGACAGAGCAGAAAGCAACCGCAGAACAGCGAGACCCTTGGATACAGAAAAATTACACAAGTCGTGTTTATGGGTTATAAAAGCCCTTTTATAAAGCCATTTTTAAACAAAACCAAAAAGTTTACAAAAGAAAATAAAAGATACAGAAGAATGAGTTGCTTAATATATTCCAAAAAGGAGAAAAAATAAAAGAGGGGACACAATTCCAACATGCTGAACAATAAAGGGTTCTTTTTCCTCGTGGTTTTTTTTTTAATACAAAATACAAGCGAAGGATACACATTTAAAACAGAGCTCAGGAGCAGGTATGCAGTCCTGGGAACCCTTCAATAAAAGCAAAGCAGGGTTTTGTTACTTTTTTAACTTTTCTTTCTTTGCAGGTACATACAGAGACTGGAATATGTCAAATTAAGTAGCACGAAAGACCATCACACAATTCTACCAATGAATGTCGCACCTATAAATTCACGAACATGGTCAACAGTCATGTTCACTTCAAACCCCTTTTAAAAAAAAAAAAGAAAAAAAAGAAAAAAAAGTGTTGTTTTTATTTTAAATAAAGCATTAATGTTACATTCAAACAGAACTCCTAGTACCATGCTGTAGAGCTCAGTATTGTCAAGGTATTGCAAAAGTTGCCAACCCTATCGGGCCCAGCGATGGGAGCCACGTCTGCGCACACCCCAACCGTGGGGCAGCTGCCCCTTTTTTCTGGCCACTCTTGACATTAAAAAAAAATATATATATATATTAAAAGGGATAAAGGAGGGTTAACTGCAAAGAGCCTGATTCTTAGAAAAGCTCAACATGGGACTGCAAATACTCGGAACAAGTATTTGTTGCATACCATACAACGATGCTTCGCTGAAAGCCAAAGGCCCAAGGCCCTACCTGGAGTCTCTTCCTTCTCTACCTTCAGAGCCATTATTCAGGGTTTGCTGTGACATGATGTTCATGGTTAAACAAAAGGAGAAAGTCACGTAGCTCTTATTTACAAGTGTTTTGTGTGTTTTTTTTTTGTTAACAATTGCTTCTGCAGGAAAAAAAAACAAAAAAAAAGAAGGTAAAACTCACAAATCTTCAGAACACAAAGGGAAGAAAAGATGTCAGACGCTCCCATGCGCGCACTCACACTCGCGCACTCACACACCAAATACTTCAGGGGCTTTTACACACATTATTCTGGCTTCAGTTGATTGAGTATTTCTCCATCCCACCCGCTACCCCTCCCAAAATATATATATAAAAAACCCTTGCCCCAATATACAAAGCATATGCACAACAGTGTTTTGCAGTCACACTGAGCATGCTCAGACCGATGGACCCATTCGACTCACTGCAGCTGGAGGGGGCAGGCAGTTGTTTCCCATAGTGGTTGATGCAGAGTCAGCACGTAAGTGAGAACTTGACTTAGAAACGTTTTTGTTTTGTTTTTCATACAAAGAGTTCAATGAAAAGACATTCAGATGCCAGTCTGCCACTGGCATGGGAAGTCTAAGATGAGGATATGCTCAATCTGGGGACTCCAAAGGACACTGCCACCTTTCGGAGCTCTCCTATTCCTCAGCATTTTGAACACAACAGCTTCGTCGCCCAGTTCCACGCACATCATTTGTATTTAAACCTCCCCAAACTATAGGAAAATAGTCAAAGCTCAGGGAAAATTCTCTATTTGATCATATACATATAGAATATAGAATTTCCACATATAGATGGGACCCCACCCACCCCCCAAACTTAACGCATCCTATATGCCAGCAACCATCTTGTGACAGTGTCCCTTTACACAGCTATCTGCTTGCATTTTTCATATCCTGCCTCCCCCAACAGATGAATTTCCACTTCTCAAATACTTAAACTCATGGATCAGTTTGTGGTTTTCAAGAACCATGTGTTCAACAATATGATCTGTTATAAAAATAAACACTTCACAAACAAATTACATAAAGCAAAGCACCAGTTTCTACAGCTCAAAAGCTTCCAGCATGTTACAGTTTACTTCCCTCCCTCCTTAACCTGGGTGCCTCAGTGTCTGTTGTACCTTTGTGACCATCAACAGCGGAGGGGGAAAAAAAAAGAACAAAAAAAAAAGAAAAAGAAAAAGAAATTCAAGTGCATTTTCTGCCGCTGCCCTGGTAGTTCATCACCTGCAGATGCAGCTGTGTGGTGGCACAGGAGCTGAGCACGTTCAGAGCCATTAGTGGCTTTCAGGTAAGGTGTGCTCTGCTTTTCCCTCCCCATGCACTCCTTTGCTTTGCTGAAGTTAACACAACAGAACTACAAGTTTCTTGGCTGCCATATTTCTAAGTGCTCTCACCCACAAGCCATTCTGAAACTCATCTAACTTGACACGTTTGGTGCTCTCTTGCTGATCAAATACAAACTGGAACAAGTAATCTTTAGGATGAAATTCCAACCGCAATTGCAAATCTTTACTGATCAAGCCTGGTGGCCAGTTAAAGACAGCATTCTTTGCATACAAATGTAAAACAGAATGTACAGAGGGATGCAGAATAGAATTTATAACAAACCTTTAAGTGTGAGACCAGGGCAGGGCACCAGATTGACTGAACTTTGGAATAAACCTGTTTACCTCTCTGCAAACGCTCCACAACTACAGCTGTTTAACAGAAGACAATCTTTTCAAAGCTTTCTTCTGTGAATGAAGCTTTCTGCTCCTTGGAGGACTATTCATGGCTCTAGAAAGGCTTTTTTTTTTAACAGCTTTTCCTTCCAGAATGCTTAAAATACAAATTAATTTAGAAGGTCGTTTTAAAACTTAACTCTGCTGCAATTGAAATGCGCGTCCTAGAAAGAAAAGTTATGTATTAACCTTCACCATTTTCTTCAATCTGTAAAAATGTAAACTGTGGTATTTCTAACAGGTGACCAAGAGACCATTGGGGCGTAGTGTCTGCACAAACCAGCACGACAGTAAGGCTAGAGGAAACGTTACAAAATCCCAGTAGTAGCACAGGATTTACATAGTGTTTGGGTTGTGACACAAACTCAAAGATAGCATCATGCAGCCTGTGACAGCCATGAGAGATGAGTATACGAGAAAACAGAACAGTTTTACAAGAGAAAGGGCCAAAATCACCAGGCATAAAATAATCTGCAGTCCAAAACCTGAACTGAAAACAACGGAAATGCATCTTTCACTTAACTTAACCGTGTTAGCAATACTAAAAAAGAACAACACAAATATTTATCTTAAGTGGAACTTACAAAATACACTCTTAAGAAATCAATCTGGTCTAGCAGGTAAAGAAATAGCTGTGTGATTAGATCAACTAGAGGGACTCTACATTTATGTGATCCTTGTATGCTTTAATACCAAAAAATAAATCAAGACCCTAAAGAGATTAGAATTACTTGAAACACAGTCTTGACTGAAGGGGGAAAAACTACGTGGGCCAGACAGTAAGGAAAGTATACAATACCCCCAAAATATCAGTCCAAGCATTATCTGAAGTTTGGCCGTTTATTTTCCTGTGTTACCCAAGAAATGCTGAGCTAGGAGGGCAGGGGATGCAAGAGGCTCTGCCCTCCCAGAAGATGGGAAAAGTTGGTGAGGAAAGGGGAGCACGTTCACTTCTTTTCAAAGACTGATACTTGACTCCAGCCTTAAGCTGTTCTGCAAAACTAAACCAGGTAAAAAAAAAAAGATTTACAATGGAAACACTGATCATCTTTATTGTAACGGCAACAGTAGTTTCATTATAGTAAAGAACGTTAGAGAACTTCAAATTTTAAGCCAAGGTAAAGTAATTTACCAGCCTCAATAAAACCCATGGCTGTGAATCACACAAGACAAGCACTTGGCCGTTAAATTAATGTTCCATTCTGTGGTTTAGGCTCCACACTGGGCTCAGAATCTTCGGGCTCCCTCTGCCATTCAGCCAAGTGTCCTTCCTGGTCATATTAGTGTATCGCATCTAAAAGCTCTCTGAAGTCCAAACAGGATTAAAAATCTGGTAGCACGTGCACCAGAAATCCAACTAGTTAGCTGCCTTATGTTACCTTCAAGAGGCTGGTTACAAAATATGTACTTCAGTGACAAAAAAAGAAGGAGATGCAAAGCTTGTCAGCTGTAAGGTAACTGTGAGCAACGTACAAAAGCACAAAGGGTCTAAGGAAAAAAAGAAAGAAAAAGGCAGATCCAGTTTTTAATATTTCCACCAACAAACATGGCAGCAATCTCTGCATCAGGGTTTGAAAACCAAGGCTTGTGTACTTCAATTAAGTTTAAAAAAAAAAAAAAAGGATATGGCTGCTTTGATAAAAACACATTAAAATGCCACTACACACACCTCAAGTATCTCCTTTAGAGGGACATCCTGCTTTTGTTATAGAACCATAGCCCTGCTACACTGCTTTCAAGCTTCATTCCCTCTCAGCTTCATCCTTTAACACTGTTCCCTACTCCAGGCTTCCTAGGCTTAGGGAACAGAATGATGACCAACAGAGGCAGACATGTCAGCATGGGAGCAGAGCGAATAAATCCTCCCATGCTGCAGTAGGGAGGATGAAGAAATGGAAGTGGTACTGGGGTGATGTTCACTATTGATGGAAGTCTGCTGTCCAACACTGTAGCTGGAGAGGCTTAGACATGATTACACAGCCTTCTGAGGACAGATGGAGGGAGAGAAGAGAAGCACTTAAGCGTGACTCATGGGATCCGAGACTGACCAGAGCATTACAGGAATCCTTTGCTTCACATTTATAAAAGGACATCCCTCACCCCAAAAGATACACACACAAAAAAAATCTACTTCTAGAATGTCCACCATTTTTTTTTTCCCTTGGAACTTTAAAGAAAGTTTCCACAACGTCAACTGGAAAGCAGAGCTTTAGAACTTTCCAAATTTCTCTTCCCTATTCTGCCCATCTATAGCCGACCTTGGAAGAAGTCAAACAGAATTAGTGGATGTGAGCAGCTTCTAGGTTGTGTGTCTGAAATAGCATAGAATGAACCGAGATCTGCCTAAGCAGAAGAGTATTCTATCCAGGAAAGATGAAAGATCTTGCATCCTAACTGGAGGATGTTTCCAGATAAAAGACAGTGGACCCCCTATCAGTCTCTTGATTGCTTTCCATTAAAAAGTTGCATGAATCCAAGAAACACAGGCTTCCTCCCCATGTTTCCTCTTCTGCAGTTTATACATATATTTTTCTTTTTCTGAGAGAAGGAACTTCTATTGAGAAAAGTCTATTAAAGCATGGTTGGTTTGTTGGTTTGTTTTTTTAACCACGTATTCTAATACAGAATTATAGTTTTGAACAACTCTTACCAGCACTGGGAAATCTATTCTACTCAGTGATTTGTAAGTGTGGTTTCCATGTATCAGTCCCAAACCTTATTGCTTCACAACTGCAGTATCCCTTGGAAAAAAATATATATATTCAAATGGTCTGTTAATTTGTCTCAAATGGCTTTTGGATTTGGAGGGGGAGGGAGAACGGAATGGCCAACACAGAACAGTGACTTCAAAATATTACTGTATGAGGGTTTCCTCTTATTAAAAAAAGGATACACTGTATTAAACAGCTGAAAGTAAAGACAGCATTCAAAGCCCATGAGTCAAGCCACAGCCAAAACCGTGTTCTACCCCTAAGTATGTTTTCTTTTTCCTTTTTTCTCTCTCTCTCTTTTTTTTTTTTTCTTTTTTTTTTCTTTTTTTTTTTTTAAACAAAGATATCCTCAACTGCCATTTAATCTTCACCAGAGGGTGCTTCCTCTTCAGATCCCTCATCCCCTGACTTCTCTGGCGGAGGGCTGGCTGATTTTTTCTTTTCTGGAGGACTTTCAGGCTCTTCATCCTCTTCTTTGGGGGATGGGGTCTTTTCTTTCGTTGTCTTGGAAGCTGTGGGGCGGCCTGCCTTCCCTTTGCCTTTCACTGGACTGGGAGTCACTGGAAAAAGAAAAAGCTTACACAAGTTATTATCTGCCACCAAAACAAGAAAGTGACAAGCCTTTGTACAAACAGGATTTAAAGACACTGCAGTAGCAGGTCTCATTTTGCTCTGACCATGGCGTTACATTCATTCCACAGTACTGAAGTTGAACTGAATGAGGACTGTCAGCTCCTCCACCCTTAATGACCAAGAATCCCAAACAAAGCCACAAATTACATTAATTGGTCATGAGATGCAGAATGTCAGACTGCAACATACCAGCAGATGTTCACAATCAACACAGGTTTTGTCAGCCATACATAAACACTAATTCAGTCTCTTTATTAAGTAAGAATTCAAGACATCATCATTTCACTGTGTTACTTTAAATCATGGTAAGTGACTGCTTACAAGAAACAGCCCTTCAACATAATAAAGTAATGCCTACTGGCCCCAAAACTTCTGTTCAGTCTTCAATAAATAAGTACTAAAAAACTAAGTACTGGTCTCTAAATTAAATTGCACAGTTCTGCACAGACTCACCTGTAGCCTTTAGCCTGGGCTTTGGCATCTTCTTTTCTTTCCTCTCTGGCTTGGACTTCTTGGAGGCCTTTTTATTTTTCTTTTTTGAACTGCCATAGTCACTATCATCATCATCTTCCATGAGAAAATCCTCATCGCTTCCTGAATCTTTTGAAACAACAACAAAATTAAATTCTTGAAGACAAGGAGAAGAAGCAAAAAAACAAAAACACCCAACAAGTTAAACAGAGAAGTCAGAAAACTAAAGATGCTGTGACCTTATGAGCTTCCAGCTGCCTGCTGTCCCAGGGAAACGTGGCAGAAGATTTCACAGTAGTAGGGATAGAATATGACAGAACAGGGGGCCTTTTTCAGAACCTTGAAATATGATCCATCCTAAGGAATCCATTAAGAAATGCATCTGTGATGATAACCTTACTCCCTTCTGAAATCACATCTGCATCCACTATTTCAAAAAACTTACTGTGGTTCATCACTGGTTGAATTCATCTCCCCTTGTGAAACTAACTGTCTTAACTTTGATCAATCAAGGGTAAAGTATTTTTCCCATCAGCTGAAAAGCAGCAGCAATGCCTCAAAACTGATGGAGGTAACAAGCAGCAGCAAGAAACATTAAGAAAATTTCAGTGCTCCTCAAGTGCTGCTTATAAAGAATTCCTTAGAATTCCTGCAAACTTAGAACAAAATTTTTAAATGTCAAAAATTGACAGTCTGACAGACAGGTACTCATTAATGAGTAAGCACCAAAAAGAATAACTTACATCTTTATTGTCAAGTCAAAAAGGAAACTGCTCCTTCTTCTATTCAGCCAGACCCATCAGCCTACCTCTGGTACTGCTGCCCATATGACCAGGGCTTAAACTTTTTATGACTGTCAGTACAATCCCATCTACTCACTCTCTTGGAACTGTGCCTCATCGTCCTCTTGTTCTTCCTCCTCACTACCCACATCATCCATAAGCATCTCTCGTTGTTTGGAAGCTGCTTTGGATGCTGCCTGTCTCTGCTGACGCACGTTTTTGTGGTCTTCTTTCTCATCCTCACTGTCCTCTGCAGCACAAAGTCATCGTGTTATAATGAAGACAGAAAATACTGGCCAGCACATCTTCATCAGCCAGTGAGTGGACAGACAAAAGTCCACTTTATAGAACAGTGTAAGGAGTAAATGCATACACAGCACAGAACTACTGCAATGCAATAGGAACAAATATATCAATATTCATACTTGCTGAACAAGAAAATTAGAATTATGATTGCAATTGTTTCTTTACCTGCAGGCCTTTTCCTGGATTTAGAGGCTCTCTTATTCTTATCCGGTTTGGCCTTCTTTCCTTTTTTGCTTTTTTGAGAGCTCTCATAGTCACTGTCAGCTTTGCCATCATCTGCTCCTAAGTCATCATCTTCACTGCCAAAATCTTCATCTGGAAGGAAAAAGTGAGAATATTAAGCTTCCTCTGTGATCGTGGAACAGAGGAGAATCCGAGGGAGGAGACGAGCATCCACCTCTCTACCTGTGAGGACAATCTACAGCAGCATCACATTACACAAAATCTGCTGCCCCCAACCAGGGCTGGAAGTAACAAGCAGCAGAGGCAGCATCCAGCTTAAGATAAACGTGTCAGGAAAGTGCATGCTTCTCTAAACAGAAGAACTTCTCCTGTGTGACAGATCTCACTCCTGGAACATTCTTACAGATTGGCCTTTATTTGGAAGGTAATTATCAGTGCAGCATGGTTAGTTACCTGCTGAGTGCGAATCATCTTTCTTAGTCTTCACATCTTTTTCCTCTGAATCCTCACTGAAAAGGAGGGAAAGATTGCTTAACTCCTATTTCACTCATTTGCTATATGGAAAATAACAATTTTCAGAGAGCAGATTGATTTCTAGGCCAAGAATACCCACTTTTCCTGAACATTACATTATACTTTAGCATTACTCAGTAGCACATGTAGTTATGGTTGGAAAGAAAGTTCAAGCTCTGTACCACGTAGTGCCAAGGAAACCAACCAGGAAATAAGGGTAAGGTAACCATGCATTTTTCTCCAGAGACTACTAATAATCCAGATGTCTTCCATCTTACAGTTAGGATTTTGAAGTTATATGTGCTAATACAAGGTCAAATCTATTAAAAGGAATATAGTTTTATCCTGACTATATGTATAATGAAGTCCCTTCTCTTTTTCTCATTGTTTTCTTTGGAAACCTTCACTCTGTCTCACCAGTTTACTACAACACATTTGGTCTGCAGGCTCCCAGTCTGATCTCTGACAGACTTTCACCTCCCCTTACAGTGGTTTCAGTCCTCATTAGAGCCTGTCCCATCAAGTAGGTACTACTGCTTCTGCACCCAAATCCCTACCACTTGTCACCTTGACTGTCCTGGTTTGGCAGTAGGAGCTAACACAGCATTGCTCAAGAACTTCCACAGTTCAGATAACATGTCACCCTGCCGTCCCTCAGGCCCATTTGATTTCAGCCTGATGGACAACTGTGGATTTGAAAGCAATATGTGCATTTGTTTCACATCCAGACTCTGTGCAATGCTTGTAACACAAACAGAAGTGTTCTTACATACTTAAATATCACTTTAGTTAATAGGACACTGTGGTCAACACTATTTAGTTGCTCTGGGAGCTCCCTAGCCCAGTTTCTTTATATAACATCTTATCTACCTCAAATCTTTATTTCAGGTGTTATCTAGAAGTTTGACCTCGAGAATTTCTTTAAGCATTGCACGAGCAGAACAAACACACTGGCCTAAGCAAACTGCAGCAACCTGCCAAGCAACAGATGAACTACACTGGGCCACAATTAATGTAGTTAGATACCTGAAGTATTTGAATAACATCACTTCTGCATTAAATGTTTACCCATCGTTCGTGTCAAAACAGTGCAACACAAGTCAAGAGCGACAGCAGGAAATGATTGCTTGGCTTTTCTTTCCTGAAACCATTTCAAGACGTGAAAACATGAAGTTCACATCTTTGGGAAAATTAAAAGCCATGGTCAAAATGGCCTTGCCCTCTCAGTTTATAACAGTAAGTAAAAATGTTCCCTCATGCCTACATTCAGCTTCCACCTTATAGCACAGGAACATGAAGGGAGAGAGAGATGGAGAGAAACATCTGAAGCATACCTTGTGGTAAGTTAGCTATATTCCACCAAACAATGCAAGACAGTTAAGAGATAACCAGCTGGCAGAATCTCCGTCCCTGAAAGCAGTCAATTCATTTAATAGGTCTCTTTTCATCACGTTTCTTACAGCAACCATTTGCTGATCACAGCTATTGTCAATGCAAGATACCCTCACTCTACAGGAAGGACTTCCACTGTTAGCAGGGAATCATTCAGAATGCAGACATTTCACATCGCCACAGCAATTCAGTTACCAGAACAAGTTACTCAGTTTCTGAATTAGACAAAATAAGAAGTGAAAAAAACAAAGAGCTGCAAAACTGACCAGTGGCCCCTACCACTGCAGTCACTGTACCTGCCCTATTTAATCTTCAACCACATAAATGCTCTGAGCACACCAAAAAAACACAGAGAACCAAAGGCACCCAGCCACCAACTTACCTGGAGATAATTGCACCAGCTGCCAATCTTTGTAACTCGTATCAAGTTCCTTGCCATTCCAACTGGATAGCTCTGGAAGGCTATTTTAATGCCAAAGTGCTAGTGACAAGTACTTTACACATGATTTCCCTGCCAACTTCAATAAAAAAGAATCACCTCAATGTCCAAGCTGGTTAGGAAAGCTTTGTGATTGAGAGCTCTGTGTCCTACACTGCACGTTTTGGTTTCCACTTACAATCATTGCTCTCAGAAGATACAGCTCCCCACACACAGGACAAGGTTTGGAGACACGTTCTTAACAGATGAAGAGCTTCTTTTACCTGTCTTCCTGAGAATTCTTCCCGGATCTCCTCTTATTTTTAGCCTCGCGGGGAGATGAGCGGATTTTCTTGGATGGGGGACCTGAATCTCTCCCATAATCTTCATCTAGATGGGACAAAATGGTTTTGAATCAAACTCCTCCTTCCCAGCAAAACGACCTCCTCAGCCAGCTGAAACTGACCATTTCAAGCACATAAAAAGTAGCTCTTAAAGATAAAACCCCAAAGTTACAAAGAAAGCTTTACAGAAGTGAAGTCCTGCCTTCAGCTGCTGATTTACCTTTTCTTCTGCCAACAGCACCATAACAGCACTGCACACAACCAAATCTGAAACAGAAGTGTTGGGAAACACACAAAATGCTTCAGAAGAAAAAGGGGCATCTTAACTTCACAGCTCATTAGGAACACAAACCATCATGGAATCCTATTAGAGGTTAACATCCATTCATATATTTGTATGCTTTTAACAGCAACTTTATTTACTGCCCTATGATGGAAACAGGGCATTACACAATACCTTATACAATACAGCAGGGCATATTTGTTTCCAATAATTATCAGTGTAACCACCCTTAGGAAACAGTAGCAGTGCATCTATTTTCTAAGAACACAAAACATATTCCATATGGCAGCCAGAAATATTTCATCAATTCTGACAGAATATGCTAAGATTCTTTATTATCATTTTTTTTTTAGGTGCAATTCACAACTATGCCCAACATGATGGGATTAACTGAAGCCCACTAAAATAAATTGAAAACACATTTAACTATAGGAAAAAAAAAAAGCAGCACCAGGGTTGTTGGTTTTTTTTTGCCACAGAACATAACAGAGCAGGGAAGATGGTTGCTGCCAACAGCCTGAAGGCACTACAACAATACAAGCGTTAAATAACAAGATTTCTATCACCATTGTTTGTTTAATACAAAACATATGAGAACCATTATATTTTCAAATGCTCATTAACAGTTCAGAGGCTGTAGAGTAGAAACTCCCCAGAATTTAGGTTAAAGATGTGACTGGAAGCAACGTAATTAATATGCAAAGCCTTAAATGAACCCCTGTAGCCCAAGGATATGATGTTGTTAAGAACAAAGTCATTTACCAGCATCATCTGATTCCTGAAACTGGGAGTAATCGACCACCTTCCTGTTCCTGTTAGAAAGGAGGGGGGGGAAAAATAAGTAAGTCAGCAGTTCAGCAATCTGAGAGACACAAAAGCTTTAAGTGACAAGAAAGTGCCACGCTCTTATTCCCAGCACAGGGTTTGTAGACCAACAAACATCCCAAGAGGTCCTGCACAAATAAGCCACCTAGGGCTTGGTGGTCCCAGCAGAAAACATGACATGTCTGAGCAATTTCCTAAGGCTGAATTCTAGCCTCAGAATTCCAAGGTGCTTCTTGATAAGCTGCGCTCCCTGACGGCTCATGGCTGCTGTGACAAGAAGCCACCAAACGCCGTGTGCTGCAGCTCTTTCATTAGTCAATCTACACACATCATTACAGCCACAGTTGTAAAAGCACCGTTTAAAGGCAGAGTCCACATCCAAAGATGAAAGATGCATTTGAAGAACGCATCGATCTGAGGTTTCTTAAGGCAGAGCTCCCACTAACTCTGCTTCAAAGCTGTGATGTTTCGGATTCTGGATTAAGAACAAAAAAACAAATGCAAGTAAAGGAATGCTGACAACTTATTAAGTAGTTGTTGGATATCAGAAGTGCATTATAGCAAGGGAGCCTTGCTGAAATAAACCAAAGTGTTCAACAGGTGCCAGTGCACAGGTGAGGCAGCATTAAACACCATTTGTAACACAACACTGCACACAAAGCCTCCCTGCTTTTTATTCCAGTGCTACAGTTGTGGGTTTTCTGCAGTCAATGAAATCTGAGCAAAGTTACTGGAATGCTTTTCAGAATGACTTGAAAAGGAAAGGGTTTATGCCTCCTTGTCACATGGAAAGTGAACTAAAAAAAAGATAACTTAATTATTTGCATGTTTTACTCTTGAAGAAAAATCTTAACATTATACTTCTCGAAATGGTTTAAACCATTCATTTCTGTCAATTAACTCTCACAATTGATTAAATAATGCTTTGGGGAAAGCACACTAAAATCTTCTCAAAGCTCCTAATAGCACAAATTACCTGTTTCCGAGCTGCTCTTTTTCAGATTCCAGCTCCTCACAGCTCAATATAACCACGCTTGCTCTCATACCTTCTCCTTGAGCTGCTCCTGCTCCCACGTGTTCTCTAACACCTGCAGCTCACTGCTGCCTTTTGGCTGCCCTGTCAATCAGTTACTCTGATGCTCTAATTAATATGTATGACAGCCCTAACAACGGTTAAAGCTGTTCCCAAACGGAACATTAGCAAAGGCCCTGCATGCATTTTACCCCACCTGCATTTCTGAGCAGCACCTGAGCACGGACCAATTCCATCCTTACTTCATCAGCACCTTCCCTGCTCTCTCACCAGCTGCGAGTCGTGCAGCACTGAGTGTCCTTAACACAGCAACCATAACAGCCCAGGACAGACAGAACTGGGCAACTGCAGAAGCAGAGGCCACCAATGCCTCCATCACAGACCTGAGGACCCTCCAGCATATGAAGCACCTGCCTTCACCCTGCCCTTCTGAGCTGCAAGGACTGCTGGATTTCACGTTCACGTCCCAGAACTGAACTGCATTTTGGTCAGTGTCACACATGGTTGATAAAACTGCCCCCCTGAACATCCCAAGAGCCAGCACTGCGTTCTGGTTGTCAATCTGACACCCATTCTAAGCATTCCTCCTGTCCAAGTACCTCTATTTGTGACCTACAGCAGAGCAGCAGCCTTCCAACAGAGGAAGCAGCATAATTACTTTATTTCAAGCCTACACAAAGCCTCTTAAAGCTCCAACAACAATAAAAACCAAACCAACACAGCCAACAAAAGAAAGCAAGACTAGTCATCAGATTTCTACAGGTTGAATCCCATCCAAGCTTCGGGGTAAACGTGAGTACAAAGCACAACTGCAATGCCTGCAGAGCACAGCCAGCCCTAACAGCACCATGCCCACTCAGGAATACTATACCAGCAAGGTCTGCACCACACAACTCAACCTCCTGGTCCAAGAGGAGGTCAGATCATAGGATCACAGAATGGCCTTGCTTGAAAAGGACCACAGCGTTCATCTCGTCCTCATGGAGACTCCTGCCCACGCGTGGGAAGCCAAGTTTATTCCGGTAAGCATGTGAAGAGTGATGAAGTTGCCAAGTGAGCTGTTTGATTTGCTTTAAGTTTGAGGTATTATGCTTTTCTCAATAAGCATAAACAGGGAAAAGGAGGTAGTGCTGCTGGATATTCAGCTCTAGCAGCTTTGTAATACAGGGGCTTCAAACATCACTTAACTAACAAGCGAGATGGAAATTGCAATCGTGCCACCTTGCAGTGAGTTGGTCACACACAGCTCACCTTGCTTAGTTCAGTTCAGGCCCACACTGAATCACATCTTTAATAGAAAACAACAACAAGCAAAAGGATGTAAATGGTCAGTGTCCTTTCTCTACATACTGCACAGGACGTGTTTTTAGTCAGAAAGTACATTCTGCTAATTTCTCATTACCTGCCCTGCAGGACTAGGGATATTTGGAATCATTAAAGAATCACTATGGCAGAAGCAAACAAGAACAAAACAGCATCTGTACTGATATTGCCTGAACTTGAAAGATGACCCAGCAGAACCAAAAGAAGCTCACGAGCAGAAACAAAACCAACTGCTCTCCCATTTGCCATTCTTCTCACTCCACACTCATCACTCACCTCCCATTTATCCTCATATTTTTCTTCAGAACCACCAGCAGTAACTGCATGTTTGCAAAGACTGCATCTTCCACTGCACTGATGTGATAAAGTCAGGGAACTTCATTGGAGATCAGATCCAGGGAAAGCAAACAACCCAAACCCACCAAATTGCAAGCAAGCATACAAAAAATACACTGTTAGACTGAGCATAAAAAGACAGACCAAAAGACATCTGGGACAGATGTTGTTCAATCTGCTTTAAAACAGACCATGAAATTGTAAGATAACTTCTTTGCTCTTACAGCTTAATATTAAAGTGTACATATGAGAGCGAGCTGGGGGAGGAAAGGCACAGAGAAAGCCCTGAGAGCTGAAGTTTCTCGTGGCAGCTGTCAGTTCTGCATTTCTGGAATGAAGATCAACCCAGAAGCACAATGGCACATGGCATTAAAAGCTCTCCAGTGATTTCATAAGAACTCAGAACTGCACAGCAGAGTTCTGACAACTCGTACTTGAAGCGTATCAGAATCCAGTTCCAACATGATGGAAAACAACATCAGTATTTAAAAGGCTCACTGAACACCCACACGACTGAACACAGGCTGTGTAACAGCATCGCATCTCCAGCTAACGCTGCCCTCCAACAGCAGCACTCTGAAGTTGCCTTGTCAGCACACAAAATAATGAGGAGTCAAAATACTTCTGGTCCTCTAAGGAGATGTTTAAATCCTTCCGTATTTCCACAGGCACTACAGATAAAGTCCAAGATTAAAAAGATACATACATTGCCACTGGAAAGCACAGCTAAGAGTCTTTAGAAAGAAGACTCATAGCTGCCTCATCTTGCAAGGAAGAGGAACGTTTAGGTCAAGCAATTATCAGCAGAAATAACAGCCTACTTTCTTATACAACTTGAGAAGTAAAATGAATAAGAGGTGAAGCGGTTGCTGATGGCTTTGTTTTAAATTATGGCATGGAATTAAATAAACTTCCAACAAAGCTTCTGTGAAGAGGCACAAACTGCCTTCACCCCCATGCCTGGCACACACAGGGTCAGTTTCAACTGCAGGTTCTCATTCCAGTGGGCAGAGCTGCCCTGCTTGGATGGCAACGTGTCAGCAGTAAATACTGTCCCCAGCAGCACCACTTCTGTGCCTTCTTACAGAGACACGAGAGATGGGTAGGAAATATTCTTAGGGGCACAGCTGTACTGAGGCAAGGCTCACTGACCAGAGGGTCCCAATTAAAGGGGTCATTATTTGGGTCTGGGCTTGATGCAACTCCAAACATCAGGAAGACTGGGCACAGCTGATGGCATCTGCAGGATTTTTAGGGATACACAACCTGAAACCCAACAAAACAATGAAATAGTTGATGAGGCAGCAGTTTTATCAGCCTTGTGCCCACCCTCCTTTTGATATAAATGAGAAGATGCTATAATGCAATATAGAAACATTCTAAAAGCAAACAAAAAAACACAAGATAGCAGAAGCCTGTTCTGCAACAAACACTGCAGAGTAAAAATCAAGTTATCAGGAATGCTACCTTGCTTCTTGTTTCTCACCACACCGCAAGTCTTTAGAGCAACTGACTTGTCTTTCTACCTATCCAGAAACTATCTTGCTCATCTCTGGACACTGCCACACAGATTACTCAAAGTAATTGCCACTGCCCAAGGCATTTTCTGCTCCCCCATGCAAGTTATCCAGAATCCCTTCCACTTCACACTGTTCAGGTGCAATGCTAGCAACAAGACAACTGATATCTAATAAATGCTTTTTTTTTTTCTTTCTGCAACACTGTTGCCAACACAGGACTGGAAGTTGCTAATGAAGAAGAGCTAAGAATGCAAAGCCATAAAGCCTTGAGACACCGACAGAGATCTATTTGTAACTGCCTTGAATCTCCAAGCAAATCAACCAACCACGCTGGGATTTCAGTGCTTGCCCACACCTTTCCATCTTGCAATGCCTGCAGGAATGAAGCAGCAGCAAGTGAAAGTGACCACTGTGCAGCAGAACGTGGGAGCTGATGCAGGATTTCATTAATTAGCCACGTGAGGGAAAGGTTCACTAATTGTAGCTTCCTTTACTTTTCACTGTTTGCCACCTTCTAACAATAGTGCAGATACCATCATCAGCCACCCGGGAGTCGTCTAATTGCACAGAAAGGATTTGGCTCTGAATTAACAAGCATGAAACCTGTAAACACGTGGGCTTTATTACTACTTAACAACTACAAGGAACTGAATTCAACAACCAGACTCAGTTTCAAGGCAGCCTTCTACTGACAAGCAGAAACTGGGGATATCTGCTGGGTCTTACAAAGTTCACTGTTTGAGGTATGTATACATTCCATAGAAAACCAGCAAACATAACCAGTGAATTAAAAAACATCACTACATCCGATTCTGATGAGGAACTTCTCACCAGAATTCCACATCACCAACAATTAGGATTTGAAGCTATGGTGAGAGTTCTCCACCTACTCCCAAGCACAGCAATGCAACAGACCGGCCAAGTTCAGCCCTGAGAGAGCTACAAACACAGCTGGGCAGCAGCTTGCTACACCCCGTGCTGGCACGTGCCAAAGGGTGCTGAGCTACTAACAGCATGCTGGACTTTGGCACTGAGCTCTGCTGCACAGCAGTGCCTGTCAACTGCAAGACAGGTCAAGTCTTTTGCAACACTGCATGATTTTATGGATTTTGGTTTGTTTGTTTTTTTGTTCTGGTTTATGAAAGGTTTCTTACAAAGGTTCCAGATACCAGAAGCCTTGAGAACTGAGTTGTTAAAGACACGCTTTCCTAAGCTGCAGCAAAACTCCAGTGCTGGCAAGTAAATCAGCAGCAGAACACACACAGAGCAGCACAGTCACATCAGCACTATTCCAGGACACAAACGCTGCCAGTCAACATCAGACAACGAGTCCATTTACCCCAACAGCCTGTCTCACAAAAAGCCAGAAGCTGATGGAGCAGAGCAAGGTGTTCACTCTGCTCACCACCTCTCAAACCTGAGGCCATTCCTGAGCTCTGCTCCCCTTCCTTTTGCAGGCAGACAAACCAACCAGCTGTGACAACAACTGTTCCATGGATCAGTGTGACAAACATCCTGATTTCATGCTGTATTCCCACTCTTTTTTTGTAAACTTTAACATGTTAGGGACATGAAATAGAAAAGGTAACACCTATAAGTTTGCATGTATAGTTTATGGCCTGGATTTACAAAACCATTGAATGGTTTGGTTGGAAGGGACCTTTAAGGTGATCCAGCTCCAGCCCCCCATACAAAATAAATCTTAGAACTGCCATAAATCACATCTTGATTATTCCAAAACAAAATACAGTTGGACTTGATCATCTTAGAGGTGCTTTCCAGCCTATGAGGTTATCCCATGTCACAGAATCATAGAATTACAAAGTTGGAAAGGATCTACAAGATCATCAAGCCCAACTGTCCTCCCATTACCCTTAATATCCTAGATCAGGCTCATAGAATCACAGAATGGCCATGGTTGGAAGGGACCTCAAGGATCACGAAGCTCCAACCCCCTGCTGCATGCAGGGCCACCCACCTCCACATTTCATAGCAGCCCAGGCTGCCCAGGGCCCCATCCAACCTGGCCTTGAACACCTCCAGGGATGGATGGGGGCATCCACAGCCTTTCTGGGCAGCTGTTCCAGCACCTCACCACTCCCACAGTAAAGAACTTCCCCCTGACATTCAACCTCAATCTTCCCTCACGAGCTAAAAAGTTTAAGTAATAACTGCCTTGCAACCTTGAGAAAAACGAACAGAACATGCAAACAACACACGAAGAAACACCTCACCAACAACGACGATTTCAACCACGACAGAAAAACACGGCCAGCAACCTCCTCACCTTCCTAAACCCCACACAATCCTCATCTACCGGCAGCACATCCGAACGGCCCGACCCGAGCAGCGCGGGTCGGGCGGGGCTCTGAGAGCGCGGCTCCCGCGGGGGCGGCTCCATACGGCTCCGTACGGCTCCGCCCCCCCCAACAACGCGCGGTTCTGCTCCGCTCCCCCGCACGGCCCCCCCCAACCCCCCAGCCCCACACTGCGCTCCGCCGTGCGGAAATGGCGCCGCGCTCCGCAGCACCACGCGGGTCCGTGCCTGAGGCGCTGCGCTCAGCTCCAGGCAGCGAACGGCGTTCCCTTCTTCTCCCCCCAACCTCCACACGCAGAGCGAGGCCTACACAACCCCTGTGTGTAATTACATTTCTGTACGCGATTTTACACCGTAAAGGACGGGTTACACCAACCAGCGGCCCACGCTGCAACCCGTCCGGCCTCCCCGCCCCCTCCGCCTCTCGCACAGCTCACAGCCCGGCCTCCCCGCCCCGCCTGCCCGCCTCAGGCCCGGCCCCGCGCTCAGGGCCTACACCGACGGCCTACACACGGCTCCGGGCCTTGAGGAAAGGCGGGAACGCGGCCTCGGCGCCCTCAAGGACTCACCTGACAGGCCTGGACATTTTCCCCGGCGCTTCGGGCCCGGCCCGTTGGAAGCCTCCCGTAGCCGAGGGGGAGGGAAAGGAAAAAAAAATAAACCCCGCAACGGTCGCTCGGTGCCGCCCGTCCCCTCCCCGCAGCGCTGGGCCCGGAGCCTACAGGCCGACGCCTCTCCGCCCAGCTCAGCCCCCTCAGGGCCGCAGCCTCCGGCCCGCGCCCGCCCGCGGGAGGCTCCGCGCTTCCTGTGTGTGGGCCCGGTGGCGCCGCTCCGCCGATCCCCCCCGCAAAATGGTCGCGTTCGCACCACTGAGAGGATGCGAGCGGGGGGCGGTGCAGCCTAGCTCGCTGGTACCACCTCCCGCCTGGCTCATTGGTTGTGGGAGGAGGCCGGCCGCCACTCATTGGTCAGTTCGAACCATCACGGCGGGAAGGCCCCGCCCACTCTCCCCGCGGGGAAGGGGGGTGAGGACGCCCCGCATGCTCAAGCTGCTCTGAGTCACAGAGCGGGTTGAAGCGCTGCTGGCAGATTCGCCGCCAGCTCCGCCGCTCCGGGTGCCGCTGCCCCGTGCCGCGCCGCCCACTTATCCTCACGCCTCCGCTTCAGATACCGAGCCCGAATTTTCTCCGGGGCGCAAACGGCTGTAGGGCCGGCGGGGCTCGATCGGCAGATTCGCCGCGCGGGGCCCGGCGTGCCGTTGAAGAAAAAAGGCGGGGAAGCGCCGCGCCGCCCCGCAGCGGCAACCAGAGCCCCGCAGCGCCGCCCCCGCACGGCCGGGCCTGCGCGGCTCCTCTCGCACTGAGGCCCCGCTACTCAGGAGAGCTCGTCCGCACCGCCCGGCTCTGCAGCTTAAGGCCGCGCGGTTAGAGCAGGGAGCGGCCTTTGTCATGTAAGTGTGCCCGCGGGCCGGGCCTCCCGCCGAGGGCTTTACCGAGAGGGAGCCGCAAACGCAGCCCTGCGGGGCTTCGTGGTTAGAAAAGGAGCTGCTTTTCGTTTGTGGAGAAATGAAACCTAACCCACAAAAGACTGGTGGGGTTGGAAGGGAGGTGTTCGAGGTCCTCACGTCCAAGCCCTGCTAACGTGGCAGCTCTTGGGGCAGCTGTAGGCTGTATCACAGAATGGCCAGGGTTGGAAGGGACCTCAAGGATCACGAAGCTCCAACCCCCTGCTGCATGCAGGGCCACCCACCTCCACATTTCATAGCAGCCCAGGCTGCCCAGGGCCCCATCCAACCTGACCTTGAACACCTGCAGGGATGGATGGGGCATCCACAGCCTCTCTGGGCAGCTGTTCCAGCACCTCACCATTCTCACAGCACAGAACTTCCCCCCTGACATCCAACCTCAATCTTCCCTCCCTCAACTTCAAACCATTTCCCCTTGTCCTGCTGTTATCTCCCCTTTCCAAGAGTTGATTCCCCTCCTGTTTGTAGGCTCCCTTTAGGTACCGAAGGCTGCAATGAGGTCACCCCGCAGCCTTCTTTTCTCCAGGCTGAACAAGCCCAGCTCCCTCAGCCTGTTCCCATAGGGGAGGTGCTGCAGCCCCCTGATCATCTCTGTGGCTCCTCTGGACCCTCTCCAACAGCTCCCTGTCTTTCTTGTACTGGAGGCTCCAGACCTTGGACACAGCACTGCAGGTGGGGCCTCACAAGAACAGAGTAGAGAGGGACAATGACCTCCCTGTCCCTGCTGGCCACCCCTCTTCAGATGGAAAAGTACCCCTGTACGCTGCAGGGACTCATTCCTTAGTGCCATTAAAAAACATTTTTGTGAGATTTGAGATTGTTTGAGAAGACAACATGATCTGCTCAGCTCTCACCTAATGGCAGGAGTCATTGGGATCATTAATTCCTTGCCTGAGCCTCATTTGCCCCCTTTGCAATCATTCCTGATCAGTTCAGATGTGCCCCTTCCTTCCTGCAAGTCAATACTCATGAAAATCAAGCTGATCAGGAAAAGAAAGGGGCATTCAGAGCCAGCCTCCAACTGCACTGTGTGAGCTAATGAGCCATAAGGAGCAAGGCCTATTAACAAACAGCCACATCAAGGAATTCTTTTCTTTCTCCTCTTAGCTGGATATATTGGATTAAAAGCCACTATGACTGCCTCACAGATGCAAAAGTTTTGCGTGCTGATGTCCCACTTGTAGGTCAATAACACAACAATAATGAAGACAGCAAGATTTTCCAGTGAAAAGGATCTAATCTGTTTTGTTGGCAACACAGGGCAGTCCACACTGGATGCTTTATAACACCTCCTGTTCTTGGCAGCAATATTGTTTCTGTTTTGATCTCATGAAGCCATTTCTTAGGGCTCTTGAGACAGGAAAACAACTACTACACAAGCAGTGTCAAACTCCTTTATTTCAGACCTTTGCTATGCTGCATTCAGTTACGGATTGACAGGGAGAAAAACCTCCCAGCAGTTTCTTCTGTTTGTATAAACATGATAATACTGCAGTGTTACAGTAAGGAGAGCCCTGTCTCTCAAATACTTGTGCATAACTGCAAGCTGTTTAAAAAAAACAAAAAAACTCAATTTTGACCTCATTATTTCTGATTTCAGCATAAATTTCTATGTGGATCCACAGATTGCTGTCATTTGAGACCCATGACCACAAATTTAAAGAGTTAAGCAATGAGAAGCACGTGGAATGGAGTGAAATAGGTATGGTTTGCCCAGAATCGCACAGAGTACAATGTCAAAGCATTGCAGAAAGGAGAAACCAAAGGTCATTTTCAAAACAAATGGAACAGGAGTCATGTATAATCTTCCTTTGGCTTTTCCTTGTTTCTGAGAAGCACTTAAGGAAAACTCAGAGGTCTGGATATTAAAGAGACACTGGTATGTATCCAGCCAATGTACAGAAGACATGAGATGCTTTCCTGCAGGATGCATGGCATGCTGGCAGGAAAACCATGGCTGTGCAGTTCCTGCTCAGTTCCAAGCTTTTGTGGCTGCAGCAGTTGGTCCTGAGCAGAGATTTCCACTGTGAGCCTCAGCCCCTTCACCTGTATGGGCAGCTCGAACTCGTGGCCTTTGCTCAAGTACAGCACACACAGCAATCAGTGAACAACACATGGCTTCATGACAGACCCTTTTAAAAATCAGACCCTTTTCCCCATATTTCTAAAAACATTTATAGGATTTTTTATTCTTTTCCCGACAGGTTAGGAAGTGAAACACAACAAGACAGTTCAATTTTGCTCCTAACCACTTCTACACACTTCATGTGTTTCTCCAGTTAATCCAATGGCACAGAGAAAGGAATATTTAAGTGCTTATAAGGCTGAATTTGGCAATACTTGCACAGCAGAATCTTACCCCAGATGTCTGGGACACAACATTAGGCGTAGATTTTCATAGCCCTTACTCACAGCTCATCTTTCTCAAGCTCAGACAACAAAAACTCAGCTTTTCTGTTGGTGCTTAGTGAAGGCAATCAGTTCCTATTCTTGCTCTGCAGCCACAGGCAGTGGATGCTCTTAAGGGAAAGTTCTTCTGTCTTAATCTTTTGGCACACTGGGAGATGTAAACTATTGGAGAAGAGAAAACATTACTGAAGAGCACTTCTTTAAATCCTAACCTGAGCACAGGCAGGACGATTCTGTGGCACGGCACGCTGATGAGAAGTGCCCACAGTGCTGCATGACTGCAGCCTTGCAGACTGGCCTTCCTTTGGACCCCTGCAAGATAACTCTGATGTGCTCTTACAGCTTGTTGTTGGCAAGAGCCATTCACAGCTCCGCATAACTGGGGGCTGCACGAGGAAAAGCAGGCACAAAAAAGCAAGTGGGGAGCAGCTCTCTTCATTTCATTTGCCCTGCAAAGTCTTTTCCTTTGCTTGTCCTTTGGAGCACTAAACCAGCAGTGGGCTTCCAGCACCCTGCCTGCCACCAAAGTCACTGCACGTAACGGTGCGAAGGCGATTCACCAGCAATTGCAAAGCTTTGTGAGATGGGAGGACACAGGGTGGGCTGAAAGTGAAAAGAACCGTTGTTCTGTCACACAGAGGAGTTTACAACCCATTCCTCATTCAGCTCCCAATGTCCTAATAAAGCAGCAGCAGAAGAGAACACGTAGGATTGTGCTAGACAGGGTAGGAGCCAAGGAACAGAAGGCAACTGGGCAATGCTTGACAACGCTGTGGTCTGTGCTTTTCAGCTCCACAGTCAGCACACACGTGATTTAGGGCTGTGCTGCATCTCAAATCCACACCTTAGGGACGCTGGATGACAATGCTGAGATGCCTTGGTCTCCAGTGCAGTTCCAGAGCACAGAATGGTGGGTTTGCTGTAATCCCACCTCAGGAACACACAGGAGCAGAGAGAACAATTCAACTTCGTGTGCATCAAACGAAGGTCACTGCAGCACTCCGGAATGGTGCCTCTGTGGATCGGGTTCAGGTTGTGGGGAATAAAAGGTGCAACAGCATTAAAAATACACGTTCCACGTCCTTCACCCTGTGTGACACAGGCTGTCCTACAGGAGAAGATGAAGAAAAGTGCTCAATGTTTTAAAAGATCAATCTCAGCCTTGGGCACAGACTGCACCGTGCTGCCACTGCTGCTGTGCTGGAAGAAAGCAAGCTCCTTTTCTCCCTCCTTTCCATTCCTCCCTCCAAGCCATTGCAGCAATGCTTAGTGAGGATGAATGTATGTAGAGAGAGGACAGTTCACTATCTTTGAAAACAAACAAACAAACAAAAGGGGTAGAGAACAGAAGCAGGTGGTGCAGTCAGTGCATCAGCAGCACGCCCAGCCTGGCGGGGACGTCTCTTTGATATTAATATAATCCCCCTTCCAGGAAGCAGCAGAACTTCCATCACCCGTGGATGAGGACATCATCTTCTCAATCAGGACTCTGGAAGACAAACAGGTGTAAAATTGTTTGGGTTTTTTTTTGCTTCAACAAGCAGCATTGGGCCACAGGGAAGAACAAAACAAAACAATGAAAAACCAAAGCAACAAATCCTGGTTGCATAAAACCCCAGAGCTTTAAGAGAGGATCAGCTTCTTGGGTACAAGCTGCTCGACTGAGGGCAGCAGAACTTCTGACCCCTCAGAATTCAGTTTCCTTTCAGGAGATTCACTTGCATGTTATTGCTGCTATCTGTTACCCACTGACAGCATCTCCCCTTACAGCCAGTGCTGTCTGAAGGAGGGAATTAACTCCTGCAGCTGCCCCAGTCGCTGTTCCTACCTCATAGACTCGTTAATGTTCTTGTTGTCCTTGACGGACGTTTCCACCCAACCAGAAAAGCCATTTTCTTTGCTGAAACGATCCACCTCTTCTCTTGTCACTGCCCACGGGGAAAGGTCACACTGTAAAACAGGAGTCAGCCAGGTGAGGCTCAGCCTTTCCATCCCCAGGCTGGGAGGGGAACTTCCCCTCTTGCCTGCTCAGTGGTGGGCAGTGGCAGAAGGGCTCAGCCCTTCACATCTCCGCCATCCCAACCTGACACACAGTTCTCAGCAAGGTTCTTAGCAGGATGTTGCAAGCAGCAATACGTTTATCTCATCTGAGATCCTGACACACCTCGGTTGAGCACTCATGGAATGGAGGTTCCTCCAGAAAGCACCGTCACTCATCCCCAACCCACCAGCAGCAGGATAGCATGAGTGGCACAGCACTGCTGGGAAACCCACACTGCTGGCACTGGGGGGAGTGGGAGCACCTGTGCAAGGAGAGCCCTGTTAGTGTGAGCACAGCACCCACAGGCACACAGCTGCTGTCAGGGAAAGCGTTGTTTGTGAAGAAGCCGAGAAGAAAAGCTGCTCTTTCGTGTTTTTGATTCAGCTTCAACTTCAGGCTCTCTCAAACCAGGCAAGCTGAACCTGGAAATGACTGCTGAGCTGATGTTAGCACATGAAGAGCATAAAGGCACTTTGTAAGTGAAAAGAAAATGAATCATTAAATGACAGCAACCAGTGGGCACAGTGCAACCTGATGCTGCATCCAGAGGAAAAGCAGACATCCATCCCTCCAGAGCTTGTTTGTCACACACCAACCCTGCTGTGGAGCAACCAGCTCACGGAAGAGCCAGAGGAAAGCTTTGAACACAGGGGTGCAGAACTGCAAAAGGAACTGCATCCTAGGAGCAAGCAGTTGCTAACATCTCCTTGGGGCTGCCTGTGTGTTAAGTCCTACTGTATCCTTGTTAACACAAAAGCCTTGCTAGAGACAGACAAACCAAGAAGAATTCAGGAATGCATCAGGAAAGATTTTGGAACAGCTGCCCAGAGAGGCTGTGATGCCCCGTCCATCCCTGGAGGTGTTCAAGGCCAGGTTGGATGGGGCCCTGGGCAGCCTGGGCTGCTGTGAAATGTGGAGGTTGGTGGCCCTGCATGCAGCAGGGGGTTGGAGCTTCATGATCCTTGAGGTCCCTTCTAACCCTGGCCATTCTGTGATTCTTTGAAGACCACAAGCTGTCCTACAACCTACTGGAGAATCATCCCTTGCGTTCTGCTCTCCCTCTGCCGTTGTGGAGGTGCAGGCACACACACACACACACACACACACACAGCCTGCTCTGTGCTGCTCACCTTGTTGGCCAGCAGCAGGCACGGCACTGGGCTCCCATCAGGCAGCGTCAGCTTGCTGTCCAAGTCCTGCTTCCACTTCTGGCTGTTGCTGAAGGTGCTGACGTTGGTGACATCAAACATGATGATGCAGGCTGACGCCTCCCTGTAGTACAGCCGGGTCATGGACGTGAAGCGTTCCTGCCCTTCAGGATCAATAGAAAAGCAAAAAATCCCCCCAGAAGTTACCATTTTTAAGACTTAACCAAATAAGTGCCTACAGCAGCACTTCATTTCTTCAGCTCTAAACTCCACTTAGGAAACAGATCACCATCATGTGAGCTGAGAAAGCAGCGATGTGGGACCACCTGCACTCATCCCCTCCTGCTCAGCCCCCACTGAGTGCTGCATGGGATGAGGGACTTTGCTTTCCCTTCCCAAATATCTTTTTGGGACTTTTTCTTAATCCTCTTTTCAGGACCGAAACTGAAATCCGTTTCTTTGCTGCAATCCCCTCGTTGCAAACTTCTCCTTCCTGTTTTCTTTATGAAGATTCCAGACTCTCACACCCAATATGGTGAAAACAGGGGGGAACCCACAACCCTGCATCCCGATCTGCCCTGCATCCCAAATGCCCTCCCTTCCCAGCACAGGGAGCTCAGAACCGTCCCCTGGAGGAGCCTCATCCCAACCTGGGTGCAGTTTTGAGCTCTGTCTGAACATACCTGCAATATCCCAGAGCTGAAGCCTCACCGTCTCCGACTCCGACCACTGGACGACCTTCAGGGCAAAGTCCACTGTGAATCCCCAAAAGAAAGGAAACGTTGTTAGGGACATTTTGCACGGAGCAGGAGGGGCTGTGAGCGCTGTGCCCTCTCCTCTGTCATAGAAAGCTGCAAAATCGGCCTTAAATCCACACAGCCCCCCATGCTGCCCACCTCGCAGCCAATGCCCGCAGCTCAGCCGTAACAAACTTGGCAGGGAGCAGAAAGGCACAGCCATTATCTCGGGTTGGGCTGCTTTATTTTTTAACTGCCGGAGGAAAACCGGCCCCCAGTGCTGCCAACCCTGCAGGCCTGGAGCTTTTTGAAGCTGGGAACTCGTCGTAAAAAGGATCGTGGAGCTCACGGTGCTGCAGCTTCCCTGGGACGTGGCCCTGCAGAGCGTTCAGCATCGGGCTGAGGAATCCCCGTCCGGGTTCACGACAGCCCCTGCGTCCCCAGCAAAGCCTCACAACCCCCCACTCTTTGCAGCTTCGTTCACATCCACGTTACACAAAGATCTCACCCCAAAACTCGTTCCGAAGCAGTCGCAGTTTGTCCCGTTCCGCCCCCCCCCCGCCCACCCAACCTCCCCATACTCCGAGCATTGACCTCACACACAACAAACACCGGACGGAGCCGGGACCCCTCCGAACCCACAAAGCATTGAGAAAAACCCCGCTCAGCACCTCGGATCTCCGCTATGGCACGGATGGGGATTCAATCCCAACCCCCCCCCCCCCAGTAATTCGGACCCCCCCGAGCCGCTCTCACCCCCCACTGTGGATTTGTAGTGCCGGTTGAAGCTGTCGTTGGCGTAGCGTTGCACCAGCGATGTTTTCCCCCACCGTGGCATCTCCCACCACCAGCACTTTGAACATTCGGTCCCGATGCCCCATCGCTTCCCCCCCCCCTTCCCCAACTTCGCCCCCCGCCCCCCCCCCTCCCCCCGGTGCTGAGGTCACGTGACGGTCAGGCGGAATCGCGCAGTTCCGGAACGCTTCGGGGCGGGGGAAGATCGGAATAGAAGGGAGAGAATGGAACGGAGGTGAACGGGATGGAATAGAACCGAATAAAAGGGAACGAAACAGGATGGAAGAGAGCGAAACGGAACGGGAATTGAATAGCACGGAATGGAACAGAACGGAGCGGAATGGAAGAACGCGGAAGGGAACGGCACGGAGCAGGAGAGCTGTGGGAGGCACCAGAGATCACAGAGCCCCGATCCCTGAGCGCTGTGGGCTGGCCAGAAGTCACAGCACATCACTGGGAGCCGTCACCGACCTGTGCAGGGCATCGCACAGCTCTGCTGTCTGACCCCCTCCCCATAGGAAAGCCTTTTCCTTACTTCTTCCTGACCCCCCCCCCCCCCCATGCACAGCTCGGTTCTGTTCCCCTGCGTTCTGCCATCAGTTCCCAGGAGCACAAACCCACACCTCCTTCCTTCCTTCCTCCCTCCATCCCCCCAAAGCCGAACACAGAGCATCACTGCTGCAAAACAGGAGCAGCTTTGAGCCACACATGGAGACCGATGAAAGAACAGCACCGAAGTCCACACAAATAAATGTCATCTTTATTTAACGAAATATAATTTATCAGCAGTTGACATCCGTCAATCCAGTTACAGTAACTATAAATAATTAAGACAGTCCTTTTGTTGTTTTTCCTTTAATAAAAAGAAGTAAACGGGTGTTTCTCATTTGCAGTCAGCTGTAGGTTGGGCCATGCAACCGAGTGCAAGTGGTGGGAAAAGCTTTTGGCTGTGAATGTGCTGAAATGCTAAATAAGATTCTGCACCACTCCATTCACCCCGCAGCACCTCTGCGCCCATGGGAGACCACAAGCACAGCTCTGGCACCACTTCTTTCCTGGGGAACCAAAAGCTGATATCACAGCACGGAGCAGCGATGGCACGGCCACACACAGACGTGTGTTAGCAGAAGGAAAGCTCACATCCAGCCCTCGGCATCAGGCATGGATAGGAGGTGACAGCAGAGGATGCTGTAGGAGTCCCCAGGCTCAGACTGCTGGCTTTGGGCTGTGAGTTTGGTTGGTTTGTTTTGGTTTTCCTTTGGGTGTTTTTGAATAGAGCTGCGGCTGAATCAGACCTGCGAGCAGCCAGAGTCACTGCAGGGAACAGGAGGAGGGTCAGAGCTACTGCAGCTAAGGACAGCACAGAGATGGGGAGGGGGAAGGCGAGCTTCACATCAGCAAGGTAAGGAAGGGAGCACTGCCTGTTTGTGCAAGAAACACTAAGGACAACCTAAGGGAGGAACTGAAGCCAATCCAGACAAAACAAGAAACGCAGCAGCCTGTAGGCAACCCCAAATCCTGCAGCTCTCCAGTGATGCTCTGGATCTGCAGGCAAACAGGCCAGGCAGCAGCACAGCTCTGTGAGAGCTCAGGTGTTATTTCAGAGCCAGGGCACCATGCTGGGCACTGAGGGCGTCTCCCTGTGCTTTGGGCACTGCGGCACCAAAACTGGGTGCCATAGGATGCTATGATCCCCATCCCTACCAACATTAGAAGCTCTCTCCCATGCACACGTGCATTCAGTTTACATCTGAGCCTGTTTAACAGTGCTGTCTGCTTGAGTGCATCACTTAAACTCGATGCAGCTGAGTGAAGCTTCCAAGTCAATAAGACCTGCTTAAATAAACTGTGCTCAGCTCACTGAATCAATTTCCAAATGGGAAAAGTACAAAGTGCTGAGTGCTGACAGCACTCTGGAAGATGATTTACAAACGCCTCAGTCACACAGCCAGAACTGCATGCTGCAGACTGCATGAGAATCCTCCCAGCCTGCAAAGGCAGAGGAAAGGAAAGCTTCCTGGCCACCTCCCAGCTGGGCAGCACAAAAAGCAGGAGGGAAATAAGGCTCACAGTTGCTCAGGCTCTGCTGGGCTGTCACCAACCCCAGGCTCCACGTGCAGCTCAAGGCAAGCAGGGCGCTCTGCTGAGAGCCACACAGCGCTGCACCAACGATGCACAGCTGCACAACTCAGGCTGTGCTGCTGACCTGTTTTCCTGCTTTCTCCTACGCATACAGGGAAAGCCAACGGCTGAACACAGATGGCATCTTCTAAGAGACAGCAGTAGCATAAGGCTCCCGAGTTTGAAATGCTTCAGGCTCAGCAAAAGAAGGTACTGAGCAGCTCCTGCCCAGCTGCAGCAGGCCCAGCAGCAGCACACACACAGCAGCTAAAAGCAAGCCTAAATGCACAAAACTGGATCATCTGCGGACCAGAGAGCTGCATGCTTTGGGTGCGAGGCACAGGGGAGGGATTTGGGGAGAAAACATGAGGAAGAAAGGTCACAGGACAGAAAATGGGAGATCCCCGTGTCCTCACCCACAAGGCTGCACTTTGCTAGAAGTTGCCCTCTCAGCAACACACATCTGAACCTTATCTTCAGTATTTAAAACGCTTATGAAGCGAACAAAGCAGCCCTTCACCTCCAGTGGCTGGGACAGGCGGGCCTCCTGTGTGCTCCATCAACTGATGGGCAGCTCCCCTGGAACACTGGTCAGACAACTGCTAGGAAATTGCACTTGGTGATTGTCTCATTACACTTTCGCGTCCTTCTTAAAACTAGATTTATTTTTCTGTACAAACTTGGCTTGAAATATAAACCACATAAAATTCCCATTGAAAATAATGAGAATCTTGTATCAAAGATGAAGTCTCGTGAGAGACAGGGTTGGGGGGGGGGGGAAGGAGGAGAGCAAGGGTGGAAGAAAAACAACCATGACAAAAATGAATGGAGGAGAACTGAGAGGAGGGGAGGAGCAGCAGGGAGAGCTAATCCCCCACATCAGAATCCCGGTCACCAATAAGCCAGAGGACATGAAAGCTGAGAGCAAGGAGCCCCGTTCCGATCAGGTCACCCAGCGCTGTCAAGTAGGGGATGGAGAAGTTGTCAGGATCGAGGTCCCTGCCCCACATCCAGTGCACCATCCAGTCAGCAATGTAGAGCAGAATGAGAACCTGGGAGGGAGGCAGAAAAGAGCCACGTCAGCCCCAACCTCTGCAACCCCCGTCCTCATGGAGCAGCACTGCAGCCCCTCACCCCTCCTTCCCTTCGTGTGCCCCCGTCACGTTGAAGCATAAAGGCTCAGTGCACTGATACCCAAACACCAGCAACTCTACATTTTGCATCTCCACCTTCAGATCTAACCAGAACAAGCTCAGAGTAACACACGCAGAGCTCCAAAAGAGAGGACTGGGAAGCACACAGGACTCTTAGCAACATCTGGATCCCAGGGATAAAGAGCAGCTTCCCAGCAGCTGAAGCTACCAGGGTGCGACATTCTCCCCACCTCCTTCACATCAGTGATTAAAGACAGCACAAATCCACACTGGATCCTCTGAAGCCTCAGGTATGGGACAAGGTCTGGAAGAGGCTGCATACCTCTGACCACCACCTCTGGTTGCTCAGGGCTGGGAAGGCCTCAGCACCACAGAACCACACAGCCCAGTGCCTCCAGCCTGCATGCTGCTCATGTTGGGGCTTCACAGAGCAGCTGTGAGCAGCAGCCCCCTCCTCATGCCCAGGCACCCAGCAGGAGCTCATAACTTAAATTTAGCCTCTCGGATGACAGCTCCCTGCCCTCATCTCTGATGGAAGCTCCGACTCATTTTCTCAAGCCAGCTTCAGTTGTTGATTTTAGGGGACACCAAAACCAAGGGGCGAACAGAGGGAGCTTGGCCAGGCTTTGTACAAAACTCCCCAAGCAGAGCAGCTCTCCCCTCCCTGCTATACAGACAACTGCTCGTGCAAACAGCTGCTGCATTTCTGCAGCAGGAGCAGCTGGGTCTGTGCACATCCCTCACACCAACCGCTGCCTGTGGGCTCACAGAGCTGCTGTGAGAGGAACAGGAGTGCCAGGCCCCTTCCCCATGTGGGCAGGAAGAGCCACGAGCACGGGGGTCCTGCAAACTGCACAGCCTGCTTTCTTTTCAGATGACTAAAGAATAGATTAACACAGAAGAAGGAAACAGCAGAGACCTCTTGGGGGTTGCATACATCCCTCAGCAATGCATCTACAACAGCTGGCAGAGCAGCTCCCTGCTGCAGGTGACACAGCAGTGCTCCTTACTGCAGCCTGAGCAGTTGCAGCCCCCTGGAGGGGCTTCAGCTCACCTGGAGAAGTGCAGCTGTCATGTAGAAAACAATGAAAATAGGGGTGAGTGTAGTGTGTCCACCTTGCATGGAGCTGATGGTGTAAAGGAAAACCAGGTGTCCAGGCACGACCAGAAGGAAGAGCACACGGGCAGAGCGGGAATTCACATCTGTTGGGAAACAAAACTGGAGTTCAGGCTTCAGTGGGATGGGAACACAGCAGCTCTGCAGCCCACCTACAGCTGGGGCTAAGCAGAAGCAGACACCAGAGCACTGGACTCTCATCTCTGCAGTCCAGTTTTAGGCTGGAAAACAGCACCCTGATGCTGACTTAAATGTCAGGATGAACAAAGACTCCAACAAACTTGGTAGGAGAGCTCAACTCTGCCCCCAGAGCAAAAGCTGTTCTCAAAGCCCAGCTGCCAAAAGGACTCGTCCCACCTCTGACAGCATTAAGTTCCAAGCTGCCAGGAGTCCACCATCAAGACTGAATTTCCTTGGAGCTCTGCTGGCACCTTGTCTGGAGATCAGTTTTCTGACAGGTGATCATCGCACTGGAGACCTCTGCCCCTTTCTGCTTCCAAACCCTGCAGATTACAGCTGGTACACACGAACAGAGCACCTCAGATCTCCCTTTCCAGGTGGCAGCCTCTCTATCAGAAGGCCAGAACCCAGGCTATGGAGTGTCAAACCTCCCCCAGACAGTTTGGAGCATAACCACCTCTCCCCACACTACCCAGGAATGCAGGTTTGGCCGCTCTCTGCTCCACAACTGCTACAAATAGCAGGGCTAAGAAGCATCTGCAAGCTAGTTTTCTGTAACAGTGGCTCTGCAGGCCCAGCAGACCTGTAACACTCAAGCAGCCCTCAAGGCAGGTTTAGGTATCCTGAACAGCTGGAAAAGATTCACTGGGTGTAGGAGTACCAGCATTACACAGGCAGGGCATGAGACTTTGGCAACGTGTGTTCCTAATCCAGCAGGGATACGGCCTCTTGCATTGCAGCTTTGCTAAAGGTCCACCCGTCTCTAGAGGGCAGGGCAGGCCAGAAGAGCAGACAGCCACGAGCTGACAGCTGCCTCTGAGCCTCAGCCACCATTTCCTGTGACAGCACTGCAGTGACGGCCGCAGCCAAGCTCAGCCAGCCATTTGCAGCAACTGCTGCTGGCAGAACTCAACACATCTCAAGCCACAACTCGAGTACCTGAGCTGAAGAAAGTGCTGCAAGGGCTGGGGCATCTGCGAGGGGCTGCTTCAGGGCTCTCTCCAGGCATCCCACTCATGTGCAGGTAAGTGGAGATGCGACTCGCCTGCACTGCCACCAGGTTGCCACCCACACCTGCAGGTAAGGAGAACAAAATAAGGCAACATTTCAATCCCATCTGAAAGCCATTTTCAGCAGCCAGCACAACCAGGTGCTGGGACAGTGCATGACAGTCTATTCCTGACACAAACATACAATTCTATCATGGCAGCTTTGATTGAAAGGAATATATGAAACAAACATGACGAGTTGGTCACCAAAACAGACACGGGAAGCTTAAAGCTGCTGCTTTTTGCATGAAGCACAATGAAACTCTGGAACTCACCAACCCAAAGATGCGCTGCTGCAGAATTAATTTATTGCAAGGCTAAGAACTAGTGCACAACAGAGTTCCCTTGGTTCATTAGGCAGAAAGGAGGTCAAAGCTTCGTTCCAGAACAAACTAAGTTTCCTGACTCAAGTTGCAAACCCAAATCTTTATGTTATTGAGTGCTGCAGGGCTTGTATCTTGGATCAGGTGTCTTCCACCAGCCAGAAGTGGAAAACAAACACAGCTCTTGTTGTGGCTCAGACTTGGAAAGCTTCTCTCAGGCAACAGCCTCCCCTAGACCTGTTACCCTCTGCTGAAGGAGAAGCCACGCTGCTGTAAAGGCTGGGTCTAACCTCATCTCACTGGTGATCTAGCAGAATTAGCCTCCTTAATCTGCCTGCACTGAGGCAGAGGCCAATTTCAGCGTCTGCCAAGAACCATCAGAGCTGCAATATCAGCATGGAAAGGAGCTTACCATTAATAACTGGTGTGAAGACAGCCATCCCAGCAAAGTTTGGATCTGAGACTGTTCTGTCCAGAATTAAACCCCCAACACTGCAGAGGGAAGAACAAAGAGGTCAGTGCTGAAGGCTCATCAGGCAGCACACAAAGCACTGCAGGTCCCCTCTGCTGCAGTGTGTGCACTGGGTGATGCATCCACCCACTGACCTGTGCAACCTCCCCAGGTGTAGGTGCGTGGTTTAAGGCCTTGATATTTGGTAATAAAGGAAAGTTTCAGCACAGTCTTTATCCCCCAGCATACAGCTTACTGCAACACAGTAATCAACAGCAACCCTGCCCTTCAGAGGGCAAAGAAGGCTCCTGTGAGGACTGCTGGTCAGGATTTGCAGCCGTGCCAGCTGTGCAGCACTCAGCACAATGCTGAGGCCTTGGATTCCAGCAGTCAGGTGCTCAATATCCCTGGGCCTCAATCCCAATGGAAAACACAACCTGACCTCTGCTTCCTGGCAGAGGCCACTGTGAAAGGAGAAGTTTGGTTCTCCATCTTCTTTTGGAATCTGTCACGAATGGGTTGGAAGGGCTGGGGGAAAAAAGGGGTGTTTTCTGTTTGTGTTTCAGGGAGCAGAACTCTTGCACACCTTCCTACCTGCTAATTGCCATTGCAATGATGACTGGCTCCCAGCCAGAGTACAGCACCTCCCGAGTCGCTGCATTCTTCTTGGCAATGATGATCCAGATGGGCAGCAGAGCTATGAAGAAGGCACACACCAAAGGATTCACGTATGCTTTGCTCTCTGAGGGGGAAATAAGCAAAGGCAACAGATCAAGGACACATCCTCAGCAGTGAGCACATACTTCAGCTGAGCTCATCAGCCCTGCCAGCAGAGAGCTGCCATCCCCACAGTCAGAACCATACAAACAAGAGCCAGCTTTTCCTCCTCATGCACCTGCTGAGTGCATCTTCAGTTTCCCAACTGCTCCTTCCTACTCCCCAGTCCTGGGTGAGACCTCCCAGCAATGCTTCACCTTTGACTGAATCTGGCTGAGTCACATCCTCTGCAACCCAGCCACCAGAGAAGGAGAATGGAGGAGAGGGAGGAGGAAATGTACAGCACACAGCTGTAGCTCTGCACTGAGGAGCCCCCAGCTGGTGCTGACAGCACACAAGATTAAAACCAAAGCTGCCTTCCCCCACTGTTTTAGCCCTACCAAGCTCCTGGCACTCAGAAGCCCCAGAAGGATTAAGGATAAAGGACAGGGTGAAACTCAAGGGAGACATTGCAGCAGAGGCAAGGACAAGGGAGAGACAAAAGCCTTTTGTTGCTCCTCACCCAGCTCTTTGTACAAGCCCCAGCTGATTCCTGAAAGCAGAGCCAGGGTGATGAGATCCCCCAGGCTGGCAGCAATCGGTGTGGCCACGTTATCAGGATTGATTCCCATCTTCCTGGATCCAATGATGACTCCAATCATGATCATGCCTACAGCAAAAAAAGAGGAAGAAAATAGGATGAAGGCAAGGAGAGCCCAGCATGTTAGCAAGAGGTGCATGGAGAACGTACATGATGCATCTCCTACCCAGAACAAGGGAAGCAATGAAAGCAGTAGCCACGCTGCTGGCACAGAGCAGGACAGCGTGGTCAAGGCTGAAGTGCCCATCTGGAATCCATCCAAATATCACTGCTGCAATCGAGGCCAGGAAGCCAACCACGGTAGCCTGAACCTGAAAAGAAAAGCAAAATAATCATCAAGAAGACTGAGGCAAAATGGTACTGGGGTAAAATATTTCATTTACTTGGGTTAGCATTCAGCAAGGAAACACCAAGTTCAACCTTCAGGGCAAAGTGACCAAGGGATAATAAGGTGCCATTTGTCCCCTGCCAGACGTGCAATACTGAATACCCAAGTCAATACCCAAGAAAAGACATTTAAGCCTTCTGACACCTCTTCAAGCTGGATTTCAACAGCTACCAACTTCCCATGTTTTCTTCCTCATTTTCTTACCTGTATCAGAGCCATGTTCCCTGTTATCATCTTCCAGAGCTCTTTGGGTGTATCCATTTGGCCAATATTAGCCTGCAAGAAGACATCATGGCATCATCAGACCATTAAAAGACGGATGGCATTTCACACTTGCTAACAGTCAGATTCCTGCCTTCCAGCCACGCAGGTTTGTGCCAGGAGCAGGAGAGAATAATGACTGCAAATCCTCACCTCTCATAGCAGAGCAATTTAGCAGCAAAGGCACGTGTGTCCATGTGCACACAGATGCACAGCCAGGGTACATCTCTGTAGTGACAGCCAAGTTTGGGGCACACAGTTCTGTATACAGAGGCTACAAAGCCCAAGCAACAACCTGTAGCTCTTCCAACAGTTAACCTGGCTTTGTAGCCCAGCACACCAAAGCTGTTCCCAGTTTCAGCTTTGACACCTCTCTCCATCAACAGGAACGGGCTGACACACCCCTATGCAGCAAGAGCAGAGCGCTACAGAAGGAATTTTGGAGGCAGCATAAGGCAGAACCAACAGCAATAGAAATTCTGATGAGAATCCTGCCAAAGCAACAAGATACACTTTGCCCTCACGCAGAGCCACGCGCTGCTGCTTGAATTTACTTCAGTGGTGATGAAGCCAAGCCTGGCCCAGGCCCAGTCGGGTCACACTACCCCTCGATTTGGCCAGCCAGGAAGGAAGCAGGGGTTGCACAGATCCCAGGTCAGCTGAGTGCCCCCAGCTCTGACACGGGACAAGGCCAGAGCAGCACCACGTGGGCACAAGGAGCTGGCAGCAAGAACCGCTGGTGGGGATAAAAGTTGAGTAAACAAGGCTAATGCCACGTGGAGACCTAGTGAGAAGCAGGAAGCAGCCATGGCACACGGGTCAGCTGGCATCACTACGGGAGATGCTAATCAGAATAACCAGAAGGAAAGCTGCTTTAATTTCTTGGCATACAAGCCAAACAAAACCCCTGCAGGTCGCAGCTTACACAGGAGTTCTGCTCTCCCCAGCACCTTCTGGTCCTCACAGTAAGTTGGAAAGGACAGGCAGAGAGATTGCACCTGCATACAGCCTTGTAGTATTCAAAGCTGATGAACATGAGGGAGAAACAAGTTTGTCACTATGAAATCACAAGGGAGAGGCTCAAGAAACGTGAAGTAGTTGCACGATGGAGTCACTGGCTGAAAGTGTCAGACTCGTGACAAACAATAGAGCAGTGATTCCTGCCCCTCAGGTTTCTTTCCTGGTCTACACAAAGGAAGAAATCTATGATCAGCCAACCCTCCTTACTGCATACACACTGCAGAGAGCTGCCAGGCCACGTCCACCATCACTCAGATATGCCCATCTCCAGGGTGAATTCTTCTGCTTGGTTCAGGTGAAGGGAAGAAAGACTGGGGAAGAACAAAACCCTGACCATCAAGCTGCACTGAGCACATCCAGCACAGGAATCTGAGCTCCATACGAAGCCTGACCTTAACATTCCTGCCACATGGCAATTAGGTTGGGATTAACATAACCTAGCTGTAGTCACTGGCAACAGGATTTTAATCCTTTAACTTAATGGGAGAGTTTTGCTTCTTAATTGCGAAAGGAGCTTCTGAGGTGACTTAATGCAGCACTAATTAGAAACCCACAATCTCAGAAATCCTTCCAAGTCTGCTTTCCTGCGGAGCGAGCAAGAGAACTGCATGGTGAAGCACTGCCCAGAGGAGAGCCCACTCCCCATGGGAAAAAAGGGAACACTAAAGAGGCTGTCAAAGCCCATCATGCATCAATACGAGGGAGTGGTGTGCAAGGCTGGGAGATTCACACAGGAGCAGCACAGCCTTCATGGGAGGAAGGAAAGCAGGGGAAAAAGGCAGGACAGGCGTGTGAACTGGAGGGATGCTCTCTGTGCCAGTTTCCTGGTGACTCTGCTGCAGCCACCAGAGCAGATGGGAGAAAGTTCTGCATTCCTGTGACTTCCCAGGCTGCCAGGACAGCCTCATTTCCCCACCAAGCTGCTCTGGGCCAACCCCATCAGGGATGGGGATGGAGAAAACCAAGGCTGCAGAAAAACTTTGCTATCTATCTTGGTCCTAGCAGAGCTAAGCGCTCACCCTGATCAGTCCAGGCTTAAAGTGTGCTCTGAAAGCTGGCCAAGCCAAGGCCAAGAGGGAAAATGGCCTGTGTTCGGGTCAGTGAGGATTCTGACATGATCTGAACAATAGGGAATGAATAAAACAAAGGGATTTGTTTCTGAGAATGAAGGAGCAAACAAAGCTCAGCCGGCCACAAGCTGCAGCGCTCAGCCTGACCCTGGGAGTGCAGGAGCACAGCAGCTTTGTTCTCTCCAGCAGCACCTGGAGGGAGGAGATCAGCACCAAGAGAAGCTGTTTCCAGGTGGAGGTGGTTCCCAGCAGAGCTGGGGCCAAGCCAAGGGCAAGTGAAGCCCACGTGCCTCTGGTTCAGTGAGTTAGAAGGCACTGAGGAGCAAAGAGTCTCAGCATGGATCTCCCCACTGCTTAAGATGGAAGAAAGAGAAGCCAGAGCAGCAAATACACCGAGCTCTTCTATGCTTCTCTATGCTTTCTCCTGCAGCAACCAGAAAGAGAGCACGATAAGCAGCAGTGCCATGCTTGCTGCTGCCACCCAGACAGACAATTCTTCATCTGCAGTGCCAAGGCTGAGCTCAGGCTCTGGCTGCAAGGGCTCTCTTCCAGCACTACCCAGCACAGAAACAGTAGAGGTAAACACAGCAGGTAGCTAACACCCTGCAGATGTAAGGTTCAAAGCTACACGCTCACCATGGGACCCACAGAAACACCAGGCTGTCACTTGCTGTCACATCCAAGTAGATGCTTTGCAGATGGAGTATTACTGTCCCCGTTAAAAGAAGATGCCTCTCTCCAGTTCTGCTCAGCTACAGAGAGACTGCTGTGTTACAGAAACGTTTAAACACAAAGCAATTCATTTACAGCTGGACTAAGACACTATTCTGAGGAGCCAACAGAGCCTGTCTCCACTTCTCATAGGGAGCTCACTGTTATGTGAGAATCAGACTGAATTCTAGCAAGAGAAACGCCCTGCCATTCCTCTCCATCATTTTGAAGAGGCTGTCAATCCACCTGACAGCTCTCTCTGCAAGCTCTCCTCCATCTCAGCCTTTTCTGTACAACTCTCTGCAGGCTCTCACCTCCCAGCCCTGCTGAACCTGGCTTGTTTTGGCCTGCTCCATGTGCTCTGGTTGCATGCCTGCACCCAGCTTCCTTGCAAATGAAACCAGATCCAAACACTCCAGGTATTAAACTGCCAAAGCCTTTTTGTGCACCATACCTCCAGGCTCACGAGCAGTCCTGACAAGGAAGTGAACTGTCAGCAAAGCTTAAGGACTTCTGAGCCTTGAAATCTGATCAGTCAAACGGGATGGAAACACCTGGCTAGACAGTTCAGCTCCAACCTCTGCTTAGGGTGGTCACTGCATTCACATGCACGTGCAAATCCCTTCCTGCCTCCCCAAAAACAGCCATCCTGCTCCTCAGCACCCCCTGGATACTCACAGCTGTTGACAGGCGAGATGCCAGCGTCATCTCCAGGTTCCCCTTCAGACCCAGCAGTGCTGGCACCAAGATGAAAACCTCGGTCACGTATTTGAAGACATCCCAGTGCTGCAAGATCAAAACAAGAAAAGACCAAATAAGAATAATAATAATAAATCACAGCTGTTAGAAACCTTGGCTTTGGATTGAGAACCTCCTCCACTGCCTTTGCACTCTGGCACTGCCTGCGTGCAGCCCTGAGTAATGACTCAGTTTCACTTCCAGTCCTGGTGCCACGCTCTCCAGCAGTGTTACTGCTCTGACATTTACACAGCAGTGACCGCACGGTTCCTGCCGAGCTCACAAACAGCATCTCAGCCTGCAACTTTCAGTTCAAAATCCCCCAAAGCTCAACTGCTGACAAAACACTTACGCACGTAGAGGCCAAGAACAGGGAGAGAGGAAGAAGCTCTGCCCAACACACGCCGGTTTTGGCAGAACCCAGCACTGAAGTTTGCCCACAGGCATTCCCCACACAGCTTCTTCCAAACACCTCGCAGAGCTGCAGCTCCTGGTGCTGCCAGCCCCAAGCAGTGGCTCACTGCTGTCTCTGCTCCCATTTCCACTGCAGAGGGGTTGGAAACACATGGTTATTAAGATCCCTTCCAACCTAAGGTGCTGTATGACCCTAAGATGCTCGCCCAGAGGTGTGTGCCCTCGCTCTACCTGGCACATACAGCACACCTGCAGGTATTTGCCACCCTCACTGGCTCTAAAGCAGAGCCAGTTTCTCTGGACAAGAGACAGAACAGGCAAAAAAAAGAGTAACTGTTGGGTAATGCAATCTCATAGGAGAGCAGCTGGCTTCCCAGAAAACATGAAACCATCCCCAAAAACACACAACTACGTTAAAAAAAATATTAATGCAGGCTGTGCAAACCTCTCTGCCTGATTCCCTGTTCTCATGAGCGTTTTGAAGGATGACTGTGTCCAAAATAACCCCTGCTTCCCACACTGCTTAACTGGCATCCTCCTCAGAGGAAGCTGCTGGAATGGTGCGTTCAGAAGCTGCCTCCTGTGCTGAGCACGTTGGCAGCTGCAGTTTCCTTCCTGCTGTTACCTGCACTGGGCCCTGTGTCCTCAGCTCCCCCCTTGGCAGTGCTGCTCAGGCTGAGCACCCAGAAGGATGTGGAATTCCTTCTAGGACAAGGAACACTACAGCCAACACCTTACAGCGAATGAAGCTCACTACCTGCACGATCAACACCTTCCTGTTGGGAAAGACTTCAGTTATTTTTGTTTATTTTTCCATCCTTTGTGATGCTTGCCTCCGGCTCTGGGACACTAAAAGCCAACGAGCTCCAGCTTCCTGCCAGGCCTTTTCCAGTACCCTGCTCAAACTGCAAGCACTGGAAGCACAGTCTGAGAGAGAAGTGTGATCACAGGAGGCTGCTGAGCACTTGAGAAGGATGAACTGGGACCATTTCTCAGCCACTCAAAAAGCACTCCCCTTTTTAGCACATCTGACAGTGCTGTGAGAACAGCCAATAACGTTCCCACCCCTGGGTGCAGGGATGGAAGCTGCTCTGCTGTTCCAGGCACTCCTCAGAGCCCCCCACTGCCCGAGGACAGCAGGTTCCACACACTCACCTCCTCCTGAAGCAAATTCTCTCCCAGCTGCTGCCATGGGCAGTGCCCAAGGAAACCCTGCAGCCTCTGAACTGCTTGCACACAGTGAGCCTGAGCCCCGGAGACTTCCTGCCCACAGCCAGAAGTGCCTTAAAAGCTACATCTCTGCACAGCCATCCCAGCCAGCAGTGCAGAGGGATGCTTCCTTGCAGCACCCACCACCGAGCAGACAGAGGAGGGAGAATCAGTCTGAAAGATTTCCTTTGGCACAGCAGCACACCAGGCTGTGCTTCCTTTAAGGTCACACCTAGGAACAGCGAACCCTGCTCTCCTCAGCCTATTTTTAGGCAGGCATGGCAGTCATTACAATGATTTTGCTGCTTGCTGTAACTGGCAAATCCTTTACTACGACTTCCCTGTGCAGTACCTGGAATTCAATCAGTGTGCTGCACACTCCCACTCTGCAGCAGGACGAGCTGGGTGTCAGAATCACTTCATGAAAGGAACGCCATCGTTGGTCTGACCACAGGCTGGAAGTGCTGTGCAACACCTGCCTGGCTCCTCCTTCCTCCAGGCAGACCACAGGGGCACGAAAGGGTCAGGCAATAGCCAGCATAGGGCTGCAGCCCTCTGCACCTCATCCCAGTGCCAGCCGTGCAGGTTAACCTTTACTGGAGGCTGTGCTGCAAACCAGTGCCAGGAGCTGCTGTAACTGAGTAAGACAGAGGTGTTGCTGGGGAAAGGAAAAAAAGCCATCTTTGGGGACAGAAAACAAGATTTCTGCAGACATCAGCAGCTCGTTTTACTGCAAAGAGCAGGACCTGTGGGCTCCTGCCAACGTGCTTAATATAAGATGTTACACAACACTGGTCTACGGGCACTTTGTACGACTCCAAGGCCTCCTGGCTCCTGCAGAGCACAGCCTTACAGGAGAGCCTCTTCACTCGCCCCATAAGGGAGCAGACAGCACAGCTCACACAGGCTGCCTTACTTCACCCACATCTGCCCAGCAGAGGCACTGGGTTCCAGCATCAAGCCCAGGTGGTGTTTTGCTGTTCTTCCAGGCTTGCTGCGTTTCAGAGGCTTTGCACCTGCAGGCATCAGATACTTCCAGGACAACAGCTGCTTTTTTGGCCTCTGCTGCGTTCAGTTGCTGTGTGTGGGGTTAAGGCATGCAGCAGCATCTTGGGTCAGAGCAGGATGGTGACTCAGGACAGCTCAGAGGGAAGGAAGTGCTGTGAAGCAGCAGGTCAGAGCAATCGCTGCCTCTCCCAATGCCCCAAAGAGACAAGCAGCCTTGCCAGGAGAGCTGCAGCCCCGAGGAGGAAAGCACCAGGCACAGCAGATGTGTGAGGAGTCATGTAAGATTCTTCCAGGATCACCCCCACAGCCACAGCACTCAGTGGGGTGAGTCTGAAATTCGGGACAACAGCACAGCAATGAGAAGTGGGTCAGAGCTGGATGAAGAAGCAAGGCTCAGCATTCCCCACTGCTCCCGACGGGGATGCTAACACCAGAGGTGGCCAAATGGGGAATGAGCAGATGCCCTCCTCCATATTCAACCCCATCTAAAGCCTCTCCAGGGAGCAGGCAAGTCTGGAAAACAACAATCAAAGCTCTGCAGGGAGAGGGGACAGTGCCAACAGTGCCCTGCTGTATACAGAGAAGCAGGTGGCACACGTGTAGGTCTCCAAATCCAAAGGGAGCAGAAACAAATTAATAGGGACACATTAATGGGACAACGTGGCCAGAGGCCAGGGCTGCTTGTTTTCACACTGGGGAGACCAATTACAGCTGGTTGATTATTCTATTTGTCTCAAGTGGAGCAAATTGAGTGCATGGAGCCTTCTATCCATCACAAACCACGGCGACATCCAAAGCAATGGGACTCCTGCCTGCCCCCAGCAGCTCGCTGCCTCCTTCCCCAAGGCTCTGAGCCTCTGGGAAGCCAGTTCTTAAGATCAGCTCCTCAGACTCCACAGGCAGACAAGCTGAGACCACACGTTTCCCTCCCACATTTCCACCCTATGGCATTTAGATGCCTCATTTAATCCCAAGGCTAAAGGGAGTTAAAGGAGTTGGCAGAACACGCTGCGTAGCTCCACGCTGAGCTGCTGTGGAACAGAGGAATTATGAAGCTTTACTTCTAATGGCCATAAATAAAAGGCAGGAGGGCACAGCAGCGTGCCACAGTATCCCATCCAGACCCTCCCCTCCCCAGGCAGGAGGGCTGTTCCTCCTCCAGGAAGGACCTGGGGCTGTGTTCAAAGCCCTGGTCCAGGAAATTGCCAGAAGAGCCAAACATGAGCTTACAAGGATTTTGCAAACGACAACATGCTTGAAATTTCTCTCTTCTCAAGGAATCTATTCTAGTAAATCTCTTCTGGCTTAATTTAGCACAGCCAGCCCTTCCTGTTCCGAGGCACAACTCATGCTTCACAACTCTCCCAGCAGGTTGCATCAGGAGAAGCTGTAAAGATGACCAGTGTGCTAAGGCATGCAGGAAGCAGCCAGTGGGGCAAAACAGCAAAAGAAGTGCCTGCCTGCCAACCTGCACACATGGGAAAGAGCCGGCCTCACACAGGACTGCTGGCATGCAGCTCAGGTGCAGAATCACTGCCATCAATACACACACAAGTGGCTGACATAAGTCTCTTTATGTCAGCATCACAAGGGCTTGTTTACACTATTTGAGTCAATGAGAGAGCATCAAAGAGAAATTTCGGTTGACTGCAGTTCCAACGTGGCACCACCTGCCTGCTGCTGCTGATCAAACCTTGTGCCTCACTCACTGCTCTGTGCTGGGCATCAGGACCAGGAACTCTGCACAGGAGGAGGGGGTGAGCAGCTGATCAGCTGCCAGAGGCACCTGCTTGGATTTCCATGCTTGAAAGGCACGGCCTGGTAAGTCAGCACATTGCCCACGTAAAGCTGAAGTGAGCTGTGTGCTTCCCACAGTGCCACCCACCTCGAAACACCTAAGGAGACGTCTGGTAACGCAGCAGTTTGCAGCTGGAGGTATCAGCCAGCTCTCTGGCTGGTCTTTCCTAAGAATCAGCTCCACACAGCTCTTGGAAGGAATCCTGTTAGCCCAATTGCTCTCAGGTTGCTTTGAGCACATGAGAAGCCAGAGCAGGGCCACTCAGCCTGAGCAACACACCAGCAAGTGTCCTGCACTCACTGCAGCACGGGGATCATTAACCCAGCTGGCACCAGCCCAGCGTGCTGAAACAGTACAGCAAACACCACAGGCACTAACAGGAAACGGGACCCAGGGAACTGTGGAGCAGGGCTGGGATGATGGTCATCATCAGGGGATGATTACCACATTATTCCCAGCAGGAACGTGCATCAGTTCCCAGATAGGTCCTTTGGCTGCACGTTTGATAGCCATGACCTTGTCCTAAGAGCTGGAGCAGGGCTGCAGTGTGTAAGGGTGACCAAAGGGCTCCTTCCCTTGCTCCAGGCACCACTGAGGTCTGCCTCAATCCCAACTGCCATTCAAGGGAACACAAGTCTTCCCTTTGTATTTGCTATTTGCCAACTAGTCTTGCAATTCAAATACCCCCTAGCTTAGGATCAAGCCTACAAAGATGGGGTTCAGAGCCCAGCACCACACCTGAGAGATTAGTCTTACCTGCACAATGTCCAGCACCATTCCAGCAGCAACTGTCCCAAAGCCTGCCAGGAGGAAGGGGAAGAGTACTTGCAGCCCGATGGAAAAGGAGGTCTCCTTGAGTGGAGAGGCTGGCTCAGGGCCTCTGTCTGTGCTGGTGTCATCACTTTCGTTGCTCTGGCTGCCATTTTCCAGCAGGGCATCCTCTTCTCGCACACCTTTAGCGTTGGCACGGGACTCCAGCACCACCACTTCCACCCCGACACCATCAGGTCCCAGGAAATTGGAGGGCTCCACCAGCTGCCCCCGGTCCGGACTGACAAGGCAGTCCATGGGCACAGCAGGCAGCACGGCCCCATTGGCCTGGTGGGTCTCCTTCTGCTCTGGCTTGGAAGACATGCTGCACAGAGGCTATCCTGAACCTCAGCTCGGTGGGCCTACAGCCAGCAGCTGTTCCAGAAGAGACCTTCTGCCAGGAGCTTACACAAATGGCCTTTCCAGCATCTAGAGGCCACCTCTCCTACCCCTGCTCTCCTGCCTTTGAGTGCAGAGACTGCTCCCGCAGCAGAGATCCCCATCAAGCAAAGTCCAGGAATGGGGGACACCAACAGCTGAGCCAGCAGAGAACACAGCGGGACCTGGGAGCTACAGCAAGTTCTTCCTTGTCCTCCTTTCTTCCAGCACTGGGAGCTACACAGCCACCAAGGCAGGATCCAAGCTTCTCCTCTTTGACGTGTGAGGCTTTAGCACATCTTTCTCCAGGTTTTCTTCCAGCAGCACAGCTGTTGTGATGGAACACGTGAGGCAGAGAGAAAAACAGATGCAGTAAAGATCACTGAATAAAACAGAAGCTTAAAGGAAGCAGAGGAGAGCTGTAAGACGGGTTGGCTTTCAGGGTGATACAATCCAGCTCTTCTTACTCTCAGGGCTTTGTTACTTTCTCCAGTGGCACTTTTCCTCTGCAGAACTCGAGCCTGACAGCTCCTGCAGGCGTTTGCTTCGATCCAGCCTGCTTTCTGCTCTCTGCCAAGCTGCCAGCACCACCAGCGAGTTCCAAGTGTCACCGCCGTCCTCTTCCAAAAGAAATTTCTCACCTTACAGCACGAGGCACGGAGAGTTCTTATTTAAAGTAACAGCAGCTCCCAGTTAAGGTTACTTACTGAGGCGAGCAGGCTGCAGGGAAGGAGCTGGCATTTAGACTCTCCTTTCCGAAAACCCGGCTTTCACCTGAAACACACCGAAGGGAAAAAAACAAAACAAAAGGGGATTCTTTGGCTCTCGCAGCACAACGCCTCATTCATCCCGCAGCATCCTCCTTCGCAGCTCGACACGTCGACAGCCGCCGCGCCGCTCCGGTCGCTCCTCCCAGCCGCGGTGCGGTGCCGGATGGCCGCGGACGCTCACGCGGAGCCCCCAGCCGGGATGCCGCAATCCCGCAGCGCTCGCAGCCGTTTTTCCCCCACGCCGCGGGAAGCACGCGGCTCCCACCACCCGCAGCGACCTCGGCCGACCCCCCGCCCTCCAGCACGGGATCCCCGCGGGGCCGAGCGGCTCTCGCCCCTCCGCCCGCCGTCTCGCCTCACCGCTCCGCTCCGCCGTCCGTAGCCGTGCCCATGCGCGGCGGGGAGGGGCGCGCTGCCCACGCACCGAGCAGAAGCCCCGCCCCCCACCCGGAAAAGGGGGCGTGGCCTAGGTCACGTGACGCCGAGCCCACCTGGAGCCCGCCGCGCTGCCGAGCGCGAGCCAAAAGGAGCTTGGTAATTAGAGCTCACGTCAATTAAGCGAGGCACCGCGATTAGAGAGCTCGTTTGGGACGCAGGCCCAAAAGCACCGACGCGGCCCGAACGCCCCTTTGCTTCTCAGAGCTCTGCCAGCCCGAAGGCTTCAGCACAGACAGCCTGCAACATCACCGCGTGCACCAAACCCACCGTAAAAACCTCCAGCTGCTCCTCCCCGCTCAGAGCACAACTCTGCCTTCCTGACCGAACCGAGCTCTGATTCCTGTTTCCCTTTTATTTCCTTTTTTTTTTTTCCCCCTCCCCTTGCACAAATGAAACTTGTGACCAGCGGCTGTTTTTCCTTCCTGCCTTCCCTTCCCTTTCCTTTCCTCCCAGGAAGCAGCCAACCACGAGTTGCTGCCCGGAGGTGACGCCATGCCCAACTCCGTGCCCTGGGGATGCTCAGGAGCACCACCGGCATTGAGACGTGCATGGGAGAGGAAGCACAGCTCAGACCTGTGCCCTGCGGCTGCGGTGACTTCATTCCTTACAGCAAGGAGGCAGCTCCTTGAAGGCAGGAGGACACACATCGAGGCTGACGACTCTAAAGATGCTTGCTGTGCTGCTTAACTCCTTTCTGCTCACATCAATGGTTGAGTATTGGGAGTTTGCTGAAACGTTTTGTACTTTGGAAGCAAAGGCGCAGCAGAATGCATCCAGCTATACATACAGAATATGTCTATGATCCATCTATCAAGCAGTATGAAGATAGCTCAAATAAAACTACCGTGGTTTTCCAACTCCCCCTGGCACCAAAACCCTTTGCAGATGTCTAAGAAAGCTGAACTGCTGCAGCAGATCATCAGCACGCTGCTTTCAGTGCCTTAACAGCACCCAAGTGCACTCCATTTTGTTCCTATCTGCTGCTGCTCTGTCTACTTGAACCCACTGTTCCAAAGGCTAACGAGCATTAGTGATATATTTGTGCTAATTTAATTCTCACAACCTGTGATGTGATGCTGGCAAAGAAACATAGAAAATCTGAGGCATACAAAGTGATATCTAAACTGAAGCACTGGTCTAGCATTAAATGTGGAGGTTGGTGGCCCTACCTGTGGCAGGTGGGTTGGAGATTCATAATCCTTGAAGCTCCTTCCAACCCGGGCCATTCTGTATTTATGTGAATCAGCAGCAGTTCCACAGTGCAGCTGGGATGGCAGCCTCAAATCCTGCCCCCAGCCTTCATCTTCCTTTGTCCAAACAAACCTGGTCTGCAAGGCTGTGCCTTCATCTTTCCTTCCTGACCTGGAAAATTCATCTCTCCCCCAGAATAACCACTCTTCCCCCACCCCCATAAAGACAACGTGCACCAAAATGTGACCTTGTTGATCAGCAGCCCGGCCAGCTGCACGCTCAGGAAGTGGAAGCATGAAGACAAAAAGCTACATGAGACAAGGGAACAGAAATAGATGAAATCCTCAGCAGCTACGCTGACGCGCAGAGATCAGAAAGGCAGAGGATGAAAGGGCAGGAAATGGCTTTCCAATTACAGGGGAGCAGGTACCAAAGGCAACAAACGTTTGGAAAGGAAAGGATTTACCACTGAGCTACACTGGATCATGGAACTTGGTGGCCATGTGTTTCACAGCACTCACGTGAGTTCAGTACTGCCACGCTAACACAGCACTGTCCTGCTCTGGACGTGAACAAGAAGATCCAGCAAAAGAAAGTAATTTGGTCAAAGCTGGTCAAAACTAAAAGCTGTCATATCATGTGAGAGTGTTCTGGGAGGTCTGGACCCTTTGCTCCCTGTTCTAGCTTTGCTGCAGTCCGTCCCAGATCCAAACTCAGACTAATGAGGATATGGGTAATGACTTATTTACCCCTGCAGACGTCAGTCCTGAGCACACAGTTCACCATAGCAGGCAACACTGGAAGCTGACCCCAATCTGGCCCTGATCTGGAAGAAGAAACGCAGCTCATGGAATTTTGTTTTCTAGCCTGGAAACAAACAAAACCAGCACCATCCTTTTTCTCAAGGATTAAACCATGTCTCTCAACTGCACTCAGGTGTCACCCACGTGCTGTGTCTGCTGCAACAAACACAGGCTGCCCTCAGCCAGGAACATCCTGAGGGCTTTCAGCCATGGGAGAGCACCTGGCACAGGGGAGCTGGAAGGTTTTGGCTTCCCATGCTCCAGGGCAAAGATTCCTGTGTCACAGCTGCTGATCCAGTGACAGCACAGACATCTGCCACGTGGGGACTGGGGACATGCCTCTCATTGCTGCTCTGCTCCGGATATAAGCTGCAAATTCATTTATATGCTGAAATTAAGGCGAAAAAAGGACTAACAGCACAAGGCTGCTGGGATGGAGAAGTGAGAATCACCTCAACTCTCCACTATCCCCCACTCCATAATGGTCCCTTCACTTCCCAACAGCCCAAAGGGGACACTGGATTAATTCTGGTGTCTAAGTAAAACTACACAGCACTGCAGTAACAAGATTTAAGTATCCAAGTGGACTTGGAAGGATAAAAGCACTGCAGGGCACATTACTCTTCTTAAGTACTTACACAGCTTGCCAGGTAGGCTGAAATCAGCCCTGTACCAAAGTTAGAGCACGGTCAGTAGGGAAGCTACAAAGTTTAAATGTGGTTTGGATACGTACATAACAGATGTAGTGGCTGTAGTACAGCCAGAAAAAGAAAAACAACCAACCTTTCAGGTTTCCTCTTGTAAGCTTTCTGGAGGAGCTCAACTCCCTTGCTGCGGCTTTGGATCAGTCTGTGACAGTAACCTGCTGCTGCCTCTCTCTAATCACCTTTATCAAACAGAAAACACAAAAATCAGCTGGCAGAGCTGTGCTAGCCAGACAGAAAGCATGCAGAGAACCTCAGCATTGCCACGCAGTGAGCACAGCCCTGAGCAGAGGATTATTGCCACGAGCTAGAAGGAGCTTTCTGATTACTTAGAGAAGTAACTGAAGCGCAGCCAGGCTCCTCCATGTGGCTGTCCCAGAAGTGCACTATTGGGCACAGTGCTCAACGATCCAAGTGCTCACAGGGCTACAGTAAACCACATAATGATGCTGGATTAAAGTTATAAAACAAAAGATACGCCAAAAAGCTTGCTGGGATATGCTTTGTGACTTTGCACATTGCCCCTCACACCCCACTGCCCAGGCACAGGCCGACACAGAAGTGCATTCACTCTTTGTCTCCCACCCGTTGCACTAACCACCCTTCCATGCAGTCATTTTCCTTCCTGCTGAGAACTGAGTGCAGCTTCCTTTGGGGCCCCCCATCCCAGCTCTGAAATCAGTCAGCAAGATCTCTGCAGTGCAGGGCAGTGCAGGGCAGGGCAGGGCACTCCCTTCCCCCCCATGCTGAGCTCTTGATCACAGCCTCCCTGGCAGCTGTGGAAGTGGAGCTGAGCCCCCTGCACGGCAGTGCTGACCACACGCTGCCTGCCTCGTCTGTGTTGTTTGGTTAAAGCCAATAAATCCCAGGGCAGCACTGCTGAACACCTCTAGGCTTTGCTGTGAGCACTGGGAGATGGTGGCACGCGACTGGTAGGGCTGTAAAAGAGACCTCAGAGGTGAAGGCAGTGTCATTGCTTTAAGAGCTGGATCTAGGGACTAAAATGACAACCCATGGCTGTAAGTGTTTCTGAGTGCCAGCAAGCAACTCTGCCACTGCTGAGGACTGCATGCAGTGCAAAGGCCAATGCTGGATTGGCCAATTCCCCACCGTGGGCTGGCTGCCACCACAGCTCAGGCTGCCCAGGGCTCATCCAGGCAGCACCTCCAGGGATGGGGCACCAACATTTCTCCATGGCCTCACTGCCCTCTGAGTGAAGAATCTGCCCCTCACATCTACCTTAAATGCCTTGCTCTGTGGCACTGACAAGAGCAGGGCTCAGTGATGGACACAGCCTGCACTGTGTTCTCATAGCACTTGCTTGAGCAAATAGATTCACCACTGAAACAGCAATCAAAATGGCAAAGAGGAGCCAAGAGCATGGACCAAATGTAAGGCTGGAGGGAAACAACTCTGTAAACACCTTGTTCCTGCATTCTTCTTCAGCCCTGTGCCTGAACTCTGCGTGGTCACTCAGGTCTCAAAATAAACCACGTTGTTTTAAATAGATGCTAGCAACAGAGTTTGCTTTACACAGTGCAGGTGTGGAGTATGACCTTCTCACCATCCTACTGCAGGCACATACGGCCCTCCATCAGCTGGGGTGCCAGCAAGCAGGCTGCTACTTCTGAACAACAGACCTGCTGCTCTGAGAAACCACTGTCAGAAGAATGGCAGCTTTGTAAACTTGCCTATAAAGAAGGAAGTTACCATGGCTTTAACACAGGAACCTGTTAATGTACTGGAATCTGACTAATGCAAACAGCATTCACAACCCTGGTAGATACAACGCCAAGTTACGTGTCTTCAGAATAGAAAATCAGGCTTTTAATTCTCTGATGAATCAGAGGTAATTGGCCTGAATGACCACAGCACTGTGACTCATGACAAAAAAAAAGAGCCAGAGCTATCAATCTGTATTTGTGACGGTGTACTTGATATCCCCAAGCAATTCCTTATGCTGCACAAAGTATGGGATCTCAGCAGAAAAGGCTGCAGCATCATCCTTACGTTTTTATTTACATGGTGACACTAAGATTTCAAACACCACACAGGATGAGAGACGTTTCTGGAGAGCACATCATATGAACAGAAAGAGGAGCAGGGAAGAAGAACTGCTCTGTAAGAGGTGTGCAGATACCAAACGCTGAGCAACCCTTCAGAATTGGGCCAGATGAGGTGGCACGGCTGCTCATCAGCTGGGAATACGAAAGCAAAGCTGCTGCATAGAAAAAAAACAAAGCAGAAATGAACTGGAAAGAAATGGGGAAAGGTGGAAAACGTGCTTTCCACCACTGCGTCCTGATGGATGAGGCCTTCAGTTGAGTGCCTTCAGGTTGCATGAAAGCTCTGCTGAATATCTGCACGTTGCAGAGGCACCGCATGATGAGCAGTAATTAATGAGGTTCTGCAATGAAATGCAATAGCAAAACCTCATGGCACACATTTGCACGTTACCTGCCAAAAACAACCATGCCTTCCCAGAACTGCTTTGCTCTTCACTTTTCCTTCAGCAGCAAAATGAATCTTCAAATGAATTGCTTTTAAAGAAACAGCCCTCACCAAAGCACAGCTGATGAGCGATTGTTGTTTGGGGACAGGAAATCACAGAAGAATGAAGGATGCTTTATGTCTTTAGGGCTCATTTGCTATTAGAACAGGCAACAAATCCCTCCTAAACACCACAACAGCATCTCCACTGCACAACAGTGTGGCCTAAGACAGGATTTTTGCAACATGATCCCTACAACAGAATCAGAACAGTTAAGACTGGAAGGGACCACGAGACACCATCCAAGCCTTCACTTTACTACCCAGTAACACATCAACAGAGTTAGCTAATTTTTGCATCAAAAGAACACCAAGGAGGGTACAAAGACTACAGCAGGCTGGAAAATATGTGGACTTGTTTTGATGGAAACTTTGTGACTCGCTCTGCTGTAGAATCAGGTGTGGAAATGATTTCACTGCAATTATAGAGGTACATCATAAAACTAAATAATAACCATGAAAATAATCTGCACTCATTGCTTTATTAGATAAAAGCGCTGATTTGGTTTCAGTTATTTAATAGCTTGAGACAGTTCAGCCCATTGGCAATACTGATAAGATCAGTCTGCAAATCAATAGAAAATGCTGAATGGGTGTCAGGAATCACAGTGCCACTGTTTTTCAGGATACATTCCTGGGTATTTCCTGCACATCCCAGCACATTTTACACTATGAATTAAGAGCAGAACAACCACTCAATTCCAGGGTATCACTCACACTCAGAGACACACATCTCTGCAACAGTGCAACAGGAGAAGGTTCTAGAGCAGACTCTGCATGTCAGTGCAAGAAAACAGCCTCCACACAGTCTTTTCTTTGGCTAATGGTCAGTTCTGAATTCTTTAACAAATAACAGTAATTCCAACTGAACAGACTGTTGAGGCCAAGAGAATGCTTAACCCTTTAGTGTCAGCAAAGACAGGTGTGCTAGTGCAAGAAGGAATAAAAACACAGGCATTATCAATGGCCTGTGCACATTAGACTTCCCAGAGAGCTGAGTCAGTAGAAGCAGCAGGTAAAGCGAGGAGTGGAAGAGCAGGCCATGAAGGTGGAGAGAAAGCTCTGCTCCCTCTGAGCTGGAGGAAATGGGAGAGCTTCACCATCTTTCACAAAGTTCTCTGGGGAAGAAAAGAGGAATGCTATAGGAACAGATTCAGTGAAAAAAGGAACGGGATCATCAGACAGTTCTGTTTAGTTTACCTGTTCAAAGCCACGTTTCCTTACTCAGACACTCAGCATCACAACATGTCCTGGGCCTTACTAAAGAGACAGTCACAGAAAAGAGAGGAAAAACGTTTCTAGCACCACATAGATCAGAGCAACTCATGTCAAAGCAACACTGCTAAACCCCTCAAAGCTCAGCATTTTAAGCTACAGAGATCAGGCAGAAAACAGCAGCATCAAATTCACCCTGGCATCACCTGAGAGCACCACTGATGCTGGTTAAAAGATCAGCTGGGAAAGGAGCCCATCCCACCAGCAGTGCAACAGCCTCTTAGTGCAGCTGTTTCCAATGACATCCCACCTCCACCCCATCATGTTCTCCTCACTTGAGCTTCTCACAGGCACATTTGTTTCATTGGTGAAAACTAATGAACTGTAAAAGACAACTTTGAGGTTGGCAGATCAGCCTCTTTTAACGATGTGTGAATGACTACAAATTGCAGCTTTGATTTTTAAGCGACTTCCAATTTCAGAGGCTTAAAGACTGGAAAAAAAAAAAAAAGAGGCTGAAAAAATTAATAATATCAGATTAATGGCTGCATGTAAGGCCAGGAATGCACAGAAATCTGGGTGGTTGTGTTTTGTCCCTATTCTTATCACTGAACAGCAAACTGTATGTTTGCCTGGAGCTGCAAACCAGCAGTGTATGTAAACCACAGTATGTACAACCAAACTCCAGACATCACTCAACGTGCAACACACAACTGCTGCTTATGGCCCAGAGCTCTGCCATCCCAAAGTCCACCTCAGCAGCTGCTCCTCTTGGGTTTTTGTCTCACAGCTCATGAGAGTTTGCGTGAGGCTCCGGAAGCTCGTCAACATCACAGTTCTTAATGAGCTGAAAGAGAAACTCGACCTGTTTCTCATAACTCTCAACTGAGATTCTCTCATTCAACCCATGGATCCTGGTAGAAAGAGAAGAATGTTTTTCACTCCAACATGCATTTGTGACCCACCTGCACATACCCAGCACCTACTTGCCACCTCATTAAGCAACGCTCAGCACAAAAATACAGCAACAGATGCCAAAAATACTGCAGTGTCAGTTGCTCAATCTAACTGAAATAATTTACTGATCCTAAGGCTCACAGCACAACTAAACTCACGGTGTACATGGAAAAGAAAACTTATCCCACCTCCTGACCATTCATATCCCTGTTCCACGCAGCTATCAAAGCATTACAGCACTCCTGTGACACCTGCACCTCAGCAAGATGATAAATGGACACAAAAAAACAATCCTTTGCATGTTGGAGTTCTTGGTTATTGCTTTAGCCCAGAAAATCTAACTTTAAGGTGCAAACAAATTCAGTGTCCAAACACTTAAGGCCAAGCACCAGAACGATGCCTTTCACACTGCAGCACAATCTAGAGGAGCCAGTCAGCCTCACTGTATTGCCAACACCTGAACGAGGTCTTGCTCACATTTAGAGTAAAGAAGAGTAAGGGCTAACACTCTCTCAGTGTAATTACCACCCCCTATTTGTGCAGCACCCAAATATGCAGGAAATGGGTGGCCTTCCAGAACGTGCAGCGACACCAGCACCACGCCAAGGTACACAAGGCTGGGTTTCCTTCAGCCTAACGCCTATCAATTCTCTCTTTCTCTACTCCCCACCCCCAACAGCTGCCCACATGCAGACAGAACACGGTACCTGGGAAGATCATCTGACTTCAAGAGCACCGGGTTGAATCGATAAATGGCACCTGTGACGTTAGTGAAATGCCTGCTGTCTGTGTTTCCAATACACGTGCCTGGAAAACAAACCTCAGGTTTACTGTGCAGGGCAGCAGCAATTTAATGACTCACGCTTTTTCCCCCAGGAGAAAGGAAAGGCGTCTGATTACAGTTCTGTGTGACACTGAACTACATCAAAAATCACTGAGAACAGTTTGTTGGAACGTCCTGGAAGAACAGCATTCTCTCCTTTATGGAGAAGAGGAAGCGAACATATGATTCTGTCATTCTAAGAACAGCTGTGATACCAAACCTGCAAAGTTCAAGCTTCAAACTGCAGTCCAACAAATAGTACAGAAATAGAAAGGAGCTGCAAGCAAGGGAAGGGGCTGGGATCATAAGGAACAATACAGAAAAGTAGGAATGGCTTTGCCAGCTCTGGGAACAATAAAAGAAGAGCTAAAGAAAGAAGACCTCCTACTTTCCCCTCACAATTCCTTTCTTCCCTGAAGAGATTCCTTTGTATGTGCAGAGAGTCAAATTCAAGGCTCATTGTTCCTGCCGGTTTCCTGTTTGCTTTTTTACTTCCAGCACTAAAAACTAACATAAAACTTGAAAACATAAAGAGGGAACTGAGTAAAAGAGGAAAAAACAGCTGTTTCCAGTAGTTAACAGCTGGGGTGGAGAAACAGAAAATGGAAACAAGGCAATACTGGGAGGTGGGGGAGAGAAAAGCAGGGAGGAAGCTGAAGAGGAAATAACTGTCATGTGCTTGTTGTTACCTGGGACTACACTGTCAACATTTGGGAAAGTATCCAGAATGGTTCTTTGAAAAACATGGACTCCAAAGGTCTGGTCATCCCACGGGCTGATGGGAAGGGGGTCAAAGGCCTCTACAACATCAATCTTCACTCTGTCATCAGCAACCGTGTTTCTAACTGTCTCTAGCACCTATGGGTAAATCACAGAGATTAATAATATCAATAAAGCGAAGAAAGAAGTGAGAGCATCTCTTCTAGACGTCAATATACTACTTTGCAGAAGATGTTTCCCTATGCACTGCTAACTTTTGCTCCAAACACAGATGCAGAATTAGGAAATGGTGTGGCAGCCTCTCTTCCTTTACTGGGCAGATGGCTGACATTTAAGCAAACATTTTTGTCTCAGTGCAATCAGATGCACATCACTGCCTCGAGGTGTTCCTCAACTACTTCAGCTCTGACAGCTTGTTGCCCCTCTCCTTACTACTTCAATCCAGAACAAGCTTCCAGAAAATACAAACTTCCAGAGGTTTTGGAAGGGAAGACATTACTTTTTGATAATTTATCACAGCTGTCATTGGCTGAGCAGGAATGTCCAGCCTGGAGCATGCAAGACTCATGCATTCTCACAAGTCACAAGTCCTAAGCTTTATTCCATTCCACCATCACATATAATGCACATATGCTCTTTGGCACAACCTTTTGAAATCTGCTCAGTGTAATTGCAAGACACGATTCCAAGCTCAGTCTGCCTCTTGATCTGTTCCACATTCAGAAAACACTTGGAATCTGTACAGCATTTCTGAGAAGGTTGTTCTGAATAAACTCTATTCTGCTCATAAGCAAATCGATTTTGCTGACTTGCACTGCACTCCTAGAAACAATACCCAGAACAGAGCCTGACTGAAGCAAACATAGCCAAATGTAGTGCAGTGCTGAGGCTAAGTGAGGAACAGGCAATAGAAAACAATGCACTTTGCACTCCATCTCAGAGGAGAAAGGACAGGAGGTCAGCTGCACTTCTGGCAGCCTCCATTAAGGAGCAGCCCCCAAACCTTCCCATGAAGAGAGATGAAAAGAGTGTTCTGACATCTACTGCCACAAGGGCTAAGTTAATTTCAGATGGCAGAGCTTCACTTTGCTGTGGAGGGATGGAGAGGAATGGGGAGGACACTCACGTGCCTGTATACCAAGGCACTGCATTCCCACATCCCATGTCTGAGCTGTGTTATGTGTGGTTCTCAAGTAGAATACACTCAAAAGCTTGGGAGGCAGAATGCAAGACAGCATGGAGAAGCATTAAAACAAAAGGAAGCTTCCAGTCAGCAGAGCAGCCATTAGTTATCTGTTTCAAAGGTAGAAAAAAGGAAATTATTTGAGATGAGAGCAAAAAAGAATGAATAACTGTGCAGGCAGGAATACCTCCATGGCCTTCTCTGCAGAGTGGATCCGGAAGTTCACAGTTGCTCTTGCAGATGATGGGATGACATTGAGCTAAAAGAAAAAATAAATGTATCAGAACATAAAAGGAAGGTTAGAAACAGATTAGGAAGGCAGCTGCAAACTCAGAAACTGCTCAGTGATGCTGGGCCTCTCAGGTGGATGCGCCACTCCATTTCCACTGGTATCAATACGAGATCTGTTTTGTACCCAGCATTCAAATGCTGCATCTCAGTTACAGTGCAGATGACTACAAAAATAAACAGCCATTGGGTCAGTGAAAAAATGAAGCTAGCTGCTACACAAAAGCTTTCCTCCTATGATGAGACACTTGCCTTCAGAAACTCTGCATTGAGAAATTTTCAGGCAGCTTTTTTTCAGTATTTTTCCTTTTATGGCCACATTATTTCTTTTCAGTTATGGGCCATGCTGTGTCTTCACTAAAAAAAGTAACTTCCTCCACAGAATATTTGAATTTTGTTGAAAACAACAGAAGAAATCAGAGTGTTACTTCTCTTGTGGCCGCTCAGTGTCACTGTTCAGCCACTGTATCACTCCTGCATCAGGGACACACCAAAGGCCCTGTTTATTTTCCAGGGCTGTAATATTTTTAGGTAGCTACACCTCTTTATCAGGGCAAAATCTGCCTCTGTCAGCCAGAACTTGTTTTCTCTCAGTCCAAGGTGCATGCTAACCCTCCTCAAATGATGGTAAGGGCCTGACCTGTGCTCACAAAAGCAAGTTCCCATCTAGGCCAGGGAAGCAGCTGTTTCTGTTCATGTCCACAATACTTTGTGTGGTTTCTTATCTATCCTAAAATGTAAACAATTGTAATGTTGGCTTACAAATGTCTCTTTGTGACAGATTTCAGATACTTCAGACAGGAAATAAGTTGCAACTGCAGCTTAATTCAAGTCATGCCCGAAGTGAGAACCAGACTGGTTGTGACAGCACACAGGGTGTGAGATTAGGGCTGTACTGATCTTACAATTAGATGTATGCAGACAGAAACTGAAAGTCCCAACTGCCCCATTATACTAAGCAAATAATAATAATAATGATAAACATTATCAAGATGAAGCTACCTTGATTCCTGCGTTAAACATTGTGACTGCTGTAGTAGTTCGAATCAAGGCATTAGTGGAAGGTTTCCAGGCAAGAACTCTTACAAAAAGAAAAGAGTCATTTTTCAAAGACATTTCCTTAACAGAAGCACCACATTTACATAGGGAACAAGCTGAACTGAGGCTTATTTAATTAACAAATTGTTTATTATCTGTTAAGCACTGACTTTAAATGGTGTAACTGATTTCCTGGGATGACCAGAAATCAGTTTCTGACAAGCTTTCATTTCTTACAAGTGAGACTGATAGTGTTCAGCAAGGATATGAATTCTTACCTGCTGACAATAGGTGAAAACAGCCAGAGATTGCTCATGATGAGATTGAGAGGAAAACTGAACTAAGTGGAGGAAACAGAACCAGACATTAGTAAGTTTCTAGCTGTCAAGATGACACGTTCATGCATGTGAAACAAGGCCAACAGGACAAACTCACAGCGTGGGATAAATGCCAGCTTCAGTCTTCTTTCCAAGAATTACATAACTGTGCTCCAAGCTCATATGCTGAGTTACTCTTCACTTAGCAATATGAAAAACTGGGAATTAAATGATGGCTCTTTCCTCACCTCTGATGCAAGGTGCTCCATAGTCAGGAGTTCCGGACCATGGCCAAACAGATTGCGCATGGGATTCTGCTCCAGTCTAAGGCAAAGCAAATCAACATTGGCAATTAAAACAGTCTTTGGCTGTTACTGCTTCAGAAGGCTGATGGGGATTTGGTTTCTAAAACCTATCTACGTATTGGAGATGTAACCATACTTTCATCTGTGAACTGCACATTTCTGACCATTCCAGCCACATGCAAAAATTTCCTTTCTATACCAACTGAAGAAATGTAGAGGCCTGACTCTTATGAAGAACACATGAGAATCTATTTAGAAGTGACACCACAGATGAGGTTTATCTGCAATATGTACCTACCAGTCAGTGTGCTACCCACAGAGATACGTAATGAGAAGATTTACTCAGCTTCAGGATAAAACATTCTAACACTACATCATGTTGATTGGTTTGGACAATTACCAGCTACACACTACACACTCCAGACATTTGGCTATTGTCCCTTTGCTGGGCATTGCGTTTCTGCCCTTCAAAGTGAGCTTCCAACTCCAGCTTCAAATCTGTGAGGGGAATTTGCTAAATACTCTGAAAGCAAATATTACAAAAGCAAGTCAAATATCAATGCCTGGGGAACCTGTCTTTGATGTCAGACAACAGGGGAGCTCTCACCTGGACATTGCTGTTGCAAGAATGCCAATACTTGTCTCTTTTGGAGGGAAGGATGAATGCCCTGGCTCTTTTTCCACGGTGAAGTTCAGTGTTATTGAACCTTTTTCTGTGACAGCAATTCTGGCCAAATACAAATAAATGATTGATGCAACTCCAAACACACATGCACAGAGCACAGGTAGAAGAAACTAGCCTGTATAGTTCTAGCATTACACGAAACACTATAGAAGCAGCAATAACAAATTCTCAGCAATCTTTAAACATTTGGAGGTCTGATATCTTGGCTTCTCCTCCTGTGAACAGACTCTACAGCATAATTAACACTCCTGCATCAGATAAGCAGAACATTCTGCTTTTGTCAGCACAGCTGCGATGGACAGCAAGCAAACCAAAGGCCCTTTGCTCTCTGTCATTTCAGCAATGCCAACACTGCCTCATGCCTTGAAAACATTTTGGTGACATTAGCAAAGTCATTTCTAACACATAATTAATGGAAATGAATCATTTTCATCACAATGATTCTTTTTCTCTTTTACTTACAGAGCTATTGGCTTCTTCACGCCCGCAATGATGCCGTCCAGGATAGCGCTTCCCTCATCCAGCAAGAAGGAGAGTTTCACTCCTCTGGATTCCAGCAGAGCTGCCATCTTCACTGCTCCCTTCCGACCAAACACCTGTGAAAAACCAGTCAGGAAATGGCAAAGTTTAGCCACATCACAGGGAAGAATGCTGGAAAGCATCTTAATGTTCATCACCTGCAACAACCAAGCCAATCTTTGGCCAGCTTGCCATGCCTTATTACACTCCCAAGTTCTTCCACGTCTGCAATCAGAAAAGAACTTGAAACAACACTCTGCTGCCTTCTTTTCTCATTGCTCATTACACCAAATCCCATCAACGTCACTTAAAGCCAAACAATCAATATGTAACTATGAGCACGAGCCTGACAGTATCTACACACACAACAAAGAACAGGAAGGATTTTCTAGGTGAACAAGGTTTAAAGAAATAAGACTTGCTATGTACATGCCAAACAAGTAGTCATCTAGCCAAAATGAAAGAAAATACCTCTTCATCATGGCCAATGCCAACATAGAAAGACCTGCGGGGTCTGTAATTTCTTCTCAGTAAGAATTCTAGAGCTTGCAGAATGCCCTGCAGAAAAGAAACACGTAAACCCACCTCAGAATATTTTACTACTTTATGGTGTTAGTGGGAGAATAAGTGCAAAAGATTGTAATGTAACAGAAAGGAAGCACGATGTGTTCTCAGCCTGTAAGGAGACTTTCTCCTGCTCAAAACGGAGTATTTACTTCTTCAGCTCCTGCTGATGACATTCATATTCTCAAGTAATGCCTCAGGCTTGGTGTAATACAGCATCAGTCTATGCACACACACTACAGCGCAGGCTTGTTCTTCCAACTGATGAAGTCAGGGACAAAGTGCATAGAAAGCACAATGCTTTTCATCATCCAAGGACTCCACTGCTCCTTTAAATCGTCCATCCTTTACACAGCCTGGCTCTGGCTTGAGCTACCAATCCCATTTATGTTAAGGAGCAACATGTTTCATTCAAAAAGTACTAAGGCAGAAACAGAAGAATGAGAAATTTACTCCAAAATGAAATGAAATCTACCCTTTGCCCCTTTGCCATATTTTTCCATTTCCCTTGTCTTTTAAACTACAGTTTTCTGTTAGTTTGTCATTTTTAGCAGAAATTTACATCACCTCAACCTCACAAGCAACCACCTCATCTTTCCCACCACAACCACTGATTTTTATTGTCCATTTGTGGGATCACCTGTGCAGTTCACAGTAGGAGGGAGTGTCAGAACAAAATCACTCAACCAAACACATCTGCATCTGTAAATACGTTTTTCTACATCTTGAAAGAGACCTCATTGTTTCCTTCAGTAATAGAAGACCACCTCGCTTCATCTCTAGGAAAAGCTGGGGAGAAACTGCAGGGCTCAGGAATTTTCTTAGGAAAGAAGGGCAAAAGAGATAACGTGGTCAATCTCAAGAGAGCACATTCCTTCAATTTGCCTTTTCCTCTCTCTGAAATATTACCAAGAAGACGTACAATGGCAGAGTTTTTGTTGTCCAGAGTTCCTCGTCCATAGATGAAACCTTCATGCTCTGCAGCTGAGAAGGGAGGGAAATCCCAGCCCTCAGGGGGAGCAGGCACAACATCCATGTGCGCGAGCAGCATGTAGGGCATCAATTCAGAGTCAGAACCCTGAACTGTGAAGAGGTGGCTGTACTCCCCAACGATTTCATGTTGAATGAACTTGGAGGAAAACACAGCTGGGAAGACTGTTTGGAAGAACAGATAAATAAAAACACAAGAAGAAGAAAAATCAGTGCTAATTTCCAATTGTATCACTGTACAGCCCACAGAGCAGTCAGATGTTTTCGATGGGCTCAACAAACTTGCTCCAGGAAGCAGATGTGCAGCTTCACTCTCACACTCCCACCAACCCATTTGGGCTCCTATTTGGGATTTTTTTAAGGAAAAACAGGAACTGTCATCCATCAGTGCTGCAGCTGTTTTACAGCAATGATGGAGCTGCCAGTTAGGCTGAAACAGTACCTTATTTTTTTACTTTTTTTTATGGCAAAGTCACTTAGCCATCTATGAAACACTAAAAAAGGGCATCCGAACTTTTTATTTGCTAGCTTTGGCTGTTGGTGTATCCTTGATAGAATCATAGGATGGCCTGGCTTGAAAAGGACCACAATGCTCATCCAGTTCCAACCCCCTGCTATATGCAGGGTCACCAGCCACCAGACCAGGCTGCCCAGAGCCACATCCAGCCTGCATGTACTACTCCACTGTACAGCAAAAAGGAACAGCAGGGATGACTAAAGATGAAAGCTTAATACCTTTCTGAATGTAATCCCCAAATTCTGCCATGGCGGTTGCATTTAAGTCCTCCGGAGACACGGAAACAGTCGGGATTTTAACAGCACCTATGGTCAAACAAAACAGAGATCAACTGACGTTGAAATCAGACCGGCACTTCAAAAGGCAAAGCAATATTTACATTCCTTGGCATTTTTGAGGCTTTACAGATTGTTTCACAGCTCAGGGAAGGGTGACCTCAATGGGAAGGACAGGCGCCCTTCAGCTCAGCTGTGTCTGCTGCATTTCCCTTCTGTTTCAGACTTCTTTTTTTTCCCCAAAAAACCGGAACATATTTTGTTTTATTCAGCCCGATGGCTGTCATTAGGGATGGCACTTCTACTAAGGAAACCGACTCCTTGCCCACACAGCTTTCTGGCAGATAGTTGGGCATTCACGTTTCCAACGGCAATGCAATCAACCCACAAAGCCTCATCGCCAAACAATGCTTTCCTTGCTCAATCTCAGCCCTTCGCCTCACACACAACAGACCCTCCAACACCGAACCCTGCTGGGCAGCCCGGGGCTCTCGAAACGCCCCTCACCTCGCAGCGTTTCCTTCATTTCCAACCTCTCTCCGATACTGAAAGCGGCCGTTCCCCCGCGCCGTACCCACAGCCGCGGGATGGCCGGGGATCGCAGCGCGTAGGTACGGATCAGCACCACTGCCGTCAGCGCCAGTAGCGCCGCGCAAAGCCCCGCAGCCGCCGCGCACAGCGCCGCCCGCCACCGCCCGGAGCCACCCGCCATGACCGGCGGACTTCGACCGCCGCCGCCTCCCGCTCTCGCTAGGAGGGTGACGGACGTGGCCACGGACCAATCGCCGCGCGGCTGCTCGAGGAGTTGACCAATGAGAGTCGCGGTCCCGCCCTCTGCGTGAGGTGTCTTGGGAGTTGTAGTTGAGCGCTGTTGGTGTGGAGTGCAGTGCTTTCCTCCTGTGTGCGTATGCGCGCTCGGTGAAAATTGAGCTTTTTATCCAGCAGTGAGCTGAGCCACGGGGCTGCTGGCAATGTGACAGAGTGATGTGGTGAGAAACGGGTGTCTCTGTGAGGGAGTAAGCCGCGCTTACTTACAAGGAGATGGCTGGCAGCAGCAGGCCTCATCCTGAGGGGATTCCGACCTTCAGGAGGTTCAGAGCTCAGGAGGTTCAGCCTCTCAGCTTCCAGCAGCTCCACAACCCGCCCCAGCCACATCTTGACTCCCACAATGTTTTTTCCTTCCATGTCTGTCTCCCGATGTTCCCCCTCACTCTTCCCAGCATTACAAACACACGCCTCCAGTCTGGTTTCACCGTGGAGCACGATGGAAAACGTGTTCCTTCTTTACAGCAGTGTTGTGCTGAAGGGTTGCATCATTTTATCCCGTGGCATCAATGTTTGTGAGGTGCGTTTAGCTGGGAGCTGCCAGAAAGCCTCAAAGCAGCAGCAGAAGCGAGTGATTGTTCAGACATTCTTTATTATAAAAAAGAAAAAAAAAAAAAAAAAGAAAAAAGAACAAAACCGATATTAAATTAAATAAATTACAAACATTCTGAGCTGGTTATACATCATGAGTTTGTCGGGGGAGGCTTCAGAGCTGTTACACACCGTCAGCAATAAAAGGACACTGAAATTTAAGATTTTCTACCCCAGTATTAATTGGAGTTTCCCTCACTCTCCTGTCCAGGACATGAAAATGAAGACATTGTTGAGCTTCCAGTGGTTCTATCCATCCATGTTGTCACCAGAAGTGACCTGTGGCTACCAAAAGGAGGAATCATTTCTCCTGGGCTATCATCACTGTGTGCCAGTGCTGCTATTGCAAGGAGCCTCCCTTGAAATCCCATCTGTTATGCTGTAGGAACTTCAAGAAACAAAATCTATTCTTCATGCACAGCCTGTTGCTCTGAGGTTTCCTAGGGTGTGAGGTCTGGCAGATCCTGAGGAATCAGTCTCCTCCAACTAAACATGATTGAGGAACTGGAAACTGCAATTTTCCTTGTTTGAAGCAAAGCGACCTCAGAGGTACAGAAACATTGATTGCTTACTGTAGAATTGCTTCGTGTTCCATTGCACCAATTTCTTTTCTTTTTTTTTTTCTTTCAAATAAGTGAATGAAAGGAACTCTCAAACAGTAGCAAAACAGCATGAGTAATCACCCTCAAAGATAAGATAATTTAGCTCTTGTTTTCAGCTTGTACAACAAAACACAGTTCTGGAAAAGGCACTGCTGTCTCTTATCAAAATAAGTAATGACTATTAGGAGGTGGTTTGTCTCTTTTGGGAAACTGACTTTCTTTGGTGTTATTACTCTCCTGCACCACATAATCCGAAACTGAGGTAGAGAAATGGTGGCTTAGTGAATGAGGTGTTACATAAAGCCAAAGTGGCAGGTCGTGCTGTGATTACCTGTAATGGTTGTCTAGCTATGATGGTTCATGAAGCTCTATTTTCCTTAAAAATGGGACATTGGGAGCAATAGGGAAGCTCTGCTTTGTCTGCCCAGAAAGCCTTCCAGCAATGTGTGAATGAAACTCAATATGTACCTTGAAACAGTGTGCTAAAGCTTGTTTATCTTTTTAAAGTCGTGGAGCAATACAATCAAAATAAGCTTTAAAAATATAATTTGCTTGGATTATTAAGGCTTTTTTTTTTTTTTTTTTTTTTCTTTTTTTGCATTCATGGAAATACAGCAGACTGTTCAGTTTTGCTTGTTCACTCTTATCTTTATCCCAGTGCTGGAAATACTTTGTAGGAGGATTTGAAAATCAAACAGAAAAAGCTGCATTCATTGCAACTGAAGACATACTAAATTTTCTATGGCCTTACTTCCATCAAAGCCATATTTGAGGTTGAAACTCACTGAAGAAGGGTCCCTTTAACTCTTGGCTTCTGCTTAGGTTTTTTCAGGCTTTAGATTGTTATCTTGTCATTTCTGTCACAATATCAGCACTGGGTAAGAAGGGAAGATGTCAGAAAGGGAAATTAAAATAGCACTTGTTATAAGCATCACTCAAATATAAAAGAATGCCAGATTTCTAGAAATGATTAAGATCTCGTCTGTCTGTCTCTGGGTTAGAGCGTCAGGCTTGTTTGCCTGAGAGGTAGATGGTCCTGGTATTATCAATCTGAGATGAACTGTAATGAAAATCATCAAATATGCAGTAGAGAATTGTTACAGAAATATCACATATAAAAAAGAGCGTTCCCTTGCTGCCTGAGTGACCATGAGAGCTTGTCATTGGAAGCCCTCCATAGCGCAGCTGGTACCAGTTGCAGATACAAAATGGGCTGAAGTTTTCATCTTGCTGCCCTGGATCCAGGACTTTACAAGAAGGAGGTTCCTCGCTGTCCCTGCATTTGCTTTTTGTGGTCAAAATGACTTGGGGAAAAAAATATATAGAGATATATATGTATCTCCACAAAGCACTAATCCATGTACCACGTATCATTTAGGTACTGCAGTCAAGATGGAAAGGGAGGCAGAACACCCTTGGAATTAATGGTTTCACGACATGCACAGTCTAAAAACCTTCTCTGCAGCTCTGTTCAGACAGAAGGAAGATGCCTAAAAATATCAGGAGGGATTTTAACTGGAGCCTGGGTCTTCTGAACGCATACTGACTTACTGGGCAGGCAGACCAGCATGCACACGCAGCACACCGTAACAAGGAATTCATACTCCCCATTACAAGCTAGCCCTATTAATAAGTCAAAATATAATCTGGAAAATAGCCCACCTGAGATACTGCACCAGGGTGTGAGAAACACAGCACTGACTGGAGGCTGTGGTTTCTGGGTCACACAGAGAGCAGTGCAGGGGCATGGAGAAATGTGGGGGAACACAAAGGTTGGCACCTGCAGTGCAGGCACCCCGACAGTCAGTGCACGTTTTGAAACAGCATTACCTTACAGGCTGCACCTTGCAAAAGCTGCTTTTGCTCATGATTCAAAGCCGTGAGAGGCTCGCAATATTTGCTTAATTTCATTTCATCGGGAAAAGAAGGAGGAAGGAAAAGAAAGAAGGGGGTTTCCCAAACTGTGTAATGCCTCCGTGGGCAGAAGATTGTGACTGTGTGAGACAAAGGCAAGCACGTGGCAAGACCAACTGATTGTCCCATGCGCTGAGGCACCTGCCATCAGGTGAGCTTGCTTCTCTTCTGTGATTAATGGGATGGCATTTCCTGAGTTCCTGCTCCGTGGTGTTCTGTTGTCTGCTCCAGAGGCCATTTCTCTGAGCACCAGAAGCAGAGCGGGAGAAGAAATTTACCAGTTCAAGAGGCGTGATGACCTCTTGCTTTGCAAACACTTTGTATTCCTGGGTAGGAGTGCAGCTCTTCGTGATGGGATGGGAGAGAGGAGGCTGTCCAGGAGGGTTTATCAGCACGAGGCTCACAGCGCTGTCTGTGTCTCTGAATGGAACATGCTTCCAAACATCTCCTAGAAGGCACACAAGGCGTGCTGGGTTAGGGCTGGTGCCGTGGCAGAGCACAAACCCAGCAAGCGGTTCAATCGAACACAGAAACATCAGCTGAAGCCCCAGCCCTTCCCTGGCCTCCTTCTTATAGTGTGGGGTCAGCATCAGGCAGTGCCTCCTCCTCTACCTGATTCAAGGTAGAATGTCCCACCTGGTGTCCCTCCTGCCCACAGGCACTAGAACTAACCTCCTCCAGGTTTGTGAACTCCGAGCTGCTTTCATCCACGGACTCATCGTAGATGGAGAGCTCTGTCTGATTCGGCCTCTGGGAAGGAAAGAATCAAATTCATGAATTAACAGAGTTCAGGGACAAACACAGTGAAAGAAATGAGTAGCCCATGCATGCCCAAGGGGAAATGCCCAAGCAGAAAGGGCACAGGTGGAATCTTGTTGCAGCTGTTTATCGTCGCTGACTGAGCTAGCACTTACACATCATGCAGAGATAAGGCATACGTAAACTTACTCTTATGAGATAACTGAGTAAAACTGCGCTGGTTCTAGCTCTGGTTATTATGCAATCAACCAGTGTATGTTTGGGGAAATAACCTATCTGACCCTCTGTTGTCAGCATGTGCCATATTCCTGCTTTGACCTTTTCTCTTCCTACCAAGGGAAGCATTCATGGATGTTCAAGGGCAGGTGCATTTGCTTTGCTTCCTTTTGCTGTGGCCATATTCTGCCCTTGAGTGCAGTTGCATGCTCCAGCCAATGCCAAACAGAGAGCACAGACCTGGCACTGCTCTATTGGCCTCTACCAGCTGGGACAACATTCATCTCCCAGCTTGGGCCTTGCAGAAAACGTTTACACTTCTGACTTCCCATTTAATGCAATTCAATCAGCAGGTGTTTGGCTCCTACATGAAAATTCAGATAGGAAATAGTTTGTTGGATTTAGACCTTTACCACTTAAGATAAACAAGAACGTTTACCATGTGCATTAGTGAGATTTTGTTCTTCCTTTGTGCTGGCACAGTGTATGGACTTAACAGTACAGTACTGTGAGGTGGAGAAAAGCAAATGGGGAGCAAATGTACCTCTTCTAAGGTGGGTGGGTGGACGACTTCTTTGATATCTGCCAGTGCGAACAAAACAGCATCATGGATGGTCAGGAAGATGTGTTTTCTGTCCAGGCCTCCTTCTTCAAAAACCCCACCTGTGCTGATGTCGTTGTACACCTGGGCTGGGGAAAAGAAAGGTGAACCAGGGTGAGAGCAAAGAAGGAAGCCTTCAAAAGCAACATGGCTGATGGCGGCTCTCTGAGGAAGGGCAAGCCCAGAATGCACAGTTTGCTGAATTATTCTATTGCCAGTCTATTTTTCTATATGCTAAATGCAGAGATTTTCCAATAATACAACTTCCCAAACAAAAGAACCTATTATGCAGACAGAGAACAGTGTTTCTCCTTTGTTTCTTCTGTTCTTTCATCTGTTCTACTCTTTCATCTGTTCTGAGTTGGTCCTACGAAGAGATGACAGCTAGCAAAGTTTGCATGAAGAAAATAAAATCCCAAAATGGAGGAAATGCACATGGAAATGTGCTCTTCATGGATTCTTACCATGCACGTTTGCCAAGAACACTTTAATGCCAATCTTCTGATAGCTGGAACACAGCTAGAAGGGATGAGAGGGCAGAGAAAGGATTAATAACACTGCTGCTCTGGCTTTGTGTTTATACATTAAGTCTTTTATCCAAGGCTTTACACGTGTCCTGGGAATGCTGAAGGAGAAACTCACACAAACCTCCGATTGAGGAGGGTAAACATCTTTATCTAAACTGCACAAGGGAGTGGAAGGTACTTGGGTGGTAAGGAGCCTGACTGTAGCAGAGGACTCACCTTGCCCAGTGCTTTTGTGCCCATGAGGTCAACAAAGCACACCCCGCTCATGTCCAGGATGATGGTGTGGAAGCTGACATAGGGCGGTGCCGTGGCCATGGGGTCAACATCTGCAGCTGACATTTCCCTGAAGGTGCTTCCTTGCAGAGTGGTGGTGCTGCCCAGCTCGCTGGAGGTGTGTACCTGCCTGGTGCCGTTGGCAGGAGGGTAGAACGTGATGTAAGAGATGCTGGCGCCGTTAGCAGTCGTCTGGTTGTTGTTGGTGTCTGTTGGAGAGGTGCTTTCAAAGTCTTTCTGGAGCTCTTGCATGGATAAGGTCTGTGGGAAAGCAGAGGTAAGCAGTCAGGCAGGACCGCTGGCTTTGTGAGCCAAGAAACGCTTTCTTTTATGCACTGAAATAGTGCAGGATCTTCTCAGACACTGAGAGAGGATGGCTGGAAACATGCTTCCCAAGGGAAGGGTTTGAGCTGAAATGCTGACATAGGTCCATCCTTAGGGCAATTCCACATTCTAGCGAAGGAAACTTTCCTGCTGTCATTCCAAACTTGCTACCTCTACATTTTTCCTGCTCCCAGCCATTTCCAGTTGTCCTGCATGTAAACGTTTGACTGCTGGGCGAAATGGAACCGTGGGTGGGAAGGGAAAGAGTGCAGGTGGTGGTAAATGTGACTGGGAAGACCGTGCAGAAAATCATACATTGAGAGGAGCTCTCTGATGGAGATCTGGGGAGCTTTGTTCAGCAACACAAGCACCCAAAATGAGTTACCTTGTTCTGCCTCAGTAAGAATTTTGGTGGCTTTGTTGATGGTTGTGCTGTCCCCTTCTCCTGCCATTTCACGTATTTCTTCCTGGCCAAGTACACTTTCCCAGGATCCACTCCAGTCTGTAGAAAAGAGAGTTTCTCTGAAAAAGCCTCTTCAGCCCCAGAGTCAGGGATCCCCCCGAGATTTCCTGGCCTGTGGCATGCAGCACAAGAGGACAGCAGCTGCTGTGCACAGGAGGTGACAGTGGTGGCAACCAGACAGCACCATGTCCTGCAGCACAGGCACGTGCATGGAGAGACACGTGCAGCAGGGTGACTGCTTTGGCAGAGCCTGGAGGAGGAGACTTGCCAAGATGCAAATATAACCTCTAAAGTGAGATCTAAAAACAGATCAGAGAGAAAAGGGCAGAAGAGTATGTCTCTTGATCTACAAGAGCATGATGATCCTGGGATTAATTATCTCTGCCTGGCAAGACAGGAGAGAGCAAGGGCTATTTGGATTGGCCGCCAGCAGGAATTTCTCAGGGCATTGCTCACCTTGGCTATAATCTTCTCACGGAATATCTCTGAGTTGGCAAAATACAGTGGCGAGCAGTAGGTCACAATTTTAATGCCGTTGAGTTCGTGTACCTGCAAGAGAGAGGAGAGCTCAAACCAGATGTGGTGGGGCTGCGTGGGGTGCAGAGTGGTCGGGGCTTTGGGCAGTGGTTAATTGGGAAAGCCAAGGTGAAGGGCAGCCCTGAAACAAACAGCAAACAATTTCACTGGGAGAGAAACCTGGGTTTGGGCCTCCTGGTCACATTGGGTACCAAAGGCAAAGAGCAGCTTCCTTTTAACTCCTGCTTACCTTGTTGTAGGCTTTGGGGTTCTTGTAGATGTCTGTGGATGTTACTTGGCCGAGTGCAGAACCGTTCCGGCTGGGAGAAAAATCCAACCAGAGTTAGAGAAGATCTTACAGAAGAAGAAGAAAGAAGAGAAGAAGGAAACTGCTTCTCTTTGTACCCATCACCAGGATTTGAAGTATCGCTTTAGGAAAACGCTCAGATTTCAGCCCTGCAGAGCCTGTTTGGATGCTGGCAGAACACAGCCAACCCACGGGACTGCCTTGCTCACCAGGGAAAGACCCAGCACAAGGCTGCAGAGCAGCCAGGCAGCGCTTCAGCTGGATCCCATGCTTGGCTGCAAGCCTGCTCCTGGCAGGGCTCCCCACCCCGGGGGCCAACTGGCTTTACCTGAGCTCCCAGTCTGGGAGGTGTTAATGAAGGGCTTTGTGGATTAAAAATAGCGCTTCTCTACGCATACATGGGGCTCTTTCTATGAGCAGCACTGGTGGGAACTATGCAGGTAGCTTTTCTGGCTGAGGTAAATAGCTTCTGACATCCTCCTGCCTTGGGATGTGCACATCGCTAACCGTGCACAGGAGTGGGAATGCAGGCAGTAAATTAGCGCCTGCCATTCCTGTTTGCGCATTCCAGGCGCTGAGGAGGACACCTGCACTCCCCCAGGCTCAGACTGCACGTTCCTTCGAAACGCAGGCCAGAGGTTGCTTATGAAAATAACCTACTGCTTATTATTCTGCAGCTGGGAGATGTTTCCCTTCCCTTTAGGTTTTTGGAGCTACGGTGGTACTTACAACTGGGTATGGAAAACCACAACCAGCACGGAAAATCCCACACCCACCGCGACTCCGTAGGGCAGGCTCAGGAAGAAGGCAGCCAGGAAGCTCACCAGCCAGACCAGCTGCAGAAAGAGAAGGGCAAGGCATGGTTCTTCTGCTGTGCCCTGGGCTGGAGCACAGCGAGGGATGGAAAATGGCTCGTGCTGATATTCGGGACCCAAAGAATGGCACAGCTGAGGATCAAAAGAATGCTGCAGCTATTCTAATTACACTGCTTAGTGCATGTTTTCGTGTGAAGCGTCGCTGCTGGGAAGCTAGCCAGAAGCCCCAGCTTTTCAGCTGTAAAGCAACCAGTGTAATTCTTCATAGCTGCATGACCCCCCGTCACTCATTCAGCTCAAAAAGTCTCAAGAAAAGGCTCCTGCAGATCAGACCATCTGCTGCTCAGCAGCACTCCCACCCCCAGGAAAGCTCCTGCTGTCATTCAGAGCGTATGGAAGGAATGAGCATCAATCTGCAAACTGCCTGAGAGCCTGCTGTAAATGACCTGAGCACATAGCAGATCTGATGACAAAGTGTGACAGGGCATAGCAAAACCTGCTCCACCTCTCAGCTCAGAGTCCTGTCATCTGTCATTTTTATATATTAGCACGTGAGCATCTCCATCCACATGAAATTGGTCCTCTATAAACGTGCCTTGTGAGAATTGTTATCAGGGGATTATAAGCTGATCCTCAAGACTATGAAGAGCTAACTTTGATCTTGGTCAAATCAGGGTAATTTTGATAATTTCAGCATCTCAATATCAGATTAAGAACGATGCCTTTACATGTGAATCCTCTCCATCTGGACTGGATACAGGAGCATGCCTTTGGAGCAATCTGTGTGATTAGCACCAAAACACGACCAGACCTGAGGTAATGGACACCAATGGGCTGACAACACCCAGAAGTGATATTCCCCAGTTTGGGACAGGAAGGGCATTGAATCTAGTTCAAGTTCCAGGGAGATTAAGGTCAGTGGAGCGCAGCTCACCCCAATGGCATTTGCTTTGTCCTCACTCTCTTTGCACTGAAGGCAGCTTGTGCCAGCTGGGAGCTCTGTGCTGGACAGTGGGCCTGTGCCTTCACCAACATCACAGAGCTCAGCTGGGACTGCTCACCCATCTCTGTTTGAACAGAGCGTTTTGGGAAAGCTGTTGATGGCTCAGGTCAGCCCCTTTGGACTCGCGATGGCTGCGATAAGGCAGCGCGCCGGGTCCTGACAGGATATTGGCTCGGTGTCCGCACACACCACTCAGCCCCGGGAGCCCTGTTCAAACACTGTCTTTTTTATGTCAGACATTTCCAAATTCCGTTCTCACTCCCCCTCTCGCCACCCCCTTGGGTTTATACATCAACCAGTGCCTGGAGTCCTTATCGCTGCGAAGGGCTCTCCTCACCCTGGAGGGCTATTGTGTGAGTTTTTAAGTCATGACTCCTAGATATTGAGCAGGGCCGGTTTGGCTAGTTCTGGGCAAACAGGCTCCTGCTGATGATTGGCATTTAAACAGAGCAGGTAATAGTTCAGCCTCCATGACATGTGGCCAGGCCATGGCTACAGACCATCAGAAGTGGATGGAGCACGGCAGTGGAGCAAAACCCATTTTCCCCAGAAGGGATCTGGGGTCCCCCCACCCATCCCCAGGCACTCACGCAGTCCAGCTTGCTCTTCTTCCACAGGTAGAAGGGATCAGCCAGCTGCTTGAGGGAGTTCTTCAGGTTGACAGCGATGAGGGCTCCCAGGACAGACTATGGAGGGGAGGGCATGGTGTCACCCTGTGCGTGGTGCTGAGCGTGTGCCACATTTCACAGCAGATGCTTTCCCAGCCCACCAGCACAGTGGAGACAATGAAGATCACAAAGATCATCTTTGCAGCATGATGGTTTAAAAGATCATTGTTTCCTACAGACAGGACCCCAGCCCATAACAAATCATGCTGTGCAATGGTTTGCATCAAGCAAGGCTTGATGAGTTCTCTGAAGCAAGGCTGAGCATCTCCAGCATGGAGAGGTTGAGATGCTGCTGCTGCACTTTTTGCACATTTGTTCACCTTACCTTTGGAAGAGGTTCAAGATAAATTCCTAGAGAAAGCATGGTCACCATAACCACCAATGCCACAAAGAAACTTGCCACCTGCAGAAAGGAGAAAAACCATTTCATTAAACATCAGAGTCTTTCTGAACCCCTTCCTGGTCCTTGCTTTCCAGCTGCTTCAGCCAACACTGGAGCTGGACACTCCAGGGCTGTGTGAGCAGCCATTGCCTCTGAGAAGCAGGCTAGAATCTCCCAGTTCTCACAGCCCAAAACTTCTCTCATGTGGGAGCTCTGCTCTGCTCAGTCTGAGCAGCCAGAGTGGGAGCACACATTGACAGCCCTATATCTGAGACGGGTCCAATGAACCGTGCAGGGAAAAATGGGGCTGGGGGAGTATATTTTGTATTTAACAGCAATGTGAAACACTCCTACATGGAGCTTTTTCAGGCCTGCAGTGATGTCACGCTGGCAGCATGCACCTCTGCAGGGATTTGAATGGAAGATATGGGAGTACTAACTTGTGATTTGCCTCCTGCCCCGTCCACAGCCAGAGTGACTGAGAGAGCGCAGCAGATGACGTGGATTTTGAAGAAGGATCCAAAGAAGTTACTGCAGCCCAGGGCCAGCATTTCCTGTGGAGAAGGAGGAACACAGTCATCTCAGTGAGCAGCTCCAGTCCTGCCCTGTAGAGGTGTTTGAGAAGAGAAATACAGCCCCCAGCTCCTATTCTCTACAGTGTATCCCAGAGCTTTTCCTTCCCAGAAGAGCTGAGGTGGGTTCCAGCCACTATGGCAGGGCAGCCTGGAAGCATCATGCCATACAAACATGTTGTCAGTTGTTGACACACTAAGGGCAGGGCTTCATGTGGTATGCATGGCTCTTACTGAAAGCTACCACTGGTGCCAGTGATGACAGGAGAGGATTATTTAATGTCCTGCCTCTCACAGTATCTAGGTGACACACCAGGAACCCAGGCCCTCGTCTGCTCTATAAGCAACACATGTGCTTCACTGTGCTTCAACCTGCAAAAATGCCATCTGGGCCAGAACCTGGGGCTGAAGTCTCAGCTCTGGAGGGAAAGCAAAGCAGCGAGCTGAAGCTAAGTCTTTTCCTCCCTTTGACAGTGCCTCTCCCACCTGTAGGAAATGGATCTGCCATGTCCTTTCAGCCTCTGCCTGGCAGGCTGCCACGTGCGTGGGAGAAGCACGTACATTTTGAGCAGCCACGTGCATTTGCAAGCTTCCCATTCATGCAGCAAGGTCTTCCTTTCACGCCTGAGAGCCAGGGGAACATTCCTGCATCTCTCCAGAGCAAGCTTTACCTGGTTGGGGTCCACATCATAGCCATGCTTGGCTGCCAGCGTCCTCCCCATGGCCAGGTTGATCACGTAGCTCACGATGGCGAGTGAGAAGGCTGTGCCAATCATGTCCTTCCACTTGCTCACCAGGGGCAGGGTGGGCTCTGGGAACCTGCATTCAGAACAGAGGAAAGAGGTGGTTGGGATGCTGGCATTGGAGGCAGGGATGTGTTTTTAGGAATGGTGTCTAAGCTGTGGACAGGGTTAGGGGATGGTAGCATGGTGGAACAGGGCACAGCAAATCTGCCTGGCAGTTCTGAAAGGGGATTGTTGTAGAGCAGAGGAGGGTTTTCCAGGATGCAGAATAAGGAGGAGGAGGGGAAATTATTTGGATGGTGAGTCAGACATGCACACATGCTTACCCCATGCTGATCTTCCCAACCACTGGCATATTGTACTTTTCAGGCATCTTAAAGCTGCCAGAGATTGCAGTTGCAACTATTACCTGCCAATGCAGAGAGTAAAAGAGCAGTAAGTAGAAAGAACGTGAGCTCTCTCAGAAGCATTAAGTGGTGTTCCTGGGGCTGATGGTAGAAAATTAACTCCAAATTCAGACAGGAACACGAGAGAACATCCCATGCAGGAACTTTGTTTCTCATGTTTGGCATTACCAGGATGCAGCTGCAGCCCAAGAGGGATGGGCTGTGTTTCAAGGGTATCCTCCATGAGGATGGCCCAATTTCAGACCCCAGAGTACTGCACTGAGCATGGACGTGCTGTACTCCTCCAAAGTCCCCTTCAGAGCAGAACTGGGCATCCCAGGGCTGAGATGGGACAGAAGGTCTGTCTCCTGGAGGTCTGAGGGACAGCTCATGTGTCACTTACGATGATGATCTCCATGGGAATGGGCATCCGGATCTTTTTCATGTACTTCAGGTTGAGTTCCTTGACAACAATCAGAAGCACAGCACTGATCAAGGCATAGACCAGGGAGGCCACGTTGGTTTTGGGCAGACCTTTGCAAATATCAATGAATGTCTAAAGGGGAGAAAAGAGGAGGAGGTGTCATGGGACACCAGGCCCAATGGACAGCACAGTGGACAGTACTCATTACAGTAATCACCTGCAAACACCCTGAGAGGTGATGGGGCAGCAGTGCAGGTGTGCAGCCAGCTGCTTTCCCCCTCCCTCCAGCCTCTCCCCTTCTCCCAGTCCCAGTTTCCCCAGCACAGTAACAACGGTGCCTGCAGTGTGGTGGGGAGGAGGTACAGGGAAGGACCCTGTCCAAGCACCCACTTACATAGACGATAGCTAAGGGCCCGGTGTAAGACGGGACTGTCAAGCCGAAGACGTACTTGAGCACGGAGATGAGGATCTGCAGCCCTGCTGCTGTCATGAAACCCCTGATGAAAGACTCTGACAGGTAGATAGCAACAAAGCCAAACTGCACGAATCCCAGGCACAGCTAGGGTAGGACAGACAAGGTGTTATTAGAAACGGGCCAGGCCCAGTAGAGCCACTTCCAGCATCTGTTCCCAGCCCTTGCCTCTGCTCCAGGGATGATAAATCCCTGGGGGTCAGCTTTGGATGGGGCACACAGCAGAGGCAGTGAAGAGTCCTTACTTGTATGATGGCAGTCAGGCAGGCTAGCGTGGCAGAGATCTCCAGTCTGGCTGCTTCCATGGCTGTGGTATTCACGCTGGTCTCATTAGTAGTGTGATTGAAGTACTGGAAGTCAGACTCTGGAGCCAGCTCATGGCAGACGTTGCCAACAATAATGCTGATGACTGCAAAAGTACCTTTGGCACAACACAGTGATGTCAGTAGTTTGTTCTGGAGAGTGTCCTGCCCTGGAAAGCACTCGGACAGGTTAGGCTGTCCTGAACGAGTCACTCAGCCCATCAAGGGATCATGGACACCGTAAGCCAAGCCTGCCCAAACATTGCTGCTCCAAGACACACCAAGTATTCCCATTCAGTTGGTGCTTAGCTGCCCTGTGCAGAGAACTGCTCTGCAGACTCACCTGGGACCATCTGGTGGATACCGCCAAGGAAGAGGTATGTTATCAAAGGGAAGAAGGAGGAGTAGAGCCCATTGACAGGAGGCAGGTTGGCCAGCAGTGCAAAAGCCATCCCTGGGGAACACAAGAGGAAGGTGCAGGTCAGCGTGGTCCGAGCAGCCCCTGCTCTGCTCGTGCTCTATTCCTGGTCCTGAGGATGCTGACAGCCCCAGCACTATGTGGCCATAGTGGGTGATCTGGAAGGGGAAGGGTTCCACAGGAACATACAGGGACAACCAAATGGGAGGGAGAGCTTGGGTTTGCATGTGCCAGCAGTAACGTAGGTAACCGCCACAGACTGCGCATCCTCTGTGCTATCCCCTCTCAGTGATAGGGAAAGCTGTTGCTTCTCACCTTGTGGCACTTGGATTGTCCCCGCACTGACCCCACCGAGAACATCAGGCAAAATGTACTCCTTGATTTTATACTTGGGAAGCCAAACAAGTATTGGGAACAGGCTGAAGAGAATGAGCTTGAATCTGGAAGCTGAACATCTGGAGGAGACAAAATATGCAAAGAAGTAAAGAAGAAAGGAAGTAATCAGGGACACGAGCAAGGAAGGAAACCAGGAAACAAGGAAGGACCTTCTGAGCAATGCCTCAGCCTTTCCCCGATACCAAATCCTATGCCCAGTGTTTTGGGCACAGCCCTTCCATGCAAGTGCAAGGCTCTTGCTGTTAACAGCTGGCTGTGCCAGGGAGGATTACTGTGGGAAATCCTGGGAAGTCCCCAGTGCTTCACAGCTCTGAAGGGTTTGGCTGCCCAATATCTCGAGTCTTTATTTCTAGCACAAACGGTGTGACACAGCTCAGAGATTGACGGGGCAGTTGTGCAGAGGCAAAGATGAGCTTCTGCAGGTGTTTGGTCAAAAAACCCAAATTATGTCAGAAAGAACACTGTTTCTGAGTGCTGACACATGCAGCTTCTCACACCTCTGCCTGCCAGCATGTGTGCTCTCCTTCCCTGTACCACTGCCTTCACTCTTTCAGGGAGCAGAGTGAGATTTCCAGGACAGCACAGAATCTCAAGGTTGGAAATGACCTGCAAGATCATCTAGTTCAACCACCCTCCCATTCCTATTAGTACCACAAGCACAAGCAATCAGCAGGATTATTCAACTTTCTTTAATGGAAGCCAGTACAGGAACTGACAGAAGGAAATCCCAGCTGGAAAGCTTAAATAGTCTACTTGCTCATACCTGTATCGCCATTTATGCTTTTTTTGTTATTAGTAAAATTTGGAAAACAGCAACCCAAATCCCAAAAGCAATTGGTGCAAACTGTTCTGCTTCTGTGCCTTACAGTGTAACAGCAGTGAGGCAGTGAGAACAGCGTCCTGTTCCCCTTGCTTCTGCACCACGCGTGCTTATCCCATGCTTTTCATCCATCAAAGACCTCGGAGGTTTCCCAGGATTAAAACGTGAACTATGTCCCCAGGTCCAAATAATGACCCAATTCCAGACCAGCTCTGCTGTAGTTTTGCCCCGGGAGTAGAGATAGGATTCTGTGTTACCTGAAAAGGTTTTTCAACTTTTCCCCGACGGGATAACTTCTGCTTTTCTTCTCAAACTCTTCATCAAAGAGGCTGACCGAGTACGCAGGGCGTTCGATGACATAGCGGGGTCTGGCGTGGCTCATCTCTGGATCATTTAAAGGTTTCCCAGAAAAAAAGAACAAGCAAAACCAAGAATGTGACTGGAGTTGTCCCCACCTGCAGTATAACAGACCGGACACCTCCAGCGTCTGGGAGCCCTCCCAGAACATCTCCACCCTAAATAGTTTCCCTATGCGCAGAGGCAGGCTCTGGGAGTGGCTTCTCCAGCACTGGGGACTGCTGCTCCCCATGAGCCTTCCCCAGCTAATTTGAGGTGATGCTAACGAGTGATGCTGTGTGAAGGGGACAGAATCCATCCTGGGTTGTCTGCCAGACGGGCGCAAGTGTTAGTCTCAGTTCTGCCCTTTTTGCCTTAGGCAGGTCATTTGAGCCATCTCGTGCCTCAGTTTCCCCACCTGCCATCAGGGTTGGCACAGCTGCACCTCATGCAGCAGCTCCGACACAGCAGACACCGGTGCTGTGATGAAATGTTGTTTCCATCCAAGGTGTCCCTGTTTCGCTGCCCACTGCACTCAATCACATTCAACAGCCTTCCTTCGTCCCCGTTGCTTTGAGAGGCTGTGAGCTTGTCCTGGATCTATTCTACGAAGCGATGCACGGAAAGATAACTGTTGCTAATTTGTTTCAGTGATGATGATACCGAAGCATCCTGATGGACTAGTCCTGAGCAGTATCTGGGTCTTACCAAAGAGGCTGATGAACTTCAGAAAGCCCTCATTTTACCATGACTGGGAAGAGGGGAGAAACATTACAAGTTGGGAAGTCTGAGGGTGGAGAGAGGAAGTGGTCAGGCATGGACTGGGGTATTGGTAATGATGTGTGGCACAGCAGTGATGTAAGTGGGTCATTGCCCAACACAGGAGCAAAAGAGGGGGTGGAAGAAGCAGGTGATTCAGGCAGGAGTGTGGATCAAGAAACAACATCCAGGTTGCCAAGGCTGCGTGGAGCGATCCGAATCCTCCCCCCTCCCCTCTTTCCTCACTGCTCTCAGGTAACACTGAAGTCAGCACACATCCAGGATGAGCCAACGTTCCTGTGTAGGAGCAACGCTGCCAGCGCCGTGCAGATCCCTCCCTGGGCTGGAGGGCGTGAGCAGCACAGAGCAGGAAGGAACATGTGATGCAGGCAGCTGAAACTTTGGGGGAATTTAGGTCAGCAGAATCATAATGCTAAGGGGTTAAGAGGGGGAGGTCATCAACCCCACTGCTGTCTTAGGAATCACAGTGGCACCGAGGGCACCTTGCTGTAAACCAGCACCAGCAGTGCTGTGCTTGGGAATCTGCGCTCTGCTCCACATTGCCATGGCTCGTGGGACCCCCAGGAGCCCCCATCCTGGATGGCTCTGAGGTCCTGGCGAGGTCCCTACAGCACGCCCTCAGAGCCCGTCCTCCTGCATCCACAGGCACTGCAGCCACTGCCCTCTGCAGGCACACATCCACTGCCAGCTCTGCATCCCTTCCTACCAGGGATGCCCTTCCCAGAGAGACTGATTTCTGCCTTCTGGAGGACTGGTGCAGGCTGAGAACAAGCAGTGTTCAAGGCTCTTCTCCAGTCCCCACAGCAAAAACCCCTCTGCTCTTCTCATGTCGAGCTGCAGAAGTCCTGTCCCAGCTTCACAGCCTTACTCCAGGTCCCAGCCCTACTCCTCTGCTCTAAATTTCCTATTCTCCCTCATAAATATTTTCTACCCCAAGTCCAAACCATGCAACAAGCTTCTAAGGGTGGCAAACCCATCAGTTTTGGTCTCCCAGCTTTATTTCTCGGCTCCATCACTGCCCAGCAGCCTGCCTGCCATCAGACAGCCTGAATCAGCCGATTATACCACAGCTCTTTAATGAATTTCTCCTGCTGAGCAAATGTGCTGGCAATCAGGAATAATAATAAACAAGGCAAGAACAGAGGGGAAAATATCCCCATGATTAAATTCCATCTTAAACAAACAAGCTGATGATGTCAGCGTCTCGGACAGAGTCAAGTTCTTGTCAAGTTCTTGACTTGGCTTATCACTGGCCTTGCCCTAGATCAAACAGCAGGTTAAACCTTTGAGATTTTGGAATTAAAGAGAACCAGCCGTGTGATTGCGCCCTGAACAAAGGCAGAACCAGCTGTCCTGGTGCTTATGGGTAAGACCACAGGGACAGCAAAGCAATGCAACGCACGTGGGAAGGAAAGCAGAGCAGCAGCATGTTGTTGCCTCAAAGGCAACAGAGCTCTGGTCCAATATGGGCATGGAAATAAAGGATGGGGCTGGGGAAGAGCTCCAAGAGCAAAGCTCCTACAGCTCAGTGCCCAGTGCAAGCTGAGGCTTCAGGAAATCCATTTCTCTGTGTGCTGGCTGGAGTGAGTGATGCTGAGAAATGTGACATTGGCCCCATGGATGAGCCCACTGAGCCTGGCATCTTGGAGAGCTCGGGAAGCACTGGGGACGTAGCTGTGATGTGATACCTTATGCAAGCAACAGGTGAAGGCAGGACCACGTCACTCCGAGACTGGGATGTGGGTGATGGGTGTTGTGCCAGGTCACAGCTGAGTCCCACCAGGACACACCTGGCTGCTCCCTGCCCTGCTGATCTCAAACCACCTTGTATTTGCCAAGCACAGACTTTTCCTCCCAGCGTTCATCTCACAAATGCACTTTCTGGGCTCTTATCTCCTGTCCCCGTGCTGGTGATAGCTTTGTTTGGGAAAAGTCACATTGAGGTTTCTGGTGAGTGTTGATAGGACCCATTGGCGTAACGCTGCTTTCCTGTACTGGCACAGCCCAGCAATGGGACTCCAGTCCAGTCAGTGGGAATCAGAATTTGGTGAGAGAGAGAACAATGTGATCTGGAGCCATGCACTGTAAGGGTCCAAACTCATTCTAAACGGGAGTGTGGCATTCAAGGAATGCCCATCTATAATTTAGAGAGAAAAAAATCGGTGCTCTGGAAATACTGTTTCCTCCTTTTTCTACCCCCCTTTCCATCCCCCTTCTCCTTGCACAAGCATGTGCACACACAGATCTTCTGCTGACTGTTAGTGGAGGTCAGAGGTCTGGCCCCTTCCAAATCCTGGCTGGATCTTTGTTAGAAACATCTCTCTCCCAGCTGCATTGCCCAAGAACGGGCTGTAAAAAGCTGCTCTCCCCTACCCCAGGAAGAAGGCTCTGGCCACAGACAGCAAGCACAGGTGCAAGGGTTTGGTTGCGACACCAGGACAAGGTCTTGACTCCAGCTGCTCTGAACCACTGCTTCCAGCTCCCACACAGCTCTGCAGGTGCCATGGGAGCCCTGGGGCAATGCAGCAAAAGGGCTCACATCTCTGAGGGACATGTGGGGAAGCTGTCACCTCTCCCCTGAAACCCTTGGATGCTCGCTTGCTGAGATGGGGCATGGGAAAGGACAGGGTAGTTGTGGTGCTGGATGCTGAAGTGCTGGGTGCTGCAGTGCTGGAGGCTGTGGTGTTGGATGCTGCCATGCTGGATGCTCCCCGAGGCCGAGCTCTGCCTCAGCCTCACACCACACACCTGCACCTATCTCACACCTTCTCCCTTTCACATCTCCAATGTCCAGCTGGGCTTGCCAAGCACGCTGGCAGGAAGAAGAGAAGGAGGTGGAGGTTTCTGGCGTCAGTCAGCTCAGATATTTCAGAAGGATTTGATATAATTCTCCCCACTATCAACACCAGTCAGCCCTGCAGGTCCACTCCCATGTCCGTCACATTCTCCAGCCTCCTGGTATCAAGTCTGGCTGATGGCCTTCACCAGCAGCTCGTCACCAGGGCAGTGCCTTCAGTGGGGCTGTTTGGCTGGGCGCACCTTTTTGCAGTTAAATTCCCTTTGACCCAACTTGCCTTTAGCTTTGTGTTGCCCTAGGGCTTATCTGTAGGAAAAAAGCACCTTGAAGAATTGAGGTCAGATCTATAGCCTTACGTTTTTGGCATAAATATATTGGTAATAAATGCCTTTCCTAATAGTGCAGATAACTTGGGGAAGGGGAGGAGGCAGAAGTTGGGAACCAGTGACTGCATTGCTAGGGCTAAGCTGCCAGCTTGCACTGAATGTGGGTTTGTAATTTTCTACTAATTTCCCCCCTTTGGAAACAAAAGAGGCTGATGCCAGGAGAGTATGTAGTTCAGTGATGAAAAATGTCCTACCCCAAAGTTGGCTTTAGCCTTGGAAAAGGCAGAATGACAGTCTACAAAGTTCAGCAAAGACTTAGCTGCTTCAATCCATTCTCTTTTCAGAGTTCAGGTTCCTTCATGATGGCCAGTGCAATAAATGCTGGGGAGACAAGAGGAGGAGAGAGGCACGAGCTGGTCCTGTCTGACTGCTGGAGCCAGGATGGATCTGCTGATGGCCTCAGCTCCATCATCCCTCTGAGCAGCCATCCTGTGCTCACACTCCTTCACTTTCACCACAGAGCAGCAGCCAGGCGTGGAACAAATACTTTCTTTCCATTTAGATTAAACATTTGGGGTGTTTGGTGGGTGATTTCCATCAGGCAGATGGCTCTCCTCTTGTTTGGAGTGACCCAACCCAGTGCAGGCAGCAGTGCTGCGCTCTGCTCCCGTGCAGCACTCTGGAAATAGCCCTGGGCCGCTGCCAATGTTTGATGTACCACTTCACATGAGTTTCTAACCAAACTAGCTCTGCGCTTGGTAACCAGAATAATAAGATCTGCAGACATCTGCCAGCTACGGAAGGTGAAGCCAAAGTGTTTGGCTCAAAGGGAGCTTAAAGTAAAGCGCTGGTATTCGGCAGCCTGACTCCTGCTCCTTTTAATGTCACTGTTAATGCAGCAAATGCTGTGGGCACAGGGATCTGCTCTGTGTTGGCAGCAGGTTAAACAAGCCCAGATTTGGCCAGCTCTTTCCATGATGTGTTTGATCAGCCCGCACGCTCTCAGCTCCTGCCCTGCCCTCCGTGGCTCCTGCAGTTGCACCCAGTGCCGTGCCCAGGGGGCTGTGCTGTGCAGGTGGAGCCCATCCCAGCCGGGAGAGCCACAGCAGCAAAGAGATTTGGAGCTAAGAAAAGGCACAGTGTGATGGCTCTGAGGGCCCAGAGCATCTATTGCCTGCAGCCCCAGCTCACTGCCTGCAACCACTCTGCCTCGCCCTGCAGCAGGGACTCCTTCTGTCCTTCCTCTGATAGGAGACAAGAAAGGGAGCCAGGATGGAGACTGACTTTTAGGATGTATCACCAGCTGGAGCTCCATGAGAGTGCTCCAGAGCTGCCAGTTGCCCTGCTCTGAGCTGGTGGCAGTGCCTGGAGGTGTCACCTTGCTGCTGGCAGTGCTGGTTGCCAGCTCCTTGGCAGGCAGAATGCAGTGTCTGACCTTAATGGCATTTGCTTCTGTTCCTAGGAAGCAGTGTGCCCTTCCTCCCTATCCCTTGGCTGCTCCCCCTGAATACAGAACCCTTGGGATGGGGAGGAGGAAAGGTTTGAAAGTGAAATTAGAAGCAGAAGTGAAGGCTTGGCCTCCCTCATGAGTCTCTGCATGCCTCCGACACAGACCTCGCCCTCCGCCTTTGAAGAGCAGGTGGGCAACACAAATCCCAAAGGAATTAAAAAGTCTGCAGGCTGCAGCATTCTTGCACTGAGCCGGGTGCCTGCTGAGAGCTCCACAACACAAACAGCCACGGGTCAGCCGGTCCATCCTCCCCCAGAGGTAGAGGGTGGGAGAGCATTTCTTTGCTGGAAAGCTCTGCTCTGGGGCAGGTGTCACTTCAAAGGAGGGAAGGACAGGTCCCAGATGAAGCTTGCAAGTAAGGCATGGATATATTTTATTGGGGCAGAGAAGAAAGCGTCTTGCCTTCGTGAACATCAGCATACAGCAAAGGGAGGAATTCTTCTCTAGTCTGTATTTGAGGGATCCTGCCCAAAATGCACTGTCACACCCCATGCAATGGCATCAGGAGGAGATGCAGCCCCTGCAGCCGAGCTCAGCCTGCCAGCACTCCTCATCCCCAACTCCAACAGTTCCTCCTATTCTGCCTGTGTGTGCCCACAGCCCTGCAGTCGTGCACCTGCTGTCCCAGGCAGCAAAGACCCCTCACTCACGCTGGATTCCTATGCACAGCGAATGCTCCTCTCTCATTGCATAGATTTTGCATAGATCTGCACATACCTTCTTGCTATGCCTGCACGTGCAAAGTCTAATCTGTGCTGTCACATCCTCGGGGCAGGGACCAGTTACAGATCCCATGCACAGGACGTTCTGCTAATAAGGATCACAGAACTGAGGGTCTCTCATCAGTACTTCTGCTCCTATACCAGGGAAATCCCCCCATGGATCTCAGCAGGAGGCAGCCAAGATAAAAGGATAAGATGGTAAAATTTATACCAGCAATGCCTAATTCAGGTATTTGCCTCTTTCAGCCTCTCCTCATAAATCAAGCTCCCGGATTGCAAGTGTTGCTAATTCGCCAGTAAATCTGCTGCCACGAATCCCCTTTGCAAAAAGAGGGAGACAAAAAAGAAAAAAAAAAAGAAGAAGAAAAAAAAAAAAGGACCAGTTCTCCAAATACTGAAACTCACACCCAGTGGCCGTGCAACCAGAGGGCAAATCCCCCACGCCCACCCAGACAAAGAGCGGATTGTTGGTGCTGGGTTACCTGCGCCTCGCCGGGCGAAGGGAGGGCCGGTCCTGCGCGGAGCCGCGGAGGTGGCACGGAGAGCGACGGAGCGGAGCTGCCGAGAGCCGTGCACAGCTCTGAGCTCAAATAAGCCCTTGAGTCATTTATAAATCACCTCAGTCAAGGGGACCGAGGGCTGTGCTCGGCGCCTGATTGGCTTCTCCGAGGTAATTGCAAGCAAGTACACCCAGGCTGAGCCTAGGAGATAGCTGGGGAGATAAGGAGAGATCTGAAGAGGGACAAGGGGTTTTTTTGGATGTCCTCCCTCACCCCACCCCTTCCCGCTCGGTTCTGGGCTGTTTGATCCCCTGTGCAGGTCCTGGTGCTCTGGGCTCCCCGTGACAATAGCCCATATTCAGCGGACCCCTCCCTCGCCCCGACCGCACGCGGTGAGCAGAGGATGCTTTGTTGGCCCGGGGCGCTGGGCAGCGTCTCCTGGCTTTTGTGCTCCAAAAAGGACAATGGGGTGCATTGTGCCAGGGCCTGGACCCCGGGCTTTGAAGGTGGGATTGGCAGGGGAGAGCAGCTTCTATCTCATTTCCAGGTTCAAAGAGATGAGAGGAGCGGAATCGGATGGGAAGTGATGGGTGAGGGCAAAGGGCTCATCCTCAGCACTGCATGGAGCCACGCGGTCCTCTCTGTTGTAGGGATGTGGCAGTGATGAGATGGACAGCCCCCGTAGAACTGACACAGCCATGGCAGAGCTCCGAGTGTGGGTGGAACTCATCTCTGTGCTCCTGCTGTCGCCCAGATGTGAACCATCTGCAGGGAAAGCGCCGCTGCCTGCATGGCTCCAACTTGAGCCTGAAATGCAGGTGGGAAACCTGCAGGGAAAAGGGAAAGGGGGGGATGCAGGCAGTGGGATGGCAGGAAGGATGAGGGCCATCAGTGCAGAGAGCTGTGGTAGATGCACACCTTGGCCATCAGTGTTCACTGTCACAAAACCTCGTCGTATGGGAACCAATAGCCATGCCAGCAGCACGCCAAAGCAACACCCTGCAGCGGGGTGCTGCCACAGGGGGCTGATTCATTGCCCTCTTACAGACAGAGGTAATAATTGCCAAGCACTTGTCCTGTAAATATCATTAATAACTCCTATCAACTGCTTTTTAAAAGGGCAGCCTGATAGGCAAGGAGCCCTTTGAAACGGAACTGCGTGACATGGCAAGAACACAGCCAGGCCACCCCTGTGCCCGATGGTCTCTGGTGCTGTGTGAGCCCAGGGCACGGCCCCAGGGTCCAGGGGGTCCTGCAGGTGTGATGCATGCAGGGAGAGGAAGCAGAATCCGTGCTGCCGTGCTGGAGTTGTGTGCTGGCCGTGCTGAAGGGGATGCTATTGCTGTCATAAGGTGGGAACTTTTCCTGGCAGGTGTCTGAAAGGTGCATTTTTTTTCCTCATCTTAAATCAACATCCCGGTGTGGGGCTGGAGATGTGACTGAGGGACACGGGGGTAAATGGCTTCAATGAGACCTGTACCCGAGCATGGGATAGGACCCAAAGCCCTGAGTTCATTCATCCCCTCTGATCACAGCTGCTTGTCTTTGGGAAGAGGCAGCTCCATGCAGAGAACATCCAGCCACCCCCGTGTCCAGAGCAATGCAGCTCCCCTTGGCTGGAGCCACTCCAAAGTCCTGCTGGGTGTGATTAGGGCGAGATCAGCCCCGTGCAGCCACTGATGGTCCTTTGACATTTCTTGCAATGGGAGTGCACTCCTGGGCAAATTCCAGTCTCAATGACTATTAATACAAGTCCAATTCTGCCCCTTTCTGCTGCAGCCCAGCTTTCCTTATGGGATATGGTCCTAACAGCCCAGCCAGGGTCGCTATGGGATGTGGGTGAGTATTTGGGAGCAGCAGGGCTGCCCCAAAGCAGAAGGGTGCTGAGGGGTGTGAAGGCACCTCAGGGTCTTCTCTGAACCCAGCACAGAGTGCTGAGTGCATGATCTACTGAGCTGCTTATCTTTGGGTCTGATAACAGCATTCCGAACAGTGCGACATGTGGATTTATTTGCAGATGATTAATATTAGCAGATACATTGCACTTATTGAGGGTAATAATTCAGCAGTAATTTACTGCTGGGAATGATGGGAAAGCTTCCTCAAGGCCCTGGGTCACAGAGGGGAGGTGGTGCAGCCCCCGGGAGGGAGGGGTTTGGTTTGTGGGTGCTGCTGCTGCTGGGAGCTGAGCAGAACTCCCATCCCATCCCATCCCATCCCATCCCATCCCATCCCATCCCATCCCATCCCATCCCATCCCATCCCATCCCATCCCATCCCATCCCATCCCATCCCATCCCATCCCATCTCCATCCCATCCCATCCCATCCCATCCCATCCCATCCCATCCCATCCCATCCCCATCCATTCCCATCCCATCCCATCCCATCCCATCCCATCCCATCCCATCCCATCCCATCCCATCCCATCCCATCCCATCTCTCTCTTCATTCCATCCCTTTTTCCATTCCACCCTCTGACCTTGGAGCCATCTCCATGTGATGGAGATGTGGGGCTCACCTGAAAGGCAGCTGCCAGCTGCCATGGGGACCAACAGCTTTATCTGGGCAGGATCGAGGAACACCACATCCTGGAGGGAGATGGTGGCATTATTTACAGCACTGAGCTAAAGAAGGGAACGCAGTGTGGAGCTCAGCACCACGTAGGACATTCTGTGATGTGAACGTAGAGCTGCAGAGAGCTTTCTGGATGTCTCCTGCATTCCGTGTGCTCGTGGCCTTCCTCAGCCCCAAAGGCAAGGAAGGGTGGGGAGCAATGAGACCATGGCCCCTGCGTGCCTATAGCCTTGTGATATATGGTGTTGGTTGACCTTTTTATGGGAAACCCATGGGCCAGGAGAGCAAGGAGGGCATGGTGTGATCTGAATAAGTGCATTTCCAAATAGGAGGCTTGCAGCAAAGTTTTCCCCATCCTGAGGGGCAGAGCCTCAGTCCCATAGAGGACACAGATGGGGCCGGAGGCAGCGCCCTGCTAACTGCCCGTCCTGCTCTGCCTCGGGTGACCTTGAGCACGGGCTGTTATCTTATTTGTGAAATAGGCACAAGATAGCTGCCTCCTCTAAGGGAATGCAACGTGTGAGCATCAGCAGAAGCGCCGGGAGCGGGGAGCAGCCCCAACCCACACCTTGCTCTGAAAATGCCTTGCATTGCGGGGCTGGGGGGGAGCGGGGGCTCAGGTGCAGCAGGGCCGTGGGTGCTGGTGCTGAGGAATTTGGGCTCGGGGCTGGCTGTAGGCTCTGCCTCCCATTGCTGAGCCCTATCCCCCCCCGAGGCTCTCTTCCCACTCTTTGAATTAGCAGAGCCATCAGTTGTGAGGCTCTTTGGATTCCAAGAAAGGGAGGTTTTTCAATTTGTAAAATTCCCCCCCTAAACAAGTGTGGGGAGGAGGGGGCAGCCCTGCGGTGTGCAGCTTCTCCCTCCATCCTCTGACAGTGTGGTGTGAGGTGGTGCAAAGCTTTGGGACACTGCTGAGATGGGGAGGATGGAGGGGGGGCTGCTTATGGGGCTTGGGGGCTGCACCTGAAGAACGATCACGATTCCAGGAGGGCAGGAGCCATCACTGCTGGTGCACTGCTGCTGTTGGGTTGCATGGCCTTGGGCAACTCATTAAGGCCAAAATGCTCCAACTGAAGTGATGGGAGATAAGCGGTGAAATAAAATGCCTCTTTGTTAAGGGTTCTGAGGTCAATGTCTTCAGGAGTACTCAGGTGTTTGGGATGAGGATGGCCGTGCTGGAGGTCCTGTCACCCTGGTTAGGGAGCTCAGCCTGCTGGTGCTGCGGTGAATGCTGCAGATTGGACGTGGCCAGGCCCATGGCTGAGCTCCAGCAACAGGAGGCCAGCAGCGAGCTGGGGCTGTTGCTCTGCATGCCTTTAAACCTGAATAAATCATTTCAGGCCCATGTGTTGTTTCACTCGCATGAAATCTACCCTGACAGCTGTGGCAGAAGCGTGGGGCTCTGCCCTGAGCCAGGCTCAGCAGTGGGTGCTTGTGGGCTGCTGGCATCCCCAGGGGCACTGTGTGCTGCCAGGGCAGCAGGAGGAAGCACTTTGCGTGTTCCCTTTGGTCAGTGTGGGTGGGTTCACCCACGGGGCTGCAGATCATTGTGGGTCACATCTGCCCATGCTCTACAGGGCCGTCGGTTCATGCAAGACTGTTCTGAAAAGCAGAGGAGTTGGGGTGCAATGAGCATCTCATCTGACAGCAGCGACACATCCACGTGTATGTAGGTGTGTATATCGATGCATGTACACATCTGTCCCCTGGAGGTGACCCCCAGCACCAAAGCCAGCACCCAGACTCACACACGTGGAGCTGGGGCAGGAGGATCCTGATGATGTGCACTATGGGGCTCTGTGTCCCTGCCCTTCCTTGATTTCACACCAGTGAAACCAGTCCTTGCTGCCCGCTTATGGGAACCTTGCAGTCATTCAGCCCCTGCACGGCCCTCAGCGTTTTTGCAACTGCTTTGCCAAATTGACATTAATTGTGGAAGGGGAGGAAAATCCTCCAGCTCCAGCTCATGCCCCAGGAGCAGAGCACAGGTGGAGGAACCCGGGGAGTGCTTTGCTGTGTCGGGAAGGGCGTGTGGGGCTGTGGATCACTGCTGACTTCAGCACATCCCCTCGCTGCCTGCAGCCCCTAATCCTCCCTACGTGCAGCCTCACAGATGGCCCCAGGTCAGGCAGAGACCCACGGCCCTGTGTGACCCCAAAGAGACACACGGCCAGGACAGGGAGCAAAGGGCACTGCGGGGACCCCGAGGAATGGGTTTGAAGGGGAAGCATCAATGTGTGCTGTAAGCAGGTGGACAACAGAGCTCAGGAATGGGGAACGGCACGTGCTGATTGCACATCGCTGGTGGTGCCCACAGTGCCACAAAATGCCATTGGTGTCCCCTGCAGCGGGCTTTGCTGAGGGCTGGTTGGAAGTGAAATGATGGAGTAGTGAGTAAAGAGGCAAAGAATCGACGTCCAAATACTTAGTAACATCAGCAGTGCATGGTGCCATCAGAGATGATTTGCTCTGCCTCCTTCCTCATGCCACCTCCTTAGCAGGTGTCAGTGGCTGCCCTGCAGTGCAGGGTGAGCAGTTCAGGGGCTGAGCACGGTCCCAGCACAGCAGCAGATGGGGAGCAGGCAGAGGTAAGGCTCAGTTTGATGCCATCACCTCATTTTTCATATCTGAAACTCTTGAAGTGTTTCCCGTAACTTTGAACGCTGGGGGTTTATCATGTTTGTCTTAAGACCAATTGCAACATCTTCAAGTGGTTGAAACTGTATACAGTCAGGCCCAGCTCCGGGCTAATGGGGCTCTGCTTTGGGATAGAACCATTGCACAAGGACAGGCTCTGTCCTATGGTTTTCCATTTGGGAATTAGCATCCTCAGGTGGGCGTTCTACCGAATTTTGTGCACTGCTTCAATCAGTGAAGGGGAGCCTGCAGCTCAGCAAGGTGCACAGCACAGAGCCCAGCATTGGGGCTGGGAAACCTCTGACATGAAGTATGGCAATGCAGGGTCACAACGGAGTGAGGGCAGAGCTCAGTTCGGTCTGGTTTCTGTACGGTCTCCACGCTCAAGGCGCTCTGCCGGGATGAGCTGGTGCCACCGACCACATAGGAACTCACTGAGTCACACAAGGCAAATATTTTTCCCTTTGATTTTCACCCTGGGAAAAAATCTAGAGCTGACCTTGTTAATCCCACGCATTACAAACCTCCCCCCGTCCTTTATCACCTTTCGGCTGTGGGGTAGATTTACCAGCTTAGCACCTCTGCTGGCTCCTGCCAGCATCCTGCCTGGCGCCCGGCCACCTCATTGAGTCTCCAGGTCTTCCTGGAGCCCTCCTGGGCACCCAACCCTCCTGTATTGCCCCGACCATCCTGGGCATCCTGATCCCATGGCTGTGCTGCAGGAGCTGCTCTGCACACACAGCAGTGGGAAGCAGCTGCATGCTCCGACCACCCAACACACAGCTAGGGAATGACCCCATGATTGAGTCCGGGTGGCTCTGGTTAGTTCAGAAAGGACAACAATCCAAATCTTGGGGAGCTGTGTGTGGTCTGTAGCTGCAGCAAACACCCTGCTGTTCTCCATCCCCTTGAGCTGGAGTCCATTACCTCCAAAACAGCCCTTCTCTCCCTGCTTCTCCATCTCCCAGGCCACATCTGAACCACATCTGGCCACTGCAAGCAGGGTGAGCTGCAGCTGGAGTGATGCACAGCACAGGGCTGGGTGCTGCACCCCATGGGTGATGCTGGGCTCTGATCTCACTGCAGACAGGCAGCAGCACAGCCAGCTGTGGGACGGGGCCTTTGTCTGTCTGTTTTGGGGGCACAGATAAAAACAGCGTGGGGGAGGAAATAGTTAATGCCCTTCTCCTCTGAATATTAAGGGACAAATCCTCTCCCCGGCTTGGTGCCCAAATAAACAGGCTGAGAGCATTGCGTAAGGAGGAGATGGAACACTTCTGCATGCCTTGCTGGAGCCTGGCAGGTGAACTGCAGAGCTGGGGCCCCCGCACCCTCAGCACCCCATGCCCAACCTGTGCTCGGGTTTCACTCTGCCCTGCTGTCTCCTGTACACAGCAGGCACACGGAGTGCTGACACTGATGTCACAGCCATGGGTGGGCATTGCTTGGCTGGGAACAGCTGCACTGGTGATGTTGCAAAGGGAAAGGGGAGGGTGATGCTGAGCACAGCTCCTGCGGGAATGAGCCTGGAGGATGCAGGAGGCCCTGATGTGGAGACCTCCACAAGTGGGCACAAGGCAGGGTGCGTGCTGGGGACAGGGAGGCATCTCTCCATGTTCTGACAGCTCGTGATGCAGCAAGAAAGGTGGCATGGGATGGTGGCAGGAGGTGGCTGCAGCCATCAGGCTGTCCTGCCCCAGCCCTGGGCTGTGTCCCAGTGCAGCTGCTGGAAGGTGCCCCATCAGAAGCTGAGCTATGCCCTAAGTGCAGTGAGTGCAGCTCCCTTCGGGCTCCCTCTGCTGACAGCTGCTCCACCAAGGCCATGCCACTGTGTGCCCTGGGTGACTTCTCTTCAAAATTTGCACAGGAAAAAAACCAAAACAAAGCAATAAATGACTCCCAAAAGCAATTCTCCTCCCAGCTCCTGACGCAGGGCTTTGCAACCTCAGATCCCTCCCTGTGCTGTCAGAACACTTTGCAACCAAACGTAGAAATAAAAAGGAAATATTTAATTTTCTTAGGAAAAAAAAAAAAAAAAAGAAAATCCCTGACAAAGTGCTTTGCAGAGGCTCCTCATCAACGAGGTGGGAAATGGAAGACGTTTTACAGAGTGGGAGAAACTGAGGCACAGGGCGGTGATGGGCGCAGCAGCTGAGCCTGGGGGGATGCAGTGCTCTCAGAGCTGTGTGCCACCCAGTGGCCCCTCTCCTCTCCTGGCAGCAGCTGTGGGGTCTGTGCATGGCAAAGGCTGCAGTCACCCAGCGATGCTCTGGAGGATGTCCCATGCTCCAAAGGCACTGCCCAGCATCCTGGCACCGTTACTGTAGGGTTGCTGGCACCGCAGGGACACCCCTGTTTGGGTGCCAGGTGAGTGGAGAACAGAGCTCACCAAGGGTCACTGTGCCTTGGTGGCTGATTTGGGAGAACAGATCCAAGCAGCAGGACCTGGGTGCACAGCCCAGCCTGGGCGCATCAGGAGGTGACCGACCATCTCGTATCGAGGCCTGAGGCAGAGCCCTGGCACAGCCAGGGCACACGGAGCCCCAGGCAGGATCCCAGCGTTGGCATCACAGCATCAGGGTGCATGGGATGCTCAGCCACGTGTGCAGATCACAGCACAGCTCCGGTGCTGGACTCAGCAGCATCTCTTGGTGGGTTTGTCTTCAGGAGTGAGCTTGATGGAGTCGGTTAAATAACTCTCGTAAATCCCTTTATACTGAAAAAAAAAAAAACAAAAAACAAACAATACAGAGAAGGGAAATGATGAGCGGAGCTGCCTCAGCCTGAGCACAAGCAGATGAATGAGAGCCAAGGAGAAAGCAGCGCAGGCTCGCTCCCAGTTTGTGGGTAAGGACAAAATCCAGGCAAAAGGCACGCGGCTCGGAGCGGAGCCACCGCCCCATCGGCGACACGGGGACACGAAGGACGGCCGCTAGAGGACAGTGGTGGCACACCGTGAGCAGAGCGACAGCGATTCTTGCTCCTTCCCGACTTGTTAGAGATGGCTGCACGGAGCAGGCAGTGCTCACCGTGGTCAGGGCTTGCTTGGCGAGCGTCTCGAAAGCTTGTGCCACGTTGATGTTGTTCTTGGCGCTGACTTCGAAGTAAGGGATGTCTTTTTCCTTGCACCAGGAGGAGGCAAGCTCTTTGGGCACCTGCAGGATGGGATTCATGTCCCAGCCCTGCATGGACACTGCCTGCTGTCCCCGTGCTCCCCATCACCCCTACCTCCCGGTCACAGAGGTCTATTTTGTTCCCCAACACGACCATGGGGAAATCGTGATCCCTCGGGATGACCTTCTCCAGGAAATCATCTCTCCAATTGTCCAGGGACTCAAAGGACTCCCTGTCTGTCACATCGAAGGCCAGCATGCATCCATCAGAGCCCTTGTAGAAAGTCGACACCATGGACCTGAATCTCTCCTGTCCCCCCGTGTCCCAGATCTAGGGCAGAGAAAGGTACAGACACACCAACAGGCATTTGGGGACCCGGGTGTCACGGGGGCAGGGCAGCAGAGTGCCTCACCTGCAGCTTCAGGGGGGTTTTGTCCACTGCGACGACCTTGGTCAGGATGCTGGCGCCCAGCGTGGTGCGGTAATCTTCATAAAAGGTCTTGTGCACATATTGGTGCAGGAGGGAGGTTTTGCCCACACTGGTGGGATGGAAGGAACACAGGTGAGGGCTGTAAGCTGCAGAGCCAGGCTTGAGGGGTTGGGTGCAGCCAGCATGAAGGCCGTGCGCCCATAGGATCCCGGACTGGGGCATGCATGGGGTTCCCCCATTGCCCCCCCTGCAAGGACAGCGTGGGGTTTGGGCAGCATACAGTGTTTAGAAGGATTTTGCACTGCTTAAAAGCAAAGAGAGACTCAGCAGCCCCAGGGATCCATGTGGCTCCTTACCCCAGAGCTCCTATGATAATGATCTTCAGATCCACCTTTTTGCTGGCGTCCATGGATGGGCCCTGCGGGGACAAGAAGAGTCACACACTGAGCACTGGCAAAGGGACAACCATTGCTGGAGGTCAGGAGCAGCTGTCAGCCCCTGCAGCCCCCCCTGCTCCCCCCAGCACCACAGGATGTGAACTGAGCTGTGCCAGGAGCAGCGCTGGGAGCAGAACCCCCTGTGCCAGCCCAGCCCACATCACCACCTGGGACTGCTCCCCAGTGCCACAGCACGCCTGGACATGCTGCCATGTGAAAGCCTGCCGTGAGAAACCTCCCAGCCCTTCTGTCTGCTTCTGAAGTGCAACTCCCTGCTCATAAACCTGATGAACAGGGAGGGGGGAATTGCATTTATGAAAGGAGATCGTGGCTGGGTGGCGTTCCTGGCTGCTCTGAGCACTTCAGGAGCACTCTGAAAGGCAGGAGCTTGTGGGGGAGATGTGACCTCGGTGACAGCTTCAGTCCTGGTTAATAATCACTGCTGAGGGCAATGCCCGTGTCAGGGACTTGAGCCCTTTGCTGCCTCTTCAGCACCTGTAGGAAGAGCCCGAAACAGGAGCTGGGGTTTTGCTTTGGATTTCTGCACAGTCCCAGCGAGCACCAAGCCCTGAGCACAGCAGCACCCCCTCCCCAGCCGGGACAGCGCGCAGTTCCATCCCTCCCCCCCAGCGCTGCTCGCACTGCAGCGCCAGCCCTGCTCTGCCAGGGAAGCCCTTGAAGCCCTGGAAGCGCTCGCTAATCCCTGCATTTTTTCCCGATGCGTTGTCCGGCTCCGCGCAGCTCTCCATACACAGGGCGTGAGCACCACGCTTCCTCCGCCAGGACGAATCGCCCACCCGGATCCCAATTTTCCCACCCTCCCCATCCACGATGCTCACCGAGCCCCGTGCCAAAGTTCACCCAGCCCTCCTTGTCCCCGTGCCAGCCTTCCCAGGGCCGGCAGTTTTATATCCCGCCCCATGCGTATCCCAAAGCTTTGCTCCGAAGAGGTCTGAGGTTTGCGCACCCACCTGTTGAGGCATCGTCCTCCCGGGCCGGAGGTGCGGAGCTCTTTCGGGAAGAGCCAGAGGAGGAGCAGGAAACGGCGTTGGCCCCAGCGTTGGTTCCTTCTGCTCGAGGGAGGGCGGCTGCGTTCCCCCGCGCCGTGACATCAGCACGAAGGGGCCGGGAGCAGCGGGGCGGGCGGTGGTTCTGCGGGGCTGGGCTGGATCGTGGCGCTCAGCATCGCTTTATTGCACGGAAACCAGCGCGGACTTTGCTCGGTTGCTCTGCTGAGCAGCGCGGTGGGGTTGGAAGGAGCGGGGGGCTGCAACGGTCCGCTCCCCCATCTCAGGGGCTCTTTGCGGCTCTTTCGTAGGCAGGCGAGGTCCGGAGCAGCAGCGTTCGCAGCCCTGCTGGCCGTGCCGTGTTCACGCTCAGCCAGCGCCCACATGTGCGCTGCCATCCCATGCACAGCCCGGAAGATGGGGACGATGACATTAGGAGCCCTACGCTCAGATTCGGCGGCAGCTCCTGGAGCAGAACGCGCGCAGCACACGAGGAGGATTTTCTCGCTCTCCTCGCTCAGCAAAACAGATCTACTGAGCGCGGGAGCACGCAGCCGCTCCCAAGCACTGAGACATCTCCCCATGAGCATCGGCACCCAGTGTGAGGTGTGTGCTGCAGAGACATCGCAAGAACTCCCAGTGCCACGTCTGCAGAGCTGTGCTTGGCGGTAGGAGCAGTGCTTGGGAGCGATGCAGGCATGCAGGGGCAGGTGCTGAGCGTTTGCCAGGGGTGCAGAAGGATTCAGAGCTTCCCCGCCCTCTTTTGTGAACCCCCAGCCTCCCTCACCATGAACGGCAGCCACAGGCTGCTGCATTTCTGCTGCCTGTACTCATTTTTTGCTTTGCTTGTTGGCTGTCCCCAGCACCAGGGTGAATTCAGGAGGTGTTCCTGGTCACAGCCCAGCAGTGATTCATGCTCAGCAAGGCTGGAGCTTCCCATTTGCAGCCTCACGTGCTCTCTGTCAGAGGACAGCCCTGACCCTGCTGCCCCTTCTATCTGCAGATGCTCCTTGTGGGATCTAAGAGATCTCCGTGCTCAGCAGGACAAACTCTCCTCCTCCTTCCCAGGTGTAATTTTGGGACCTGTTTGGCCTGAAACTCTGCCTTTCCCCCACAGGGCAGGCACAGGGAGTGGTGGGGAGGTGGGAGAAGCACCTGAGCCTCCGGCCTGCGGGCAGCTCTCTGTCTGGTGGATGGCACTCCCCAAGAGCAGCTCTCTCCTGCCTTCTCCTGGTCCCTGTTTGTTGCCTTTTGTGCTGCTTCACCTTTGCCCTTGCAGGAGGACTCTGTGGTGTCTGTTGCCCCAGATCTGTCTGTCCTCCTCCTCCCCATGTGCCCATCAGCCTGGCAATGGGTGATGCTCACCGGTCAGATGATCCCCGTGTCTCCATGTCATCAGAGATGGGCTGTGTGGTTGCGTTACCACAACTGATGCCCACTTCTGCTTTTGTGCAGGAGGGCCCAGCCCCATCAGAAGCCCAGCCTGGGCCGGTGGCAGCTCTGCTTTTGCGTGGTTTCTGATGAAAAGGGATTTTCCTGGGCTCCTGCTCTCGTCACCACTCTCAGAGCAGTTGGGGCAATCTTCGTGCAGTGCAGCACAAAGCAGTGCTGTGGGCTGATGCCCTGACAGCTCCCTTGCCTGCTCAGCAGCTCCTGCAACCACAGCTACAGTCCTGCTTGCTTCACCCGTGGTCAGCAATTCCATGGGCAAAGTGTGGGAGTTTGTGCCCTGTGACAAGGAGGAAGGGCTTGCAGCTGGGAAACAATGAGGCACAGGATGGCTGCAGGCAGAGGAGAGACTCATGTGGGCAAAGAGAGGAGACGTCATCCCCTGCAGCAAGCAGAGGCCACAGAATGAGGGAAGGGGAAGAAAGTAAAAAGTATCCCGATGACCAAAGTATTCTCTATGAGTCGTGCAGCTACTCCTGCTCTCCAGGGACAGAGGGAGATCCCTACTGAGATATTGCTGGAGCAACATCCCCTGAGCATCAGCTGGGTGCTGAGAGCTGTGGACCTCTGTCCACCTCTGCTGTCTTCCCCTTCTCTGAAGCCCACCAAGGGGGCATGGGATGCTCTGGGATCCCAGGAGCAGATGGCACTGGAGGGGTGATCCTGGATAGGTCCAGGCAGTGCCACCATCCTTTAGGGACACCAGGTGGTCCCTCGCTGTGCTGGATGCCCCCCTCCCCACCCATGGCTGCGGTGATGGGCAGATCCTGCAATGCTCAGCAGCACTGTGGTGTGCAAAGTGTTAAGCTGTCAGGAGCTGCAGGAGGAGAGCAGACCTTTGTCCAGCTGCCCCTGCACCTTATCTGCACGATGCCTGGGTGAAGCACGGCGAAAGGTGATGTCAATACAGCAAACAGTTACAGAAACCATATGCTGGTCAGCAGTACAATCAGTGTTTTGAAGTAAGGCAGATATTTCCTTTTGTGGCAAACAGAAATCCAAAGCCTGGAATTGTTTACTTCCAGCTCTGAGCTTTGCAGTGACCATTCAGCTCTCCTCTGGAATTGCTGCAGGGGGATCTGAGCACCCCATCCCCAGCCCTGCTCTGAGCTCAGCCCCGCAGCAACAAGGCAAGCTGTGCAGAGCCATGGATAAAAATAACCCTTCTGTGCACTTCCCCTTGTGCTCAGGATGCATCATGCATGAGCCACCAAGCATCACCCACGTCCCTTGCACTGTCAGCAATCACATGCGCTGCGGTGGCTCCTGGGGAGGGATGCAGCTCCCTGAGACCCTTGAAGCCCCCAGCCCACTGTGCTGGCTGCAGAGATTTGGCAGCACACAGCTCTGTGTCTTTGTGCACCCACAAACCACAGTCCTTTGAGAGCTCCTCGGGGGATTGAAGGAAAATCTGCTGGAAGTCACCTGCTGTGCGGGGAGTTTTGTGGCACAGAAAGAGCCGGGGGGTTTCTTCGCTCTCCTAATGATCTCCTCATTTGTTGGTGGCAGCTCAGCCTGCTGAAGCCGTGCATTTTGCTGCTGAGCTCTGCCCTCCCAGCCCCTGCCCTGCCCAGATCCACCTCCCGGGGCTTTCTGAGCAAACTTTCCACTTCTTTCACTGCAGAAATCCCAGTGAGAGACCACAAAGGCCGAGCCTCCAGACCAAATGAACAGCGCGGTCTCCTCCTGCAGCTCACTCCAGCACAGTCAGCACTGAGGGTGCACGGGAAGGAGGACACAGACTGGGGCAGCAGAGACGTGCAGGATCACTGCTTTAGGAATGGCAACCACTCCGGGTTCTGTTTTACCAAAGCATTTATTGAGCCGTGTTCAAAAACATGACAATCTGCAGGGCGTGCTCCGCAGGGCCGCCCGAGGCATTTTGTGTGCACTCCTCGGCACGGAGTGAACCTCTGTGTGCTCTGCACTCCCCGGCTTGGGGACTTCTTCTCCATCCCCATGGCGCTGAGCAGCTCCTGCCCCACTCGTGGCCATGGCCGCAACCCGGCGGCTCCACTTCCCTCCCACCCCATAGGACTCACAGCCCTAAGGGGCAGCGGGCGCGAAGCCCACCCGGTTATTTCCACGGTCGAAGACGGAATAATACTGTCGGATGAAAACGTCACCCAAAATCCAGAGGGGTCCAGCAGGAGGGGGGACATCCATACCCTGGAAGCCGCTGAGGCAGATGTCCATGCCGTCACTTTGCTCCTGCAGGGAGAACAGTGATGCTGGGGTCAACCCAAGAGCACACAGAAGGAGAAAGAAGGGGGATTTGGGGTCCTGGGAACCCAGCAGGTGGGAGCTGTGGGTACCATGAGGGTGTAGGCTTGGGCAGAGAGCGTGTAGGGGATCCCGTTGATGGTGAAGGTGACGATGGGCATCGAGCTCAGGAGGCTGCAGTCCACGACGTACTGCAAGAAAATGGGGATGGCTCACATGCCAGCACTGTGCATTCCCCTTCCCCCACCACCACCTTGGCCGTATTACTGACGTGAAAACATGGGCAGCAATGAATGCAGAAAATCTCTGCTGTGATTGCCTCAGTGCCACAGCACGCAGTGCTACCCTCCTTCGGGTATCCTTTGCAGCACTCCTCCCTGCAGTGCCCATCCCCAGGGCTTTGCCCCTGCTCTCCCCCCTCGCTCTCACCTCACCATCCATAGGTGTGGCACCAATATATCTTTGCATCTCCTTTATGTCCTTGGTGGGACCAGTGAGCAGAGACGTGCCGGTGTCCACGATGGCCTGGCAGCCATTGGCACAGAAAGCCACCGTCCCCCCTACCTGCACACTGTGGGAAGGTGCAAGAGATGGGGAGCACTGGGGATAACTGGAAGGGACCCCAAACCCCCACGCTGCCCAGCCCCACTCACTTGTCCACCTGGATCTGCCAGTAGCCCTGCACTGTGACTGGCACCCAGTGCAGGGTGCCCAGGAAGCGGGAGGGATCAAAGCCTCCAAAGAGCACTTCTCCACCCAAGGAGGAGTCCGGGTTCCTGGAGGAAGGGGGGGGATGTGAGCCATTTATTTTCCTTTTCCATCTTAAAAAAAAAATGTGGATTGATACCCCTATGCTTCCCACAGATGCTCAGGGTTTTAAGCCTCACTGTGGTATGGTCTGAGCTCTGTGATGCTCAGCACGCTTCCAAAAAGCCTCCTTGCCATCCTGCTGCTCCCTAAAAGTAACACCTGCACCAGAACCACATCCTTACGCGCTCATGTAGACAGAGAAGATGGGCAGTTCCACCAGATCTTGGGCCATCATGTTGTCAAAGACAGGGGTGACCCCATCCACAGCCAGCGAGGGGTACGCCAGCCCCAGGATCCCATCAAATTCTGAATCCTGGAAGGTTTTTCCCGGCTCGCTGACGCTCTCTGCAAAGGGCTGATTGCACACAGTCATGCCTTCCACCTGTGGGATGGACGGGGCTCATTGATGGCTCTGGGACATCCCGTGTCACGACTCAGAGCAGACGACCCGAATGCGACTCACGGTGACATCATCAGAGCCGATGATGCCAGTCAGGCTGCCGGTCCCATACTGGAGGGAGATGGGGAGACCCAAGGCCTGGTAGGTGCTGGAGCGTGACGGCTGGAAGCGGGCGTGATTGACTGGGGAGAGAGCAGCTTGCCAGAAAAATGGGCACGTAGGGGTGCTTTGGGGAGCTTTGCTGGGGGGAAGGGTGAGCTTGTGCAGTATTCAGTGAGAGACGACGATCGTCAGTGCTATTCCCAAAGCACAGACAGCGATTCTTGCAGCCCATCACTGCAGGCTGTGCTGTGGCTTTGATCCCCAACCCCTTTGTGCTTTGCAGGGCAATGCTGCGTGATGTGCTGCAGTGCTGGGAGCTCAAACAAGCACAGCACTTGTCCCCAGCCCAACCCCGGGCACCCAGCCCAGCACTGTGGTCTCTGTGCCTGCCTTGTTCCTGCCACTCAGCTCCTCGCTGACCATCCGCATTATGTGCTATAATCTCTCCTTGTTTGCTCAAAGGCCCTCCCATAAGAATGGCCCAAAGATCCTGGCTGATATCTCCCATGGGCCGATGGTACCGGGTCCCCGTGGTGTGATTGCTGCTGAGCAAATAAACCCACGCTGCTCCTATCCCCACTGCACCCCATGCAGAGTGCAAACACTGCACCTCCTGCATCCTGCTGCTGCTCTGACCCCATGGCCCCACTGGGGCCGCTTTGCACAGTCTGACTCGTTCAGGGATCCCCTACTCACTGCAGGCTTTGCTGGTGCAGTAGATGGATGGCACCCAGAGGTTGGAGGAACCCGTGTCGAATATCACCGTGAAGTTCTGCGGTGGGGTCCCAATGGAAATCTGCCCAAAGTACTCCATCTGGGAAAGGCAGAGCAGAGGCTGTTGTTGGCCACTGGAGCCTCAAAGCACCCTGGCTGTGTGTGGGGTGAATAGGGAACAGTGTGAGGATGGCTGCATTGTGAAGCGTTTGTCTGCCTGGGCTGCATTGTGCGGAGGGAATAGAGAAGCCAAATATTTAAGGAACAGAAGTGCAAGCTGAAAACAAAGGCAGGATGGTGGGTGTGGGCACGAGCCTCTTCCCGCAGGGCTGCAAGATAGGGTCCCCTTGTACTTCCCAGCATAGAGATGCAAACAATACACAGAGCTCTGGAGACCCCTTTTGCCTCTGCCCGTGCATCCCTTGCGCAGAGGCCTTCTCTGCTGCTGCAGATGGAGGGGGATTTGGCTCCTGGGGCCTGGGTGGGTAGCACAGAACAAGCAGGGGGAGGGCTGGCATCGAACACGCTGCCTTGTTTGTGCTCAGCATCATCTGCAGGAACAAAAGGAGCAGCCGGGCGCAGGCAGCCACCATCCCAGGCATGCTGCAGCTCGTTCCTTGCGCGGGAGCAGATTTATTTGAGAAGGATTTGGGCGTTCAGGAGCACTCATGCAGCACAGCAATCTTTCAGGACGCTCCGGGCTGCCACCAACTCCACTGCACTCACATCCAGGTAGTTGATGAGGGGCTCGTTGGCTTCCCCGAAGAGAGAGCAGTCCTGTGTGTACTGCACCATGTCCAGCCTGTGGGCCTTCCAGAACTGGGAGAGCTGCCCACGGTCCCGCAGCGACTTCCGCAGGGAGCGGTGCCGCGTCAGGGTCACCCTGCAGAGCACGGGTCTGCATCACTGCATGGGCACAGGGCTCGGGATGCTGCAGTCCCTGCGCCTCTGCACCCACCCCAAGCATCTCCCAGTGCTGATGCAACCCTCAGCTGCGTCCTCACCTCCTGTGTGGGAGATAGCAGCGCTTCCCCCCCCCTGGGAAACCCCCAGCACCCTGCGATCCCCTTTACCTCTTCAAGCCGCTGCATGGAGCGAGGCAGAGCACGGCGAGGAGGAGGAGGAGGAGGAGGAGAAGGCTGTGCATGGCGGCGGTGCAGGGCTGCACGGCGAGGTGGTTCTTATACCAACAGGTACACCCTCGCCCCGCGCTATCAGCGATAACGCCCCTCTCCGTGTCAACACTGGGCTTTGGCTGTGGCAATGAATCACTGGGCACCTCTCGGTCAGGTCAGAGAGCCGGGTTGCTGGGGAGGACGAGGGGCTGGGCCACGTGGGGCTGTACGTGGGGTGGGTAATGGGGGACCTGTGGGCACCCCCGCTGTTTTTTTCCTCCCCATCCCTGTTTTTTTTGCTGGGGTTGCAGGAAGGGGACGTTCAGATGGTGCCGAGCTGCCTCAAAAAGGCAAAGATCTCATTAGCCTTGATGAGCTGCTCAGGAATCTGCAGCTTTGCTTTTTGTCATCGAAGCACGGGATTGGCAAAAGCTGCTTTGCTTTAGGAACAGTTACATGTTGCCTTACAGCCACTGATGGGTTCTTCCCCAGTGGTTTCTGTTTAATACTGGACAGTCATCTCATTAAGCATCTGAGAATGCAAATAAAGGATGCTAATGAACAAACACAACTCCTATCTGCTGCTGAGGCTTTGTCTTCCTGTGGTTGTTTCCCATGTTTGTGGCCCTGCAACAACTGATGATGGATGCCACGAGGAGAGATGTGAGCAGCACTCACGTTATTAACAGCATTTCTACCCCTAGCGCAGCGCTAATCAATTTCCCATTTATTGTGGTTAGACTGTTTTATTTAATCTTATTTAATTAATGGCAAAGCAACCGGCACTGAGGGGTCCGTAAATGCACAGCAGTCACCTGGAATGCTCTGCAATGGGATGGATGGGTGGTTCTGCTAACATTGGGCTGGATCCCAGGCCAGGAGCAGATCCTCTGTGTGTCCCCACATCCCTGCACCCAGGCTGGCAGCTGCAGCCTTTCCACTGAGCAGCCCTTGCACAAAGTCACCCCTATCATATTTTAAACACTGTTTCATACATCTTTCCCTACAGTTCCATGCATCCTCCTTCCTTGTCCCAGTAATATGTGGGATGTAAAAGGATTAGAAAAAAAGCAACCCTTCCTATAAGGAAAATAATTGCAGCAAGGGGAGGATCAGCCAAAAGCCATCCGCAGCCGAGGAGGCACAGCAGCACATCCACTGCTCCAGATGTGACTTATCCACTGGAAATCCCATAATAAACCCCTCCTGCCCTCAGGCTGTGTGCTGGGGAGCATGGGCTGAGTGCTCCACGTTTGGCACTGGAAAAGATCCCTTCTTGGGTCAGAGCTGGAATGGCCACAGGGAACAGGGATGCGCTGTGGATGGGAAGCGACCTCCCCTCAGCTCCATTTATGGCACCTGACTCATTACAAGAAAGCTGCTCTCAAGCTAAAAATAGGTTATCTGCATTCTTTTTTCTTCTCTGTATTTCCTTTCCTTCAGCCACTTCCACTATTAGCAACCAGTGATTCACATCGTACCCGAGCATCACCTTCTGAAAAGCCTTTTTGCTCTGATTATCAAATCCATCTCCCACCTGCTAATCTGTTTGCATATCACAGAAAGAGTAAAACCCTGTAACAGCAGCGCTGAAAAAAATAAATATTTTTATTTCGGAGAGCGATAAACAACCAAACTCCAGCTAAATATTTACCCACAACAGCAGCAGCTGATGGGTGAAGGCTGAGACCCAATGGAATCACCCAACAGCTCTTGGAAGCCCAGCTCAACCTCCTCACCTGCTGGTGATGGGGCTCATGGGGGCTCACATGGAGCATTTACCCCCAGAGCTGTTCTGTGTGCCCTGCTTGCAGTGGAGCAACATTTTCTCCCTGTGTTAAAGCTGCCCATGGGAGCACATGGTGCAGTTGGCCGGTGGGAGCTGTGTGGGGCTGCAGCTTTCCCAGCCTAGGGCCCAACCTACAGCAGAGAAACACCCCAAAATATTTAAATGAGTGAATGCAAGCGTCATGGAACCCGGTGCCATCACTTCTGGGGGCAAAGCGAGACCGCATCCGGCGCCCAGTCAGTGAGCACTGCTGCACCAGCTGCAGTCAAACATCCACCAAAAATGCTCCAGAAACATCCCTGACCTCTGCAGAGCATCCCATCCATTTGCTCTGTGCCCCGAAGGCAGGACGGACACACGGAGGTCTCTGCACCCCAGGTAACACCCAATGGGCGCCCAACGTGCCGCGCTCCGTGTGGTGATGGGCAGCACAGGGCTGTGCTGGGGCTGTGCTGTGCTCTGTGCTGTGCTGAGCTCTATAGCTAAAACTAAGTGCTGAGGTCAGGCAGGAATAGGTTTGAAGTCATCTGGGGCAACGCCGTGGGTTTGCTTACCTTCAGATTGAGCGCAGACATCTTGCACTCGCAGCTCAACCAGCCGAGCGCTCTACAAACCTTGAGTGCAATGGGGCATCTTGCTATAGATGGGGTTAATACCCTGGGGGTGGGCAGGAGGGGGCTCACAGCCCCTGAGACACCAAAAAAGTACATGTGCTGCAGCCCTTATCTGCAAAATAGGTATTTCAAGGCGCATCTGTGCGTAATCTCTTCCATCTCAATGCACCCCAGCAAAGAAGCTGCTTGCTGCTGGTGTTTGGGTTTGGGTCCTGCTTTGCTGTTTCCTTCTAAGCAGTTCAATTCTCAGATTGCTATCTGCTGCTGCAGCAATCTCCTGCACCAAAATAGGAAATGAGCCACTCAAACGGCGGCCATTTGAGGAGGATATTTGGGGTGAGCTCAGATCAATAAGGAAGGGGGAAAGTCCTGGCAAGACATGGACTCCTAGCTCAGCAGGTGCCCAAGGGTTGGGTAAGTGGAACGGTGCAGGGGAACGATGCCATTGTGATGCTTTACTCTTGGAAATACATCTTTGGGCTTTTGGCCCATGGGATGGATGGGCCTTGGCTCCGTCGATCTGCGTTTATCGCTCACATCATTATGGCTCCTTTAATCACCATCTCTAAGCTTTAGCTGAAGATACCTCTGCACGAAAACTGAGGGCACTTTTTTGTGAGTGAGCACTCACGAAATGAAGGCTCTTGGTTGCTGTCCTTCATTATAAATCCCCAAGCAGTACAGCCAAAAATCTCAAGCCAAGGAGCCCGCTTCAGGCACACGTATCATCTGCAGTGCTTTAAGTCCTGACAGCTTCAGCAGGATTGAGGCACTCACCTACAATGAAATCCGAGGTGTTTCAAGCGCAGTTAAAGGGAAGTGCATGCCTCCATTTGCAATGGGATTGGAGCAAATGATTTCCTGCAGCACTTGGAAAATCCTCTCCCAGGTGCCCGGCGGGCGGCAGTGAAGCATCAAGCACAGCTTTGCCTGTTGGTTACTTTCTCCTACGATTTATTTTTGCCTCCAGATGAGAGTTATTGAGTATTTTTTTGTGGATTAAAAGAAAAAAAAAAAGTGAAGAAATGTGAAAGAGGATTAAAGAAAGGAGGATGCACTGCAGCTGGTGGCAATGGCGCTGTTATCAGCCCTAAAGCTCCGTGCTGGGAGCAGATAGAGATGAGGGGATGAGGGCAGGGGAAAGGCTGAGCATAGGGGTGTGTGGGGCTGCCTGTGTCTGTCTGTCTGTCTCCAGGAACCTCAGGGACGTTGCTGGCACCACAGTGACGACGGAGATGGAGCACTGTGAGTGGTGAGTGCTGCACGGCCCATGGCACAGCTGGGGCTTGGGGTCTGGGCTGAAGGTCGGTGGGAGCCCTCTGCATCACTGCTGCTTGGGGTTTTCAAAATCCCTTCTTGGGATGGGACCCCAGAATGAAGGGTGTGGAGCCCGGGGCGCTAAGAATGAAAAGCAAAACCAAAACCTCTGCTGGCAAACTTTGGGCTGAGCAGACTTGGAGGCCACGTCAGCCAAAGCGATGCCGAAAGATTTCAAGTAATTCCGATATTTCTTTCATTTGGGCAAAATCCTTTTCTCCCATTCAGGTGGGTGCCTGTTGCCACCTCAGCTGTGACCCTGCTGCTCAGCTCTCTGCTCCTGCTGCTGCTTTACATCATGCTCAGCAGGAAAATAGGTAACGCACCACCCTGAGCTCCTCCATCATCCCTCAGCTCAGAGAAGGAAAGGGATCTGCCCAAAGCCTCAGCACCCCCATCCCCGAGGCACCCCCAGCACCTTGTCCAGCCCTGATTCTCTCTCCTGCTATGGGGCACTGGGTCTGGGCACCCCTGCACCCATCAGACCCCCCCTGCTCAGCACTGATGTGGAGCCGTATTGATCGCAGCGCAGCAGAGCAGCCATGCACAGTGATGGAGTTGCACAGCCCAGGATGCAATGCTGCTCCAAAAACATTTTGTATTATTGCTCTGGTTAGAAGAGCAGTGGGGTTTCCCCGCTGACAGAATCGATTTGCAATATCAGAATCCAGATGGAGCTGTGATTTCCAGCAGGAAAAGAGATGCTGCCCATATCTGCACCCAACGCGTGCTCTGCCAGGCCTGTGGGTCAAAGCAGCTCTGAACTTACACATGGGAAGGGTCCCCGATGTGCTGATTTGACTTTGGAGCCTGACATCGCAGAGAACAGAAAGCACACTTCATCAGCTCAGTAATTGAATTGACAGATATTTGCCCACTCCAATACAAAATAATAATTGCTGCTGTGCTACGGCCCGCACCGAGCTGCTGGCTTTGGGGAGCGGAGCGGGGATGAGCTGTGCAGGAAGCTGCAGGGGAGAGAAAGCACCCAAATGGCACTGGAGGGATGCGGGGGGGGGGGGGCTGCAGCTGGCTCAGAGCTGCAGCAAAGGGCTGATCCCCCTCCCCACTATTGCAGACAGGCACTGCTGCAGCGCACAGGTGAGCAGTGGTCCCATAGCACAGCCCCAGCAACCACCCATCTCTTCAGCTGGAGGGGAAGGGGTGCAGCAACCAAAGTATACGGGTAAGGGGGATCCTGCAGCACGGCCATGCATTGCTCTGTGCTTTGTGCTTTGTGCTTTGTGCTTTGTGCAGTGCTTAACCAGAGCTGCTCAGTGCTGCTCCTCCGGGTGCCAATGCGGAGCAGGCAGTCTGCAGCCATGCACTGGGTGCAGCAGCTGTGTGCATTTCGGGCCTCTCCTGCTCCCTGTGGGCACTGCTCATGGGCAGGGGGATGGATGGGGTGGGATCACACTGCGCCATCTGCATTTTCACTTTTCACTTCCGTGTACGTGAGCCTATTTGGGCTGAGAGCATTCCCATGTGTGTGTCACTGCTAACGATGGGGAGCACAGAAGCAGCCGCTTCTGCTGCTCACACTGTTCTCTGATTGCTTTTTCTCCCTGATTACACGTTTCTGGGATGCATGCCCCATTTAGAAGGGAGCAGCGAGACGTCTTCAGAGACCTCAGAGGACTCGGACAGCAGCTCTGTGCACCCACAGGTACGGAGCTGTGCTCCACGGGCAGAGCTCTGCCAAAAGCAATCACAGCTGCTACAGCCGTGGCAGCACGATGAAGGCAAAGACATTGAGATGTATTAAAATAAGCAGCAGTACAGCTGTAGGTGTTATCCCCTGCCCCATGCAGTGCTGACAGGGGGATGCCCTCACGGGTGATGGCAGTGCCAGGGCACGGTGTGCTTTTCGGTTCCAGGGCGCAGGCACCCTGAGGTGCTGCTGTGTCACCCAGCACTGTGCCTGCTCCCCTAGGAAAGGAAAACCCGCTCAAAGGAAAACCTCAACTACACATCTGTGCTGTTCCCGGGGAAAGGCCAGGGGTCAGGCTCTGATAGGAACTACGAGAACATAAAGATGGGCGCTGATTACGTCAACGTGGACCCAAAAAAGAAGAAAGCAGAGTTTTGGACCTGCTCCAGCCCTGTGGCATCCAAGTCCATCGAGTACACAGAGGTGAAGCTGTGACACTTCCCTGGGGTCCCACAGCAGCCACCACTCTGTGCCCAGGTCACTGCTGGCACAGGGCTGCTGCCATTCCCTGGGATGGTGCAGCTCCCCCAGGGATCTTTCGGGGTCGGAGGCTGCGGGTGTGGGGTGATGTGGGGCTGCCCCACACCTCCCTGTGGGGAAACGCTCCTTCTCAGACTGCCACAAGCTCTGCACGTGTGTGTGAATGCCGTTTTCTCATCTTGTGAAAGCAAATGCTCCCCCAGCAGGATTTGGGTAAGAGAGGGAAATGCAATCATTTCCAAACCATCCCTCCATTGGGCTGACATATCCTGTGAATAATGCTTCCTTCGCTGATGGCTGTCATAAAAACCTTTTAAATACACTCCATCCACTGGCTTCACCCTTCCTGCCCTCACACTGATCCCTCCTCTCTGCAGCCCATTTTCCTCTGATGCTGAACCCCCTCAGGGCCCCATCAGCCCATCACCTGGCACTGGGGTGGGCACTGTGGGCATTGCCTTTCTCAGCTGCTGGAGATGACTGGGGCTCTAAATCTCTGGATGTGGAAGAAGCAGGATGGGACTACGGCATCTGTGCATGACTAAATCCCTGCATTGCATTTTCCCTGCCCTCCACCTTCCCTGCAGCAAACGTGTGGGGTGCAGGAGGTGATCTTCCCCACCTGAGCTGTGCCCATCCCAGGGTGAGTGTGGCTCCCACCTCAGTTGGAGCTCAGTGTGACCGACTGTGGCTCACCTGGGATGCTGCAGGGACAACACGAAGAAATCCCACTGCCTCCAGGTCCTGTGCCCTGCAGGTGCTCTGCTCCTCGCTAAATAAGACAAAAGAAGCAGCAGCGATTTGAGAACAGTTCTTTAATGTGCAGCAGCTGTTTAGCAGTGCAGAGCAGCACTGTGCAATGGCTGCTGACTGCAGGAAGAAGAAACCTGGTGGGAGGGAGGCAGGATCTGCCTGAATGAGGTGGAGGTGGGCCAGGGCTCTTCCAGGCATCTCCTCAGTGATGTCCGTGCTGCATTTGGGGTGCTTGTACTACTGCACTGCAGTACTGCGGAGGGGAAATACCTGGTGCAGTGCAATGCTGCAGAGAGCAATGCAATGCAGTGCAATGCAATGCAATGCAACGGTCGTGTCTGCTGCAGCCCTGGGGACGTGCAGAGCCACAGGGCAGGGGGAAGCCATTTGCATTGGCTGCTCCACCAGCAAAACCATGAGGCTGGGAGATGGCAGTGTGACTACAAGGAGCTCTCAAGCAGATGTGGCTGCAATGCCTCCTGCTGTGCTCAGACTGCTTTGCTGGCAGCTGTCAAACACCCAAAACTCTCATAAAAGGGTCTTTCTTAAAAGATGTGCTGATGCAGCATCCCCATCAGATGCCTGGGTAATGAGCACGGAGGGGAGCAGGGTGGTGGATGGGGATGCATCACAGTGCATGGAGAGGTGAAAGCTGCACATGGTGGTGGGCTGCCTCCATCTCCTGATGCACACAGCAGATGCAGCTCATGCAGCAGCAAAATCCACGAGGACAAGAAGGCTGGTGATACATTCTGGGTGAAGCACACAGCTCCTGGTGAAACGCAATGCTACCAGGAGGGGAGACAGTCCTGCCTGCCATTGTCCACGATGCCACAGCAGCACCGCAGCCTACAGTGTGCCCGAATCGGTCACCGCTTCCTCCTCGAGGGGGCTGAGGTTGGTGCCACTGCCCCTGTGCAGGGGGATGCCAGCACTGAGGCCGTGGCTGAGGATGGTGGTCCTCCTGCTGCACAGGCTGCCTGCCGAGCCCTGCCTGCGTGGTGCGGATTTGGGGCAGCCCCATAGGGCCAGACAGCGTGCTGCATCCTGCAGCGGGCGCCCGCTGAAGAACATGTAGATGCAGGGGTTGCAGCAGCTGCTGAGGCTGGCCAGCAGCATGGTGATGGTGAAGGCTGCGTCGGCGGAGTCTGGGGAGGCAAAAGGGGGGGGTGTAAACCTCCACTGGAGTGGGCTCAGGGTGAAGGGGGCTCAGCGTGCAGAGCTCAGGGCTTCTGGGGGGTTCTGTGTGGCTTCAGTGCTGAAAATTCCCTCTTGTTCTACTCCCATCCCATTGCTGGGGTGGCAGCTGGCAGCTTTCAGACCCGCTGCTTCCCTCAGTCTGCTGCCAGAGCACCTCCCAGAGGGCTGGCAGGCTGGGTAATGCCTCAAGCAGGCCAGAAGAGATACTGAAATTAAAAACATATGAAATGAAATCCCAAATCAGCTTCTCCAAGCTCTGCAGCTGGCTCAGCAAAAGCCCAAAGGGCGCTCGATGCTCTGTGCGAAAGAGCAGCGATCCCTCCAGAGGGAGGAGGGGGGAAGCTGCACAGATAAAACTCTGCCTGCAGCCACATGGGAGCACAGCAGCTCCTGGAACAAACTCCCAAATGAGGGGAAAGACACATGGCAAAAGGTTTGCATAGCAACTTGATGCCTCCCTACAGCTGCTGGTCAGAAGTCATTGGTTTTCAGTGGGTTTGATGGAGAAAAGCAACGATTTGGCTCCGCTATGGGGGAGTCAAGCAGTGCTTTGCCAAACAAACAAACAAAAAAACGCCCAAGAAAAGAAGTGAGCTCCTGCTTGTTAAAAACACAAAGGGCTCATCCCTCATTCCCACTACTACTCACCATCATCAGGAGCATCCTCGTCCCACACCGACCACATCTGCATGCTGAAGAAGGGAGCCCAGCAGGCAACGTAGGCCACCACGATGACAAATGTCATCTTCACCGTGCGGATCTTGGCGCGGGAGATGGTGCGCACACTGCTGACACGCGAGGGCTGCCCGGAGTGGCACCTTGTGCCCTTCTGACTGCAGTACGGAGCACTGTGGGAGGCTGCAAGGAACCCTCCTGCCACGGGGACGCAGCTCTGTGTTTTGCCTTTGAGGTTCTTGCAGATCTCACGGCAGATGAGGCCGTAGCAGGCGGTGAGGATGCCGACGGGCAGGAGGAAGATGCACAGCGTGGTCCAGGTGATGTAGGCACGGGCGCCCCATGGGTACCCGAAGTCAGCCCAACAATCCAGCACCCCTGAGCCTGGCTTCACCTCCCGTAGGGAGAAGATGAAGAGTTGTGGGGTGCTGAGCAGGCAGCTGAGCAGCCACACAGCCCCAACCATGGCGCAGGGCTGGCGGCTGGGCTGGCGCAGGGCGCGCAGAGGGTGGCACACGGCCACGTAGCGATCCAGGGTCATGGCCATCAGCATGTAGGTGGAGGCGAACATGCTGAGCACCTGCAGGTACTTCACCAACCTACAGAGCAGATCCGGCCCTACAAAGCGGTACGTCACCTCCCACAGCATCTGAGGCAGCACCTGGAAGAACGCGACGCCCAGGTCGCTGAGTGCCAGGTGCAGCACAAATTGGTGCATGCGGCTCAGTTTCCTCCCGGGGCGGCACACGGCCAGCAGCACGGCCAGGTTGCCCACGGTGGCCACCAGCAGGATGGCTGCCAGCACCCCCACCTCTGCCCTGGCCAGTTGTTCATCCCGGCCCTGCAGCAGGGTCCGGTTGGGGGTCCCCAATGAGGGTTGAAAGCTCTGCAGCTCTGTGTTGTGCGTGGTCTGACTGCTGTGAGAGCTGTTCCAGTCCCAGCCCGGCTCCATCCCACTCCTCTGTGTGTCCCCCAGCACTGTGGCCGGTTGTCACCTCTGTCCCTGTGCACCCACTCGGCGTTGGTTTCCTGGAGGGGTGCAGCAATCCTGGCTCAGCCTTTGATCTGGGCTGCACTGAGCACCCCTAAATCCTTAAATCTCCCTGCACGGCTCATCTTGCAATCCACCTCTATCCCTCAATTGAAAGAGAGTTCCTCTTCTTTGCTTCCTTTTAGTGCAGCGACGGCAACAGAGGCTGCATCCCTTTGGCCTTTTCCCTCCAGGAGCAGGCAGGACACCAAGAAACCAAGCACACAGAATCCCTGCAGTGAGAACTGCGGGCAGGGATTTATAGTGGGATCCCTCCCCCCCCCGCTGCGTCCAGCTGCTGTGTTGCTGCAATCAGAGCTGTGATCCCAGGCTCTGAGGATCTGTGCTGCTCCCCCCCCCCTGCAGCCCCTCTTTATTAAACTCCACCAACACATATTACGTACACACGTGCCGTTCCATGTTTGTTTTGCAACACTGAAGCTTTGGTTTTCCCCCTCCCGGCTGTTGATTTACGCCAAGAAGAAACAGAGATATGCATCTGTTTGTGGAGTTGTTACTTTTCGGGGGAAATGCAGCAGCAAACAAAAGGAGTGCATTGGGAGAGGCTTCTTCCCAGCAGCTCCCTGCCCCACATTGATCGGCGTGTGCATGGCTCTGCCCCACTGGGTGTGATATCACCGTTTGGGTGCCTGTAAAAGGCAATTATTTGCCGAGTAAAGATTTGCAGATCACCTCTAATAACCGTAAATGAGCACAGTTTGTGTCTAATTAAAAGACATTCATCCTCATAAGAGACCCTACAGGGATAAGCTACCTATCATAGGAAAGAGCCTCCGTGAGTTGGTGACAGGAGGTGTTTTGGGGAATGATGCAATTTGCTGCGGCTGTGATCAGACAGCTGCTTTGCTGGGAGATTAATAGAGGGCAATGCAAGAAAAAAACCCAACCAGCCCACAAATCAATAAAAAGCAAAGCTGAAGGCAGAGGCCGAAGGGCTGATCCTGCACAGATGAAGCAGCACTTCAGCATTTTGAGGCCACACTCAACTCTCACAGCCACCAGTTTGATTTGGAGCAGTTCCCTCCACATTGGGGCTGCTGCTCCAGATTTGGGTGATCAGCAGCAAGGAGAATCCTCCTGCAAAGGTGCTTATGGGAAAGCAGAGCTCATCCACAGAAGGCAAACGATCCTCAGAAGATAGATGTGCATTTTCTATAGGGAAAGATTATCATGGAAAGGAAATTTCTCAAGCAGAAGGATTGAAAAATAAACTCATTCGCTCCCATTGGTTTCCTGCACTTTTCTGAACATGTTCCTGCTGTTTCCAGGTTGTATTTCAGCCAAACCAGAGCTGCTCCTTCTGCAACGGCAGTGCAATGCAGCCCCTTGTTTGCACAGCAGCCCTGAGCACAACAGCTGGAAGGCCAAGCTGAGCAGGGATGCACAATGCATGGCATCCACCTGCAATGCATGTCCTCCTGCTTGACCTGAGGTCCTGGATATGCTGCAGCCATGAGTTCAGAATGGCCACAGCTCAGGAATTGCTCACACAGAGCTGTGCAGGAGCCCTGGGGCTGAGTGTTGAGCAGCACACAGCTGTGTCCTCAACCAACACCCCCAGCTGCAGCCACGTGGAGCCATTTCCCAACCATCAGCCCCCAGGAGCAGACCTTGGCGTGGGCTGGTGGTAGAACTGTGCTCTGTTGGTGCTGCTCCTGTGAGTGTGGTTTGCTTCCCAGCAAAGGAAGGAAGCAAAGGAAGGAAGCACAGGGGGCCTTGGGGAGCCCCAGTGCTCTGCATGCTGCTGGGTGCTGCTGCAGCACTCTGCGTTTCCTCGTTCCTCCTGGGTGTGACGCTGAGATACCGGACCGTGAAACTCAATTTGTAAGTCCTTAATGTTGCATTTGTCAAGGTAGAACCGTGTCACAGAGTCAATTTTTGGCAGCTGGTAGCATCAATATGACATGGAGCAGAGCATGTGAAATGTACTCTGTGTTCCTGCACCCTGCGGCACAGAGAGGGAAGTTTAACAGCAATTCAACCTCTTGGCTCTGTAGCTGGTTCCTTCGTTTTGTGGGTAGTTAATTAATAGGGAAAAAAAAACGAACGAATGAAGGTTGTTGGCTTGGGTTTAAGCACTGCCTTGGCTCGCTTCTCAAGACAAATATTTTCCTTGCGGTAAGTGATGGGGTTTAATCTCGTGTTGCTGACAGCACAAAACGTGCTCAGGCTGTGTTTTGTCTTTAGACTAAAATGCCTTTTGTAGTTCAGGTCAGGAGGGGCAGATCTGCTCGTGTCACACTGGGTGAATGCTGTAGGGTGAGTGGTGTTGCAGTAGGTTGGGATCGTTGTGGGGAGGCTGCTTGGGGCAGGAAGGAGAGCTGGTCCTCCAAAGCCAGATAGCCTCCAAAATTAGGCCCCAGGTTTTCCTTCCAGCCCTGAAGATTCCCCTGCTGAGGGTTCCCAGTCCTTACAGCCTTGTGTGCTCTTACAACCCCAGCTTGGCTGTGCCATTGATTGCAGTCTGTGCTCTTCTCGGGCCTGGGGAGCTGCAAACCAAAAACGTGACATCATTGCTTCTGGTTGCTCGCAGTGTTTGTGAAGAGCTTTCAGAGGAGTGCCCACGTGGCGCTCCTCTTATCAGGGCACCGAATGTCTCTGTGCTGTAGTCATCAGTGATTGCACCCATCGAGGGCAGGGCTGGGATCGGGCACAGCCCAGTGCTCCCATGGGCAGACCCAGCTCAGCACCTTCCTGCCATCGCCCTGCAGACCTCTGTGCACTTGGGAAGCGTCAGCTGTGGCACAACCCTGCAGGCAGGAGCTGCTGTGATTGGAAAGCAATTACAAACCAGATGTGCCCATCGGCCGCCCCTTTTTCCAATCCCTCGTTTCCTCTTTCAGAGTTGTTTTGCGTTTTTTTGCCCTTTAATTAAAACCCGTGATGCCTCTTCGTGTTGGAGAGCAGCCATAAATATGCTGAACAGGTCGCAATGGAAAGCTGTGCTCTGGGGTCAGGGCAGGGCTGGGTTTGGTGCCCATCTGCAGAGCAGCAATGGGAAAGTACAGAAAGATGGGAGGGCCAAAGCACATCGCATGGGGCTGGAATCCTTTCCTTGAACGTATTTGCTTTCTACTGAACTTCTAAAGTGTGAGGGGCGACCCTGAAGTGGTGGATGGCACCAAGGGGTTTCCAGTCAATGAAATGAACGCAGCCCTGGGGCTATGGCAGCTGATAACTCCATTGTTGTTTGCTCTTCCTGCTCGTTCTGCTGCACCTCTTAATTGGACACACACGTGTGGAAGCAGTTAACTTCAGTTCAGACAAGGGCCTGAGGGCAAATAGAAGCTATGCACCTTGGTAAGGGCAAATAGCTTGTTTGCCAGCCTGCGTTCTCCTGCTGCTCTCCGTGTGCTCACAGGGCGGCTCAGAGCAATGGGAGCTGCAAAGTGCTTCAATTTCCTTCATCTCCTTCTGCTGTTCTCACCATTAGCATTTAAAAACCAGACCCAGAGGGCGAACGGCCTTCAATCGATAATAAAAAACCCACGAGGTTACATTTCTAGGCTGGAAGCCGATGGTTTGGGATGGGTGTTCTTCTCTCTTCCATTTATTTGCGTTGTTTTTCCCCTCCTGATGCCACTGTAGGACATTTCCATGCTGAAGTCCCACTGTAACCAGGTGGGACAGGTCCCAAATTTTGCTCTATACAGTGGGAATCTGATCTGTGCGTGTGATTTTCATACTCTGCAGCCTGCAGGGATGGGAGGTGATTCTTTCCATGAGAAACCCTGCAAGCAAACCTGCACCCATGGGACAGGCAGCTCCAGCACCTGCAGTGAATCCAGGGCTGCAGTGGGCACTGGAAGGGAGCTCTGATACAGACTAAGGAGAGCAGAGGCTTTAGGATGTGTTTAATTCAGTGTAAGATGACCAAGACTCTCTCTGTGACCCCAGATTCTCTCTCTGCTCTTTTCCCTTCTCTCCCTATGTAAGCACTGCAGTCATTGGGAGCCCGTTGCCTCCCAGGTGAGAAACATCAATCAGGGTGATGAAAGCAGAGGAGCAGCTGCTTTGGGATGTGTATTAGGAGATGATGGATAACAGGAAGGATGGCTGCAGTGATCCGTGCTCTCCCCACTAAAGCAAAGTTCAAGGCTTCGTGATTAAAGGCTGCTCTTGCCTGCTTGATAATCAGGCTCAGGTTATACCCAGATACAGGGGAAATTTGTTTGGGGTAATGTACTGCTTCCATGAGACCACTTCTTGTTCGAGTGGCTGGTGTTGAGGTCAGTTGTTTCCTTCAATTAAAATAGGTGATGCTGCGTATTCCTCACCTGCCTCGCTATCTCTGCCTTTGGCATTATTACTGAATGCTGTTGGGTGGCCAACTATGGGCCTCCAACAGGTTGCAAGCAAGGACTTGGCTGCTAGAACTCCTGTGGGTTGTGCTGTTCAGCATCTGAGCAGCGTGCTTTGCTCTCCTGCTGTCGTTTTGTGCACGTGGCATGGAGAAGAGGACAAAATCAGCCCAATTATGGTGCATTATGGTGGCTCCATCAGTGGTTTAGCTCAGCAGATCTGAAGTGCCAGTGGGATTTTTACCTTCTGCCTGCACGATGTGTGCATGTCTTATTTTTTTTCTTTCCCCCCTCCCATCTAAGTGTGTGAAAATCTCCTAGGAAACGTAGCCCTAATGATCTGCCTTCTCCCCATGCTATGCTTCCTGCAAATGGAGCAGAAAGCTGCTCTCTAAATATGCTGCCTGCTTCTCCTAATGGAATGGCTGTGGGCAGAGGATGGAGCAGTGCTGATGGAGTTATGGCATTGGGGTGATGGCTTTGTTTGCTGGCTTCCTGCTGGAGGCCTCAGTTTTTGGGATGCACAGTTTGTTGCAGCGCTCTGAGCATTTCTATTCCTGCAGGATCTGGCAGGAGGCATGAAGAAAAAGCACAGCAGATGCTGAGAGATTATCACCCAGGGGAGCAGCCTTTCTGGAGGTGAATGGGGAGAATCAGCTTCACCCTTTGGCAATGGATGGGTTTGGGGTTATCACCCCAGGCTGTGGGCTCATCCCCCCAAGCTGTCTTCTCAACGCTGCTTTCCCCACACCACGACTTGTTTGGGTGCAGGCAGCAGCTGGCAAGGGCTGGCGCAGCACGACGAGCCTTTCCCTTTGTCCTTTGGTTGGGATGAAGCCAAGCTGACCCCGCTCCCCTTCTCTTGGGTCCTCCAGCAGATTGGAGCCCTGGGCAGGCAGTTAATGCTGCTTAATCCCCTTCCGACGTGGGATGTGTATGAGGGGAAGGTGACAAAGCACACGGCTGCACACAGTGTACTGACTGATGCTCAGGTCATTGTGGGTCTCTACCCGGAGTCCAACCTCTGATTCCTTTTTGGATCCTGAAGAATGGACAGAAATTGATATTTTTCAGCCTACAACGTTAGAAAATTGTCCGTCTGTTCCTGAAGAGCTTCTTGCAGCCCGGAGGAAACAGCATTTATAGGATGGTTCGTTGTGTTGGTGGTAGAAAAGCAGCTCCCTGGGTGATGGCTGCACAGTGAAATTGGGCACAGGGCAGCATGGGTTGGGGGTGAGCTGCTCCCTCCTTGGAAACTGATTGATAGAATCATAGAATGGCTTGGGTTGGACCTCAAGGATCAGGTATGAAGTGCCTGACGTGGTGCCTCTCAGTGCCTGATAAAGACAAACCAAGGTGAAAGCCATGCTGGGAGCATAACTCCTGCTTTTCAGGCAGAGCACAGACTGAAGGGATGGCCTGGTTTGTGCATCCCTAAGAACCCCATTTAACATCACAGACAATTACTTTGTCGCTGGCTCTTCCCTGCACCCACGGTTCTAATTGCCAAAGCATCTCCTAAAAGCTGTTTTCATATGCATTTGCACAACAGATTTTTGAAAGGCCATGAGGATGTACTTAAGGCTGCTGCAGATGAGAAATGTTGCCCCATGTTTCACAATAATGACATTTTGGGAGCTGCCAAACGCAGAGTTTTATCACTTCTCATACAAATGATCTGTGGACCCGTGTTGTTGGCTGTAATGGATTGCCACTTCATCATGCAAGCAAAGCACAGCCTGCACTCAGAGCCTGCTGGTGGGGAAACCACAGCCTGAAATCAATGCATTTTTTCAGGGGCCTCTGTGTTATCTTGCTGTCTCACTGAGCTGCTGTCGTCTGGAAAATGAACCACATTATCATGCAGGTCAGGCTGTGAAGGGTGATTTTTTTCCTTAAGGCTTCTGTATGAGTATGGCAATACGGATATTGCAGCAGAGACAGATTTCCATCTGTTCTGCCCCATCTCCAGTGCTGAGAGCAGGGAGTCGAGTGATGTGCTGGGGTGGGAGGGATGGATGTTTGTTTCTCATGCATTGGTGGTTTGAGGTTATACAAGACAGAACCAAGGTGCGCTCTGGCTGTGGACCTGGGCCTCTCAAAACTCTCCATTTGCTCACATCTCACTGATAGCCTTGAGATCATTATGGTTGGAAAAGACCTCTAAGATCACCCAGCCCAACAACCCACCTGCCACAGAGCCACGTCCATAAGAGAAGAGCAAAGGAAGGAATCCGAGCATCCTTAGCCTTGCCGTGGAGCAGAGATGCAGTGCTGTGGGAGTTTGAGGCTGAACCATGCAGGTCTGCAACCCACAGCACTGCTGGTTCCCTGCATGTCATTCGTAACCATTGGGTGCTTTGGGTTCCACGCCGAGGCTCAGCAATGTGCCTCACCTCACATGGAGGTGACAGCAAGCACAGCCTCGGTGAGGGGGTGGATTTACAGCTAAGTGCTGGATGCAGGCGAGATGCGAAAATCACTGCTCACCCCTTTGTGCTGAGCTGAGGTTGGAACCCTCACAGCCTGCGGTCTCTCGGGTAGCTTGATTTGATGGTGAGGCTGGAAAATAATTAAATGAATTTCTACCTCCCTGAAAACTAATTGGGAAAGGATTACTGGGAGGAAATTGGAGATGCTGAGGAAAGGTGCCTGTCCCTGATGTGACCCATTCCTGCTGCCTGGGCGGGCGCTCGGCCAGATGCTGCTTTCTCTCTTGGGTGATTTGTGCAGAACAGCGTGGCTCAGGGCTGACTCTGCTGCGCTCAGGATGGATGCTGTGCTGCCATCAGCACTGTTGAATCTGCCCCGCTTGAAAAACCCCATTTGGGATGCAGGGGAATGAAGCATTGCTTGGGAAGTTACAAAGGTCCCCAGAGCCCTGGGCAGCCCCATTCAGCTAATATCCCGACTTCTGACAGCCAATATCCACTGTCCTGCCCCACAACTAATTAATTTTATACATGAGTGGATTTAACACCATCATTTAGCTCCGTCTGCTAGAGGAGGCTTTGAAGTACAAACTGATTATGCAGGGAGCAAGCTGGGAGCTGGTTAATAAGCTCCAACAAAGTGTGTGCTGCTGGGAGGCCACGTTAGATGAAACGTAGAATTTTATTGTTGTTTTGTCTCAGACCACAGCTTGAAGACAAGGAGACTTTGTCACCAGAGAGAGAAACCCAGTGACAGCACTGGGTTTAAAGGTATTCATGTGCAGGGTCTGGCTCTGCTGCTCTGAGAGCTTCGTTCGTTCTTCACCTCATTTGCTGGGCTCTGCTTTGCTTCAGGCAGACTGTGTGTTAATGGAGGAGATCAAATCGAAGCAGCTGAACAACCCTGCTGGTTGGGTATCATTTCTTGGATGCTCCCCAATCCTGGTGCTCGTGTCTCCCTCTGCTAAAGGCATTCTCTCTGGGTGGGCTCTGCATAGCCACGTTCTTTCGTTTTGATCATCTTGAACAACAGGCAAGGAGGTTATTTCATTGATCACCTTCTTCTCATTCCCAGAGGTTTGCCAATGGGAAGCCAAGGTCCAGCCAACACATTCCCCAGGGATGATCCAGGTTTAGGCAGTAATGACAGAGCGATTAGGAAACCTTTCCTATGAGGCCATTAAACGGCTCTGTGTAGGACAGCACCCTGCAGCCTTCCTTTTCCTTCTGGTCCTTGCTACAGGCCGTTTGTTTCTTGCTTTTGTTGCCATTCTGCTTATCAGATCGGGCTCAAAGAGAGAACTCTGAATAGCTGACTGAGGGGCTGGAGCATCACCGAGGGCACAGCTGTCCTTTCCGGTGTGGCACTGTCCTCTAGTGGAAAAGGGGCTGCCTGGAGATGTTGGGCGAGTTTTTGAAGAGGCGCATCGCTGAGAGCATGCACGGCTACGAGCGTTCTGCACTGCAGCGAGCCGGCAGTGCTTGGAATCTACCTTGGCCGCCAGGAAGGTGAGAGAAAAAAGCCTCTTCAGCTTTCCTAACGCCGAGCAGCTTCACCCCTTCCGTGCCGAAACCGCGGGGCGTTTCCCGCCGCGCTGCGCTTCCGCGCTCCGCTAGGTGGCGCCATAGTGCCGGCTCCGGCGCGGCTCCGGGCGGCGCCCGGCGGAGGGGCGGCCGCTGCCCGGGGTGGGGGAGAGGAAAAGGGGGAGGAAGGGGGAGTGCAGCTTTCTGGAGGTGCTGTCAGCTTCAAGGGAGCCATGCTGCAGGTCGGGGGTCCGGCAGCGATGCGCTGCTGGGGGAGGCGTTGTGCGTTTGCGGTGCGATGGAGCCATGCGAGTGACAGCGCGCTGGGAGAGGAAGGGATGTGAAATGAGGCTGAAGCGGGCTGATCGCTTCGCTTCCCGGAGGGGAAAAGCCTTTCCAGCTCTGGTGCTGCCCCGGAGGTATCTCTGGTTTCCACCACAAGTGACAGAGGAATTACCCCTCGGTCTGCTGCTCTCTTGCTGACGTGGCCGAGTTTGGATGTCAGATGCTGGAAATCGTTTTTGCAGTCTCTGAAAGTGCTGGGCTGGAGGAGGGGGACTGAGCTGCACATTTCTGCCTTGAAAGCATTACAGCTCGGTGGGACAAGTTCAGGGCCTGTTGGTACTGCGCTTCACACTGCTGTGCCATTCGTTCCCATCTCCTGGCTTTGGTGTGAGGACTGTAGTTGCCAAAACGTGGCTCTGGTAGCCAAGGAGGCAGTGCCATGTCTGATGCTGGCAGTTACCAGCATGTGGCCAGACCATGTCTAAGATCTTATTTCAGAAGCTGTACATTGCTCGAGTCGCTTCGTGATGCTCGAGGAAAGGGAGGCTGCTGCTTCCTCTGCTGGGGCTGCATGTAAGGCTGGATCAGGGCAGATGCTGGCACTGTGCTCGCTCAGCTCCCTGACGTTCAGCTGCTCCCAGACTCTGCGGGTCAGTCAATGCATGACATGCCCAGCAAAGTATGTCTGTGCCACCAAAGGTCAGCAGTTCTGGATGAGGGAGGCTCGCCGCAGAGCTGCTGCCATTGCTTTTGCACTTGTTAATTCCTGGCCAAGTCCTTTAGGAATGAGACTGAGGTCTTTGCCCCAAAACGCCTGCCATGACATTCTTTTGGTTCCACATAAGCAGTTAAGAATTCTGGAGCTGGTTGGGAAATGTTCGCTGTTATTCAAAGGCTGATCTGGTTGTGACTGTTTTGTTTTTGCACATGAGAAATGTCTGCATCTTTCTCGTGTGTCTGACAGCAGAGTTACAGCAGAGAACGCTGATGCTCCAACCTCACTCGAGCTGCTTTTATTCCTACTTCGGTTCTATCTGTACAGTTCGTTTCCTGTTCAGAATAAGGCAATTATGTCTTGCATGCTTCAAGATGTGACACATATGAGGAGGGATATTTCTGGGGCTGACTGGGCACATGGTACAGACGCTGCCCTGATGTCTGCATTAACCACACCTGCACAATGGCAGATTGATTTCTGTCTTTTCACCTCCCTTTGAAGCTCCTGATACGGCCTTGGGCTCCTGGAGGGCATGACAATGAGGAATAGGAACATAAGGAACGTTTCTTTTGAGCTTAATAGCAGCATTTCTTACCCCTGCTGCATGCCTCGGGAGTGACTCCAGGCTTAGCCCCACGTCTTGCAAAACCCATTTGGCATTCTTAGGAGAGCTGATGTTTTTGGCGAGTTGGAGCTTCTGATAAATGTTGTTGGCACATCTGATTTATTGTCTGCCTCTGTTCCCAAGGAGACCACATATGTAGCAGTCTGAGATAAGCAGCTTATAACCCAAAGGTGGCTGCCTTAAAATATCAGCGTCCCTTCCTCTGTTTCTATTGATAGTGAGCTCTTGTTTTTTCCCTGCTATCTTTATTTCACTCTGTTATCAGAGAATTAAATGCTCAGCTCTGTGCGGAGGAACCTCTCTGTCTTTAGATTTGGCTGAAGTTCCACATGGATTTTCTGTTATCGCTCTGAATGTGGATCCATTGAAAATAATGGATGGGCATTGAGTATAGTGGGCTGGTGGTGGTTTGTGCCAACATCCAGAGCTGGCAGCCTCTGCTCACCATGGAACGAGCACAGGGGGCGTTTGTGAGCCCACCTGCAGGAATAAAGGCAGCTGCCTCCTGAGCTGGCCAAGGCAAAGGGCCACATCTGAGCTGGAGGGACCGGGGTTCTGTATCCATCCGTGGTTCCAATGTGCTTCCTCGCTCTGCTGTGTTGGATGGAGGGATGCTTCCCCTCGCCTCTACTGAGCAGAGCTGTGACCCAGGATCCAAGCAGAGAACGGCCATCTTACGGCATCCTCTGTGAGTTCCCAGCTCTGCTCCCTCCTTGCAGCTGAGTCAGCAAACAGAAGATGAGTTTCCTGATTTTCATTATTGCTCCTATTGCCTCATCACCAGCGACTATGAAAAAGCAACCAAATAAAATCTAAAACCTCAGGGAATGGGGAACGTAAAGCTTTAGAAACACATCACTGGGTCTGAGCTACAGCCTGTGTTGGTGTTGAGCTTCTGCTCTTCCCAGCGCCTCTTTGCTGCCTCTTTGTCCCCAGGCTGTTTGCAATCCGAGTTTGGTTTCAAGGAGCAGATGAGGACAGTGTGAGAATTTGTGAGGGAGAGGTGAAGGAAATGACAAAGAGGGAAAGAATTCATTTCTAGCAGAGAGATTTTCAGGCCGTAATTAACGTGGGTTCTCCATGCATGTATGTGCACGCACACAGCCAAGCAGAGCTGTCTTTGATCTCCCCAAGGCTTGGGAGAGCAGAGGCTGTGAAATCAAACTTATTAGGGCCAGAGCATGGGGATAACTGCAGTGCTTTCCTTGGGGTGTTGGAAAACAGCAGGTTTGGGTTCACCCAGCTCTTCTTGTAGCCTACAGAGCACAGGAAGAGATGCAGTGGAGCTAAATACAGCAGTGAGAGGGGAAGTGATGCTGCATCTGTCAGGTCTGGCAAAGTGCACTGCAATTAATTAACCTCCAAATTAACTGTGCCCAGGTTTACACCCCCCCTCAACCCCCCTGGCAGGAGCTGGAAGGGCTGAAGTGATGCAGGATGAGTGGGGGGTTGTTATCAACGTGCCTGATGCTTTCATTGGGCCCTGTGATTTTTGTGGTTGGCTTACAGCAAATGGCTGCTCCATGAGCATCACCACTGGGATGGCACAAAGGGAGGAAGCCACTCCAATTCAGGTGGCAGCACTGGTGTGTTCACAGCAAAGCCACGTGGGCATCTAATTCAGGATAGGAATATAGGATTAAAGGCTTCTTACAGCGGTCAGAACCAGATGCTTCAAGTAATGGTTGATTTTTTATTACGCAGAAAATGTCTGGAATTAAAAAATGGGCACGTTTTGCTCAATAAATAATTCCTGACACCTTGTGGATGTTGCCTTCTGGTTCCAGGTGAGGGGAAAACGTGGATGGCTGTGAATTTTCATTTCTGAGCTATAAAATCATGTGGATTTTTTGGTAGAATTCACTTCCAGTCTGTGTTCCAACCAAAATCTACAAGAGCAGAGCGACGTTATGGAAAGTCGTGTGCTGAACCTTTGCACAAGAGAGGATTGCTTCATTTTTTTCCCCAAATATTTTTGGCATTTATTAATATCTGAGCCGATGCTCTGGGCGCTCTGTTAGCTTTCACAACAGCCCCTCAGATGTGACCCTGCGCCATTCCATCTGCCTTTAAGCAAACTGTTCTCGTGTTTTGTGAGATTGGGTTGGCTTCCTTCACCACGCTGTTGGGAACCTATTGCAGTCTTGGTATTCTGGTGCCCTAAAACCTATTTCTTTCTCTGTATCCACTTGCACAGTGATGAACCAAAGAGAGCGAGTGAATCGGCCAGAGGAATGGCTCTGAAATGGATTTTCTCTTTAGTTTGGCCTTTTGTATGAAATCAGCTGTGCCCAAAGGACACAAGACCTATTTTTCCCTTTTTGGTTTGATGTCACGCCTGTATTTCTGGCATTGCCTCCTCATCTAGCAGAAATATCTGCTCACACCAATCTCTGCTTGCTTTGATGTGCAGGTGGGAGTGCATGAGAGTGCTGTGGTGCAAAGTTCCCTCGTGTGCCATTACCTGGATGCATCAAACTGTCAGCATTCCGATGACACCAGAACCGAAGCACTGGGGATTGCGTTTGCCTGACATCTGACCAGCTTTGTTCCTTGTCGTTGTTTTTTCCCCACTCAACGCTGTCCAAAATCTGAGCCTTGCTTTCTAATGAGAAATCAATAGGGTGCAGGCTCACTTTGTTAAGCTTGTGTCACACGTGCACGATGACAAGGCTCTGCAGACAGCAAAGCAGCTGAAGCGTCCCTCTGGCTGTTAAATGCCTGGAAAATGCTGGTGGTTTTTTAAAGCATAGCATAGTTGATGTTTCCCAATGAGAGGGAATTTTGGGTGGTGCATCATCAGCTTGGAGGTGATTTCACAGGAGATGCTGGAGGCATCCTGCTTTTCTCTTTTGTCATTGCATGGTGCATAACTTGGAGAGCACGTCTCTTAGTTCTGTGTATTCTGAAGCCGTGCAGGTTTGGAAGAACCTGTTTTCCATGCAGGCTTTTGATGCCTGTTTGGCTAAAGGGAAGGTTTGCTTTGTGTGATAGAGCAAGAGGAAAACCTAATAGTGCAGCAGAACTGTGGGAATGTTGGCATAGAGAGAGCTTCTTGCTTGAAGTATGGGATGACTGTACGTGTGCTGGGAGAGCTGAATCTGTTCATAGAATTGCAGATGCAGCTTGGAATAGGAAGAAGTGATCCACAGCTGCAGGAGAGGCCCAGCTCAGCTCTCTGCTGCAGCATCAGAGCTTGGAGACTCCTCCAGTTCTGCCTTTAGCTCTGCTGGAGCCAGTTGTGCTGTTCCCTTACCATCCCTTGGCTGTTCTGTTTACAGTGTAAGTTCTTGGTGCCTATGAGTTGCTGTGCTTGTGCAGATTCTTGCACAATAAGCACCCATAGCAGTTGTACTCTACGAGCCTGCAGACACTCCCTTAATCCAAATAATAGTATACAAAGGCTGTTTACTTGGGATGTGTGCTGTTCCTTGGGGTATGCTTTCAGAAACCACACAGACGTAATAAACTGCGACAATACCCTCTCAAGACAAAGTAATCAGATGATTTATAATGAGCGACCATTTTACCTGACTTAAAAAGTCATGCTAGCTCTTGGATGGCAGAGAGAAGAGCAGAGGTGGCTCAGCCATTCCTGCCTCCTATCAAACCCTGTGGATGCAGGTCTCAGCCCCAGGAGAGGTGACCCATCTTCGTCTGGTTTGAAGCGGATGAACTGCATTCCAGGCTACGGAGTGAGTGCCTCTCATGTGGAACCTCCCTCAATAATCAACATATTGGTTTGTGCTGATAGAGATCACGTACTGAATTTCATTACAGGATGATGCTTACCGTGGTCTTTGCAGCATGCTGTCGTCTCCTTGGCAGCTGCTTTGCATCTTGGAGTTGGCCGCAGTTCAGTGCTAAAGGAACTCTTTACTCTTTGTCATTGGAAAGCACTTTGGGGTGAATGGTGTTACATAAATGTGAGATTATGATTAGGCATTAATCTGTACTGGAATAATGAAGAATATTTAAATGTGCTTCTTCATCTAGCAATCTTCACTTAATAGGAAGAGGAATCGATCAGTTTATCACTGTCTTGCTATGACATTCTCCTGCCCCTCCAGCTAGAACAGCAAACTGCAAATTGCAGGAAAGGCTTTGACCACGGATGGCAGCGTGATTGAGCAGAGCCCTGTGATCCACACTGAAGCTGCTTCTCCTCGGTGGCTTTGGGAATTCTGCTTTCCAGTGTTTTCATCCAAACAAGTCTGCTACCCTGAGCCCACGAGGCAGTGTTACACAGCCTCAGGGAGCTGCTGGGGGGATTCTGGCATGTGACAGATGAGTGGCCTGTGGCAGAGGTCAGGCTGTGGGCATTGATTTCAGCTAAGTGGTCAGTGGCAGGAGGCTGTGTAAGGCTGGTAGCGCTGGCTAAAGTCTAAAATTGCCTGTTTAATCTCTACTGAATAAAACCAGATCTGATTAGAGACGCTAATGTTAATGGGGAGAAAAAGGCCTTAGGATGCTGTTCTTGTTTTCCAGCTTGGTGCTCTGCTTTAGGACTGCATTGGCTGCTCAGTACAGGTCATTTGAACTTGCACTGTAAAATCCTCAGCACAGACAACAGCCACACATCTTGTGTGCATCTGACTGATCCCTGCTGTTCCTGCTCCATTCATTCTGGAAGTTATCTGTCATGTTCACTGTGTGTGTGCCACGTCCTTGCCCAGCCTCACCTTCCAAGGGATTCATGAGATTGCAGGGCTGTGCTACAACGTGTGAATCTTTATGTTAGAGTACAGAGGAACCCAAAACACAAGTGGTGAAACTAACAGGAGATGTTAGTTACTGAATTTCAGCAAAGCCCTGGGAAGTGAAAGCACATCAGAGGGTTTCTAGAAGCACTGATCTAACTGTGCATCAGCTGCTTTATGTTAGATGTATCTGTCAACCTGGAAGGGAACTCCAAGTGAGTCTTGGAACCTTAACCCAAAACATCAGGGCCCCAGAAAGAGGCAGTACCAGCTTTACCACAAACTGCTTAGTCAGCTCTATTTTAATTTTAGAGAGAAAACAGCTTGAGATAGGGCCAGTCAGTTTGGTAACATTCCTGACAGCTGGAGCAATAGATGATGTTTGTTTACTTCTCATATACTACATGCAATTTATTATTTTTTTTAAGGATAAAGATAGAACTTACTGAAGAGTTGGCTCATGTTTCATTTCGAGCTGATGCCTGGTTGAGATGAACCAGCTCCAACAGGCCTGGGTAATTATAGTAGTTCATAGTAGAACTTCCAGTTCTGTGTGTGTGAGCAGATAAGAGAGCAAAAGCAGAATCAGTGACTTGCTGTGAAGTCCTCTACTGCTCTATGGGTAAAGAGGGAGAGCAGCTCTACAGTCACCTCTGCCACCAACACAGAACTGACTCCTAATTGTGCAGATGAGTTTTTGGGAAGGCTGAAAGTGGCAGATGGGGAGCTCACAACAAAGCAGAATTACATTATGGGGTCTTTTATGAACTATCTGTTATTTTGAACTGTTGTTTTCATCACCTAATTGATGCTGCTGCTCATCGTTGCAGCCTGTGGAATACACGATCCAAGCAATTTATTCCATGAGCAAACACAGGAAATCCACATGAGGCATACAGATATACATAGGCACACAAATATATACACATCAATACACATTTACACAGCACAGAATTAATTCCATTAATTAATTAAGGAATACATCTAATGCAGTAAAGACATGAGACACATCAGATCTGCCTTCATTGTACCTCTTCAAAGCATCGTGAGAGGTTTTGGAATGATTTATTCAGCATCAATCAGAGTTTAAAGATGTAACCAGGTCTCTTACATGACTGCAACTTGAATTTTCCAAACATAATCCTTCAGGTAATTAGCTGAAGGGGACAGTGGTTAGTTAATAAATAAAGTACTATGGCTATCGACTCACATAATGAACTTTAAATCCATTATTTCTTAGGGGAATGAACGTGTCTGTACACTTCAGGATGTAAAGCTTGAATATTTAACTTGACTCAATTCTGTTTTAGAGAAATGCCTAACACAAAACGAAGAAAAAACAGCACAGAGTTGGATGGATTTCAATGTTAACCTTAATCAAAGTTCTGCTGTAGTCCCAAAGTTCCATTAGACAGCAACAAATGTCAGTCTTTAGGTTTACTTGGTATGTGTACGGGGGAAAGAAACTGAAAATTCTGAACTGAATTCCTGCAGAAACACGATCCTAAAAGCACTGAAAGATGAAGGCTGGCAAACTCAGTAAGACAGCTCCCCAGTCCTTGTTCAGGAGCTTTCTTACATGCATCAGATGTCAAGGGAACAAGCTGCTAAAAGGAAGAGAGACAGATCATAGAGCCAAAGCTACGGCACTTGAAGACATTTGTTCAGCTGCTCTTGAATGCTCAGAAGCTCTGGGCACTGGGTGGCCTTGTGGCTGCACAGCAAAGCTCCTTCAGACCACTATCCATCAACCAAGCCTTTTTCAAGACTTTTAAGCTGTATTTCCAGTAAGTGAAAGACCTCTCTGCTAATACTGCTTTAGAAAAGAAGAAAAATACTGTTAAGAACAGATCTTAATTGAGGAGATTGAAGTGTAAAAGGAAAACAGACCAGGACCTCAGTGTAAATGCACCTGCTGTCTGCATGTCCAGGTATTGCAGAGGCAGATCTCATCAAGCCATGCCTTTGGTCAGAATAATGCACACACATCAGGCAGGGGGAAGAGTTGAAGGAAGGCTGCAGTAAAAGATGACAACTTCCTTTTTTAGGGTCGCTCTCCAGATTTCCTCGCTTCCTCTGTTGTTGAAGCTGTGATGGGTCAGCGGGAAGAAGAGTCCAAAACAAACAGCAGTGCAGCATATTGAGGAGAAATGCTGTGGTGTCTCTTAGCGAATTGTCATCTGATAAACTCCTCCTCAGAGATGCACGCGTCTTCATCTGTGTTTTCCTCCAAATCTGGCAGGTTGCCCCATAGCAACACGTTCACACCTGGCGGAAAGAAGGTGAGACAGGCGAGGAAGAAAGCAGAAAAGGTATTTTTGGATTGTGACCTTCGTTTCCAGGTTGCTCTAGTGTCTCTTTTCAGAGGAAATAACTACTCTGATTGCTGCAAAACCTGGTCAATCACATTCATGTTAAATACACCAAGACTATTTCCTACTTTGCTTCCAAAGCGATCTTAAGTGTTGTTTACAGCACCGCTCACAGAATTAAGTCCCTGCATCCTGATGTGCTTGTGTACAACTGATTCACGTGGTTATTGACAGTCCCCTCGTGGCTGATTTACTTCTAAACGTGATTTGAAGCACGGGGTAACACTGAAAGCTTTAGACAACAAGTTTCTCTCGTGTGCAAGGCAGAGAAATGATCTGTCAGAATGCTACGCACCCCTGAGGACTTGAGACAAATTATGCCAGACACTTGGCATCCAAACAAGATCCAGCTGAATGAAGCAGTGAGCTGCAATTCCAACTTGAGCTAATGGGGACTCAGTTATATAGGGTCAGAGTGACAACACGACTCACCCAAAAAAAGAGTGCCCACCAGACAGCTGCCTGATAGCACAGTAAAGCCATACATACTGTTGTAAATAGCAGCCAGTGGCCACATTGCTTCCACTGGTTGTAACATTGCCTCAGAAAATCCTGACTTCTGTCCTTAAGAGCAGTAGGTGAAGTTTTCTGATGAAGCTAATCTCTGCTAGAAATACTAACTTACCCAATAACTACCACTACCTCCTCCATAGTAGCTTGCTAGATTAGCAGTACTGTAACACTTGCTGCATGCCTCCATATGTTACATGTTCTCCATATGCTGTAACTACACTGAGGTGTCTCATTAGAAAGTGGATTTGGAATTGAGGATTTCAGGGAAGAGAAGGAAACATGTTCCTTACCAGAAGAGTCCAGTCTGTTGATGCCAAAGACTGCTTGGCTATAGAACATCCAGAAGTGACCATTATTACAGGACAGCAGGCAAGGTTTGCAGGGAGAAATCACATGATAACCAACGGTGTTACCACTGGAAAGACAAGTGAAATAGTGAGCAACACAAATGCCTGATGGAAAGGTAATTTTTTTAATTTATCTGACTCAAATTAAGGTTCTATAGCCAGGGTACAAGACAGCTATGTGATGCTTCTCTTGTGATAAAGTTAAGGGAATGCAATTAAGCAAGCATCAAAAATATTTAGAGAACATCTGTCAGAAGTTATGGAATATCAGGGTTTTAGATCTTTGGCACAGAGAACCATTTAGTAACATAAATTGTGTAATCCAGAGCAGTAATCTGGAGCAGTTTGCATACCAATGGCACTGTATCACTAATTGTAGCATATTGTTTGTTTGGTTTTTTTTCTGCAGGCCAGTGATTCCATTGGAATCAAATCCACCGTGTGCATACAGTCCCTCTGAAGAGAAACACAGTGTATGAGAGAGTATCAGGAGTAGGAGGAGTACTGAGACTGAGAACACAGATGCCTTATCTGGTTGGAACTTAATGATAGGTTTTCTACTTTCTCAGTCATGTACTCCAGTGAGATATTTCTGTCATAAGAAGACTAAATTTTACCATAACTCACTCCTACCCTTTAAATCAGAACAAGGTAAAAGTCACAGCTCTGAAGCAGAGAGGATTCTCTCAACTCTGCAAGGAATGTGTTGGGGTTGTTTTTAATCTTAAATATCATGCATTAGTAAAGAGGATAAAAGAACTCCAAGAACTTTAGTGACAGCATCTTCCATCTGCTAGCAACAACTAGATCTGCCAAGAGGATGTTCTATTAATTAGAATGAATAACTACTTCTTACTGCGGCCTTATTCACACAATTATCTCAGTGTTGAAGCAGACATTTAATCAAGCAGGTGGCAAGCAAGCCTTCCCATACACTCAGACTACTGACAAGGTTGTCACATTTCCACTTGGGACTTGCACAGAAATAGACTGGCAGCCAAGCCCAGAAACAGTGGGCTGAGTTTCTATCAGGCAGCATTAAATCTGAAATGGAGCATGCAATCTGTTCCAAAACTGAAAGCTGAAGGAACTGCAGCAGTCTGCAGTGAGAAGGCCGAGCAGCGCTGCATGCATGGTGGGTGGGTGGGTGCTGCTGCCACTGAACGGCATCCTTACCACTTCAAACACGCGATGTTCTTCAGTTTGCACTTGCAGATCTCAGTGAAATAGCAGCTGCCGATGAAGTCAATGGTGCTGGGTGGGAAGAATGGAAAAGTTTAGCTATGGCTCTGCTTCCAGCAGGAAGGATTCAATACTACATTGATGTGAAAACACTAAAGACACAAAAGTGTCACTCTTGTGTGCTGCTTCATTCATTTAAAGCTCTTCAAAGAGGAAACTGTGTCCAATCACAGAATGGCCTGGGTTGCAAAGGAGCACAATGCTCATCTGGTTCCAACCCCCTGCTGTGTGCAGGTCACCAACCAGCAGCCCAGGCTGCCCAGAGCCACATGCAGCCTGGCCTTGAATGCCTGCAGGGATGGGGCATCCACAGCCTCCTTGGGCAACCTGTGCCAGTGCCTCACCACCCTCTGGGTGAAAAACTTCCTCCTAATATTCAACCTAAACCCCCCTTGTCTCAATTTAAAGCCATTCCCCTGTCACACTGGGGCGATGCTCCCAAGGGAACAAGAAGACCCACATGATGTGTCCCATTAAGGACCCCTTCTGGAGAGCCCAGAAATTTCTCCCACAGCGCAGCAGCCTTGCCAAAGCAGGCCTTGGATCCCTTCTCTCCTTTTGAACCCCTACTTTCCTATCAGCGCCTCGCTCTTCGATCTTATTTCCTCAGCGTTCAAATGTTATTATGGAAAAGCAGCACAGCCAGCTGGGAGCCCGGCTGTTCCAGGAATTGGGCAGAGCAGGTCGGTTGTATCTGAGGTTGGTTTGCAGGTTCTCAGAGTGCAGTTTGTGTTCTGGAGGAGCTCCCTGCTCTGTGTGCGGTTCGAGGCCCGGCCCGGCGCTCCTGAGGCGGCTCTTACCCCGAAGGCGGGATGTCGGTGGAGTAAAGGTCGATGTCGGTGTCGGCCAGCAGCACGGCTTTCATCCCCCGCGAGCTGAGCACCTGCTGGCAGAAGCGGCAGCACAGCACAGTCACGCTCCGGTCCGCGAATGTGCAGCCATCGCCCGACATCGCGAGCGGCCGCCGCTCCGCTCCGAGCCGCCAACGGCCACGCTTCTTCCTGTCAGTTTGAATTCCCAGCCTCGATCACCTATTGGTCGTAGCGGGCCACGCCCCCGTATTCTGATTGGTGAAGAGTAGGGGCGTGGCGCTTTCTTTCTTGCACGCCGTTGGAGGAGTTGGGTGGCACCACCCCTACCGCCCGGACATTGGCGGAGGTGCACGCCCCGCTTCGCTCCCATTGGTTCGCCCGGGAAACTCTTTGCATACCGTGCCCCGCCGCTCCGCAGTCCTCGGGGCGGAGGCCACAGCGCTGCGCTTAGCCCCGCCCACTGGTCCGCGGGGGGGCGGAGCCACGAGAGCCAAGCGGTGGGCTCTCCCGATTGGCTGTCACTCCCGCTTATCTCCCCCCATCTCTCTCCGTCTATTGGCCGCACAGCGTGGCGGGGGCGGGCTCGGCTGCGGGCTGCCGTGGGTGAGCGGGTGGCGGGCGGGCGGCAGCGGCCGGAGGACGCCGGGCTGCGGGAGGCGGCTCCGCAGTGCCCAGGTAACCGTCCCGCCCGGCCGCGGGGCACCCATACAGCGGGGAACAGCCGCCGGGCCCCCCCTCAGCCCCTTCCCTTTTAGATTTTCCCCTTTGGTGGCGGCCCCCGAGGCGGGGCGTGGGGCACGGGAGCCCCGCTGTGTGTTCTGTGTGTGTGTGTGTGTATGTGTGTTCCCCCCCGGGGATCCGCCGCCGTTTCCTTCCCCGCCGCCCTCATTGTTCTGCGGGGCGGGATGCGGATCCGCTGTGTTTATTCTCTCCTTCCTCCCGCGGGGTTAGGGTAAAAAAAAATAAAAAATAAAAAAAAAAAGGGGGGGGGGGGGCGAGAAAGAAACCCAACCGGAGCCGAACCGCGCCGTGCCCGGCTGCCATCCGCGGGGTGCCGCCCCTCCCCGCCCCTCACCTGCCCGCCCTAAAGCTCCGCTCCCGCTCTGCAGGCACACAGTGACGGAGCCGCGCCGCCGGACGGATCGGAATCGCCGCCCTCCAGCCTCCCCCCCCCCCCCCACCCCTCTTTTTACACCGCCCCCCAGCCATGCGCTGTGCCAGGACGGCCCCCGGGCTGCGCCGCTGTCGGGAGGCGCCGCGCTGATGCTGAGCCGCCGCCGCCGCGCTGCCCCCCGCGCTGCCCCACGCCCAATCTCCATGGACTGATTTTTTTTCTCAATTACTATTTTTCCTTCCCCCCCTTCCCCCTCCCCCCTTTTTTTCCTTCCCTCCCCCCCCTTTTTTTTTTCCCCCCTCTTCCCCCCCCCTTTTTTTTTTTTTTTTTTTTTTTTTTTTTTTTTTTTTTTCGGGGCGTTGAGGGCGAATCGCGTTTGTAGGTTGTGGATCCGCTTGGAGGTTAAGCTTGAAAACATGACGTCGCCAGCAAAATTCAAAAAGGATAAGGAGATCATCGCTGAATATGACACTCAGGTGAAAGGTAGGGACTGCTTCGTTCCCCTCTGTCTGCTCGTTGCAGCTCTGCCTCGCGATTGTGGGAGTTTGCAGTGGATGTTGGGTGGGGAAGGGGAAATGCTTTGCAGATTGCCTGGAATCTGCAGGGCTCGCTCGTAATGCAATGCTGGGTCGGCTTTGCAGTGCTTTTTCTCGTCCTCCATAGGGTGAGTTCCTCCCGTGCTGTTGCTATTTTAAGGTGTCTCGGCTTTCGTAGCGAACACAACGGATCTTGGAGTTGGGAGAGATCCGTGTTGTTCTGTCTGCTGTTCTGAGCCCAGGCTTTGCGTTTGAAACACGAGAGCCACTTAATTGCTTTTTAATCCTCCCATCGCAGGAATCTTTGCAGAATCTGTGCGGTGTCAGAAGAGCCTCTTTCGGCCGGCGGTAACTGGGACTTTGCCGAGGGTCCCTGCAAGGCAGTTTGTGCTGGAAAGTTCCATTTATTCGGGCTTTTGCTCTTGCTCAGCCCCTAACGTTGCTGCCTGCTCTCCTCCCTGTGCTCTTGAGTGCAACGCCTCAAGGTTGCAGTGTGTGCATGCACAAGCAGACAGTTGCATGCGGACAGAGCTGAAGAAAGCTGATGCTCCAATGTTACTCCAATATCATTGCAGGGAAGGTAATAAAGCAGCAGAGGCATATTTGCAATGATTGTGCAAATCTTGTGCGGAATTCAGCTGGCTGGGCTTCAGGCCATCGTGTGCCAAAGGGGGAAAGGAGGAGAGGGGGAAAAAAAAAAGAAGAAAGATGGTGAAATGTCAGCTTAGCTTCTTGTTTTTGCAAAGTTTTCAATAGAACGCTTATTAAAAGCCATCATGATTGCTCGTGCTTGGCTTGATGTATGGCTGTGAGGGCGTTAGGAGGGTTAGTGATTTATCTAATTGGTTAAAACTTGCTTGGTATGCTTGTAGCCTGCAAGAAGGATGGCCTTCGGGCAGGGCTGACGGAGCGAAATCAATGGGAGTTATACAAAAATATGTGATTTAAATTTGAAGAGGAAACCTGGATTAAAAGTGACAATTAAAATATCACTCTGCAATTACACACTGAGCTGTTTCTTCCTGCTGGGGGGGTGTGTGCTGGTTGTGGGTCATTGGGATAGCTTTGTGTGTCCCATCCTGACCCCAGTGCTGTGCACCTAGAAGAAATTTGGATGCCTTTGTTTTAGGAAACATGCACAACTGAGCAAATGTAGGGCTGGGTAAGAGCTTATTTTGATTGGCTTTCTTTTAGAATTGGATTCTTGAAGATAGGAATGGAGAAGAATGGGTTTCTTTTTTACTCATTGAGTTTCTGTTCCTGTTTTCTCATCGCCGTTGGTGGAAATGGGAATTGGAGATTGTGGCAGTTGGCAAATGCAGTATTTGGGATTAAACTAAATAAATACTGACTGCAACATGTCGAAGGGACACAGTGACCAGCGGGGCTTTAGCATCAGTAGGGCTCATCCCATCTCTTTGCAGAACCACACAGAATGGCCCGGCTTGGAAGGGACTTCAAGGATCACAAAGCTCCAACCCTTCTATCACAGGCAGGACCACCAACCTCCCCATTTAATGCCAGTCCAGGCTGCCCAGGGCCCCATCCAACCTGACCTTGAGCACCTCTATGGACAGGGCATCCACAGCCTCCCTGGGCAGCTGTTCCAGCACCTCCCCACTCTCACAGTAAAGAAGTCTCCTCATGTGTTGGAAAAGCAAAACCATCGTTCCCTTTTCCAAAAAAGAGACCAACAGGATGAGCAGAGCTGGGAGGAGCCCCTCTGCCTGCAGAGACCATTGGTGTCACAGCTTGGGTCAGCTCCTCCTGTGTGCTCCAGCTGCATCCCTATCCTCTGGGCAGCTCTGGGCTCCCATCTCCTCATGGTGGAGCTTGCCTTACATCTCAGATGCTTTGGTTTCAGGTCAGATAGCAATCTGGCAGCATCAGAGTGGAAAGACCTCTTCAACTTGTAGTGCAGGAGGCCGCTGGGCTCTGCTGCAGTGGGAGCATAAATGGTGTTAAGAAACACTCGTGTGGTGCTGCCCAGTCATTAAGCATCCATCACAATGTTGGTGTCCTGATGGTGTTTGTACACAGGAACAGCATGGAAGTGGTGCTAATTGGGATGATGGGATGTTCAACATCTTCTGTGACAATGGTGGGAATGAGGCAAGTTGGGTGCTGGTGTGCTGAGCAGCATTGGCTGCTCCTCTTCTCATCAGAGGGGAAATTCTGGGATGTTCTGTGCTGGCATTTAGCACTCTGTGCTGGGCTCTGTGTTGGAGCTGTGTTTAGAGGCTCCATTTAAAAGCATTTACCCACTAGCGTAGTCAAGCGCTTTAAATTATTACTGATAGAATGATGGAGCTTTGTTTAAAAATTTAATAGTCTTAAGTTAATCAACGACTACTTACAGGATGATATTGGTTTATGGCTAATAGATCATTTACACAACGCTTTCTGGTTTTCTGTTGCTAAATTAACTTGGTAATTTTTTTCTTTTTCTGGTAATAAGTTTATGGGGGGGGGATGGGATGCTGATGGGAGGGGAGGGGAGATGGGATGGGATGCTGATGGGAGGGGAGGGGTGGCATTCTGACCAGGGGAAGGTGGGGACAGACAGGATGCTGATGGAGGAGACTTTGCTCTCCCTTGCTGTTGTCCTACAGGTATGGTCTTCTTCCAACAACCAGCTCTTTGCTTTTTGGAATGAGATTCTTCCAGTGGTTTCTGCGTGCAGCTAGTGACATTAGGTTGAGATGAGCTTTTGGAGATGGGAAAGATTTACCTCTTCCATATGCAGTGACTAGGGGACAAGGAAGGTGTGATGTCTTTGTGGGTACCAGCACAGCATCCATGTGCTAACCAGGTCTGAACCCACAGCCCACCACCTGAGTTCCCTCCAGCCTCAGATATGTGATGCTCTCCAATGCTCCCATCTGTGAGCTCAGTGACAGATCTCTGCCTTGCAGATCTATTGCACTGAAGTGTTGGTGGGCACAGCCTGCAGCGTGGGGCTGTGCTGCCCAGTGCCCACGTGCTGCTGTGGGTGAGCGTGGCTGTGCTCCTTGTGGAAGCTCACTGAAATCACTGCTTTGAGGGGGGGAAAAAGCTATGAAATGGCCGTGTCACACGGCAGGAATTCTCTTGACAAGATGACATGGGGTCAGCAGGAGAGGGAAGCGTGGCTTTGATACGTCCCTGTACCGTGTGCTCGCTGAGATTGTGAGTTCTGTGAAGCTGGGAAGTGAGATTCTGCCGTCTCCATATGGAGCCTTTGATATCTCCAGCTCATCCCCTTGTCTGGATTGTCTCTCCTGATTCCTTTCTGCAAGTTGTGGTAAAGCAGGGATAATGGCTTTGTGCTGCGGTTCTGTGCGATTTGGATTCCGCCCGACCGAGGGCTGTCAGACTGATTTTTGGTGTCGTGTATTAAATTGGAGAGTATGTTTGCTGAGGAAAGAATAGCCAGTGATTTATCTCTTAATTCTTCATTTCTTTCTCCTCGCGTCCCGTGGGAGCATTATATTTAATTAGTTTGTATAAAGCTCCAGTAAATAGCTTCATGGTTCGGGCTATAGAAATTTAATGCTGATTTCTTCTTTTTTTTTTTTTGGTTTTTTTTTTTTAAATGCATTGAGAGCTCATGAGCTGCTCCTGTCCTTCAGCAGACGCTGACAAAGGCAACTCACAGCACCTGCACTTCTCACAGCAGTCCTGGGGAACAGCAAGGCTTCATTTTGGTGGGGGGGAGGGAGGGATCTGCTCAGTGCATCCCAGCTGGGAGAAGAGGGAGAGGAGGAGCTCCCCAGGTGCTGCTGTGATGTCTGAACGTTTCTTTTAATCACCCCCAAAATTGCTGATCCGTTTCAGGTTGGTTCTATTTTTTATTTTATTTTTTTTTTGGCTCTTGTGTATTTGATCATAGGAAGGAAGGCTTGGTTTGGAAGGGATGCAGCACCCTGCAGCAGGCAGGGCTGCCAACCACTGCGTCAGGCGCTAGATCAGGTGAGCTTCGATTCCTCAGGCAAGCAAAAAAGCAACAAAACTAATCAAGCTGTTCCCCTCCAAGTTCCCACTCTGCCCAGGAACTTGTGGGAGCTCCACTGTGCAGAACTGCTGGTGATCTTTTGTCCTGAGCACTGCCTGTAAATGGAAGCCACATCTTCTAGCCACCAACACAATGCCAGGCAGTGCTTTGTCCTGGGGAGCTCCAATGGGCACAGCTGTGTTCCTCTCTATGGGAGAGCTGTGGGGTCACACCGTTGTAAGCAGGGCTGGGTGATGTGCTGCTTTGAAGCAAGGAAGCCAGGATTTCTCTCTGCTGCTGAAAGTTCTCATTTGTTCTCGCTCTCTGTGCAATAGGATGGAGCCATTTGCAGAGCTGTCTTTTGATTTCTGGCTAAATGAGTTCAAATTGCTGACTTGGTGCAAGCTGTGCACCTGGAGATGGAGGCTGGTGCTCCATGGGTGCAGTCTGTGAGCTCACACAGCATTGCTCTGCTCACAGACTCAGTGCTGCACACACGTGCCTTTCCCAACATGTGCCCTGGTGTGGTTCAGTGGAATATTTTTAAATTTGGAGCTTGTATACATTGGATTACCATGTGCATTTAGAATGTCAGACTACCTTTTAAGGGGTTTTTGCAGTTAATCACTGCTCTGTGTGTGTAAGTGATTCCAGTTGTGTGCAACAATGACTTGCTCCAAACTCTGGCTATGGAACTGCTTGGGGATCGTCTGTTTCTTTGCAGTTCCTGATAGTGCTAATCCCAGGGTGCTGGGCTGCCAGGAGGGGGAAGGGGCTGCTGGGCTGTGGGTTTGATGTCGCAGCAATAGTTTGTTCTTCTTTTGTCTTACACACAGCTCCTACTAATGGATTATTAACGAGGCAACAAAGAGGTGAAAGAATGTTAATTCTTCCTGCTTGCTTCTTGATTTCTCAAATTCCTGGTTGGGTCTCTGTTGCAAATCCAAGTGCAAGGTGGGAGAATGGCGCTGACCCCCAGCACTGAGGTGTTGCAGTTCCTTCCAAAAGCAGAAGGAGTTGTCAGAGCAACTTCAGGACGGGATCCTATTTAGAATTCACTGGTAGCATTCATTCTTCTCCCATACTTCCAAGTGGAAGAGCCCCTCTCTATTTCTCTTAACTCTGAATGGTTCATTCTGAGGTAAGGGTATGCATAGGAGTCTTTTCCTTTTAGTTGAAACTCTTTTCTGTTTCTTAATGTGCAATAGTTCAGCCTTGTTCTGGAATTGACTGAGAAGAACTTATTTGCCTGACCAGCTTTCAGTTGTCTTTACAAAGAGTGGAAAGCCCAAACCTTGGAGATGGAAAGTATGTTTGAACACGTGTTCTTCTGAGCAGCTTTCGTTACGCCGTGCCCAGTTTACATGCACTACTTATTACCTCATGTCGTTCATTTTTTTTGTATGACTTTTGCAGATTTTATGCTTTCTTGAGAATTTTTGTGCTTTGGCAACACTGTGGGTGTCCTCTGTCTGAGCAGAATCATAGAATGGCCTGGGTTGGAAAGGGCCACAATGAAAATCTCATTTCAACCCCCTGCTGTGTGCAGGTCACCAACCAGCAGCCCAGGCTGCCCAGAGCCACATCCAGCCTGGCCTTGAATGCCTGCAGGGATGGAGCATCCACAGCCTCCTTGGGCAACCTGTGCCAGTGTTGGGAATACTGTCAATGGTTTACTGGGGATGGAGGGGATGATTTGCTTTGCCAACAGCAAACAACAAGCATGCGAGAAGATGGAAGAAAGGGTGTTGACTTTGCAGTAACTCCATAGTTAAGAGTCCATTTTGCATTTCTTCTTCCTTTCTCCTCTTCTTCCAGAGCAGCAAGGTTACAGGAGGCAGAACAGAGCCTTGTTTTGGAGAAATCTCTGCATAGTGATCAGCAGAACTCTAGAATTGAGTGTAAAAGCCCATGAACATGCGTGTGGAATGACTGTCAGGGAGGCTGAGCTGATGTGTTTTCCCAAGTAGATGCTGCAGATGGATTTGAGCCATGTTAAATGTTATTTCTTGCCATCAAAATAACTACTGGTGTGAAACTCTAGAGCTCCTGACCCGGTCATTTTCCTTTCAGTTGGTTCCGTGAGAGTTAATCATTACTGCTTGGAAGAAAGCCGGAGGGGTTGGGAATGGACAAATAAATAAATAAAGCACTTCCTTTGCAGTTCTGGATGTGAAAGGAGTCACCAAATGCTCACAGGGTTCTCCCCTAGCTTTGAAAAAGCCTTTTTTTTTTTCCTCTCTTTTTTTTCCCCCTCAAACATTTTCCCTCCAGGTGTTGGCCTGAATGCGGTGCCCAAATTCCAAGCTCTGGGTGCTGTCAGCGAGCCACAAAACAACTTTTACACACGTTTATTTCTGTGCTACAAGCTGAACCAGGCTGGGAGCCGACTTATCTGGAGGCCCAGAAGCAGCTCCTGGCTTTTTGGCTCTTGAGAAGGAGCCAAATAAACAGATTAACTATAAATCGAGAGCGGATTTCTTTTTTTCCTTCAGTGGAGAAGTGGTGCGGCAGGGTAATTTGCTCAGCCCCGCTCATTTGGAGGCTGTGTTTTATTGCAGGACTTTCCAGGAAGAGCTTTTTGGCTTCCATCCCTTTAAGTAGGGAAGGCTTTTTTGGTTTGTTTTTTTGTACCGCTGTCGTTGGGCAAAGGTTTTCCTGCAGATGTCAGCCATGGAGCTGCGTGATTCATGGATGGGGAGAGCCCACAGGCTGCATCTACTCAAGCAGTGCAGTTGTTGCCCAGGAATCAGTCCCTGGCTGCCTTCGGGTAGCTGTCCTGCCCTGCTTTAAGGATGTTTTGTAGTGTTTCTTTTGAGGAAGGCTGGTTTTGTTTCTGGCAGGCTTGGAACTGCTGAGCTGTGTTCTGAACAAGCGGATCAGTTGTGCTCTGTGCAGAGATCCTCCATTGGCCAAAGTATTTCCGTGTCATTGCCATGTTTTTGTAAGGTGAGCTATGCCAGGTAATCAGATCTGCTTTCCTCACCCCAGCCCTCAATACAGCATTATCTGAGCAGGGAAGGGCTGAGAAGGAGCCTTCACACCACTGCTGTTTCTCACTCTCACCATTTCCCATCCCCACACTGCTGCCCTCGCTCTCGAAGCCATCAGTGATGCTGTAGGTGATGTGAACAGTGCTGATCTTTTAATTGCCAGAGGATGTCTGGATATGGCTGCAGTAAAGCACAACCCTGCCTGCTGCTGTGGGGGCTGAGCTGAGGGAAGCCATGAGAAGAAGGGCAGCCCATGTGAGCCAGCCCTGCATCCTCACCTTAGTGTGGCCCTATTGAAGATGCCTGTTGGATCGGCTTTGGATACAGCAGCATAGATCAGTGTTGTGTCTTTGAGGATGCTCCTATGTTAGTATTTAATTGACAAAGGAAGGCATTGTGGGCATTTCCATGAAATCACAGAATGGCCTGGGTTGAAAAGGACCACAGAGAAAATCTCATTTCAACCCCGTGCTGTGTGCAGGGTCACCAACCAGCAGCCCAGGCTGCCCAGAGCCACATCCAGCCTGGCCTTGAATGCCTGCAGGGATGGGGCATCCACAGCCTCCTTGGGCAACCTGTTCCAGTGTTGGGAATACTGTCAGTGGTTTGCTGCAGATGGAGGGATGTGTCACAAATGCTTTTCTTGACTTTAGCTCACACTGATGCTCTTGCTATCCTTCCCCCATCCCCGTTCACCAGGGAGGACCCTTTTATATACTTTACTGTGATGAGTTCATTTCTCCTAAAGCTGTTGGTGGCACCATGAATATCCATCTGAGAGATGATGATCAGTAACCCAGAATGAAGCTGTCTAGTAAACCAGTTCTTGGATATCATCCTCCTGCAGAGCAGAACTGGGACATGCAGAGTGATGTTTAATGGAACGTGGCTGTGCCTTCTTTCAGGAGCTCTCCTGACTGCAGCATTTCACATATCCAGTGATGGAGCTTTGTTTCGTCTTCAATAGATGGACTGCTGCAGATCTGCTCTGAAGAGTTGTAGCTGATGGACGTGAAGCGCTCAGAAAGCTCAGCATAGAGAACCTGTACAAACAGTCTGTTGTTGCAGTGAGAAAGGGAAATTTCCTTTTGATTAATACATGCAGTGGATGTATTAAGGAGTATCAGTGACAAACCAGAACGCACTAAATATTTTATGAGCAGTATGAGCACGGAGCTCTGAGCAGCACCATGGAGGCTTTTCCCCTGCGTTCGATAACCAGCTATCCAGAAACTTAATAAATGAACGTCTCTATGAAGTGGTTTTGGAAAGGAGCCTGTTCTTGGTTTGGTCTCTTTAATGAAAATAATTCTCCCTAGCTTTGTGTTCTTTCCATCTGTTGAAAAGAGAGGCCTGCTTCGTCCCATTGACCCCCCTTCCTTCTTCCTCCCCCCCCAAAATCAGGACTCCACCAATATCTGCCCTGCTGGTTGCTGCACTTCCCATATCAGCGCTTCAGCAGTGACCCATGGCACTGCAGGAAGATGCTGAAACACCAACAGAGGCACTGCCAGTAGCCAGCCCACAAGCATGCAGCTGGAAAAGGGAGGGAGGACGAGTTTCTGTGCTCCTTAAAGGGAGGAACAATTGCAATGCTGCAAAGGTCACAGGATATTGTAATGATGTTTGGATGGAAACTTAACTTGCAATGAATGAAAATGTGCTCTTGTGTTTTCCCCCTGGAGCTGAGCGTCTGAAAGATCTGGATACTTCTTGTTCTGTTTCGTTTCTATTTGTGTTTTGTTTTTTTTACCTTTTTTTTCTTGGCTCTTCCATGAGGCGTGCTATAGAAAGGAGAAGCAGAGGACAGGCAGCATGCAGTTGCTGGCAGAGGCTTAACTGTGCATTGCTTTAATCAAAGCTGGAGCATTAGTAGTTTGTGGTTAATCAGAGGGTTCCCTGCTTTCAATCAAATTATCTCTTCCCCCCCCTACATCCATCAGAATGAACCTAATAGCTGTAAGGAGCTTGGTGCATCCCTCTGCTGCTGAAATGCCTTTTATCTTTCTCTTTCTCTCTCCAGAAGATGTCTGTAAGTGCCCTGGGGGCAGGTGGGGGTGAGCCTTGTATGAAGGGAAGAAATCCCAGAGTTGGGCTGGGTGGAAAATCCCTGTCGGTGAATTCATCTTTTATGTGCTGAAAGCAGCGGGCGATGAATTTGTGGCTGTGTCTGAGGGAGCACCCATGGTAGGAACGTCACAGTGCCATGGTCCTCGAGGGAGGAAAGCTCTGTTGGTGTCATGGGAAGGAGCTGGTGGTCACCAGACCCAGCCCAAGGAGTGTGCAAAGCTGCCGTGCCTTCCTGCTGCTGTGGGTTCCTCCAAGAGCAGCATCTGTCAGTGGCAGAGCTCTGTAATGAGTACTTGCCGTAAGCTGGCAGAGCAGCTGTAATTTTCTCCATACTCTTTTGCCTTTTCCAGCTCCCCAGCATCGTCCCCGTGGTTTTCTGATTAGGATTCATGCAAATAGTTCCTCGTGGCACACCCTCCTCCAAACCCAGAGGAGAAGGACAGGCTGCTGTGGTTGGGATGAAAGCTCTGTTGGTTTGCTGTTACCTTCAGTTAGGGATTCTGGATCTTGTGAAAGGTTTACAGTTGTGCTTGCTAAGTTATTTATATGTTGACTATTCAAACACGTTTATCAATTCTGAAAGAGCCATGCTGCTCCTTTCAAGGAGATTGCTTTGAGATACAGCATGGAAATGTGCAGGTGGGGGAGGAAAGATGAAAGCTGCACGTACCTGCAGGAAAGACTCCATTGACTTCTTCAGCATTCATGCAGCCCAATGTGGTGGTGGCAATGTTGCTTTGTGTCACCGTGTTGCTTGGGCTGTTGGGCAGCATCTTTTCATATCCGAGATCCAGAAGATGCAGAGAAGCAGTGCTGTGATCGGAGCAGACCGAAAGGAGGTGCAGAGATTAAAGGGCAGCCAATTACTCGACGTGACCTTAAAACAAGGACCCTGCTGAGATTTATGGGATTCCATTACAAATCTTGAAACGCATTGAGAGAACGTCTTGGGTATTTTTTTTTTCTTCTTTTGCTCTGGCAGTGCAGGCTGTGTGGTTGGAGATGTTGCTCAGGGTGTTCCTGCACAGCTGTGCAGCGCTGCTTCCTCTGCTGCTCTGCTCTCTTCATCCAGCAAAGAGCAATCAGAAGCAATTCCATCAGTGTGGCACTGTGCAGTGCTGAGTAGTATTGGCACGTAGCTGAAGTGCAGCCAGGCAGCACTCGGAGCCCTTCTCTTGCCTCCTTTTGCTCTTTTTCTTGTCCTCTCTGTCTTTGGGAGTTGGACTGGGAATGAGTGGGAAAGAGATGCTCCACTGAAATTTCAGAATGCAAATAAACAGGTTTGCTATTTTTAAATGCTTTTTTTTTTTTTTTTTTAAATGATTCTTCCAAAGTTGTTCTTGCTCCAGTGGGAATGAGTCTGAATGAATGTTTCCTTGATGGTTTATTTTTAGGAGTTAAGGGCTTACACGAACCTCAGTGCTGGCAGAGATGCTGGATTGACGGTTCTGAGTGTCAGACGTGCTGTAAGACTTACAAACCTTTTAAACTGCCAAAAAGATGGGTGAGTTGAGAACGTGGCCAGAGATGCTCACCCACTGCCTCCTGCACAGTGCTTGGTGGGCACTTCCCTGCAGCTCTCAGTGCTGAAGCATGCCCTGCAGCCCTTCCTGCTGAGCCGTCCCATGGCTTTCTCATCTTTGGATCAGCTGAGGCTGGAACAGACACAGCTACAAAGCAATCGTTCACATCCAGGGAAGGGGAAAAGTGCATGGAGAGCTAAGAGAAATGCACTCAGCCGTGTCAGTAATTAGGGGTGGACTGACAATTGGGATCCTGGCTCCATGGTGATGTCATTTCCTACGTGCCTTAGCTTGGTTTGAGGTTAGGCTGTTCATCCTGACAGCATGGATATTCTCTGCATAGTGGTGATGGTGGGGGTGTCTGTTATTACTGATGGCAAATGGTTAATGGTAATGGTTAGGCTAAGTGAACGAATAGTGCAGGCTGCGTTTCTTTCACTACCTGAGTTAGTATTTTTATATGCTTATTCTTTACTTCTCCATGTGGCTGTTTTGGGTTTAATTCGAGCTCTTTTGCTCTGCCACATGCAGCAATTCTGCAGGCTCTGGATGAGAGCTGCTCCCCGCTGTGGGTTTGCACCGAGCAGAACAACTTGCTCTTATCTTCACTGCTCTCATTGAGACCAGCCTGTATCCAAACCCAGCTCTGTTGGCAGCTCCACTGAGCCCAATACTTGGAGGAGAGCAGGGAAGCAGTGGGTTCACTTTGAGAGCTGGCTTCTCTTGACTTGCCAAGGGGTTCCTTAGTGATATTTCCTTTAACGTTCTGTTCACGCTAAGCAGTCTGCAGACTGAGAATAAATGAAATCTACTTTAGCAAGCGAGAAGTCAGTGTGGAGGTGTTGCACTACCTTTATTTCAGTCCTGCTTCATATGCAGTCCCAGTCTGTTGCAATGGCAATGTCACATGGGAGGGCTGAGCTGCAGGGTGAGGAGCACTGCCAGGCTTGATGCACTTGTGTGCAGAGTGCTGGGGTGGAGATGGGGCTCCTGAGGCCTAAGGAACTACCAGGCTTCTTAAAGGCTGATATTCTAGCATCGATTCTGAAGCAAGACTTGAATCTTTACAGAAATAACGTGAGCATGTTGTTTTATCTCATGGAAGGTGCATCACTTCATCAGTAAGTGTAAGTCATGCTGAGAGGTGGGCAGTGTCCCAGGGGAATGGAGCTTGCTGCATGAGGGATTGGGAACCCATACAAAGGTTCCTGCTGTCTGCTTCTTGGAAAGCAGCACACTGCTGCTGGGTGCCTGTCCTCAGCACAGGACGAGTGCTGAAGCAGCGGCTTGGTGGTTTTCTTTTACTTCTACAGATATTTCTGTGTAATTGCATAGAGAATTACTGAACTGCCAGCTTACTGCAAGCGCAGCGGAGGTAATATTTACCCTATGAAAGCAATTCAGTGCACAGTCTCCCTTCCCACCCGGGTTATTCAATGGCTCTTGCACGTGTCATGGATGGTGAAGGCCGTGCAGGAGCAGCGTTTCGGCCACAGCTTCCATGCAAGATCAACTCTGTGCTGTGTAATTAGCAGGCAGCCTTGGGGAATGATGCTTGGGGAGTGATGCTGCAGGCTGTACTAGCCCTGACTTCCCGTATTGAGCTGACATTCAAAGAGAAACTTGCTCATTTGACACTTTAAATAGCTCTCAGATGGAAACGTGGATACGAGCGCACAATGCGGCGGCTGCTGGGCTGTGTGGGCTCTGTGGTTCTATTATTAGCTGACAATAGCCGGAATGAGAAGCCATAGAGCTGTGTGGCCTCTGAGCTGTTTGTCATCCCGGAGCCAAAGGTCCTTTCTTGCACTTCTTGGTAGAGACCTTTCGCTCGTTTTCTTTGCTGGAGGTTAGAAGGGAAAATTGCTTTTGAAGCTGATTTGCAAGTTCTGCTTCTTTGGGATAAGGCTTCTGACTGTATAGCAGGCAGTGCACGTCTTCCCCATGGAAGGTGACAGTCTGCAGAGATGAGACAGCTAGGAACTCCGTCGGTACATCTGTCTCCATTCCTTCTTGATCAGTGTTTGCAAGAGGAGGCTCAGGCTTGCAAACAGGAGGTTTTGACCTGCTGCTGCATTGCTGTGGGGGGCTGAGGGGCACATGTGTGCCAGAGAGAGAGTGCTTAAATGTTTATATAGCAACATAAATCTTACTGCAGGCTGTAGATGGACGACTGCGTGCTGCTCTTCACAATGTGCTGCTGGAATGCTTTTCCTCCTTCACCTTCCCAAGCCTTAGCTGAACAACCAGCAGCAAAGCAAATGGAGCAGAACACTTCCTGGCACTTTCACAGTCAGATTTTGTGTATGATGCGTGTGTTGAACATTGCTGCATCCTTCTGGGTGAGCTGAAGCGATGACATCTGGCACCTGATAACCAATCCAGACCCTCACTCAGCACCAAATGCTGTTTTGGTAATTGAATATAGTTTTAATAGCTCTTTTCCTTGGTTAGAGTGAAATCTTGGTTTGGTTTTCCACCCGTTCTGTGTCCTGTCTTGTTTCGGTGTGCAGTCTGTATGGCTCATGAGGGTTGGTCATTAAACCCCAAGGCCTGATTGCAGCTGGAGGTCAGACCGTGTTGCACCAGGAGGAGCTGATGAAGCTTTTGCAAAGAGGGAACTGAAACCTTTAGAGGAAAGAATCTTCTGTTCATTCTGTTTTTAAATCAGTTGTGAAATCCAGGAAAGCACAGCATTAAACTTGAAGCAGCAGCTTGTGGCACAGCAAAAATTAATGCTTGGGGTGAAGTGTTGGGTGAGCAGCGGAGCGCATCTGTTGTGTTGTGGTGCTGCTGTCCCCAGGCACTGCTGTCTTTTCCTCAGCAGGCTCCTGAGTTTGAGGAAGGCTGTTTGCATTGCTGGGCAGTGCTGTTGCATGGTGTTCAGGCTCCATGTGTGAGGATGCACAGTAGTGCTGCAATGTCACCGAGGGTAAGAATGGAGTTTTTCAGGTCAGGCGAGGTGGAAAGCTGGGATTTATCCATCAGTCTTCACATAGCATTTGAAGGATGTTAAGCCAATCAATCAGTAGTTCCTGGGCTGTGTTCAGGAGATGACGAGCTGAACATGCAAACCAGGAATGCAGAACCTCCTCACAACTGCACTTCTGCAGTCACAGTGATGTTGAGTTCAGGAGGTTACAGTTTGCTGACTGCTATTGCTGAAGACCTTGTACTCACTCACTTGCTGTATATCCATTTTCCTCAGGCAAACCAGCTGACTTGCATCCATATTTTTTGTAAAAACTTAATTTTATTCCTTCTTTTAATTACAGCATCCTCTGCAGATGTTGCAGTGCCATAAAAATGAAATGTAGAAGCAAACATGAAGCTGTCATGGTTTGCTCTGAGTTGGAGGCAGTAACTGGGGAGCAATGGGAAATTCTGCTGACTTCAGCTGAGCATCCTTTGGCAAATGGCAAAAGGAAATGTGAAGTGAACTGGGAGCAGCTCTTTGTTCCTCTATCAGTTGATGTGTGTGTGTAGCTACATGCGTTTGTTTTACAGATATTTTTTAGTATATATAGTTTTTCACCCATAGGGTGGTGAGGCACTGGAACAGGTTGCCCAAGGAGGCTGTGGATGCCCCATCCCTGCAGGCATTCAGGGCCAGGCTGGATGTGGCTCTGGGCAGCCTGGGCTGCTGGTTGGTGACCTGCACACAGCAGGGGGTTGGAAGGAGATGATCATTGGGGTCCTTTTCAACCCAGGCCATTCTATGATTCTGTGATATTTGACCTTCAAAACCAGAAGAAAAATCTTTTCCCTCTTCTTCTGTGTTGTCTTTCGTTGCTTTACCAGCTGTAGCTTTCTGACATTAATGACCTGAAGGTGTAATGAGCAATAAGAGAAGCTGAAATGTATTGATAATTCATAACTCAAGGATGGCAATATTGGATTTTCTGCATTACCTGAGGTGCTGCCAGCAGTGGGGTTTATTGAAGGGTAACCATGCAGCCTTATCGATGGAATTCTTACTGCAGCATTGATATTCTTGCTCTGTATTGCTGAGGCAGTTAAGGGCTGTTGTTACAGACCTTCCTAACATAGGTTCTTCTTAAGAATTCATGCTTAAAAAAATAAAGGCAACCAATGAGAGCCTCGTCTGTGGTGCTCGGATCAGGCAGTGCAGCAGTCCCAGGCTGAGCACCGCATGGCATCGCAGAGATGCTTCCTCCCCATCATTCTAAGGTGGTGATTTTCTGCTTTTTGTCTTCATCTTTTTGGTTTGTTTTTGAAGGGAAGATGGTGAGATGTCTCAAAGGCACCGGAGTGTGCACTGAAATGGAGCATGGCATGCCTCTGAAATAACTGGCACTTCATCACCTTCCGGCTATTTCTAGTATTTCAGTGCTGGCTGTTTGTTTGGTTGTTTTATTGGGCGTGTTTTTGTTAAGTTCCCTGCTAAACGAACCAACATAAACATTCCTTTTAACGAGGCCTGGCAGAAGAGCTGAAGGCGAAGGCTCAGCTCCTGCCTCCCATGTTGACTTTGGCTTCTGCTCTATGGGGCTTTTTCAGCAGCTCATCTTGGCAGGTTGCTGCTGCTTCAAATAGAAGGGTAAATAAGTCACACCCAGGATCGCAGTCCTAACAGTGAATGGGTTACATGTGCTCTGCTTTCCTCCTGCTCAGATGGTTTGAATAAATCTTTTAAACCTTTGTGTTGTTTATTTTTGGGGTGCATTTTGTGGGGGCCGATTTGTTTCCACGGCGTTGCATCAAGCAGGTGAAAAATGGAGTGCGTTGCTCATTGGGCTGCAGATGTGGGGCTGTGGTTAATGGTGTGGTGGTGACGGTCAGCACTTGGTCATCTCAGTGGTCTTTTCCAACCTTAACGACTCTATGTTGAACTGTCTGGGCTTCCAAAAGCAGTGTTCATGCCTCCCTTCTGCCCTAATCCCACCTGCCTGATGATGGAAAAGGTCCCAGGGGATTTCTCAAGAGCAGAAGGACATCATTGGGCAGTGCTTTGCTGCTGGTGAACATGTTCTTGCAGCTGGGTGCTGCTGTGTGATGCTGTGCTTGGTGCTGGGATCTGGATGAACACCTGGCTTATCCGCCACGCTCAGCCTCCAGTTGCTTCAAAGATGCACCAGAAATGTGTTGTGGTTTTGCTTTCTTGCATTCCGCTACTAATTGCATTCCTGTGTGATCATCTTAATGAATAGCTGCAATCTGCTCTGTTGCATCTGAGTGTCTTTGGAAAGCCCTTTTTTGGGGGGGGGCAACAGGGATTTCTGTAGAGGGGAGCAGGGGTTGGCTGGGACAGCTTCTTAAATGAAGGTTTGTATTTAGCTTCTTTCGCACAATTTTGCAACTGTATGTAATAGTAGGTAGAGCCTTATTCATGTTCCAGAGGAGGAGGATGTGAGTTTTGATGCCAGCTTTGTGATGAAGGCGTATGGAAAACCATCATCTCCTTGTTCCTGCCCTGCTCTGAGCTGCGCTGATGAATGGGTGTTGCTACAGCTGACAAAGAACTGATAGAAAAACGATGATTCACATAATTCGTGCTCTGCAGGCTCTGTCAAATACTCATTTTGCATCTTTACAAGAGGTGCTGTGGATCAAAATGCCAGTTCCTCTGCGTGGCAGCCCTTCACGTACGCTGCTGAATATTTATGGCTCTGATGGAATTTCTTCCCTGTCCTATGATTGCAATGGGGACGCCTGCTTGTGCTGCCTTTGCTTTCATTGAGCGTTCCTGGGGTAAACTTATGAATGAGAACAAGGACTGAGCAACAGAGAGAAAGGAGTAAAATTTTTCATGACCTTCTTTGGTGGTTTTAAATTAGGTTTATATCTTCTGCTTATTAGCCATGCTAAAGGCGGGTTAGAAACAGTGCTCCCATTTAATTTTCTGGTGTAAACAGTTAAGATGGATTTACCATAAGGTGTCTTTCCATTTTAAGGGTGCAGTGAGCCCCATAATGGCTCCCGTGCCAAGGGACCAGGAGGTGGCCAGCTGGGAAGCGGCCCTGTCCACAGCCACCTCAGGTCACCACGTGGGCCTTTTTGATCTCACTGAACTCATCTGCCACGATGCTCATTATTCACCTCTCCCGGAATGCTCATGGTTAATTAATGGCTCCCCAGAGCTCCCCAAAGCACGCACAGGGCTGGCTGGGAGGCGGGCTGGCGCTGCCACTGGGCTGTGCTTGACTCACGGTGTTGAGTTGTCCGTCTGTCCCTCCTTCTGTCCGTCCATCCTGCTCTTTGCAGGCTGCGGCTCCTTCGGATGCTCACCATGGTGTTGTCTCCCAGGCCGCGGGGCTGCTGGCCCAACGTGTCCGCTGGCACCGCACCACTCAGACGCACAGGTGGGTGCGGGTTTGATGCCTTTGCACACCGGTTGATGAGCTGGACCTCATCCCTTTTACTTTCCTATCTGTAAGAGAGATTCTGAGTGTTGGTTCCTTAGGATATCTAGAGGTAAGAGAGGCTGGTGGCACTGAAAGCCGTCGCTGTGCTTCCTCTGGGTGTTGGCTCTATGCTGGAAGGGGCTGTTATGGAGCTCGAAGCGCTCACACGTCCCTTTCTATTCCTCTTCATTTATTTCTTGATCATTTATGCATGTTAATCTGTTAGCTACCAAAGAGGAGAGGGAGGGGAAGGAATCCTGAGGTGAAATTAAATGAGACGCCGGCATTAATCATTCTGTTTGTATCTCTAAATATATGACATAATTCACCCAAGGATTTTCCTTTTATTGCGGAGATTAAAACATAACTCATTAATTGCCACTCGTGTACCAGCAATTTTATTGACTTGAAAAATGCACCTAGCTTTGCTTTGCATGGGATGCCCTGTGTAAGTGTCACATAAACCAGGAAGGATTTTTGCCGAGCATTCTGCCCAATGCTGTTCAGTGCTGGAAGGATGGGCAGTGATGCATGGGCAGCCCCTGCGTGCTGCTTTACCTTTATGGCTATTAAATATCCACAGAGCTCTGCCAGGTGGGCTTTGGTAGCTCTGTAATTGGAGAAAATGAGCTACAAGCGTAATTAGTTGTAAAAGTAGGAGCATTTGGAATGGAAATCAGTTGTTCCTCTTTGATACCCAACCCTTGGAGGTGGGTGTATGAAAGGATGGGGCAGGGCAGTGAGGGATGGAGAGTCTCTCTTAGCTTTGCTTTTGAGCAGTTACATGGAGACTGATTCTTGATCATCTGAGCAAAATGCAGCTAACCAGGGCACGTTGTCTACATTTTGGACCAGACAGGTCCAATGCAGAGCAATGTCCAGCACAGTCTGTGGCATTCCCACATAGCGAGTCTGGGTGCTTTGCCAAACAAGTGGCAGCATCTTAACTCTGCTTTTGTCTTCCAGACCTGTTTTGCTGTTCTCCTCCTGCTGGATTTCCATTCTAGCATAAATAGATGTTTCTGTTGAAAGCAAGTGCCAGCCTCTCCCTTTTACACAGGAATTTAACTTGCTTTGTGCAGCCTAAAACAGGGCCGTGCAACATTCTTCATTTAAATGGCTTTCTGTTTTGAAACTCAGAGCCATGAGTCCCTGGCTCCCCTCCCTCCTCTCCCCACGCCCAGCCCGCTCATTGCTTGCAAATGAATTAAATGAGTTTCCCACACCTTGTGATGGATCTGATGAATTCTCACAGCCTATGGGGAAGCCCAGGGTGGGCGCTGCTCGTGAGCCATCCTTGGATTTGGTGTTTCCTTCTGTTGTAACTTCCTTATGATGTTTAAATCGTGAATAGTGGTGTGTGTATACAGTGTGTCTTTCACCCAGTGGTGATCGCTTCAATTCTGGGTGAAGACCAAAACCTAAACTGTGCACTGCTGTGCATACAAGCGCAGCACACTTGGTTTTAAATGGGAGAAAGATGCAGAATGTGACTTGCTCAAGTAAAGGTGCCAAAGGCCGAGCTCTGCTTTGAATTGCTGTCCAACGAGGGGCTGTGGACAGAGCTGTCCCCCAGCTGTGCCCCATGGAGATGCTTGGAGCCGTGCAGTGTGGTGGCTCTGCTCTGTAGCCATGCCCTGGGATGGTGCAGTTCCTTCTCTCTTTGTGCAGCCTGGCTCTGATGCGCAGACGCTCCAATGATGGCTTCTGAACTGTGAGTTGTTCAAATAACTGGGCCGTCTCAGGGCTTTGGAACAGTCAGCCAACATTAATTATTTCCAGTGTCACTCTGCCCTGCCTGTGCTTATTGGAAGTGCAGCTCGTAGAGCAGTGGATGTGCTTATGGAGCTGATGAAAGGAAGGAAGCCGTGCTTCGCAGGGATGCTGTGTGCTCCAGGACAGCCCGTGCCCCTGGGAGCCCCTGCCCCCCAGCCACATCTTTGGTGAAGAACCCATGGCTCTGATGTGATTATTCTGCTTCCTGCAGACAGCTGAGCAGAACAGAATTTAATTGTGGCTCTGATAGATCTGTGTGAGCTGCTGATAAAAAATCTGTCGCTGTGAAAGCATTCACTGAGCTGCTTCCTTTAGAACATCTCAAGCAGTGTGCTGCTGCTCGGTTGTCCAGACGACTCATCCCATACATTAACAGCATCCACCAAGTCTTTGGCCATCCCTGCAGCACTGGATCCGTCACTATGCATGAGAGCAAGCTGTTCAAAGACCCATCGGGAAGCTGCTTGGAGAACACATTATTTCAGGTCTCTCCATAGCAGTCTGGCGGTGCTCAGGGCTGGAGGCTGCAAAGGGTTTGTCAGCAGGAGTCAAGTTCTGAGCACTGGGGATGCGAAGTGATGTCTGTGCATTGGGTTTGCTTATGCTAATGCTCCCTGTGTCACCATGATTTAATTCTTACATTCTAGAAATCCACGCTGCAGACAAGTAGTGTGGTTCTACTGCCTGTCTGTAAGACTTTCTCTGGCATTCAGAAAGCATGAGCAGGTTTTATCTGCAGGTATGGAGAACGGATGTGTAGGTTTGCTCACTCAGTGGGGCTTTAGCTGAAGAACACTTGAAAACATCCAGGCTGTGAGTGAGACAGCATGCAGGTGGGTTGAGTGTGGGCAGTGTGAGCTGCATGGCTCCTTGGGGTGATATTGTTGTGTCTGGGACTGCAACTGGTAGACCCGAGTAATTAGTGATGCAAATACATTAGGATGGAGGTATGCAAAGGAGAGATGAGTGTTCTCCGTAGTTCTCAGGGACCCAAAGCCTGCCTTGCTTTTTGCTTGCAGGCACGTCTCATAACCTTTTCCTTGACTTCACTGCGCTCATCTCAGACCTCCAAACATCGCCACAATCTGAATCAGAAAGAATTTTGTTGACTGGTGCCTGCAGCTGTTTCTACATGTGTGTGACAAGAGCCCATCTGCAGTTATAACGTGCCTTACCCAATGTCAGTAATTCTCCAATGAGTCACAAATATCCCGTTGTAAAGGGAAGTTTACCTTTTTCCAAGGCAGGCAGTTTTTAATAGGACTGTGAGTCTGAACCTCCCTCCTGGCTCTGGCCCTGAGCTAAAGCTGCATGTCCTCCTCTTGGCATTTCCACTTCAAAGTGCAGTTCTTGGATTACCCTGGGATGCGTCTGTGGTGCTCAGTGCTGGCAAAGCAGTTTGCTCCATTCCATCCTCCCTGCTGCTGGGTGGGAGCTGGAGGCTTAGCAGTCGGTGGTGGCCTGGGAGCATTCTGTGTGCAGGGGAGGCGTTGTGCACAGCAGAAAGCAAAGCTCAGGTTGTGCAGCACAAAGGGGTTTTTTTCCCCCTGGAAGTGGGCCGATGCGACTGCGTTGTGGAACCGCTGCTGAAGTGCCTGTGTTTAATTCAGGGGCAATTAGCTGATGATAAATGCAGCATCACTTGTGCCTATCGGTACTTTATATGCTGTAGGGTTTCAAATGGAGGGGGTATAAATGTGGAGGATGACAAAGGTGACTGAAATGCGGAAGGTAGAAGATCTTTCTGTCTCAAAATACTTTAGTAAGAAGATGTGCTGGCTGGGTGCATATGGGGAACGTTGGAAAGCTAATTGCAGAGAGGATTAAAAAAGCCAAACAACTGTCTGGGACTTTACAATACTCTGACTGAGATGACTTTATGATCTGATGATGGAAGTGAGTAAACAGTTTGTTTTAAAGCCATGGAAAGCTTTTTCCTTTTGCTGTTTGGGATGTTTTAGTTGCAGCACATGAGTTTGAAATGCCACAGTAAGGGCTGCACAACAGAGCAGGGTTCACTGGGAGTCAGGACAGCTGGGCTATAAGCCTGGCTCTCCCTGACCTGCATCACTGTGCTCTGTGTCACTGTTGTAAGTGGTCACTTGGGGTGGCCTGCAAGGTGTAGGGAAGGAGGTAGAAGGCTTCAGGGTGTTCTGATGTGGCTGTTAACCTAAAAAATTGTGCCAATTAAAGATGCAACTGCAGTGAACTCGAAGTCAGCAGGCATGGGGAGGTGCTGTGACGGGGGACCAGCATGAAAAACCCATCCTCCGCTTTTGTGGGGGAACCAGTGGATGCTTTGTTCTCTGCAAAACCCAGTAAACCTCAGGAAATTCCTGCCTTGATGTGGCAAAATGTGGGGCGGTGATGTTGCAAGATGAGCAAGGTTGCCCCTGCCTGGCAGCAGCAGAGGCTCCACCAGCTGCAGCTGAATGGAGGATTGTTCCATGCACCCCATCAGCCGCTGCTTCCCTCCCAAACAGCGCCTTTATTGATAACAGAGAGTGCTGAGAATGCATTTGCTGCTGACGGCAAAGGTTACGAGTCCGTGCTGCTTGCAGCAGGAGAGCTGCCTGCGAAATACTCTGCCCTGAGAACCAATGACTTTGTTTTAATGTTCATATTAAAATGAATGCGCTCTGCTGACCTCTCAGGTGCAAGTTCTAAGGTTGGGGAATAGGGAATCTGATGGGGTTTGGGGGTCTGGATGGGGCTGGGTTGGATGGGAGGAGCAGCAGTGAGTGCTGTGGGGATGCAGCCTGGAGGGGGACACATGCTGCAGTGGTTCTGATTAAAGAAGTATGCGGACAACTCGGGCTCATGTATTTGCTTGTAGCTGTGTTTCCTGTTGAAAAGACAGAAGTTTCCTGTTCCAAGATCCTCTCCCCAGGGTGAAGTTGGCACTGACCAGCTTTGTCCATGGGTTTGTTCCTCTGCTGTCACTTTGCTGCCCTGTGTTTTTTTTCCACGCGCTCTCAGAAGCGGTCTGCACTGTTTGCAATGCTGAGAGAGGTCATCTTTGAGCTTGAACAACCCGCATTCTTGCAGATCACTTTTTGGCAAGCCTGATGAGGAACTGTGTTTGTATACACGTGTTTTGGGTTTCTGAGTCCCTAAAATAAAGATGCGTGCTTTCTTTGCTTGCAATCCCCAACCCTCCAAAACTATTCCTGCAGATGTGAGCGCAGCTGAAGGCAGCAGATAAGCATGGCAGGGAGAGGAGTGCTCATGGGATGGGACTCCCCTGCAGGGCCCGGTGATAAAGATGTTGATCAGTGACAAAGATGTTGATTAAAAAGTTGAGTTTGGAAAATGATACTTCCCCATCTTTGGTTGTGGTGACAGAATTGTGCTGCAGCTGTGATGTGTGGACAGATGCAGGGCTGTGTGTTGTAGGAGGACCCGAGGGCTCCACTTCCCAATTTTATTGCTTATTGAGTTCAGGCTGGAACAGCATATCTCTGAACTTTGGGCAGAGCACAGCAACTGTCCGGCTGCAGTGGGCAGCTCTGATGTTTGAGTGCTCAAAGTACCTATTTTGTTATTTGCATGCTGAGTTTATTGCCTTCTGAAAGTAAGCTGGCTCAGCTGCAGCGCTGAATGTTTCCACGTTTTTGGGCTGATGCATTTCCATGTTCTGTTGGACTGTGGGGAAATGGTCTCACGCAAGTCCCTGAGTCTCCATAATGTCCTGGTGGGAGGCTGCCATGTTTGTGACACATTCTGCAAGCAGTGGCTAAAATACAGTGTAAATACAAAAGCTGTCTTCGGGAATAATTACATACAATGATCATATTAACACTTGTCTGTGTTACTTCTTTATGGTCCTGTAGTCACGGTGCGTTTTTAGGCAGTGAATGCCAGAAATGCACTTGGAGCTTTGCAGCCTCTGTGCTGCCAGCAGTGCAGCTCTGCCCATGGGTTGGTGCATTGCAACCTGCCCTGCTCCTGCTGCACCCTTGGGGGGCAATGCAGTCATCTCCTGCCTGTGCATAGAATTAATCATAATGGAGCTTTACTGACATATTGTTAATGAGGGAGTGTGTTTTGACTAGATTTTACTAGAGAGTTTTGCTGGTGTTTAATGGGATTTTGTTTAATCTTGAGTGCTTTTGTTTGTTACAGAGATCCGTGCCCAGTTGGTAGAGCAGCTGAAATGCCTTGACCAGCAGTGTGAGCTCCGGGTCCAGTTACTGCAGGACTTGCAGGATTTCTTCCGCAAGAAGGCAGAGATTGAGATGGATTACTCGAGGAATTTGGAGAAGTTGGCTGAGAGATTCCTGGCTAAAACTAGGAGCACCAAAGACCAGCAATTCAAGTAGAGTATTTGCCTTTTTATTTTTATTTCTGTCCTTTTTTTTTTCCTCTCTTCTGAATGTGGTTACAAGTGTAGGAATGCAAGAAGTGAGCTGGTACAGCGAGTGTCAGTGTCAGCATGGCTGTGAATGGCAATGTTTCCCAACTTCATGATGAAACACAGAACCCATTTCACATTTCTGCATAGCCTGCTTGCCTGGTTCATTTCAGCATCTCGTTCTAAAGTCATGTGTTGTCCACAAGGAATGGAATGGTGGAAAAATGGGCACAATCTATAAAGGAGGCATTTTCTTGGAAAGGTGAAAAGGTTCTGCGCCACGTTTGGTGCAGAGAACTGGAATTTCCTTCAGTCTTAATGACAGCAGTTACCTTGCCTTCAAGCCTTCAAAGAGCTTGAAGTGCTGTTTGCAGGTAGGTCTGGCCATCCTGCTCTGGCTGCTGCCACTCAGCTCCTTGGGTTGGATGAGCAATAAGTGGCGGATGTGGTTCTGTGGCACGGAGTGTGACCGAGCAGCCCTGGCCATGAGTCACTGAGCTCCATTCTGTCTCCTGGCAGCATCCTGCGCTGCCTCCACCCCGACTTCTGGCACTGCTGGGCTGGGCCCTCATCTCTGTGTTGTTGTTGTTGCTGTGTTGGGGGGTTGGGGAGATCAGCTTTCCCTTCTAACTATGGCCCTTCTTGCAAAAAAAAACCACTCAGGAGGCACCATTTCAGCTTCAGTTCTGTGCAGCTTTAGTTTATTTTCTGCACAGCTCTGTCATTTGTTTAGTTCTCAGTTAAGATGGACATTGTGCTACATTGCCTGGAGAGCATGACTCTGAAGTGCAGCCATTTGAGAAATGGAGGACAGTCATTCTGCGTATCTGTAGCAAGCAATTGTCTAAAGCATACGTGTCCAACCCACTAGCTTCTTGGTTTTGATTTCATTTATGAAACATCCCATCAGAAATGCAGACTTTTATTTTCCATTTCTTCCTATTTCAGTTTCCTCGCTCACCCTTAGAGCTGTTTGTCCTCAAATCCCTCAACTATGGTGTGGCCTGAATTGGACAGGTGAATTTATCAGCACATAAAGCTTTCACCTGAATTGCTGAACTACTTATCTGTGCTGTTCTGTCGTGTCCAGGGCAGCACCCAGTGCTCTGAGCACTGCGCTCACGTTGCTGTGCACGGGGCTGACGTGGCTCACTCTGCTCCTTTTGCTTACATGAGCAGCAGATGGCTCCTAGCAGGGGAGCATTTTGCTTTGGGAACGTCTTGCCCCTCAAGGCTGAGTCCCAAGTGACCAATATGCTCATTTGGGTAAGAGCTGGGATGAGGGGAAAAATCCCATCTGATCGGCTGCAGACAGCATTGGTCGCTGCAGTGAGTCCTGCTGAGCTCTTGCTGTTGCTTGTTTGGTCACTGCTTTCTGCTGGCATCAGCATTCAGAAATACATCCAGATACCCCAGGGATCAGTAAGGAAGCAATTCCAGTTGTAACTGCCCATCCCAAGCACTGCTCTGTTTGAGCAGTGAGGAGTGACTTGGCTGATCATCTTTTCAGTAGATGCTGAAGCTGTAATCTAATCTGGAACCCCCTAAAAGGCATTTTGATCAAAGCCAACCATCACATCTCTCCACCTACGGAGCCTGGGATTATATGACTTTGAGATGTGCATGGGCTGCTGGCTCCTCTGTAATTGCGTGGCTGTGACCCTATAAATATCCCATAATAGCATGTTCCTTCTATTACGTGACAATTACATTGGAAGGTACCATATCATTCAGGGACTGCTTACCATGTCACTTGCAGATTTTAGATCTCATAACATTGTCAAGGAGGAAACTTGTCAGGCAGGAACCCTGTAATTTGCATGTGCTTTCATACTTGAGAGCTATCGTGTAATTGCTGAGCTGCTCCAAAGGGGTTAATTTCAGGGAGAGCTGTCAAGGGCAGGAAGCTTCAGCCTGACCCTCAGAACTGGGCTCTGTGGCATCCTCTACCACGTATGTGGTGCAAACACCCTTCAAGGAGAGTGTGGTGAGGTGCAGCTTGTAACTGCACAGTGTGGGTTGTGTGCTTTGTAGCTGTGCCACAGCACATGGCTGTGTTTTCCAGGTGGGCTTTGGAATCTGGGTGCTGGGTCTCAGAAGCACAAGCTGGGTATGGGCTGTGATGGGCTTAAGGGGTGCTGCATGTTGTGCAGATTCAGGCTGGTTTCACGGGAGCATCTTAAAGGGTTTTGCAGAGGTAGGTGTCTGTTTTTCTCATTTTGTAGCTCTGGAGAGGGGGAACAGATTGATTCAGCCAAGGTGACATCTGAGTTGATGGCAGTTGGATACATCCCAGGTTTTAGTTGCTTTTATCTTCTCTGCTGTGGCTGTGAGAGCTTGCCTTGCCTGGTCCTCTTGAAAACTGGTTTTCCAATTAGGACAGGCTGCTCAAGAGGACAAACCAGATCTACTTGGTAATTCTTCTTTGCTGCCCCTTGGAAAATATCCCCACGTGAGCTGTCAGGGGGAGGAAATGCATTTTCCAGCCCAATTCTTCCAACTCCTATTGTTAAAGGAGCTTGTTGCTCTGAAGTTGGAAGTCATCGCTCCTTAAATGTCTGTTGAACCTGCAGCCCAGTATGTGGCTGTTCATGGGAGCTCCTGGGGTCCCTTCTGGTGGCGTGGATGTGGCTGCCCTGCACTGAGACCCTGATGCTTCCATTGCCTGGCTCTGTCCTACAGACCTTTGCCTTCTGGAATACCAGTTAACATGAAAAGCACAGCAGATCTTCAGTGAGTCCTTTTCGAGGGAAAAATTTAAAGGGGAAAAAAAAACCACACACACACACAAAAAAAGGCAGTGCTATTTTAAGGCCATGTTTTAAATCAGGGCTGTCCTTGCAAGCAGGATACCAAGTAGCAATCAATTGTCAGCTGGAGAGCAGAATGTCCAGGATATCCCAGCGTGATTCAGATGGCTTTCTGGCAGCCTTTGCCTTGAAGTCGAAGATGCAGAATAAGTCTGGCAACCTTCAGGCTTAGCACTTGTAAACAACAGATGTTCATAACTGGAATCTTTTGGAAGTGAGGGGCAGGGAGCAGCGTGTGCCTGAAATGCTCCAAATTTGCAGCTAATGCTGAGCGGTGTCAGGAAGACTTGAAGGGGAAATGAAGAGTTCATGTGTGTCAGCACTTTGCAGAGAACTTTGCTTTTCTGGAGAGTGCAGTGGTTTCTTTAAAGGAGAGATGATGCAGGTGGTGAGGGAGGTATCAGCAAAAGCACTTGCGTTGGGTGGGCTCCTACAGTATTGCTGTAGTAGATAAATATGCTGTATGCTGTTTTGACCTGGGATTCCTTTTGATGGGATGAGCCTGGAGCACTTATTCTGAGTCTTTCACCCTGGGGCAGAGGGTTGTATTGGCACTGAGGTACCAGCAGCTTTCTTTCTTTGTGCTTGAAATCATTTTGCTGCTGTTGAGAGGCACTTGTCACTGTTGCTCCAGTGGCAATGTCAGGCATTCAGGACAGCTTTCCAGTGTCTTCTGCTCTGCAGGGTAACTCGTGGTCCTTCCTCTGGCTGTGACAGCCTCAGTGCTGCTCTTTGTTCATTGCTGGCACCCAGGATTTGCCCCCAAACCCGCAGTCTGACACCGCTGATGTGGCAGGGTGATGTGAATTTCAGCATTTCTTTCTCTGTTTGTAATAAGTTCATTTGCCTCTGACTCATCCTCCTTCCCGTGCTCCACGTGGATACGTGGTATTCCCATTGCCGGCTTGTGGGTGGGCTTTTTTCTTCTTTTTGGGATGGGAGGAACTGCTCATTAAGATGCTTTTTCTGCTCCTACCCTGAATGGGCCTACCATGGAGTGCTGAGCCAATGTCACTGCCTTAGAGCAGATAAATCTCTGATCGTCTGTGAGTTCCTCGTATGAATCAGTAATTTAATTAAGAACGTTCAGATACTTGGACTCAATCTTCCCTTCTGATCTTTCGAGACCAACCGAAGCCTTTGAAGTGGAAGTTGCACAGGACTCGATCAAGATAACGCTGGAAAACCACAGGGCTTCATACTTTGTGGTTCCTTAAAAATCTGTGCACAACTTCCTCTTCCTGTTCCCAAACACCCCCAATCGCTGTGATCTGCTGCAATTTAGGCTAACCTAAATAAACCCTGGATTCGTTATCATCACACGATCTTTAAGCTGTATAAACAGTGCTTGAGGTTGAACCTGGATGCTGGCATCTTCCTGCTGTTGCAGGGGAACCTGGAGTCGAGTGAGTGCAAAATCACTTTGAAAAGTTGGTATCCAGCTCCTGAGGTTTGGTTTTTACTGCTTAGCAGCTCCAGGCCATCACTGCTGGCTATACCCAACCATCACTGCTGCTCTGTTTCCTTCCTCGCCCCTCCTGCAGTGCCCTGGAGCTGGGAGCAGAATCTCTCTGCCAGCTCCTTTGAGAATTGAAATGGTTAATGGAAATCACAAATTGCTTTTCTGCCATCTGCTTGTGGTTATGATAGAAAAGGGCCTGTTGTAAACAGTTGTATAACTTCTGCTCTGTGTTGTGAAAACTGTTGCCATGTTCCTCCCCAGAAAAAGCTGTGTTTTAGGGGTGGTTTAGAAGTTAAAGTGCGTGTAGTCCTAAGGGCTATTTAGAAGCCCTGAAACAAGTAACCATAACAGCTGAAACAAGTAACTTTCCTTTTCTATTCTGTTCCTGTGCAGCTTGTCTTCTGGCCTTCCTTTGGCTCCCTTTTGCCAGGGTGACAGCGTTGTGCTGCCCTGTCATCAGGGGGAAGTTAGTTCTCGCTTCCTCTAAAAGCTTAACAGAAGGGAGCTGTTCTCATTCAGCAGGGGTTAATGAAACCAACAGGCACCAGGAAATGAAAGGAACTGGAAAGGGAAAACCTCAGGGAGCACAGAGTGATGGTTATGCAGGGTTGGGGCGCATCCCTTCCAGCGCAGACCTGGAGGTGACGATGCCGTTTGCAAATGAGAATCATGTGGGGTTTGTGACTGCTCCTTCCTGCAGGACTGCCTTTCCTATTGAACCACATGCAGTGTGTCAACAACCTAAGCGGCGCCAGGAGACACCAGCAGTTTTGCTCACCATACTTTTCATGGGCTGGTGGTATTCGTGCTATGCACTGCATTCAGATGGCTTCAGGAGTTGCGGTGCAGCAGCTTGGGCGGTTGGGAATTGGCTGCTTAACTATTGCATCTCTCCTGCTTCTCAGTTTGTGCTTTGGTTTTCTTTGGGTGCTGTGAGCAGGCTGTTGCCCTGCAGGCTCTCCTGGCTGTGGTTGTAGCTGGGATCCTCCAAAGCGCGTGGTGAGGCTGCCAAGGTTTGCTGAGCGGGCTGTGAAAACTCAGAGAGAGGAGGGGAAAATGCCACGGGGGTCATTGGGGCTGAAAAGAGCTGAGTGTTTGTGGGCTGACATCTGGTACAGTGCTGCAGAGGCTGCATGGATGAGCTTTGGGCTGCTTCACTCCTAGGAGCTGGTGAAGGAGCAGTGGGCTGCTTGAGGCTTTGAGGTGGGATTTGGAATGGCTGCAGTAGGACCAGCTGTGAGGAGCCCTTTCTTGCTGTTCCTGTGCTTCATTCCCATCCTTTCTTTTGACTTTTGAGTCATGGATGTTTTATGTAGCTCTTCCAGCTTTGAAGGCAGATACTACATCAGTGTGCAGAGTATATCTGCAGCGCTGCTGCTGCCAACCCAACTGCTACATCTGTTCCCTGTGTGCTCCTCTTGACAATCCTCTGCAATCCTCTCCTCTTCAGCTTGCCTCCTGTCTTCTGCCATCACCACTGCTGCAGAGGCAGTGGCTCTGTGTTGGCACATGCACCTCACTCCAGCGCTGCTCCATTGGGGACCTCATCCTGCTGAGGACCTCCTTCAGCCCTATTTGTATTGGAAGAAAGTCAGGTGTTGTTTCTTGTCTCACCTAAAATTGAAAATCAAAAATGGAAAAAAAAACAAACAAACAAAACCCTCTGCCTAAATGGAACGTGCACAGCTCCTGTCGTGGTGGAAGCTCTCAGCCTGCATTTCGGATGGATTCAGCCCCTCTGTGCCCTTCTAGGGCTGGCTGCAGCCTGCTGCATTCACACTGCCAGTGGCCTGGTCTTGCAATTGCTAATTAGCTCCTTGGCATATTAACAAAACAAACAGTATGCTGCAGACACTGATTGCAGGAGATCTGAGGGCAAGTACTTGATTTATAGAGCTTAACATCTGGCAGTTTCAACCTTGTACAGTTCTGCATTTTGATCGTTCCATCTGGTTTTGCCCGTGTCAGCAGTATCTGCAATATGCGACACTGGAGTACAAAGGCAAATATTGTCTAAATGAAATCTCTGCCTTCTCACATTTTATTTTCTATGTTTTTATTCAAAACACCAGAACCGAAAGCCCAGAATCCTTTATATACACACAAAGTCACACGTGCCAAGCCCTGAAACAGCGCAGATGATGAGCTGCAGTTGTTTCCCGAGCTTTTCATTTTTTAGAGGAAAGAAACCAAGCATCAAAATCAGCTGTTTGGAAACTGTGCTTTTTCTCTCTAAAATTGTCCACATTGCACTACAGCTCCAAGCACTGATGTCATGAGAAGGGCTATGAAGGGCTGCTGTGGCTCCTGCTCTCATTGCAGTCAGCTTTCAGATATTGGAAGAGAGCAGTAATGTCTCCCCTCAGCCTCCTCTTCCCCAGACCAAACAGCCCCAGCTCCTTCAGTCTCTCCTCACAGGCCATATTCTCCAAGCCCTTCCCCAGCCTTGCTGCCCTTCTTTAGACCTGCTCCAGCACCTCCATGTCCTTTCTGTACTGAGGTGCCCAAAACTGAACACAGCACTTGAGGTGAGGCCTCACCAGTGCCGAGTACAGGGCAGGATGACTTTCCTGCTCACCACAGCATTCCTGGTCCAAGCCATTGCATCCATTGGCCTTCTTGGCCACCGGGGCAAAGGTGTCCAAGTGTTTGTTGGCTTGATCCACGTTGCTGATTCTCCTGCTTCTCCCTGGTCCTTTGTGTTGTGTGTTTTCAGGATGTGCAGGGAATCAGCCATAAGGTTGAAAAAGTTCAGAGATGGGAATGTGCAGCTTGTGGGATGAGCACTGCTTTCTCTTTCATTCAGGACAGATGCAGATTCTTGCACAGAGCTGCTTTTATACAAGACATAACATTTTGTTTCCTATGCAGATGCTATTTAGCTAACTGTGTGCTTGAAGCCTTTTGCTTGTGGTGAGGCACAGAGGACCTGGCAGCATTGCAGACCCCACTGTCAGGCTCCATAGCCATCACTGTGCCTCGGGCCCTGCAATTTGCGCTCAAGTTCTTGGATTCAAAAGGACAAATCAGAGCGTGCATTTGGCATCCTGTAGCTTGCACTTGCCCAAGCAGCTTGTTGGGGGGAAAAGCCAAGCCGTGTGTGATGCAGGGCTCGTTCTGCGTGTGTGCCAGAGCCATTTTCTTTGCTCCCATCTCCCTCATCAAATCTACACATACTGCAGCCACATTTCTGGCGTGTTTAGATCCAGAACATCATTAACAACCGTTTTGTCTCCTTCAGGTGAAGTCCCATCCAATTCTTGTTTCTATTTTGCATCCTTTATAGGAAAGATCAGAACGTGCTCTCACCAGTCAATTGCTGGAACCTCCTCTTAAACCAAGTGAAGCGGGAGAGCAGGGATCACACCACCCTAAGTGACATCTATCTCAACAACATCATCCCTCGCTTCGTCCAGGTCAGCGAAGATTCTGGGCGCCTGTTCAAGAAGGTAACTGAGTGCTGCATGTCTTTGTTGTTGCTGTTCCATAATGCAAAATGGGAGATGTTCTGGCCCATCTCGTTGTTGTTCTTTGTACCTAACGCCTGGTTTGGGGGATAACTGCATTTGGCTTATCACTGATGAATTGTTTTCTTGTCCTAGAATTTCAGGATTGAGGTTTGAGTGAATGTGGGCTGAGTTTTTCCTCTCAGCCTGCTTGCAGTTTGGTGTGTGCTTCGAAGCTTCCTTTAAATAAAAAAAAACATTCCAAGTTTCCACCTTTTTATTTAAGGAAAAGGAACAAAGCATCAGGATCAGCTGTTCCAAAATGATTCTTTTTCCTCTAAAATTATCCAATACAATCCTCCAAAGATAAATTGGTATCCAATGCTGAGTAGAAAGTCGAAAGTAAAATTAGGGAGAACTCCAACCATTCAAAGTAACACAAGGATGTATTGTCCTCCTCCAGAAAAGGGGAAAATGTAACGGAGGTCCCTTTGGTTGGCATTTTCCCCTTTCTCTCCCCTTGAGTTCCACCTGGAGCAGGAAGATGGGACAGTGTGGGTGTATTCTTCTATTAAGAATCTGTTCTTCCTGTTGGAGAAATGTGATATGAAGGCTTTGAAACTCTATTAAATAGTTATGCATGGGCTGCGTAGAGATTTGTCAATGATTGTACCATCTGTTGGTTGACACATTGAAAGCATTGCAGTTTGAACTTTGAGAGCAATTTCTCTCCCCCCACTGCCCACCTCTGCAATGCACTGTGCTCTGGGTGAGTTATTTCTGCTGTAGCAGTGCTAAGGAGAATTCCTGCCTTCGTTGTCATTGCTGTGCATGTTCTTGAGGGTTTTAATGGTTTTAATGGCTAGCAGAAGGCTGTGATTACAACAGATTACATATTGAAGTGTTGCATTCTGTTTTTCTTAGAATTTTTTTTCTAAACATCCTCCAAGTAGGGTTTTTCAAGCAACGTCACACTGAGGCCTTTTTGACCTTTTAAAACTTTCTGGTAATTACATTATGGTTGATTAGATACTTACATGGGATTACTGAATGGCAGCCACTCTTCTATTCCACTAATCCTTCCAAAGGATAAGTAATCTCTGCTCTGAATTTCAGCGGGGGCTGTGCTTGAGCAAGGTGGCTCAGAAAGGGCCTCGTAAGGACATGCATGGAAATGGACACCACTGCAGTCTGGCTGGAAGCTTGCAGCTTAACTTTCAGCCTCTGCGTGAGCAGAGCCTTACCTTGTCTTGTTTTGGTTTGAGCAGGACTGTAATAGAGGGGGGGGGGGGGAACAATCAACAGCCACCACCAATACTTTGGTTTCTTTCTTGCAGACGGAGCGGAAGCTCTGCAAACAAAGGGCACTTGTGGCTGAATTCCAGCTCCTTGTCTGGCTGCAGTCCAGTGCAGTATTGCATTGCTCTTCCACCTGTGCTGGGTGGTTAAAAACCAAAAAATGCATCCTTTCTTGCCTGCAGTCGTGCAGTGGGATAAGACAGCAGCTGATAAATAGAGAAATTTGGTACGTGTTTTGGGCTGTTATGGTTAGGAAGGAGGATAGAAACCAGGCTGGCCTGAATGGAAGTTAGAATTGTGTTGATGAGAGCATCTCAAAACATTTTCCTCCCCGTCCCCTTAGCATCTCCCATCCTTTCTCAACCCTGAGACCGTGGAGGGAGAAGAGATCAGTGCAGGATGCAGCAGCTCAGGGAATGGAGCAGCTTATAACAGCCTTGAAGCATTTAATTTATACAGAAGCTGCACAGGTGTAAGAGAACTGCTACCTCACAGCCTGAACTGATGACTGAGCACCTGCTGAAGGCTGGCTGGCCCAGGAGGCACAGGTTCACCTGTGCTTCCCATGTGGCTGGAAGGGATGGACCCTGGGTCCCACCTCCCTGGGCTCATTTAAGGGCTGACCTCCAAAAGGAGAGCATCTCCTGGATGAAGGCTGCTTCCAGGCAAGGAGTGTTCTGTAGCCAGAGAGTCTATTGCCAGTTAAGTGAGTTAACTTTTTCTTATATATCATTACTGATACTCCTAGCAACGCTTGGCCTGGTATCACCAAGAATTTATCAGAAGCAATTTCATTGCTTCCAGGGGCCAACAGTGAGGAAGAACAGCTCTGTGCAGTGCTGCAGACCTTCCTGTGAAGCTGTGCAAGGCAAGCTAGGAGCTCCCCATCAAATTGCAGCCTGTGCAGCCAGCCCTGTGTCCTCATGTCTCTCCAGCAGTGCTTGTCTGCAGGGTAAGCTGGGCTTTCCTGATGTTGCTGCTGAGAGGTCCTTGTTGTTGTTGGTGATGCTGCTGTGTTATGTCACACTAATAGTAAACCTGCAGATGTTATTTTGGGTAGCAAACTTCACACAAATCTTGTTTTCATGACCTGGCATGAGCCATTGCCTGGCTGTGTCTGGAAATGCTGTGATGTGACTCCTGGCATCTGGAAGTCTGGAGTGAAGGGTTTGTTACATCTGTTTGGAAAATAATTTTATAAGAGGATTTGTGTGTCAGGCTGCTTGCAGGAGCAGCAGTAAATGACGTTTAGGATCTGTTTGCAGTCTGGGTTGTAAGTGCTATGAACTGCAGAGGAGATAGTGGTATTGGGATCTTGGTTTGCTGAGAGTGCTTGCAATAAAATGCTGAGGTATGAAATCTTTTTCTTTATAATTGAAGGCTTTTTAGGCTCGGCACTTGATATCAAGCTAGGATAAAGCAGGTGAGCACGGAGGGATGCGTTGGTTGAGAGGGATGCCTTTGAGATCCTTTTGTTGCTGAACTCCTGAGCATTGCTGTGCTGTCAGAAGCAGTGAGCTTTTATGGGATGTAAGTGCAGCTGTAACACAGCCCTGAGGCTGCAGGGGCCTGGCTGTGTGTGATAAGGGCTGTGCTGGGAGGGAATGGCTCCTGGCAGGCAGTGGAGGTGTGGGGAAGCAGCAAGTAGGGTTTGCATTGCACTGGGAGCCAAAATGTCTTCTTGTAACGCTGTGCTCCTTTGTGTGTGTGTTCCAGTGCTGGGCTGCTGGTTGGGCACAGCTTGGTGCAGTCTGTGCTTGTGACCAAGGAGAAATGGTGAAATAAATAACCATGCTTGTGTACAAGTAAAACCAGGAGCAGCTGGTGGAAGTGCCCTAAGAGCAAACTGCTGCACGTGTGGGAAGGCAGTGGGATTTTAAGGCAGGGTGCTGCCCAGTGCTGCCATCCCATTACTTTTCCCCATCCCGGGAGCTGGCAGTGCTCTGAGGTTGGCCCCATTGCTGTGCCCACTTCTGATTCTGCTCAGCTTTTGTAGGGAGCACTGCTTTGATTCCTTCCTGCTTACCCACCTTAATTACCTGTTCCAAGTGTTTTTCCCTTTGAGCTGATTCCCATTTCTGCCTTTTCGCTGCCCCTGAGCTCAGCCCTCAATCCCTCTGCATGGAGCAGCCCTTCAGGTCGTGCCATGGCTGTCAGTTTGTCCTACAGATGGATCCTTCAGTGTCATCCTGTGATGCTGTGTATGCTGTGCCCTTTGAGAGGCAGTCCCCTCTGTCTCTTACCTCCAATCCCTCTCTCTGTTGTTGCTTTGAGGTTTCCCAAGCAGCAAACTGAAAGCTTTCATTCCAATTTAACAAAACCCTATCCTTAAAATGAGGGCTCTGGAAGTCTCACTCGCTTTCAGTATCTGCTGAATGGATCTTTTTCAGCTTACCCACCCAAAAACAACCCTGCTGTGCTCCCTGAGGGCTGCTGCCCCTATGGATGTGCAATGGCAGCGTAGCATTCCTGTCTGCTGCTGTTCCTTAAGGATATTTAGGGGGAGAAAGCCTGACAAGAAGAAAGCAAAGCGACTCTTTGAAATTTGCTTCCCGATTAATACCTTTAATTGTGGAAAAAATCAGTTTATCTCCAGCGCCCTGCGCAGCGTTTGATGTGAAATGAAAAACCCACAGTGAGTCGGAGGAAAGCCTCGCAGTAATCAGGAAGAGGAATTATTAATTCTCCAAAGGGGTCCTTGCTTCGGCTGACCTACTTTCAGCTGCACTGCGCCTCGTTTGCTGCACTGGTACTGGAATATGAAGCATTTATAAATGCATTGCATGTGGAAAAAATGAAGCCTATGGAAAAAGGCACTGGTTGGAGTTGAATACTTTTAGGTACACCCATCTTCTTGACCAGTGTGAAAAGGGACATCGCTAATGCTGTGAATAAAGCTGTCACTGAGGGCAGAGTTTGGAAGTGCTCTGAGGAAAGCGTGTGTAACTGCATGCAGCTATGGGTGCATCTGCTGGTGGTGAGGAGGATTGGGTTTTGTGCCAAGGGAAGGGCGGAAGGGGGAAATGTTACAGTGCAGATCCTTGCTGGTGTCAGGTAGAGTGGTACGTGGATCTTGCCAAGGAGATAGCATGGAGCTCCTGCTGTTTTCCCAACAGCTCAGGGTGCAGAGGCCTGGTGCAAAGCGTTGTGCTCCGATTTCTCTCCTCTCTGCCTTCCTACCTGCATGCTTCTACAGCAGGGAGGAGAGGAGGAGTGCAGCCATGTGTGTGCCGGTACCTGTGCTGTGTGCAGCATTGTGTCTGCTTTGGAGCTGAGGAGTGACCGCTCCATGTGGAGCTGCCTGTGGGTGGCTGGAAGGAGCAGAACTTGTTGCACGGTGGGATGGACATGCTGCAGTTGAAAGCATCACTTCTGCATCCGGAATGGATGAGCACTGCGCTTGGTTTGGCCCCTTGCCCTGCTTGAAATTGTCCATTATTGTGTTTTGTTCCTCATCTCCCATGTGTTCTGATAGCCTGCCTGCGTTTTGCATGCGGCTCAGCCAGGCCAGAGGTAGCAGCCCTTGCTCTTGGTCATTCCCCTGACTGATCCCTGCAGGTTTTTCCTAGGGATGCATAGCAGCACTTGAGAAGAGGATTCAGGGCATGCCGGCAGCACGGAGCTGTTGTGAGGAGCATTACAACTAAGCAGAATGACAGAAGATTGCATGCAGTATTTCACAGGACTTCCCTCCTTGCTGTGGCTCTGCTCACCTTCTGCAGCCTGTTTCTCATGCAGCTCCCTTGACTGAGAGTGCTGCTGGCTTCATAGCAAGAATGAGTGCTCTCAGCCAGAGAACAGTTTGGTTTGTTGGAACAGAGTGCCTGAAGCATCAGCACCAAATGCTGCAGGAAAAGATAAAAAGGAGAAAAAGGGGTGGTGGGGGTGTTTGGGAAGTGATTCCTTCAACCCAGAGTGTGGTGGGAGGCAGCAGTCAGCAGTGCGATGGGGTTTGATGTCAGAATAGCTTTTTCCAAGTGCAGTGTTGTGCACTGTGTGGGAGAAATTCCTCATTACTGACATAGTGGTGAAACAAATCAGTGGTGAAATGGTGGAGAGAACTCGATAATACAGCTGTAATTTAAACGAGACTGACCAGGGCATAATGGATCATTAAAGGAGCAGCTGATGATCTGTTGCTCCAAATATGTGCGTGCGTTGTATTGCACAGATCTCATTTTCTAAGCTTTTCAAAATTCCTGAGTGTTCGACTCTGGAAAAGAAGAAATCTTTGTGGAATTCCCCTTTGCTGGGGTCACAGCTGAGTGCTGTGTCCATAAAAGTTGTGCAAGAAACTGCATCGGACTTGCATGGTTTTGGGTTGGCTGTGAGCAGTGCTAAGCGTGCAGCCTTGTGAGCTGAGTGTGATGCTGATAAGGGATGGACTGGGCTGCTGCTGGCTGTGGGATGCTCTTATACCATGCTGTTGGTCTTCTGTTTAGGGGAGAACATGAAGATGGTAAATGATATTTACTGCTGCGTGCAAATGAGTTCAAGGCCTGTTGAAGAAGGGAAAAAGCACATTATTGGGACTCTAATTAGGGTTCTAAGCTTCTGTTAGCAAGTGCTGTGTGTATGATCTTGGAAAATCCTACCTGGCATGCCTGCTTGTTAACAATCTTTGTGAGTAGATGTGAACTGGAGTATAAGTGCCCTGACTGTAATGTCAGCATAGGATTCCTTTTGTTCCTCTCTATACTCTGCAGATCTCATCATGGCTCTCAGTGAGGCTTTCCTCTCTGCTCCCACTGCTAATTTAAAAAACATTGGAGCTCTTAATGTTACTGCCCTACCAATGCATGCTGCTTTTCTCTGCTCTGAGGGATGTGAGAAGCAGTGTGAGAGGGCGGCTCTGTGGGCACACATGGGTTTGGCTGCAGTGCTGCTGGGCCAACAGCACCCAGTGCAAGGCATGAGATAAGTGTTAGCACAGCTCTTGGTGTGCTTGCTCAGTGCTGCTGAGCGTGTTCAGAAAGCATCCATGAGCTTCACAGCGTGCTGCTTCTGCAGCCCTCCAATCTCCTCTCTGATCTGGGGCTGCTGAGATGCAGGGTATGAAATACTGACAGCAATCCTGTTTATCATCCCCCCCCCCCCATGAAATGCTTGGGAGCTGAAGTTGTTAATGTTGGGTGGAATGCGGAACAGCCAGGCTGTGCTGCAGTCAATTCCAAAAACATCTTGCTTAAATTAGAGGGGAGGAGGGATGGACAAAGAGGCCTTCAGGAGCTGGCATGGTGTGCTGGGAATCCCGGCCCCAGCACACAAAGGAGTGTGTGTGCATGGATGTATGTGCAAGGGTGTGTGTGTGCACACTTGGGGCAGCTTTGGGGCTGCAAAAGCAGCTTGAGAAAGGCAGCTTGCAAGCAGCACCCCACTGGTGGAGGCTGATGCTCTTGGGCTGCTCCATCACCTTGCTTAGCAACTCGGCTGTGCTGCTGCTAACCTTCAGCCTTGCTGCCTCAGCAGCTGGAATCTGTGTTGAGGAACATTAAGTGCTCATGGCTTAGCTCTCGTTTATGTGCCACCTGTAATCTCTTACCTTCAGCTCAATGAAAGGCTTTTTGCAGTCTGGAAGTGCAGCAGTTTCTTTCTTGAGAGCTCATTTGGAAACGCAGAGAGTTTTGTGTTTTGACAGTTTGGCTCCTACGCTTCTTCCTTTCGTCTCCAACCCGATTGTGCATTAAAATATTCACTTTATTCCACCTAGCATAATTGATGCTTCAGCAGTTTGTGGAATGAATGAGCAGTTTTATGTGAGAAAGGAGCAAATGGGCTGAGAAGAGCAGGTGAGAGGAGGGCAGTGGGTCCGGCCAAGGCAGCTCAGGCAGTGCAGTGAATGGAGCATGCTGCTGAAAAGCTCCCCCCTGTGTGATGAGCACTGAGCTTGGGGCAGGCAGGCCCAGCACATTGCTTCCATCCATCACCCAACGCTGAGACAAAGGCAGAGCAGTGAGCAGCAGCTTCAGCTTCTGTCTGCAGTCAGTGATGGAAGGAATGCAGGAATGGTTACAGCAAGGTTGGGAATCATCCGTTTCTCCTTAAATTAAACCCTTAAATTAAAGACTCAGGAAAAGGAAGGTGCTCATCTTCCCAACAGGACATCAGGTCACCTGCAGCAGGTCTCAGTGTGTGAGGCTGGAGCACAGGAGAGCACCAAGCACTCAGGCTCCCACCTGTGCTGCTGCTTGTGCAAAGATGGGTTGTTTTACATCATATCTTTTTGCTTTTTAATCCATCAGTATTTTTTCATGTGCTTTAATGCCGTCTTGATATCATAGCCAGAAGTACGGGTTAAGTATGGGTTTGTCTGTTTGCATTACATCTCTTAATCTTTCCCTCAGTCAGGAGGCATAAATCATCTTGAACCTATCAAATTTGCTTAACCCAGCAAATATTGCATGCCTAAAACCTGTGGAGCACGGAGGTGCATTCAGGCAAATACTGCCTTAGTGGGCAGTGGTAATAATGTGAAAATTGCTGTTTTAGTAACTGGCAGTAAATGCAGTTGTGCTTTCTGGTTAGTGGGAAAGCATGGGTAAAATGTAGCTATTAGATTGTTTGAACCTGTTTATCTTATGAATAGTCCTGCTGGCATGAAGAGACGTCTGCTCTGTCCCTACTTCCTCCAGTAGCTGCTCCGGATGTCTTTCATTAATAAAACCTCCAAGGAAGTGGAATTCAGTGTGCTTTTGTCCTTCCTGCACCTCGGAATGATGAGAGCTGTTAAATTGCAGGCAGATTTTAGAATGTAAAAGGTGGCACAGCTGGGGCTGCATGTCTAGAGCTGTTTCATGGCTGATCCTTGCTGGGGCTGCTCCTGGTTGGGGCAGTGCAGCCTGAGCACTGGGATGGCTGTGAACCTCAGTGGTTGGGTTGGTTTGCTTCCAACAAGGTAAAGCATGAAGGTGTGTCTGTGTGCCCTGAGTGATCTGTTCCTCGTGGCAGGCATCACAGGGCCTTACAGGTGGGCTTTGCCTTTCTCTGTGCATCACCTTCCTTCTGCAGAATGCAAATGGCAGAGATTTTAGCATGAAATCCCATCTCTAATGAAGAAAGCTTAATACCATTGAAGTCACTAGGGAAGCAGCTTCGCCCTTCTTTGCATGCAGGCTGTGCTGTGTGCAGGAGTGCCTCTTCAAAGAGGGCTTTGCATACAGAGGTGCCATCCTCTGGTAATCACAAGGGTGAGTCTTGGGGCGTTTCACTAACCTGTACTAGAAAACCAGAAATCTGTTCCTCTTGTATTTAACTGGAGCTGAACGTTTGCCCTTTGTGCAGCAGTTGCCTCCAACTGCGACGCAGAAGCATTGGCTGCTTGTTGCCTTGCAGGGAAGTTAAATAAGCAAATACATACTTAAAATCTGAGGCATGGCTGCAGGGTGGTTTGGATGGCAGCTGGTTTTGACAGCCCCTCGTGTCCACCTGCAGTTTTTTCTATTGTTGCAGCAAAGGGAACAGGTTGGAGCTGTTAAACCTAAGGCCGTCCTGCACAGCTCACTAATACAAGTGCCTCTGGGACAGAGTGAGTTATATTGCTATGGCTAAATGGTAATGTACTCACTGTAGTTTAAAAAATAGATGTATTTGACATTGATGCTGTGCTCAGAAATAGATTGAGGGCTCGTATAGGCTTCAAATAGAGTCAGAACAAGCTCCAGTTGGATCGGAGCATCGCACGGCACTGCTGTGCACCTCTGTCTCCGTTCCTGTGACAGATTTGCTGCTTCCATCTCAGTATCCCAAAGATTGTCTGCTGCCCTCTTAAATCAGGGGAATAGGTCTGTTAGTTTTTCTAGCTGTGCATGCATCTTACATCAAGCAGGAGCTGGCAGACGCTGCAGTGAGGTTTCCCTCCTGGATACATCTCTAAATTTGGATGCTTTAGTTTCCTGAGCTTCCATATTCCAGTGCATACCAAGCTGTCCTGTGTTATCTTATTCCATCCTGCAAAGATCAGAAAATCTAGGTATTTCCAGGCCTGTGATGACGACAATGTCATGTTATCAAAACATCTCCCTGCCTCTGTGCTGTAAGGCTCTTCTGGCCAGCCCTGTGCAATGTTTCAGTTTATTGTTTGTGCAGTTTGACCAAACAAGTGGCTCTGGGCTGAGCAGCTGCTGGATTTGCTAGTATAAGTATAGCACTTAATTGAGCCTCGATTATCTGTGGATGTAGAGTGTGCTCGCTTCCTCTGCCTTTCTGCCATCTTCTCCAATTAACTTTCATTTCTCTGTTCTCGTTGCAGAGTAAGGAAGTGGGATTGCAGCTCCAGGAAGACTTGATAAAGGTCCTGAATGAACTCTACACGGTAAATCCAATTGACTTCTTGGCATCTTTTCAGACCAAAGGAAGAAGCGTTGGCCTTTTCCCAGTTTGCTGTTAGAGCACAGCCTGAGCACCAGTGCTGATAAGTTCCTGCAGTCCCTGTGATTGGAGGCAGCAATGTACACCAGTGAATGCAGTGCCATCAATCTCAGTGTTCAGTCTGTCTTCGTATTGCTTCAGCTCTGTCAGTGTTGGCTTTGCTTCCCAGAGATCCCACCTTCACACACAGCCACCTTTGGCCGTAGTGCTGCTGTTACAGAGAGTGATTTAGAGTTATTTTCAAATGCACGGAAATCTTTGTTCAGGTCAGGTTGCTGAATTGGGTCAGCACAGCAGTTTTGAGCAGTCTGCATCTGGAAATGAGCACACAAAGGACAGCACAGTTCAGCGAGGAGCCTGCTGTGTTGGTTTGTTCCTCAGCTCTTTCAGCAGCACAGCTCCCTTTACAGTTATAGTCTCCATCTGTGTGTTTTGCTTCTCAGTATATCCATTGGAGACACCAAGAAAAGCATTGCCTTGGGAAGCAGAGGGGGATGTGTTTATGAAAGTTCATGCACTGCTTGGGGACTGCTCCTCTCACACAGATGAATGGAAGTGCCTGTTGTTTGATTAAATTTGCTCCTTTTGGTAGCTGTTACCAAGCAAGTTGTTGTAAAAGCAGAACCTACTCGTGGGTTTATTGCTCAGATGCCTCCTTAATGACACGTTGGGTCATTGTGCTGAGATCTGTGTTCTTTTCCTCACTCTTTCAAAAGAAGACCCAGGGATATTTCTCGGGTCAGCTCATATCACCTTGTGATGAAATTCTGTATTAATATCAAAGCTGGAACATGATGGGGAGCGTTCTTGGAATTGCCCATATCAACAAAACAAATAGAAGAGAATTGTTTCGTTCCAGTATCAAAACCAAATATTGCCTTAGAGGGGGAAAAAGGCATTAAGAAGTAGGAAAAGATCACCTCTGTGTGCCACGTTTGCCACTGAGGCTGATTGCATTGGAAGATTTCCTGCTGGACTCAGTACCTGCTGGCTTCTGGGGCTGCTCTTAGTGGTGCTGCCAGGAACACTCCCACAAACTCATCTCTTGTTCTGCTGGGTATCTGAAGGGCCAGCAGCAGAATGGATGTCCGTAACAATACAAACACACATAAAATACAGAGTGCTGCTACCTGTGAGTTGTCTCTCAGCTGTCTCATGCTGCTGACTGTGGTGACAGGGAGGAGTTGCTAAGACCCCCTGCCAGGCCTGGGGCTGCCATTGTGGCCCCATCAGCAAGATGGAAGCAGTAAAACTGGACTGCATGTCTCTGCTTCCCTTGCTTTCTGCCAGCTCCACTTGTAGTGACAGAGGAAAAGAAAGTGCTTTGCATCTGTTATGATAAATGCCTGCTTTATAGTCCGAGCGTATGCAGTAGCTGAAAGTGTGTGTGTAAATTATTCAGAAAGTCTCTCTTTAATACTGGCTGCGTTCACAGTCTTCTTTCATGTTTAAATACAATGTCTCTTTGTATGTGAGAACCTTTGCTGATTGCTGCGCGGAGATGGAGCGTGCATCCTACTTATGGGGAGCTGTGCCACAGTTCAGGCTGAGGTGGAATAGTTATAAATAGGTTTTCCTCTAAAACTATTTGCACGTGGGTACTTATCAGAGCTGGGATTTGGGGGTGTATTTATGCAACTGTGCAGTTTGGGGCACGCAATCAAAATTAGAGCTGCTCATTTTGGTGTCCGTATGTGAGATGAAGGGCTTTGTAATGATGGGTAAAACTGCCAGTCTGTACGTTGTGCCCTTTGGTTTAGTTCTGTTTTCTTAATGCAAAATTGGATGTGAATGTCCTTTGAAACAAGGATGTTTTGTTTTGGGGAGTCTTTTATCTTCGACCTGTTCATTTACTACATAAATAAAAGAGCTGTGATAGAAGTTGTCTGTGCAGTGGGAGCTCCAGGTCTCCTTGAGCAAAAGAGCTTCACTCTTTTATTAATATTGTCATTAGATAAGGCTGGAAGTGCTTTTTCATATCAAATCAGATTTAAACAAGTTGAACCTTGAGTTGCTTTTGCAGCAGTTATGTTCAGACCATAGATTTGCATACAGCTCCTTGAGACTTGTGATGTTTAAACGACTGATTCACCCCGAGGAATGACTGATAACATCCCTTTGGAGCCCCTACCTGGTGATGAAAAGCCATCACTTGTGAGCCTTGGCATGTAATTCTCTTTGAATAGTAAGGAGGCTGAATTTAGCCTTTTTTGGGGGGGGTTATTGGATTGTACAAGAAGGCGCATGCCAAAATTAAACAAAGAAGCAGCTGCAGAATAATCCACTTTGATTTTGGATTTGTGCTGAGAGCCACACTTCCATGTCTTTGTTGTGCTTTGTTGAGATGCAAAATTTCCCCCATTATTCTGCCAGTTTACATACTTCCAACTCCAGTCAGCAGCCGGATCTGACCTGCTGGTTGCTGGCCAAGTGTGATGCTTGGCCATTAATCAAACACGATGGGCAGCTATCATAATGTAGTTATGTTGAAGAAAGCTGCCATTTTGACCACAAAATTCAACAAACATTCTCACGTTGAGGCATATAGGTTCTTTCTGAGGATTTCTTCCTCCTCCCTTGCTTGTGATGCTTTCCAGTTAGATGTAAACCATTCTGCCCTGAGGTTTGGCCGTGCAGATCAGTGGAAGGCAGGATGCTTTTGTGCCTGGTTACTTGTGCTGGTTAGGTAAGCTTGCTTCTTCCTGAGCAAATCCAATGTGATGCACTGCAACTCCTGTGTATCATCCTTTGCAGGTTATGAAAACCTACCACATGTACAACGCTGACAGCATCAGCGCTCAGAGCAAACTGAAAGAGGCAGAGAAGCAGGAAGAAAAACAGATTGGGAAGTCAGTGAAACAAGAGGAAAAGCAGACGCCGCGCTCCCCCGACTCGACTTCCAATGTCAAATTTGAAGAGAAACACGTCCGACGGAGCTCTGTCAAGAAAATAGAGAAAATGAAGGAGAAGGTACTTGCACTGCATTGCTTGTGTTGTGCGTGAGGAGGAGGCCTTTGTAGCAGCTCAGCACAGGGGGGTGGTGTGAAAATGCAAATTTCTCCACAAATTCTCAACACTGAGATTAAGGAAAGGTGAAAGCTGGCATCGCGTTTGTCTTAGGATAACTGAATGCCTGTCTGCATTATCCCAGGTTCTGCAGGCACATCCCAAACGTTAAAACAGGCTCAGAGTATGAAAGCAACAGCTGCTTGCTTGGAAGCCACGTTGAATCACAGAACCACAGAATTGTAGGGGTTGGAAGGGACCTCCAGAGATCATTGAGTCCAACCCCCCTGCCAAAGCAGGTTCCCTACAGCAGGTTGAGCGTGTTGTGTGCAAGATTTGGGGCTGTCTCTTTTGTTTAATGTTCATGCCAGCTTAATGCTTGACCTGCGTACAGGGAGGCATGTGCTCCCAAGGTGACTTGCATGCAGAGCAGGTGCTTTGCAGTCAGCCAGGCAGGTGGGCAGCTCAGCACGGAGATCTGAGGCAGCAGAAGGTGCAGTGTTATTTTGGGATTGATTTGGGTGCAGCCCAAGTGAACAGCAACGTGTGAGCAGGGTGAGATCTGCTCGGTATCCTCGCTCTGGTTGGTGTTACTAAGAATGCTCCTGTTGCTGCTGTGCCTCTTTTTAGAACTCGCTCTGTTGTTGGTTTCTCTTCCAGCGCCAAGCAAAGTACACAGAAAATAGGCTGAAGGCTATTAAGGCAAGAAATGAATATCTGCTGGCTCTGGAAGCAACGAATGCATCTGTCTTCAAGTATTACATTCATGACCTGTCTGATCTCATTGATGTAAGTGCTGCTGCTCGGGTGCTTATGGTGAATATCATTGCCATTAACCCTCATGTGTGTCTCTCCTCCTTCAACGCTGTATGTACACAGCTGGCAACATCCCTGCAGCTGTGGAGTGATGGCAGTAACAGCCACGATAACCAGTCATTAATCTGTTAAGTGAGCTTTTCTTAGGTGTTTTAATCAGTCTGTTACACACATAGAAGCTTGCACAATACACCTGGCATTGAGATGTGTAGAAGAAAAAGTTGCTTAGTTAAAATGAAACGGTTTCGGTGTGACATTGGTTTGTTGTTTTAAGCAAACCCTCAGCTCAGAAGTGTGTTTTTTAAAAAAGGAGATCTTTAACTATAAAAATCAGTATGGCAGCTGGTGAAGGAAATCGAGGGCAGGAGCATTTCCTAAAAGTAACTTGAACTTGTGTCTGAAAAATTCCATCCATTTCAAACGACTGCGTTGGGTAGCGGGTCTGACAGAGAGGGATGTCTGTGCCGTGCAGAGCTTCCATTCTCTGATACCCTCATCTACCAGGAGCCTGATGTGTTCCTCCTGTCTGTGGGACTGCAGAGCACTGTCAGAGCAGTTCTGGATGGCGTGAAAGGAACTCGTTCCCCAGCTGCCCCCAGACTTTGCTCTGGAGCCAAGTGAAAGCCCTCAGCATTCCATGGGCCTTAGTTCTGCTCTTGGTAAGATGCACAGCAAGAAAATAAATCTCTGCTCTTTGAAAACCCTTGAAAGCCTGTTAGGAATCCCAGCATTTCTTACAAACACACAACTGTTCCGCTTCAGCGTGCACAGCTGGAGTTCTAAACGCACTGACTGTGCCATGTCTGGGTCTGGGGCTTCTGCTGGGTCTTCCTCTGTCCACCAGGCTCAGCCCACTGCAGTCCCTGTTCAGAACACTGTTGTAGAGGGAAGTTTCTTTGTGGGTGGGTGGATAACTGGCAGAAATGTCTTGTGGCAGGCAGTGAAGGTCACTGGATGCTGTTAATCAGCCAGCTGCACAGCACCCAACGCTGTGCATCATACACCAATTCAGCTGACTGTAAAATCACACAAGGTGCACTTACTAGCTATTTAGATTATCGTTTTTTAATCCCTCCATTGGAGGACAGGCCTGCCTGTGTTAGTAGCTTTGAGAAACACTGTTATTTCAAAATATCATGTTTTGTAATGTTTGTTTTGGAAATCTTCTCTTTAAATCCTCCCCCAGGTATTGCAGATGTGTTGCCTGCTATCAGCCTGCGCTTGGTGTGTTTTCATGGATCGCATAGGAAGGAATTGGTTTGGATTTCATAAACCCCAGACAAATTTTAACCCAGACCTGAGATTTGAAGTAGTTTGTTGGCAGATATGGGTTACCCAGCTTTGAAGGCAGTGCTCCTTTTGCTGGGTGCTCTCAGCCATCCCTGTGGCATTGCAGGCAGTGGTGCAGGACCAGAACCCACACTGCAGTGCACTGATCTGCCACTGCTCCTCGACAGCAGCTGTTGTGGCCAAGAGCAGTTCTGTGTCCCTTCTAAACCCCCCCCTCTTAACAGAGCATCGTAAGCTCTCAAATCTTTAAAAGAAAAGTGTTATCTGCTGTGTTTACAGAAGGCAGGGGAAGATATGGAATGTAACTGAATTGCATCTCCTGTGCTCCCAGGTGTCTCACTGCTAAGACACAGTGAATATGGATTTATTAATGCTTTGATCTGAAGGGCCGAAAATTGACAACGAGAGCCAGTGATGTTTATCAGAAGCATCTGACTGAAATAAAAATATGGTGGTTTTTTAAGTCAGCTCTTAATTCTTGTCCTTGATCAAATCGTTTGATACCACAGCTTCAAGTATAATAGAAAAGCAATCTTCAAAGTTACAAATAGATTCTGTTAGGCCAAATGGCTTCAAACTCGTCGTGTTTGCACAGCACAAACCTGTGTTCACAGAAGGATAACAGCACTTTGCTGCTTCAGTGTGAGTTAAAAGCAATAAGCTGGCAGAGCTCTGAATCTCCCGACTTTGGGGATGGAGGCACTTCTTTGATGCTAATGAAACATTGCAGTAATGGGGAAGAGATATTAACAGATATCTCCTGTTTCTGGAGGGGTCACTGGGACAGAACATCTTTTAAAATGCATGGGATATACGAGTCCTGAAGCTGATTTTATGCTGTTTGCTCACTGAATTCCTTTTTCCCCCTTCCAAATGGAGATGGTGCTTTAAGACAGAGGGCTCTTAACTCTCTCCTCGACTCTTCTGCTTTGAGGTTTTTGAAGGCCTCTGACTGGAGAAGGGTTAATCAGCTGTCATGTTGGGAAGTGAATGTGAATGAGTTATCATTAAATTCTTATAAAAAATTGATTTCCTCGGAGAGCGATTCCATCAAACATTTATGTAACCCAGCAGAGGGGATGGCAAGGCAGATAGGTTCATAAACAGGGTGTGCTGGACTTTGAGAAACAGCAAAGCGAGGGAGTGGGCTGAAAAACGTTCCCTGTCACAAGCTTCAATAAAATAAAGCTAAAACCCTTTGGCATCTTAATGTGGCTCTGCTCTGTGAGGTGGGCCATGAAATATTGACTCTCATTTGACTTTGCAGTCCCGGTGGTTCCTCTGAGCAGCTCTGCTCTGCTTGGAGGAAGGACGGGCTGCTCCTGTGTGCTCTGAGCCCGTTCTTATGTGGCTGCATCTTGGCTTCTCGTGGGTTGGCTCTCTGATCTGCTGCAGGAATGGCAGAATCGCCTGTGTGCCAAAATAAAAGGGAGCTTTCGAACGGCTGCTTATCCCCAACACGTGCAAAATCTCATTCAAACATCTTTTAGGGCTGTTTGCTGTTGTTTCTGATGGAGTGCAGTGTCCTTTAATTATCTGCCTCCAGTCTCACTGCGAGCGCTGCTCTTTTTGCAAGGCCCTGTGGCTGCTGCAGCTGGTTGGCACAGGAGCCAGGCACTGCTGGTGGCAAATCAGAAAAAGCAGGGAATGGGCCCCCAGTCAGTGGCTCCCTTCTCTCTCCCTCCACCCCTTCCTTTTTTTCCTCTTTTTCTCCTTTTTTTCTCTTTTTTTTTTCCTCCACATTCATGCACAATGACAGTGATGAGCCCCAAATGATGGCTGAGGAGATTTCATCTGAATTTTGCTTACGGGGCAGCACAGCAATCAAGCAGATGGTCTCTTTCTTTCTTTCTTTCTGGATATTCTCCTAGCATGCGTAATCTTGCTTGCAATTCCAAGAAGGTGGAACTCCTTTCTCACTCACTTTATTAGATGCCTCAAAAGTCTGGGCTTTTTCATGAAAAGCTCCTTTCTCCCTCACAATACATGAATACTTGGCTGTGCAGTCGTGGTGGAGATGAAGCTGCTCGATTGTCTTCCAGTGACATCATCCTCATGTCAGCAGTAGCCAGGAAATTCTTGACCGTGACCGCTCTCTGCTTGAGCATTTTTGCTCTTGTTTCACCCCAGCAATGAAGTCAGCCCTGCCAGCCACTGCTGGCTTTTGCATGGCTCTCTTCTTTCTGCCTGTGACTGTACAGGTTGTGTTCTTGCTCCCTGAAGTACACCGAGTGGAGCGGTTTTCTGTATCCTGGGTGGAATAATTTAGATGCAGATTGATCCTTGCAGATGATGCAAATCCTGTGCTTTGCTGTTTTTTTGTATTGCTTTTTTTTTTCCCCTGTAGTATTTCAGTGCGTTGTTTTCCTTTTGCTGAGAATAAATTTACTGAAGGGCTTTGGAGTGCTCTCAGTGGGCCTGGAAGGAGAGTTAGAATTGGAAGAAAAGACACTGCTGTACCTTGGGATGCACCACTTCCAGGGTGCTCCTTTTCTAAGCAGAATAAAATGGGGTCTCTGGTGCTCCATGAGAACTCTCCTAATGTTAAAATCCTTTCAGATCTGCTTGTCTTGGAGCAAAACTATTAACACAGAATAGAAATTTCCGTGGGATTATGGGCTCAGAGGTCGGTGTAGAGACAATTCCAGACCTCGAGTCAGGATGCCTGTGTGATCCATGGGCTGGGAGACAGCTCTGGTCCTCAGAAGATGATAAAATAACCACAGTTTGTCAGCTGCTTCTATGACTTACAGCCTCAAACACGTTTTAACTTCAGTTTCAGATTGTCTTCACTTATTCACTTATGGAATTGTGTGTTTTTCCAGCAGTGCTGTGACCTGGGATACCACGCTAGCCTCAACAGAGCTCTCAGGACATTCTTGTCTGCTGAGCTAAACCTGGAGCAGTCCAAGCACGAGGGTCTGGATGCCATTGAAAATGCTGTTGAGAACCTGGATGCCAACAGTGATAAGCAGCGCCTGATGGAGATGTACAACAACGTCTTCTGCCCGCCCATGAAGTTTGAGTTTCAGCCGCATATGGGTGACATGGTCAGTTTGTGTTGCTGCTCCAGCTCTGCCTGTCTGCTTCCTTCATCTTTGATAGATGGAGGCACTGGAAGGCCAGCTGCTGGCCTCTATTTTTGGGAGGCAGAGGGGAGCCTTGCGAAAGGGAGCTGGTATGGAGATAAGAAGTGATGGGGTGGATGCCTGAATGCAAGCGGTCCTCGCTTCTGCATTGTCACAGCTCCTGAAGGCTGAAGTTCTTAATTAAATATAGTGCTAAAAACATGTTTTCTGTCTGCATTAACCTATTCTTCAGGCCGTTGTTAATTCCTGCACCCTGAGACAGGCTCTGAAGTGAGAGATCTGAAGTGTGATCTGAAAGACATACTCGTTCGGTGCTCCATAAGCTGGCTGCTGTTGATGTGTTTGGTGATCTCATCTCTGGCATTTCATGGAGCTGCTTAGTTTTGCTGGTGGCATTATTAAGAAGATGAAAGGAGATAGCTTATGTGGGTTAAAAGATGAAAGCATAATACCTGGGCATGTGCTGCCAAGGTATCAGTCAGCCTGCTGGGTAGATAAAGCAGCTTTTATTCTGCTTTTAAATAACTGTTGCGCCATGAGGCTCCCAGAGGAGTGAGATGACCATCTCCTGGATGCCTTCCCACCTTCTCCAATTTGGGTAAAACTGGGTTGAGCTTCTGGTCTCATGAATCCCTTTGTAGCAGGTGATGTGTCTGCAGAGACCTTTGAAACGGAGCGGTGGTTTCCCAGAAGCAATGTTTGTCTGCTTTTAATTACTACTATTATTTTTCTGTCTGTGTCAGTAATCCCATAACTTTAAGCTTCACAGCCAGTCAGTGATCAGCATCTATCTCTGTGACCCAGCCTGATTTCCAGAGACCTGCAAATGCCTCAGAAAGGACAACAGATAAAAGGTGTAAGGCTGTTTTTTTGGGACATGTGGGTGTGTAACCTTAGAGCAGAAGCAGTTTATAATGGTGCTTTGTGCGTGTTCACTGTGAGACAAGGCAGCCAAAGGATTTTCATTTTTGGCAATGAAAATCTCTCTTTGCAGGTTTATCAAGATTGCAGGTACGTGGCTGGGAGCTGTTTAAATCACATAAGCTGAAACCAGCTCAGAAACATAAACAGGAACACATGTACCATAGATGACTTTAGGTCAATTAGAGTTCTAGATTCTTCTCTTGAATAGTCAATAAAAACTGCAGGGAAGGTCTCTTGCCTCATCTTTTGTTCCAACAAATGCAGTCACTGCTGAAGGCAGAGATGAGGAGGAGCCTTCTGCAGGGAGTCCCTCAGAGTGCAAATGACCTGCTTGGTTTTCCCATGCATTGGGAATATGCTGTGAGATAGGGGGAAGAAGAACAGCCTGCACGCTGTCACTGCTACCAGCTCACGTTGACAGAATCGTTTATCACAGCCCTTCTCGAGGCCAAATGAAATGTGATAGATGCAGAAGTGGTCCTGCTCGTGCCAGATTAACTGTCCGATTGTATACATGCATTAATCAGACTCTAATAATAATAATAATGTACAGTGAGAGCAGTGTTTTCCTGCCTCATGCTGTAATGGCAGGCTAATTATTAACAGCACAAGGCAATCCACAGTTCAGGCATTTTCCACAGGTGTCTGACCAGTTCCTCTCTTTATGAACTCCCCTGGCTTGATTTTGTGTGCCTTTTGTATGCCCTGTGCCTGTCGTGCCTGAGATGCTCTGCTCACAGAACCCAATTCATGGTGTGATACAAGCTCGCCTGCTTCTCCTGGGGGTTTTGGGGTGTGATGCAGCCTAACTGCTGTGATAAAGCACTTCCAGGCTTTCAGAAGATAGAACTGTTTCACATCACTTAAACCAGCTAATTTTTTCTAGCTAATTATGGATCTTCATGTCCTCTCCCTCTCTCTTTCTCATTAACTTTGGGACAATGGAGGAGTGGACTGGAATTTGGTAGAAAGCTCTTCTCTGATTGAAGTTGGCAGCTGATAAATGTTTTTTATGAGGCATTTTGGAGGGGGGGGTGTTAATAATAATGAAGTAATTAAACTATTGTTGATGGTGGCTTTCCTGCAATCAGTGCTGCTTTCCTTCCAGGAGTCCCAGCTGTGTGCCCAGCAGCCGGTGCAGAGCGAGTTAGTGCAGAGGTGCCAGCAGCTGCAGTCCAGGTTATCTACACTGAAGATAGAAAACGAAGAGGTGAGTTAATTGACCCAAATCAGCAACGCTTCTGCCGTTTCCAGAGGGCAGTGGCAGCTAATTAAGGAGGAACAGAGTTGTCGTGCTCCTCTTCTATGAAGATTTGTAGTGAAATTCAAGAGTAAGGCAGCAGTGTGTTAAGTTGTGACTTTGCATAAAGGCTGAGTGCATGGAGGGGAGCCATTAAAATATGCACTCACCCTTTTTTTCCCCGTCCTTAACTCAATAGAAGTGGTTTTAGTTAAGGAGGAACAGCTAAATGTGATGCTTCAAAGTGAAGTCAGTGAATAACGGAAGGTAAGAGCTAATTTTGGTTTAATTGGTCATCTAGGATGAGGAGAGTTCTTGGGCAAAATGGGCAGCCCCTTTTTGTCTAACAGGCTGATTGTGGCCCTCAGCAAAGATTTGCAGTGCACCAAAGCCTTTTTGTAATCTCACGTTTCTGTTACACCCAATAGATGTAATTACAGAAGTAAGATGTTTATTTCTTTCTTCCAGAACTCCTTGCTTTGAGGTTAAATTTCCCTGCTTCCCTTCCTCACCTCAGCCTGTAAGGTTGCAGCCCTTGTCTGACCGCATGCTCAGCATGCACCAAGCCTTCCTTTGTAGGGATGGTGTTCTGTTAATGAGCACAACTTGTACCTCACTTACAGCTCACATGTACGACTCAGAAGTAATTCTTGTTTATCAGTAAAATGCTCTGCAGTAACATGAATTCTTTCTTTGTTTCCCCACTTGCATCATAGCTCCATTTTCTCAAGCATTTTCTCTTATTCTTGCTGGCCAGGTGAAGAAGACCATGGAAGCTACACTGCAGACAATCCAGGACATAGTCACGATAGAGGACTTTGATGTCTCTGACTGCTTTCAGTACAGCAACTCCATGGAGTCTGTTAAATCCACTGTATCAGAAACCTTCATGAGCAAACCAAGCATTGCCAAGAGACGAGCCAACCAGCAGGAGACAGAGCAGTTCTATTTCACAGTAAGGAGTTAATTTTCAGTGTGAGCATGTATAATGTTTTTAGAATTATGCTTGCAGGAGTGAGCAAAATAATGCTATCATCTTGCAAAAGTGCTTCTGTAATTGATTTTGGACAAGCAGAGTGAGCATATTAGGTTGTAAAAAGAGCTGCTTTGAGTTCTTTACAAGTATACTGGGATATGTTTGTCTGTTGATGCAAGTTTAGTGTGGATAAATCGTGTAAAATTTGATTTCTCCTCTGTCTGTGGGGAAAACAGCTATCAACAGGGCAAAGCTGCAGCAGCGTGCTGCTCCAAAGCTGCCACATCAGGCACCAGGCTGATCTGCCATTGGGCTGGCAGAAATATGCTTGAGATGGGTTTTTCAGGCCTTGGAGATGTGAGGAGCAGCTGCTTCGGGGTGTGATGGGTATTGGTGAGAGGGCAGGGCTGTGCAGCAGGGCGCCCTTTGTGTAGGGGAAAATCAAATGCGTGAGCAGCGCGGTGTGCATGCAGTGCTGGAGAATATGAAGTGAAAGAAAAACGTTGGCTTCCAAGAGTGTAAGCCATGCTGGAAGCCCCAGTTGTTGCATTGGTAGTCAGGCAGGGCTCACAGGTTGATGCAGTGATAGGAATCAAATAGCACCGAGTTGCAGCTTTCCACAGAAGGCAAGTTGTTGCACTTATGCTGCGATGGCCGTGGCAGAAGGAAGGTTTGTATTCAGAACAGAAGAGGACAGCACAGGGTGGGTGTCTGTGCTAAGATTATGAAGCAGTGGAGGAGCAGCAGCAGCAAATCAGTGGACGTTTACCAAGGGTGAGTGCATACTTAGGACATGGGTAAGTGTTACACAAGCCTCCACTGCTCATTGCTCTTGCAGCAGTGTCCTGCTGGCCCACCTGCAGCACCTGATCCCCCTGCCCTGAATCACTGCCTTGTTCAGAGCTGCTCCTGGGGGGCAAAGGGGAGGAGAACCGCTTTGCTTTCCAGATTGTAGGCAGTTAAGGATGTGGGACAGGGAGAAAAAACTGTGCTTCTCTGCAGCCTGAAAAGCACTGAGACTTATTCCCATGGGGTGGGGAGATAAGGGCTGGGCTGTGCTTTGTGCTCCCACCCACCCACTGCCTTGTGCTGGAAAAGTACTGGTGTGAGTGAGGGTGTGGGGAAGGTGTCAGGCTGCTTGCATTTGAGGAGATGCTGGGTGTGAAGGTTCACCTTCCCTGTCTGACAGCAGATTTTCACCTCTTCAGTTCTTACGATGTGGAAATCACGTCGTTTGAGGATGTTTCTCCTGCGTTGTGTCCGACTCCACTGTGCTGACAGAACTGAAATCCTGAGGAGTTCATCCATACTTCAGTGTTTTCATTTATTTTAGCTAAGCCATGAATTGAACGCATCCTTAATTCCTTCCAAAAAAAAAAGAAAGCCTTCATTTGAAATCACTGATTTTTTTTTTGTTTCCTGAGAGCTCTGCTGACAGGGCGCAGAGCGACAGGCATGAGGAAGCGTGAGGAATACATGGCATATGTGCTCCTTGTTGGTTGGAACCCTCCCTTCTCTCTCGTAACCCAATCCCTGCAGCTCTGCTATAGGCAGGCGATGTGCTCAGCGTCTGTTGGAGCTATTTTGAGCTGAGCCTTCTTGTGCTGCCTCTCCTCTCCTCACATTGGCTGTGAGGCAGCAGCTCGGCGCCTTCCAGAGTCACATTTATCCTCACATCCCCACTTACACGTTTAAAGGGGGGTCAAAATTTGGTGCAAAAATGTAACTGGTTAAGAAAACACATTCAGTATTGGCAAAGGGGGGCTGCAGAGGAGTCCTACATCATCTGGTGCTTTCTTTCTGCCATAGCGACCCATGCTTGCTGCTGGAGCAACCAGAAAGCTGAAGCTTTGCAATGGGAGGTGCTGGCACTGCCCAAAAGGGATGGATCTCATGATGTTTCTGTTTGGTTTTATCAACTAAAGGGACACAGACTGTGGAGTTTAGCAGTTCAAGCTTTGTGTTTATATTGCTTCTTGATTTGTACCCTTGGGGCTTGCATCCAGGTTGCTCCCATTGTACAAATACCATTTTTCCCCTTAAGGATTCATGGTGTGGTTGGGCAATACCAGACCAGAACTGGAAGAAAGTGAATCACGTTGGGAAAGCTGAAGACAGGAGCAGAACCTTGTGTTACAATGAGAATCTTTTCCTTGTGTTTGTGTTACAATGAGAATCTTTTCCTTGTGTTTGTGTTTCTAGCTCTTGTTTAAAAAGTATCTCATGTTTCTAAAGGATGGTCCGTGGTGTTTGCAGTGTCCTGAGCTGTATATTGAGTGTAAACATGTGCTGATTATAATATGGCTGGCTACTGTACAATGGTATTTCATGTGCTGCGGCACAACAGAGATAAATAATGCTGTTCTGAGCTGCAAAGAGATGAAAGAACTGTAAAAACGGCGTTTGCAGAGCTGTGAAAGATCAGGAGCAAGTGGGAAAAGTGACTGTGTGACTGCATAATGTTTCTCCGAGGGAACAAATCCCAACTTCCATAGCATCTCTATTTGTTTTGCCATGTTTCCCCCCCACCCAATGCTGTGTATCACCCAGAGTGGAGGCAGACGCAGTGTTTGACGAGTGAAGTGGGGTGAGAGAGGTTAAATGGGAGAATAAGCACAGTAGCAGCCTTTTAGCTGGGAGAAACAGATTGCTCATTCAGCTGGCGGTGATGCATTTCCATTTCCCCGTCTGAGGAGGAGATGTTTGACAGCTCCTCAGATGTCTGAACGATGCCAAACGTTCCACTGATTCCACAGTGAGACAATAGGAATGGCACACAGATATGCATGGGCAGAGCAGTGGGTTTGCACCCACCTAGGGGGAGGTTGATGCATTCTTTGCACTGCAGTGCAGTTCAGTTCTTTGTCACTGCATTCGGAATTCATGACCTGCAGATGCAGTCGTAGGAATCAGCTGTCCACTGGTCACATTGTTTTCTTCCACTCTTCCAGAAAATGAAGGAGTATCTGGAGGGCAGGAACCTGATAACGAAGCTTCAGGCCAAGCACGACCTCCTTCAGAAGACCCTGGGAGAAAGTGAGTGGGGACCTGCATGTCTGTGCCTGCATTGCCCAGCTAACTGTCTACAATGACCCAGCAAAGTGAACCTTTTCACATTTCACGAATTTCCTTTTTCCAATCCTCCTGATGGAGAAGCCAGCTGACCTACATGGCTGCTTGAATAATGGGGAACAGAAAGAGCTTAATGAGTCATTAGCGTGCATCGCTCGTTTGGTAAAACGAAGCGTGCGCCCGCTTGCTCATCCTGACCCCTCCCCATCTGTGCACGTTCTGCTTCTCACTGAATAATCCATACTGAGTAAACCTCGTGACTTCCACATCAGTGATGAGTTCCAAAGCACTGCCTCGTTAGGTGGGTCGGGAGGTTTTGCTTCCAACCTCTGGGGGTGATGCAGACTGAGCTCGTGTAAGTGAACGTGGCTTTTGTTGGGAGAAAAATGAATGAATTTTGCAACGTGGAAAATATGTTGCCCATCTGCATGACACTAGGCATTTGTTGTTGGTGTCAGAACAAAGCAAGGTTTCTTTTCCTTCGTGTTACGGGCAAATTGTGTTGGCCAAACATTCCTGAACTACGCATCCAAGTTTCCATAGAAACCTGACTGCTTCATATTTGCAGAGGAGAAGGTTTGAAGGTCTGGGTGTCAGGTCACAGGCTGGCTCTGGGTTTCTAGGCCAGGGAAGGGCTCGTGGTTGTGACTTAATGGGACTCCCCACCGTTTGTGCTGTGCAAATCTTCTGAATGGAAACTTAAACAGCATGTGGTCCTTTAAGCACTTTTGCTTTCGGTTTAAAAATTACACTGCAAAAAAACAAAAGCAACACAAAAAAAACCCCACTGTTGCAGTAATTAAGAGCTTCCTGTTTATCAGACCCAAACTGGAAGGTAAGGCATGAAATGAACCTTGTGCTTGGTAGAGGTTCTCATCTCTCAGTCTGTAAAGAAGGATGGATTCAGGGCTCTGTGTCCTTGAGGTATTATTTCTGCATCTGAATATCTCACAGTGACACAGCAGTGCCCCTGTGAGTGCTGACATTCCTGGATCACAGCTCTGTGCACCCAGCCCTGTTTTCTCTTATCCTGCCTGTCCCTCACAGGCAGCCCAGGCTGTGCTGGGGAGGAAAGAGGAGGAAATGAAATGTGATTTCTGCATTGCTGTGTAGGTTTAAAGGCTGGTTCTGTTCTCGTGTGGTTGCTTTGCAATAGCAGAGCTTAGCTGCTCTGTGAAGGGCCCAGTCTGTGCTGGGCTGAGCTCCAGCAGCTCCCAAAAAACATCTCTTCTGTCACCTGTGAGATCAGAGGAGCTGAGAAAGCCAGGCACATTGTGTGTTGGAGTTAGCAGGTTAATGGTATGAGCTGTAACCGTGTCAAGGCTTATTCATAAAATGGCACTTAAATGACACGTGGGCAAATAAAATCCCTTTCAATGAATCCCAGGAACACGTTTAGAAGCTTTGCTGAATAACAAGCATACAGCTGCATGCCTTCTGTCCCCGGAAACCCCTGAGTTTGTTTTGGCTTTTGTTCTTTGCCCCATTCTCAGGCAACATTTAATGGTCCTCTTGCAAGGTACCTTAATCTAAAGATGACAAGTTCCAGTAATAGAAATAGCAGCAAGTCTTCCTGTGTACAAGCAGTGATGTCCCTGCCTGCTGTATGCTCTGCAGGAGCCCCTTGATGTTGCTGCAGCAGTGGAATTTATATATATGAATATTCCGTGATGGAAATGGGACAGATGGCTGGAAATTCTGCTTCAGAGTAACATTTTTGTGTAAATTATGCACTGTTTGGGCTTTAGGTGGGGAAGGGAAAGCAGCTATCAAGATGCGTGCAACTCATTGTCAGCCATCAGCAATTAGCCATGTCCCTCCTTCGTTCCTCCTCCTCTTCAGGAGCAGGAAGGCATTGCAGGAAGGTGGATTTCCAGCTCAGATCAGTGTGGTTTTGCTGATGCTGGCCTGGCCAGCGTGATTCCCACAGCCCACACTGCTTCGCTGTCTCTCTCTGTGCTATTTGAGAACGATGCTGCACAGGCAGCAGTTGTTAGCTTGGCTGCTTCCTCACAAACTCAGTGCAAGTCAATGGAACGTTTTTATAGATGTTTGTGGAAAATATCATTAAATGTCTGCCTCCCAAAATAGCCTCATGCAAGCGAGCTCGGTCCATGGGCTAACAATTCTGCAAATGTTTCCAATCTTGCTAAGTGGCTTTATAAAGTATAATCTCTCTCCCTAGCAATTCCCCTGGGAAAGGGGAGGGCGGGAGAGGTTGACAAGCCCAGTTTTTTGGCAGCTAAAGTCACCAATTAAGAGTGCACAGGGAAGCAATTTCCAAAAACAATGCTTTCTAAAGCAAGAGTGCTGGGGCAGCCCGAGCTGTTCTGTGCTTTGCTGGGGGGGCCGTGCTCTGCTGACCTCCTTGGCAGTGCTGCAGGGATGCTCACCTCCAACCTTCCGACTCTCCTTGTCCTCCTCCCAAACCCTGCAGAGCAGCAGAAGGTATTTTCCCATTCCTCTCCCCTAATGATGGCTTTTTTTGTTTGTCTCCACCACAGGTCAAAGGACGGACTGCTCTCTTGCCAGGTAGGTGTGGCACAGAGGCTCACTTTTGCTGCAAATCCATTGCCAGCCCAGGATACGTTAGGAAAAAATATAAATAAATTCATTTCACTGGTGTGTAACCACATTCCCAGCCTTAAATACCATTGCAGCACATCAGTACGGAGTGGTGGTGCTCCTGGTTTTGTCCCATGCTCTGCTCTGCAATGGAACTGGGTTGCAGCAAGCCCTGGAGAATCACCTCCTCACTTGTAATTAGGACCAATCACCGAGCAATAACTAACCTTCCCTTGATGGGGTTTTTATAAAGCATAACAAATGTCTGTCTGCAGATGGATGGGTTTGGGGAGCTGGGCTGTGCGTGGGGGCTGTGCATCATCCTGCCTTGTAACAAAGGGAAGGTGATTACTGCTGATCCACAGCCATTACTACTTTTCAGATTCCTCACAGCAAAGCAGAGCTGACAGGTCCTAATTAGTGCCTGACGTCTGTAATAATAAAATATTATTCATCATGAAACAATTTTAAATATCAAAGAATCATTACTGCTAATAGATTAAAATAGGCCTTATTGTCAGTGACAGCCCATGGAATCTGCTTGCTTTTTTTTTGTTTTTGTGGGCTCATTCAGTGTCTTTGATTTATTCTTTTTCCTAAAAGGAATTTCCCCTAAATTAACAATCTGGTTTTTTTTGTGTGTGTATGTTTTTTTTTTCCTCCCCAAATTGCAGTTCTAATCACCTTATTTATAATTCAGCAGCCATCTGCTTGAATGAGAGGCATTAGGGCCTTTCTCCCACTATCTCCCATACTTCATTCCTTACCAGGGACTATAGGAATCTTAAACCCCAGTAATAAATCTTAGGGCGATATCTTGGCAAAGGAAGGCTCCTTCCTTGTTTCCCTGCAATTAATGTCTTCCAGCATCACTAAATGAGGCCGTCATGATTTGAATGGAGTTGGCTGAGCCTGGCTGGTGTTGGGGGCACTCATTTGTGTGTCTGTTTGAAGGCTCCCCATGCAGGCACAGGGCTCTGCAGTGCTGCTCTCTGGCAGCTGCTCCCACCTGCTCCAATTTATAGCAAACTTCACCTCGAGTGAGGAGTGAACAGAGCAGATTTCCATACGGTTGGAATTAAAGCGTCAGGGGTGATCTTTTGTTGGGCTCCCTTGTGTCTGTGTCAGGTTTGTGGTGATTTAAAGTCACTTAAAATCATACAAAGTTCCACACGCTGAACGAGACGAAGTCGTTATGATTTGTGTGTCTGGCTCCTTCCCTGCCAAATCAGTGTGGCTTGGAATACCAAGCAAGAGCTACGATTGTACAGAATTATCTTGACTTTTTCTCCTCTGTTTTTCCTCTGGCATCGATGGGCTGTTCTGATCTCATCAGCGGCAGACGCAGCTCCACTGTCAGAAAGCAGGTAATCAGTGTTTGCTTAAGTAATGGGGTGTGTGTATGTGTGTGCAGATGGGGATAGATGGGAAACTGAAGCCTCTCCATCCTTTTCTTCCACGATCCCATTTCGTCCTGCTTTCAATGGAACTGCTGCCTGCTGGTTCCCTAACTGAAATCAATAAACACAGATCTGCAGCCTCCATTCGTTTTCTCTGACAAAAACTTCAAAAAGGGTTTTATTCTGCCAGTGTTTCTGAGGGACCTGGAGCCAAAGAAGCCAAACAGCCTTGAGCTGTCTGCACGGTCATGCTTTATGGGTTTCATGTTGCTCTATTTCTTTGTCCCCTTTCCCTTTGTTTTCTCTCTGGAATGCTATTAGAGCAGTACCTTCTTGCTTGTTGCCTCCTTGTAATGAAGATTTACAACAGCAGTGCATTGGTTTGCTGGCTGTAGTGAGTAATTTATTACTTTTTAGAACCTAAACAGATCTGGAACTGCACTGGAGCAGAACGTGGCAGATGAAAGGGCAGATTTGCTCTCTGTTGTTTCCCCCCAATGCAACCCACCCCAATTTCTGCAGCACGTTTGGATATGAGGAATATGGAGATCTGCATAGAGCAAAGCTCACATCCATAGCAGTGCTATCATTAAGATCTGGGTAGTCTTGCAGTCTTGGAGCACGTTATGCTCTGGGCTTTTGGAGGCTTGGAAGTTTGCCTTCATCACCAGTCGTTGTACTGGGACCAAATGAGAATTTCTAGTCCTGCCTTTGTTTCTCTTGTTTTGTTTTGTTTTTTTGCCATCCCTCTGCATTCTGACTGCTGTTCTTTTCTCCCTGTTGTGCAGGATTCCTCTCAAGCCATTCCCCTGGTCGTGGAGAGCTGCATACGGTTCATTAGCAGGCATGGTGCGTTCATGAGCAAAAAATTTCCTGTTCTCTCTCTATAACTTTACATATATATGTATAACTTTATAGACATAGAAGCCTTCTGAAATGCTCAGAGTAGATTGGGACATGATACTTACAAAGATGGAGACTGGAGACTGCGAGATACAGAACGAGTGCTGGCTTTTTGCTATGTGCTTGATGGTGTGAGTGCTCCTAATTCCTCCAGGCTGCTGCACGTAACTGATGCTGTAAAGGTAGAAAGCAGTAAGCTGTGCTTCCAGCAACGTTCCTTTATGAAATAAGGTTCCCATCCTGAAGTACCACTCACACCTCACCTCCCTTCACCTTGTTTTGGGATGTGAAATGTGGCTTTCACCACTCATAACTGTGCTTCTTGTAGAGGAGGAGGAATACTCCCAGCACTGAATGTAAGAGGTCAAGTAGTGAATTAATTGCTTGCTCATTGCTGCAGTGAGACGATTTGTCCCTGTTTCTGAGGTTAACTTCACAGCTTTGAATGCTGTAGAAGATTTTATAGGTTTGTTTTACTTTGTTTTCATTTTTAATCAATATCATCTGTTGGTAGCATGCGAAGCAGCTGTTAATTAACATACGTGGAAAGAGGTTGCATTTATCTTCATTAACCAAGCCAGAGCCAAATAGCAGGTCCCGTTTCGTTTTCCTTGTCTAATTACCATCTCACATTAGAAACTATAATTGGGAGTTCCATTCTCATCATCACCTGGGAGAGCCAAGGGCTGTAATCCTTTACTAAGGCCGTAATTGGACATTTGGTGGAGAAATCATTGAATCCACACAGAGCGAATCAGAGCCTGATCAAATGGGAGACATCAGGAGGTTTTACTTTCTAGAAGTGCGTTCCTGGTTGGGTCATCAACAGACACATTTCCCAACAAAGTCAACTGATTTCTGCACAGTGTGAGATGGTGGCCTGAAGGTACAGCCTGCAATGAGGAGGAATATGCTTATAGACAGCAAATCCACTTGAGTGGGAAGGAGCCATACAGCTGCTGTAGGAGTTGATGTGGTTGGAGGTGGCCTGGCTGACATTTACGACTGCTTTCCTCTATGGGAATGGGATGAATGTCATTCCCCTCCTTGCTTCTCCACGCTCAGAGTTGTCTCTTTTTGCTGTTGTGAAGCTGTTTCACAGCTGCTAGCTGCAGCACTACAGAGCTTCCATTGCACTGTGATAAGAACAGCACCAGAAATTGAGAGGAACAGCAGTGCACAGATGCATTCAGGAGAGCTTATGAGTTTGTGGTTGTCATTATAAATGAAGCAAAGGCCTTGCAACACTCCCTGTTTCGGATAGCATGCAATTAAAAGCCTCAAGTGAATATGAGTTGATTTTGCAGACGTAAAGAAGGCTTTGTTCATGAGTTGTGATGGTTGGTGCTCAGCTTCCACCATGCAACCATACAGTCCTGGTGGTGGTGGGATGCTGGAACATCTCAGCTAGCTGACGGTTGCTTTTCATGGCTTTGCTAATGGTGGTGTTCAGCAGGAATGGCTTAAAGACCATCCTGGAGCCCTGGGTTTGGGTGGTGCTGGGGAGTGGAATGCTTCCATGGGCTGCTTTGCCCTGGGCCATAGCAGCATTGAGCAGCAGGCTGCTTCCTCGTGCCGTTGGCAGTGCTGTACTTTTGGCTGTTAAATTATTAGGTTGTGATTTTCTCTGGGTTGTCAAATCCCATGGGATCCTCCAGGGTACAGGATGGCACGCATGGCTGCTATAACCAAGGTATTGTGTCAGTTCCTTGGGAAGGGTTAATGTTTTTTCCTCAGTGCTGCTGTGTTCTGTTTCTGTACACATCCACACAGTACGTAGGAAGACTGCTTTTCTCAGAGCATCCTTGTTTTGGTGCATGTTTCTTACATTTCCTGTATCACATACGCTGCAGCTGAGCAGGATGCAAGCTTGTTGATCAGCATCTCTCGTTGCCTTTCAGGTTTGCAGCATGAGGGAATATTCAGGGTGTCTGGATCACAAGTGGAAGTGAATGACATAAAAAATGCATTTGAGAGAGGTAAGGAGGATCTTTTCCAGTGTCTCAGAAACGATTGCCAAAGGTGTCAATGCGTCAGAATGTTCTGAAGGAGTGTTTTTTTGAATGCAACTTCCATTCTGTTCCTGTACTTCTTGTTTCCTGAGTGGCTGTAGCCCAAACACCTCCCTGGTGCTCATTAACCTTGAATTCTCCATGTTGTTTGGCACCATGCTTTCTCTCTTGTCGAGTGTATAATAAATATTCTGAACTCAATCCTCGCTCATGTCCAACAGCTTATTGATTATTTGCAGCGCTGTAGAATAGAGAGGAATTCATTATTGGGTGCAAATTATTTTCCTGCCCACCCCCTGCAAGCTCTGTGAGCAGTTTGTTTGCTGGAGGACGAAGTCTTGTATATTCCATGTTCTTAGAATGCAACCTGGCTACATTCATTTTAAATATCAGCAAACGAGAGTAAGTTTCAAGATGCAGTTAACATGGTGTAGCTTTTAATAGATTTCCTTTTTTTTTTCTATGTAAAGAACCTTTCCATACAAAGGCATAGAATGACTGGGAAGCTCCTGACTCATCAGCTTCTTGCTGGGCTGCTCTCCCCAAACTGAGCAGGTTCAGAAGAGCTTTGCACTCAGACAGTCCTGGTCGGGTCATTGGAGACAGCAGGGCTTCTGTTAAATCTCTGTGTACATCACTCATGGGGGAAATGGTTTCAAACTGAAGGAGGAAAGATTTGGATTGGATATAAAGAAGTTTTGTACAGTAAGGATGGCGAGGTGCTGGAATGGGTTGCCCAGACAGGTGATGGAAACAGCTGAGGTCGGGCTGGTGGGGGTTGTGAGCACCTGATGGGCTGTGGGTGTCCCTGTTGGTTGCAGGGGAGTGGGACCAAATGGCCCTTAAGGGTCCCTTCCAACTCAAAGAACTCTGAAGTAATATGCTTGGTATGTTACTGAGCTTGCTATTGGGAGAGAGCAGCAGCAGGCTTTTGGGAAGAGAGGATTTTAATGGACAGCGTGGCATCTTATGTCACCCACCTTTATCTCCATCAGTTTGAGAACAGAAGTTCTCAAGGGCAGAGAAGGCAGAAACGTGTGTCACAGTGTAAGTAGAGGCCTGGTATCAGTTAGGCCCCTTTTAAATAAAAGGAATAGCTGTCATCTTGAGAAAGCAGCCAGTTGTTCCAGCACTAATGTGCAGAAATAAATGATTTCTTGCTTCCTCTCACTTGTTTCTCTGATATACAGGACTGACAAAGTTAACCGTAATGTCCTTGCAGTTTATTACTTCCTCCAGAACCCTTGGTGGCAGTTAATATCAAGGATAATGCTCTGGTTCTTAGTGCCCATTTATTATCTGGTGTGTTATTAAGATTATAGGCAAGCTTTGGTAATTCCAGTCACATAATGGATATATATAGCTTCAATCTGAGGTTTGCCCCGTCATTAAATCTAATTATATGCAATGGGGGAGTTTTCCATAGGGAGCAACTCCTTAAGTGGGCTTTTTTGTCACACAAACAGTGGCGTATCTGCAGTGACAAATTGTTTGGCCCAGAAACACCCCTGCAGCTCAGCACAAGGTGTGTGCTCTGCTGAGCCTGCTTGTGATGCTCATTGCCCTCCTGTGTGTGCACCGAATGCAGGTGGGCTTCAGCTGTGAGTTTGCTGCTGAATGTTGCCCTCAGTAGTGGCTCAGTGAAGCTCTCACCATACCAGAAGCCTGAGGTTTCTGTCAGAGGCTTCTGTTCTTGACTGCTGCCTTCAGGGAGCTCTGCCTCAATGCTGTTGGTGCAGCTGCAGGAGGTGGGATGAACTCCGTGCTGCATGAATTTTTTCCTCCAGCTGAGTTGCATCCTTCCATCCTGATTGTTTTCTCCACTCTTCTGATCTTTCTTGCTTGTTTCTTTGATACCAAGGTGAAGATCCTTTAGCTGGGGACCAGAATGACCATGACATGGATTCAATAGCAGGAGTTCTGAAGCTCTATTTCCGAGGGCTGGAGCATCCTCTCTTCCCCAAGGACATTTTTCATGATCTGATTGCCTGTGTCAGTAAGTACAGATATAGAAATGAACAGATTGTAAAGGCTGAATCGTGGATTTGTCTGAGATAAAGGTTTGTGCCAGGATTCTTCAAACAAGAATAGAGCAAAATCCTCTACTTCTGAAAAAAAACCAACTGATCTTCAGGACCTCTTATCAGAAAGTGTGAGAAATGCTGCTTCAGAAACAGAAGGTGTTTCCAGCAGGGTTTCCTCCTGGTGCTAATAGATGTGCTGCCTGTGTGCTGACACTCCTGCACGCACTGTTCAGCAAGGCAGTAGCCATCTGCCTTTGGCTTGGTTGCCACAAGGGGCCATCTATTGAATTTGAATCACAAGAGCAGTGGCAGTCCAGCTGTTAACATTTTTGGTTGTTTCTAAAGGTGGTTGTGATGGGCAGGGGGTCTGTGTTGATACTGGAGTAACCTCGTGTTACACAGCCTCACTATTGCTGTGTTGCTTAGAAGGAAAGAATGATTCCATTGTCCTGGTGGTGAAATGGCCTTTGCAGTGGCGGCCTTTGAAGCAAAGCAAGAGATAAGTGCTTCTAAAATGACTCGTGATTGTCTTCTCCCGATAAATGCATTTACAGAGTTGAATTCACATTACATAAGAAGAAAAAATCTGCTTCCAAATAAGCTCCCCTTTCTGGGCTGATTTATGCTGCCCACTTGTTTCTCAGTAGGCTGCTGCACACAGAGCTTTTTGCCTCACCCTTTAACTATGTTAATTCTCCTTTGAGTGTTGTACAATTTCTTTTTTTGAACACCCACCTTTCTAAGCTAACTTGAATGAGCTATTATGCCAGAGCTATTGAAGGAGATGACATCCAGTGCTCCCACGCTAGGAAGGAGCCTGCAGTGAGCTTTTCCATGTTCTGGGTCCTTAGTTGCAAAGGCATCACACACAGGACCTGCAGCCTTTGGCAGGCAGCTGGTGAATCCAGGAAACAGGCTGACCCTTGTGCTGTGCTGGCTGCATGTTTTAATGTTTTACCTGGGAACCATCCCATATACTGACTGCATTGGGACTCAGTGGTGAGCTGGGGATGCAGTGATAACTCAGTGATGCTCCTTCTTCCTTTCAGCAATGGATAATTTGCAAGAGAGAGCGCTCCACATCCGAAAGGTGCTTCTGAACCTCCCTAAGACCACTCTGATCGTAATGAGATACCTCTTTGCATTCCTCAACCAGTGAGTACCTGCTGCAGAGCCAGCCTTGATCCTGCTGCAATCTGAGCAACGATTCAAAGCACAAGTGTCACTAGATGACTCCTGCATCTGTCTTTCCTGAGCTTTTGAGCCTTGCTGATGTTCCTCCAGATGTTAATGCCATCTCAAAGGAACTCCAGCAGTGGAAGTGAATGATGTTGCTGGCAAACGAAGTGAAAGGTGATAAGGAGGGATCAGAAATTGCATCCCACGCCAGCAAGGAGCACTGTGTACTAAATAGCATGACTGACGTTACTGTTTTAAAGCTGTCCATCACATGTGATGGGTTTGTTGGGCAGCCCAGCAGAATCATAGAATTGTTCAGGTTGGAAAAGACCTGAAAATCAGCAAGTCCAACCGCAGCTTCCTCCAGCACTGAGGTCTCAACACCTGGGGTAGCACAAAAGGAAGATTTCCTACCTGGGAATTAGCACATTTAAATACTCCCCTGCTGAGGTTGGTAGTGTTGAGTGATGCTGCTGTTCTTCATCACGCTCATCTTAACAGCAGGAACAAAGAAAAGGAGAGATTGCATCGGGATGTGTTTTAAATCTGCATAAGGTGGTTAAGCTATAAACGGGGATTTGAGCAGGGCTGGGATCAAATCAATAAGGCTGTTAAAATCTCGTTGAGGTTTCTATTTCATCTCTTTGTTATGCTGTCAGTCTGTCTTTTGTCTTTTTTTCACAAAACCCCAGAATATTCAATTTCTAGGAGAACAGCTCCAGCAGCAGGAAGCCCAAAGCCAACCTTCCTCACTCATCTGTGTTCTCCAGCAGATGATGGTGGTGATGATAACATTTTCTGCTGTTAACCCTCCTCCCCACATCTGTCTCTTGCAGTTTATCGCAGTTCAGTGAAGAGAATATGATGGATCCCTACAATTTAGCCATCTGCTTTGGGCCAACGCTGATGTCGGTGCCTGAAGGTCACGATCAAGTCTCTTGCCAAGCCCATGTCAATGAACTGATCAAAACCATCATCATCCAACATGAGAACATCTTCCCAGGACCGAGGGAGCTGGAGGGTCCAATGTATAGCAGAGGTGGAAGCACTGAGGATTACTGGTATGATGGGTTCCACTGAGGGGAAAATGAATGGGTGCACGTTTGTTTGCTGGTCAGAATGCTCCAGTCGTGCATTTTGCATTGTCTTAAATAGGATTCAGGCATCTAGCCCAGCCTCTCAGATTCAGTATAATGCAAGAGAAGACGCCTCTGCTACCTCCAGACAGTCATTAACTTAGAAAGTCTCTCCAATCCTGGTTTTGCCTTCTCTGGTTGTGTAGAGTGGCTTTAGTTCAGAGGAAGGATCGCTTGCAGCCGAACCCAAAAAGCTGTGGCATGGTGGAGTTTTCAGGGCAGCGCTGATGGTGGGGGGAGGGAAGAGAGAGGAATGCAAAATCACCATTTCCATCCAGCTTAAAGCTCGAGAGGCCCGGCCTCGTGTTCAGTCTGAAAGCAACATCTGGAAGCAATTCAGCCAGCGCGGCTCCTGTCATCTGCAGGGGAAGGTGGGGGGGTGGGGGAAGGAGAGGAGGTGTTTTCTTTCCTACTGGCTGGGCTGATCTCTCCCACTGAAAATGAGGAATGTTCAGTCGTGTCCTGCTTCTCCCCTCACCCCCCCAAGTTCCCTCCTCCACTGTCACAAGAATGCAAATGATTATTTTCATATACTAAAATAAATATATTTTTTTAAATGAAGTCACTCTGGTGACAGAGCTGCCCTTGTTTTCCTGTCTTGTTCCAGAGTAATTATAACTATCAGCTCATTCCATGTATGTGCAGTGAGAAGCAGTTATTTCTCACTAACTGCTATAGCAGAATTCCTGCCAGTGTCTCTTTTGGAAATATGATTTCTTCATTCTGACATTTCTAATTAATGTTACGTATAATTGGATTGTATAGGGGGAAAAAGACTTAAGAATTCTTAAAACCTGCAAGAAATACACCGACAAAAGCCTTTGTCCTGTGAGGTGGAAGGATTAACAATGTGAAATGCTCAGCACAGTGCAGTGTGTGCAGCAATTCACATAGGATGTAGGGTGCAGTGTGTCCTGCAGAGTAGCACTGCTTTCCTGAAGGCACTTTGCCCTTCCTAACCGCCCTGATGTGAAACCCTGCTGAGCACAGAGGGGTAAAAATGACCAGGGAAGGCTACTTATGATGTGAGGAAGAAGCATCTGGTTCCCACTGCAGGCTTCCCACAGCCCTGCTGTTCACACAGCTGCTGGTTGCTGCCCATAGGGCTCCTTGCTGCAAAGCATGCCTGAAGCAGAGGGAAGCCATGCAGCTCAGCTCATTCATTGGGAGTGAAGCCTGTGATGTTTGTAATTGCACTGTGCCACTTGGCTGCTCTCAGTATTTCGCCTTGGAGCTTGCAGGCTGTGTTGCCCTATGGGTGGACGTGCCGTGGAGGTCAGAAGCAGCTTGCCTGGGGCAGAGGAGGGCAGGGTTTGGAGTTGGTGGTGGAAATTCAGGGCCTGTGATGCAGGCATCTTTGAAATACCGCCTTGCTTCAAGCCCAGAGCTTTGCTGCTGTCTTTCTGTCCATCTGACAGTGCAGAACAGCTCAGTGTTAGCAGCATATTCAGCCTACATGCTGGCATTGCAGGGAAGAGGAGCACAGAGATGCTCTGGCAGCACACCCAGCTGCACCATGATGTCCAGCAGCCCCAGGTTTCTCCTCCCACCCCCTGGGCTTGCAGGCTGTCCCTGCAGTGCAGGCGGGTGCTTTGGCACTGAGTGCTGCTGGAGGCACATGGGCTTCTCTGCAATACTTAGCTGTGCAGCGTTGGCTGTACGCGACATTACTTCACAGTCTGCACGAAACCTTAACCCTCAGTTCTGGGTTCCCCTTGGGACCTCCGTTTGGCCTTAAATCCTTCTGTAAACTTTATGAAGTAGCGTGAGGGCTTTGCAAAGGATGGGAAAGGTTGGTTCTGAGGCACTGGCTCAGATGTGGATTATGCACAAACGGGATGCTGGAATTATTCAAACCTTTTACCCCTTCTTTTTTTTTTTTTCCCATTCTCTTTTAAAGGAGTAGGAGAGGTAGGTGTTCCTGCAGGTCCTGCCAGAATCTGTCTTTCTATAAACATAAATGAGTACTCCTGGTGGGTTTGGTGCTCTGTAAATAAAGATTGCAGGCAATCCGTCTAACTGGTGAGATGGACTGGGCAGCCTGTGATGAAAGGGAAGGAGGGAGATGGCAAACTCAGACCTGGAAATATCACTGTGAATTTAGAAATAATTTCCCTGAGGAAGTGGCAGCTATCTCATCAGTCACATAATGAGCTAATTAGAGCAGTGGAGATGATAGCTGGGGGAATCGTTCTGGCATAGCAGAGAGGAGCTAGACCCAATGTGCCATTGCTGTCTGACTCCTAAAGATCTCCAGAGCCATGGGCTGCAGGGTCTGAAGTTAGACTGCTCTGACAGCATACAGAAGCTCTTGCTTAAGCAAATCAGAGCTTGCTTTGGTTGGGTTTTACAAGCTGACTTCAGCACGTGCAAATGCATCCATCGCAGTGAAACCTGGCTATTGGCTTCCCAAATGAATGTTCCTGATTATCTTTTATTATTGTTATTATTATTATTATTTTTGGTGAATGGGGAAGCTCAATGAAGCACTGTCTGTTTGTTTGTTTGTTTGTTTTCCCTCTGTTTCAGTGAAAGCCCTCATGGAGAAAGGGCCTCTGCAGAGGATGCAGTGCAGGACGTGGCTGCGGAGCACCACACCAGCGATGACGGTTCGTAGCTCCGTGGTTCACTGCAGAACCCAATGGGGGTAAAGGGGATGGAGCTTTGCAGTTTCAGTTCAAAGTTAAATCTAAAACGGGGTTGAAATCGTAAAACATCATTGTACAGCATTTGTTCCCCTTGAATCCTGCACCTTTGGAAAGCAGCCCTTTCTGCCAAGCGTTTGTCGATTTAGCAGCAGGCCTGGGAGCACTCCAAGCTGCTGGAAGATTTTGGAGTTGGAAGGCACGAAGGAAGGATGGAGCCAGAGGCTGAGTGTGCTTCAGCGTGTTCTCCTGCTCCTCTCTGTGCGTGCCAGGCTGTTCTCCTCCAGTAGCTCTGGCAGGGAGCTCAGTGCCTTGAGCTGCAGTGGTTCTGCCTCATGGAAGCAAGCAGACAAAAATCCAGACCTGCTCACCTTCCTATGGGAAGACAGATTTTAGGGCAGGGTCCTGGTGGCATCTCTGCTTGATAATTTTTTGGTCTTCCTAAGGAAACCCCATTACCCTTCTTGTGGCCTCATTAGTAAAAAGGGATGCCAGCTATGAGAACTGCCCGGGATTTCCTAAGATCTTGGGGTGGCTGTTACACCTCCAAAGCCTCTTTTTTCAGTGGGGAACAGCTGCATGTGAACACCGTGTGGGACAGAGGAAAATTACATTATGGATGTGAAACTGGTTCCCAGAGCATAACAAAGAGTGTAACCAGCATGTAAGGCAAAGTGACCGAAACAGGATGTAGTACATTTAATTCTTTTTTGACCCCTTGCATTTTTCTTAAAGTCTTGATTTTATTTGAGATGGTCTCAGTTGTAAAGATGGGAGGAGGATGGCTTTTCCTTTCAGCGAGGTGCTGTCATTTAAATCTTCATTTGGTCATTCATCATTTTGGTCTTCAGCCATTTGCTCTGAAGCCCTGTCATGCTCCTGTGCTGCCTTTTGCTCTCTCTGCTCCACCAGCTGTCTAACAAACCCTTCCTGTGGCATTGCTGTGCTCCTGCTGGCTGCATGGTGTTTGTGCACCACTCTCAAAGTAAGCCACGTTTGAGCACTGCTCAAATGCTGCAGCATCAGTGCTCCTGCAGCAAGGTTGGTCATTGTCACAGCAACTCCTCTTTGCTGGGAGGGAACACCAGTGGGTGTCCTTGCACTGTTTCTGCATGGGGTTTTTAGGTCACTTATGCAGCCAGGAGGGCACAGTGATGGGAGCAGCCAGAGATTAGAGATTGACACCGCTGCGCAGCCTCTGGAATGGGATGGTGTGGGGCCCCTGTGCAAGGTAAAACTTGGAGGCGTTTTGGATGGAGTTCTGCAACCTCCACGGAATATTCCATAGGAAGTAGTTGGGAGGGAGAGTTTGGCACCAAAGCAGAGGGAAAGCGGGGCCTCCATCCCTTCTGCAGGAGCAGCAAGGGCTCATTGAGCACGGACTCTCCTGGTTCTTTGAGTTCTCTGCACTGCAGGTGTACTCAGCAGCAGTGCTGTGGCTCGGGTCACTCAGGTTTGAGTTGTTCTCTCTCCTTCAGCCTTTAGATGAGACCTTTAGTGAGGCTGGACCTGGTCCTCCCAAGGCACAGCCACCATCCTAGCAGCACTGAAGTGCAGATGCTCGGCCACGTGCAATCTGCAAATGCATTTTGAACAGCAAAGGAGCATGCAAGGCTGCTAAATGGAAGGAAACAAACCTAACTTTAGCAGAATTATTTAAAAACAGGCTTTCCAGACTGGCAGGACTTAGCCTGACTGGTCCTTTTTCTCACAGCTTTCCACTCAGGGCATAAATGTAGTAGGAAAAAGCTACTGGAAATGAAAGGCTAAAATCTCTCCTGGATGAAAGCCAGAGCCCTAAAAGGCAGATTGGAAACATAAGAAACCTGAGTGCTGCTCTCATCTGGAACAATAAACACTTGTTAATGAAACAGAATTTACAGAACTGCAGCACCGTCGCTTTCGTAAATGGAGGGGGACACCAAAAAACAGATTTATTTAGTTTTTTAAATAATATGAATTAAACACGATAAAGAAGCTGGCTCCAGAGGCAAAACAAGCAAGAGGAAAGCAGGAGCCAAAGGCAGATAAGCGTGTGGTGTGAGGAGTCTGGAGCGAGGCTGCTATCGCAGGCTGGGAACTCGGGCAGGCCTTGCACCCATGCTGGTGGCCAAAGGCTGATAATGGGATTTGTGAGGCTGGCCACAGAGTTACCTGAATTGTGTCATTTGTGATAATTCCTCTCTGTCTGGTTCAGAAATGAAGGAATTCAGTGCTGGGGGCTCAGTGTGGCTGATGAGGATGCTCTCACCATCAGGTCATGCTTTGTAGAGAGAGATGCTCTCTGGGTGCTGCTCCCATCCCGCACCCTGAGCTGTGCCCCTATGGGGTGCCCTCAGTGCTATCTGATGGGTTTACCCTACAGATGGTCTGTGGCCCAGCTGCTGCCTGGCTCTGCATTGGAAGACCTAATGAAGACCTAATTTTCGAGTGGGTGCCCCCTCAAGGAGTGATGTGCAAAGCTGTGGCTCATGTTTGTCCTTCTGATCCTTTCTGGCTGCAGAAGCATCCCGTAATGTCGATGGAGATCTCAGGACAAAACAGCACATCTCCCTCCTGGAAAGGAACCACAGTTCTGTTCCCCTGAGAAGGAGCTCTGTTTCCATGGCTGTGCTAGAAAGCTCCTTTCAAGTAATTAGCAGCTGAAGTCCGCTGGGGCCGTGTGTTTGAGCTCATCTCCATTCCCCCGATTCCAGCCTAGAATTGGAAGCTGGTGTAATACATACTGACGTTCAACCAATGACAGATTATTATTATTTTAAGTCTTAAAAAATAATCCCCATGAATTTCCTATTGATTTTCCCCAGCGTGTGAACACCCACATTCTCCCTGTGCATAACGTGGGTCCCTCAGGGACTCAGATTAGCGTCTGGCTGCAGACACAGCATGGCTGCAATTCACCATGGAGCTTATCAGCTAGGAGCCATCAGCAGGAGCACGTGCTGTGGCTCTGAAGCAGCTGCACAGTGCAATTCGTGGGTCTGCATAGGCAGCCATGGTGTGGGTGCTGTGTTTTCACTGGTTCCTGCAGCACATCCATGAGCACAGCAGCCTCCTGTGGTAGCAGAGCCCGTTCTCCTGGGCTGGGTGAATCTCATGGGCAGCAGAAGTTTCCTTCTGAATGGCTGCTTTATTTCCGAAGCAGCTTGGAATCAGAGATTTCCTTCCCTTAAATGCTAATAACAAATCCTGCTTGCCAGCCCAGAGGTGTAGTTGAGCTGCCTTTCCAAAACCACCACGTAGGCAGAATTTGTCTGTCTTACTGCTCACTTTAATAAGGTGTTAATTTTGTCATTGTCGTTTCCATCTGGATGCTTGAATTGCTGTCAGTGGGTTTATGACATAGGAAATGCAGATGTGGCTGTAACGCAGAGATCAGACACACCTGAGATTGCAGCATCCTCACATTGCAGGGACTCCCCTCTGAATCTTTCTGCTCTCTGCTGTCTTAAAGCATTGCTGTCCTGTGTTCCATGCTCTCTTTGTGAACTGTTCTGCAACAGGTACGAGCTGCTGAATGCTTTCTGATCCTGAGCGCTCAGTGAATTCCCGTTTGTTCCTTTCTGTCTCCTAGAGTGTGAGCCCATAGAAGCAATAGCGAAGTTCGACTACATTGGCAGGACTGCACGAGAGCTGTCCTTTAAAAAAGGAGCTTCTCTCCTTCTCTATCAACGAGCCTCAGATGACTGGTGGGAGGGACGCCACAATGGGATTGACGGCCTTATCCCTCATCAGTACATCGTTGTTCAGGACACGTATGTTACACTTCCAGTCCATCTGCGAGATGGGCTTGCCTAAAATCAGGTGTGGAATGGAGTGTTTGTGTCAAGATGTTGGCACTGCGTGGGGAGAGCTCATCCTTCAACCTTCCCTGCAAGGAGGGGATCCTATTGAAACGAGCAGAGCTCCGCCGAGGCGTAGGTGTCTGTTTGCATGGAGGTTTTAAGCTTCAGTGTGTGCAGTAAAGATTTGTTCTGGTGCTGGAAGGATGCAGAGCTGGGATCTGCTGGTTGCTTGCAGAACTCGGGCTCTCTCTCGTTTGAACAGATGTGTGATGAAGGGTGCCAGCACGGTGCTGTTGTCTTGTATGTGTTTGAGATTCCGTGCTGCTGCTCCTGTGCTGGTTGTGATTTCCTTCCCTCCTCCTTCCTAGTGAGGACGGTGTCTCTGAAAGATCCAGTCCGAAGTCAGAGATAGAAATAAATTCTGAGCCACCGGAGGAAAAAGTGACGGCCAGAGCTGGTGCCAGCTGCCCCAGCGGGGGCCACGTGGCAGACATTTACCTTGCAAACATCAACAAGTAAGGACAGCCTTGTGTTACTCTGTGTAATTGTGAAGGTATTGGTGATGAGTCCCATAAAATATTCCCTTCCCTGAAGAAAGTCAATGAGCGCTTCCCCCTTTGTTCTCTGCTTTTGCCTCTTCCAACTGGCTCGCTTTTTGCTGTCCTCTTTCACTGATGTGGCCAATGCTCATTTAAAACCCCACTGGCTTCTCTTCCCTACCCCTGAGCTGCCATCTGTTCCTGTTGTCCCAAATACATCCTGTTTTGTAAGCAGAGGAGACCAAGAAAGGGGGGGGGGGAGATGTGGAATTAAGTCCTCGTAACCACGTGTCGCCATTCCTCGTTCTGTTCCTCTGCTGTTATGTCTCATTTACACATCAGTGTTGGGGTTTTGTTTTTATGGGGCGTGGGACAGCCTTGCAGAAAGCATTGATACACATTGTGTTGATGGCACGCCTGGAGGCCCCATCTTGCCTGTGACATCCTTCCATCTCTGCAGCACTTCTCACCTTGCTTACTAACCGTATGCTCGCAGTGAAACAGCACTTCTCCCTCTTGCTTTAACTTCTGCTAACAAGGAGTTGTTCCCATAGCCAGCAGTCAGCTTATGGGCTGAACTCCCCAGATGTTTATGAGGAGGCTTCTTGATCTTCTGTTTACTTTATGGCAGACTTATCCCCTAAATCCTTCTGATTGATTACTTGTTTATTATGAAAACAAAAGCAACTCTGGGTATTGTGCAGGGACAGAATCTTAATGTGATAATTACAGTTTTATGATATTTGGAACTATCAGTTAGCTTAACAGGCTTCAGCAGTCCAAGCCTTTAAAAAGGATGTATTTCTGTGAATGCCTTTATGGACTGAAGTCCTGCACTGAGCTCAGTTTACAGCAATCAGCAGAGCTCTGTTGATATCAGTACTGCTGTGTTAGTCTGCATCAGCTTGGGATCCGGGCCTTCTTGCTGTTATTTATGGTGTGAGCTGTTGAAGTGTGCAGTTCCATCAGAGATCTATGCAATGAACAGACCTTTGCTGCAGCTTCACCACCTGCTAGTTTTTGGTAGCGTTGTGTGTAGTGTTTGTAAGGGCAATGTCCACTCCAGTAGTTCTCCCTTTACTAGGGGACCAGATATTTAGCAATAGCAGCGTAAGACTCATTTTGTTGTTTTTTCTTTAGGAATGAATCTTCTGACCTATGTGTGAGCAGACTTGAGCAAAATTAAATCAGATGGTTTCGCAGTGACAGTTGTGCCACCCACTGAATTATTATTTGGATGCCAAAATCCTACTGGAGTTAACACTTTCTTGCAGTTATTCGTGGGGCTGGTGCTATATATAAATGGATCCTTCCCTGTATAATGGATGCCAAGCTTCAGACCTATGGCATAAAGTGTTCTTCCGCAGTGGCCTTTGTATAATTGGAATGGAATCATGCTGTCAGACCTCATGGTGCTGGGGTAGAAACTAAATTGTTTGGACCAGTTTACCCATTTGATGTCATGTTTTGGTTGATCTGTGGCCCCGTGTCGATAACGCCTTATGGTCCTGCTAAAGCAGTGAAAAAGAAAGCTCTGTTACCACCAGCAAATATTGGAAATGATTGTTGACCTCAAACTATGGGGTTCTCTGCTTGCCAATCTCTGAAAATAACAACTTGATGCCTTGGGCCGGGAGCTTAGTAGACTTATACCGTGTCCTCCAGTCAAAACATTGTAGCTATGCTCTTCTAATGTAATAAAAACACATCATCAAAACCTGTTGATGGCACAGAGGGTTTTTTTTTTGTTCAGAATTAAAAGATTTACTTCATGACCAATTTAATTACGTTCCATCCAAGCTTTCTGTTTTTGCTATGAATGTGCACAGCTGCCAGACTCCTGTTGTTTAGAAGCGTTACATGGAACGGTTTATAACTTCACTGTTTCACAGCGACTCCTAAAACCCTGGGTGAACTTTGTGATGTGGATATCTTTATGTCTCTTCCCATTGTCTTCTGTGTTGTTTTGGGGGGATATCTTCAAATGACAGCCCGTTACCTGTTCCTGCTTGTATTGACTTGTTTTGCTTTTGTGACTGAAGGCAAAGAAAGAAACCAGAGTCAGGCAGCATCAGAAGAGCCTTCCGTCAAAGTGACAGCCATGGACTAGGTAGCTCAATGGCAGAACCAGCCTCCCCAGGAGCCATAGCCGGTTCCAGACCCTCATCTCAGCCCATTATGAGCCAAAGTCTTCCCAAGGAGGTTCCAGACAAATGCTCCATCAGTGGCCACGGCAGCCTCAATTCTATCAGCCGACACTCATCTCTGAAGAACAGGATAGACAGCCCTCAGATCCGGAAAACTGTGACAGCAGGGAGGTCCAAGAGCTTCAACAACCACCGGCCCATGGACCCCGAGGTGATTGCACAGGTAAGGAGTTGCTTTGCCTTCGAGGCCCTTCTTGAGTAGAATCACAGAGTGGCCTGGGTTGAAAAGGGCCACAACGATCACCTGGTTTCAACCCCCCTGCTGTGTGCAGGGTCGCCAAGCATCAGTAGTAGATTTGCAGATAGATTTGGAAGTAGTAGATTTGCAGATAGATTTGGAAGTAGTAGATTTGCAGGACGTTGGGTACAGCTCCGTGGTTTAATACAAAGTCTGCATTGATCTCCTGTGCCTTCCCTTCTGGCAGTGCTGTATTAACGTGCTCCACGTGAGGTTTAGTCTTTCAGCCTCACTCCGTGCGAGGCACTGAGACTTCTTTCAGGAGGGGAAGATAAACAGCCAGCTCCTTACTCCATAAAAGCTTGGCCCTCTTCTTTATTCAGAATTTTGTTTCGACAATAAAAATGCCCACTTCAGAAAGTTGCACGGATTCCAAGGCTGTCAGCAAAAAGATTAAACAATCCTAACTTCAGGACTTGAGAAAAGTGCAGTATTTAGTGTCAATTGAAAGTCCTCCTGTTGGTTGTGCAGACTTGCCTGTGGTTTGGAGGCATATGGAGAAGTACAGTCAAAATAAAAGCAGGCTGCCGAGTTGTGCAGCGTTCACAGTGCCATCTTTATGTGCTTACAGGGACCAGCGTGATTAAAAACCAGCTTTGGACATAATGCTCCTCTAGTTTTCATTACCTGTTTGTTTAGACAAGTGCCTTGAGGTGAGGGCAGGCTACCAATGCACATACAGCTGTGCTTCAGTTTTACAGAGCTCTGCTTTTGGGACTGGCTCCACGTACAGCAAGGAAAGTCTTCCTGTGCAGCTGAAAAGGAATGGTGTTTGTCATACTTTTTTCTTTACTCTTTGCTAGTTTTGAGGCAGGATTGCAAGTATTTGCAAGTATTCCCTCTGCGCAGAACCTGGTCCATTCCTGCTTTTGGAACCATGGGCTGCCACAGCAGTGACTGCGAGCACGAATGCAAGCTGTGTTTTTGCATCTGTGATTCTGCGAGCAGAAGCAGAACAGAAAATAATTAAAAGTCAGGTTTTGAAGAAGTCACAGCTCCTGATGGGGGGAACGATGTAAATGTTGCAGATTGCTGTGTTCCTGGTAGGATCTTCCCTTTCCCAACTGTTGGATGTGCCCGCACACGCATGCCTGCCTGTACCAACTGCTTTCAGTATGTGATGCATCTGTCTAAAGCTGAGGAATGCCTGGGTCTCAGGTTACAGGCAGCTCTGGAGACCTGACTTCTTGGCCTCTTTGGGTGCAGAAGTCTGTGGGTTTCTGAAGAGGAGGGGAAGAGTGGTGGAAAATTTAAACTGTGTTCTTATTCACAAGTCGGCAGCGTCAAGTCATAAATAAGGCCTGAATAAAAATCTGTGTTTTGCCCTTTAGCCCGTTTGTTCCAGTGGAGTAATAATACACAGGTCGAGTCTTCGTAATTCATCGTCCTTCCAGGGCTTTGGTTGATATAAATCAGTTTCTTTGTTTTTTCAATTAAGCTCCAACTGAAGTCATTCTGTCCCTTCCTTCTGAATGTTAAGTCCATTGTTTTCACTGCAGAAGTCTGGGGTGGGAGAAGAAAAAAGGAAAAGAGAGGAGAGGGGGAGCTGTGTGAAAGGCATTTCTCTGAGCCCTACAGTATCTGTTCAAACGCCATTTGATAACCATCCCACATTTTCTATGTTTTCCCCTGACTTCCTAAGCAAAATCTGCCTGGCCTCGAGACAGACTTGGAGGGATCAGATTGCTGTCTCTGGTTTCTTCCACTGTTCTCAGACTGATGTGCCTTCCCCACTCCAGCCTGTGCAGCACAGGGTGGCTGAGCCCCTCTGCTCTGAGCTCTGTGTGATGTGGAGGTCCTGACACAGCTGGGAACAAAGCAGCCACTGTTGTTCATATCAGAATTCTTCTGATGTTCGTGTCAATAACTGTAACGCTCGATAGAATGATGGGGTGCCAGCTGGAACTTCTGCATTTCTGGTACCTTCTCTGTTTTTTGGAAACGTTGAAGTTTTGAGTCCTAATAGTGTTATGGGAAGGTAAGACCACGTGGGCAGCAGGAAAGCCAGCAAGGCAGCAACAGCACATCATAGAATCACAAGGTTGGAAAGGACCTACAGGATCATCTAGTCCAACCGTCCTCCTATCACCATTGCTACCCACTAAGCTACTAAACCATATCTCATAGCACCTCGTTCAGAGTTCAGCATTCAGTGTCAGAATCTTCAGCCTCTTCCTTTCCTTTGCATATTTCCTCTCCTAAATCTCCCACAAGAATGGCCCCGTTGCACCACGTGCTTTTGTGTTCGCTGCTGCATTTTGGGATTGTAGTCATCTCTGATGGCTAAGCAGCAGCTGGAGACGTTGGGATCTGCAAAGGACTGAAGTCGTGTTAGCAATTACAGTTTACTCCCCAATGGCGAGAAATATTACTCAGTGCATAACTTTATGTAGCATATGTTTGTCTTGGGGCTCACTTTGACACTTGAAGATGACCTTCCAGTTGACCTGCCAAGATGATGTGAGCGCTGATGTTTACAGAATGAAGGGGAGCGTGTAGTTCTCCAGCACTGAATTCTCCCTACTTATTTACGTGTCTGACTTACTCCATTTCATTTCTCTTTTGTGTTTGCAGGACATTGAAGCTACGATGAACTCTGCTCTGAACGAGCTGCGGGAGCTGGAAAGGCAGAGCAGCGTCAAGCACACACCAGATGTCGTCCTCGATACTCTGGAGCCTTTGAAAACATCCCCAGTGGTGGCTCCCACATCCGAGCCTTCCAGCCCCCTGCACACCCAGATCCTCAAGGACACTGAGCCAGCCTTCCAGCGCAGCGCCAGCACGGCCGGCGACATCCCCTGCACCTTCAGGCCAGTGAAGTCAGTCAAAATGGCCACGCAGGTCAAACCCCCCGCAACGCGGCCAAAGCCTGCAGTTTTCCCCAAAACCAACACCACAAGCCCTGGCGTTGCCTCCTCTGCATCTCAGCAGCCTGCTGACAAGTCCTGTACTGTCTGATAAACTCGATGCTGCTCTGTGGGTCCAGCCGTGTTGTTTCAGATGAAGAGACTGTGCTAAAGACGTTAGAATTCCTATTTAATTGAATCCTGAACTTGTGCTGAAGGTTTGTGGTGAACTGCTCCCTCCTGCTGGGAGCAGACTCAGTGCTAACAGCCTCATCCTGGTGGTGTCCGTAAGGTGAAGCCCTTCGTGCCACGCGTGGGAAATCCAATATCAGGTCACTGTGAAGCTGAGGAGGAAAACAAAACAGCACTGAGTTGGATCTTGGTTTCTCACTGACGCCTTGCTCCAAGCGTTTGGCTGCTGGAGGGAATATTTGGCAGCGTCATGTTTTGAGTACTGATGTAGTGACTTTATATATAATTCCGTGTTTCGTCTATGGCAGGGGAACAGTAGGGTAGGTTTTAGTCTATTGCATGTTTTGGTGCCACTCGTTTTGTGGAGCTTGGACGGGCTCCTCCTTGTGCATTGTTACGACGTCGCCCGCTGGTGCCACTGTGGTTAAGGGTCTGTCTGGACTTCCATGCCATCCCTGGGTTTTGTTTGTTTGCTGACCCGTTCCTCCCCGCAGGGCTTTTGGTCATCCAGCCTCATCCTTTCGATGACACATCATGAAAAATAGTTTCCTCTGGGATACTCGTAGGTTTTGTGGAATGATACGTGATGTATGTGCAGATATGAACAGATATGTTCCTGGGGTCTAGGAGCGTAACAAAGAGCCCAGTTGTTGCTTATGGACAATCTGGCTGTTTTTCTCCTTGGCTCTCCCATATTTAAAAACAGCTTCATTGTTTTGCAGTGTACTTTTAGCCCATGGGCTGCGATGTGGCGTGTGGGATGGGGAGACTGAATGTAAAAACAAGCAAACTTCAGAAATGCAGCATCCTCTCACGGGGTCCCACTTTGTAATGCACACATTCTTGTTTTGCTCATGTATCAGGATGGATCCTTAACAGAAATCCCAGTGACAAGCACTGTAAAACTTCGACCACAAGTTCTCAAGCTCTGTATCTTCCCTCCCCCCTCCCCCCCATTCCTCCATTCCTCACTTCAGGGTGAGCTGCCCTGGGGTCTGCTCTCATAGAGCAGCACTGCGTGGGACGGTGCCATGGCAGCATGCAGATCCTGGAGTGCTCGTGTTGGATGGCTGCCTCTGGAGGACTCCGGACATTGGAATGAACTTTTAGTACATGTATTTATAGGGCAGGCAGCAAATGCTTCAGCCGTCGGCGGGCTGCATGAGCTCTGTTTGTGCTCTGCTGAGAATTGTCCATGATGCTAATTAACACTTATTTAATTTTTACTAAGGAAGGCACGTGTGCCACTCACAGCAGTGAGGAGGAGCTCGTGGTCCTGTGAGAGAGGAGATGGACTGACCCTCACTCTGCGTTGTTCCCAGGCTTTTCTGGGGTTTAAAAAGTAGCTGCACATCTGATGTTTTCATCAAGTAAATGCAGGCAAGGGCAGGATAAGAGAAGTTGTTTCCCTCTTCCATTTTACCTTCTGGTTTTAAATCTGTAGGCTTCTCACACTTAGCTTCCTTGTGACTGCGTTGTCCTGACGATTGGCACTTAGCAATTAAAGAAAGAAACAAGCAGAACTTCATAAAGAATGGTTTCTTAAATGTACTTTGTCTTGGATTGAAGGATGTTACTCGGAGAAGTGAAGGGGTTTCACTGTGTCCATCCCCACCTGTACAGAAGTCATACAGCTGTATTACGCCCTGCGGGAGGGATCCCCCAGCGACCAGCCAACATTGCTCTCAGGTTCTGATGGACTTCTACCACCAAGGAATCACTTGGTCTTTTGGGGAATAAGAACTGAACTCGCAATTTTTTTGCTCAGGCAGAACTTTCTGGCATTTACTTTACGTAGGGAATTTTTGCTTTTGTTTTGTTTGGTCGCATATGACCAATTACTCTGTGTCAAGAGCAGGATCTCTGTGAAATTTACTTTGACTCATTTGTAATGCCTTATTTTCTTTATATTTTTATGCCTAGCATTCATGTTTCTAGGAACAAGTGTCCAGCCACGCACAGCACATCTGGAGGAGATGCTCTTTTCTGTCTCTGAGGTCTGAACGAGTGGAAATTGAGAGATAAAGACTTCAGGTGACTCTGTCTGTATATGAATTACTGTGCTTATCTCTAGCATCCACAGCTCTGGGACAATCCTACTCCAAGAGGAACATGCTTAGCAGGATAAACTGTATACCGAGCAACTCAACTGGAATTTTGGTGTGCACTGTGATCGACACTTAAACCTACAGCAAGCAATATGGCAGACTGAAGAACTTCTCCTCCTCTGCGTGGCCTGGGCTCGTCCAGCCAGCAGGAAACGCACAGATGTGGGGGGAACTCGAGGAGGAAATCCGTCGCTCAGCTGCTTCGCTCCATGAGCATCCCAGGCTGAGCATCGTTGCCATCGTGGTTTACTGCCATGGGGCACTGGGGAGGTGGGGAAGGAAAACTGGAGGTGTCCACACCGTCCTGCAGAGGCAGCGGGCGTCTGGTGCAGGAGGTGATGGTGTGGGTGAGGAAGGCACGGTGGTTTGCCTGGGGAGGTGTCGCCCTGACTTCCTATCTTCGTGTTCAGAAGAAATATTTGCTCTTCCATGGAAATTCTTTCATGACTTTTATGTAATGTATGGTGTCGGATATAAAGACAAGCAGTGTTTGATAACTGGAATAACGTATGTCTGTTTGATAGTGCTTTGTATGAACAAAGGCTTCTTGTTCATCAGATGTTGGATTCGAGTAATCCAAAGCGAAACTTTTAAAATAGGGTTTTAGGTGAGCAGTCTTAATAGTTTGGGAAGCTGTAACCTCTCATGTTTTATTTCCCTTGTTGGGAACTGAGCAGTGTGCTTTCATGGTTGCTAAATTTCTGCCTCTCTGAGGCAATCCAAAGGCTCTCAGTTATCTCTTGTACGTGTTCTTCATGTCAGAGAAGAACATGGCCCATGTTCTTCAGTGGGACGTGAACCAGCTCTCTCACTTGATCTGTACTGGCTATTTTCTTGCAATGATAGTGATTAAATAATTAGAGTGCACTGTGACAGCAGAAAAAAAAAAATCCGTGTTATATATGTATGTATTTTGATACCTGTTGAAAAGGAGTCTTTGGGTTTCCTGTGATGAATACCTCATATGTTGAATTTTTTGGGTTTTTGTTGAATTGTATTTGTTTTTTTGTTCTTTTTTTTTTTAAGGCAAGATTGTTCTTGCTCAAAAGTAGGTTAAGGTAACCAAGTTCTCATAAATTTATTTACAGAATCCAAACCCTTCAGAGTTCGGCAAGAAATTCCATCTGTTCCGGTTCCTATCTGGAGTAATATTGAGACCATGGAGGTCTGTGCAGATGGAGTTTGCTGCCTCATTTCTTTCCTCCTGTGTGTCAGAACCTCAGATTCAGTTGAATTCAGCTGCGCATGCTTTGGGTTTTGCTGAGCGTTGGAGGGATTTTCTTCCCGGTGTCTCTTGGTAGCACTTCAGACCCTTTGCATCCATTTACCTGATGGACTGGAATGCTCTGCGTGCAGAGGGAAGCCTGGAGGCAGGTGGTGGTTCTCACAGTGCGTGGTTTGCTCATCAGGCAGCTGTGGTGATGGAGGAAGGCCCATAGGGACAGCTGGAGGGGCTCCTTGACTGGTGGGCAGCTTGTGGTCCCTGTGCCTGGCAGGATCCGGCCCTGACCTCGTGGAGATGCTCTGCAATGAGCAGATGCCTTTCCTCACTGCTCTATGAACCACCAGCAAGGGGAAAAACGAAACAAAACAAAAAACCATAGGAACCTTTAGGCACTGCCATCACTACCGGGGCAGAATGAACAAACAAGGGCTTTATTTATTGTGAGGTTTTTAGTCGTAGCCTTTCTGTGGGCTCTGCTGGCAGCCGCGGGGCCACGGCTGGAGGTGCTGAGCTCTGATGGGCCGTGCTGAGCTTCGGCTCTGAGCTCACACATCACCTGCTGAGAACCCTCCTGGATCCATTCCTGCTCGTCTCTCCATTTCCTGGTACTTGAAACCAATACTTGACCACAGCGGTGCTGGGCAGGGCTCAGTTCTTGGGGCCTTTGGGTGGACCTGGAGAAGCCAACGCAACTCAAGGCCTGAAAAATGATGATTATATATATATATATTTTTTCCTTTTTGTGCTTCCTATAACGTGGTCAGAGACGAAAGCGTCGTTCTTTGAAGATGGGCCAAAAAGAGGCGAGGGCAGCTCCCTGCTGTGCTGATACTTGAGGTACCACGCTTGGTACAGGGTAAACACTGAGCGGTTTGCAATGGAAACAAGAGGAGGATCCTTCACTTAAAGGCACTGTAGTAACTTTATGCTTGAAGTGGACTTCACCCTTCCTTTCTCTTCAGGCGCAGCCCTGTGGTTGAATAAATGAAGTCCAATGGACTTGGACTCGTGTGCGTGTGCCAAACTGCTGGAGCAATACTTGGAGCAGCAGGTTCTGTACCAGACCAGCTCTATGTAGCCAAAACAGGGCCAACACTGAAACCACCTCCGATGCACATTGAACAGCAGCCACGTTATGGTTCGACTGTACTGGAGTAGAAAATCTGACTGCAAAGTCTGGAAACTGCATTCTGTTGGTCCAAAGCTTCAGTCCTGCAATGGGCTCTGCGTTGGGGTTTTGGGTTTTGTTAACAGCGGTGGTTTGGTGGGATGGGATGTTCTTGCTTCAACAGTTTCCATTGTTTCATGTCTTCTACACCAATATATATATGGTGTATATATTAAACCGTGTAAAGTTGTACTTTGTATATAGAACTGTACAATATGGAGGTACATCTTTTTTTTTTTTTCTTCCTTTTGGTACAGTATTGTACAGTATTTAGGAGTAATATGTGTTGGAAATGTTAAATCCGTACTGGGGCTACGAACTGTATTCATTGTCATTAGCAATAGTTTTGGAGAAATAAATGTTTTGGGTATGGTGGAAACGCTGACCTATGGGTGCCAATGAATGATGTACGGAGTGGGTGCTGCGGGTGTGCCTATGGGTGCAGGGGTTGGAAGGAGAGAAGAATCATCCTCGTGTGTCTGCAGACAGCACAGCCTTGTCCTGAGTGCTGGGCTGTGTGTCCATCTGCTCCTGCACACACCTATCCAGCGACGGCAGGCTTCAGCAGGGCACGTTTCCCTTGCAGTGACCTGGTTTAAAATTGCTTAATCTTCATCGTTTTCCTGGAGAGGATGGGCCTCAAACTGTCTGGGAAAGAGGATTTGAGGTTGGGATTATGGATTGGGTCGTTATTGTTATTGCTGGGTTTGCCCCCCATCTCAGCGTATGTTTTTCAGAGCAGGGTGAGGGAAGTGTGTCAGGGCTTTGTCACGTTGGATTCCCTTTGTTTGGGTTCCATGGAATGAATTATTTACAGTGAGGGCTGATGTATAACCGAGCTGTGCTGGGGTGACCACGCTGTGTCCCCACATCCCTGGGCAGCTGTGGGTGCTCCTCCTGCACCATTCCATCCCCAGTCCTATGGTTGGTGCTTGGGGACACGGCAAGGCTGCCAGCCCAGCCCCATGTAACAGCAAAGGCAGCTCCCTACAGACTCCAGGGGATGCAGCTGCACGTTGGTTGGTGCTTTTTAAAATTACATGCAGTAGGAAACAGTAATGGGGTGATGGCCTGGTAATGGGGTGACACAAACAGAAGGTTTGGGGCATTAACCCACTGGCCTGGAGGTGGATGCTGTAATCCCTTAAAGCCCTCTGATCCCATCCGTGCTCGCTGTTGGGGCATGCAGCCCTCCCACTGTTTGCATGCAGCAGAGCAGAGCACAGCTGGGATGCATTGCTCGGGCTCTGCTGCCATCAGCCGGTGTGAGCAGTGCACAGTGCTGAGCTGCCACGGGGAAGCAATTTTGGGCTGTCATAAAAGCATCAGTTATTTCATATGGTCGGCCCAACTCGACTCATCTGTCACTTAAAAGTGACGTGTGTGGGTTGGACGTTGGAGGAAAGCTTTGCTTCATGCTTGCTTTGGGATTTTATTGCTCCCAGAGCCGTTGTTTCACTTTCTTTTCCCTGCTGTGGGGCAGTGATGTGATCTGAGCTCTGCTGCCTTTGGCCCTGTGTCACTTTGCAGGTATGCTGCCCATCAGCAGCTCCCCAATGGGTTTGAAGGGCAGCCTTTGACGTGGTGCAGAAGTGGAGCTCAGCAATAATTAGCAAACGATTCAGGTGCACATTCTGCGTGCAGACCAGTGGAGCACCGCATCCACTTTGGGATGCATCATGTGCTGCAGATCTGAACAGCAGTGTGTGCTGCATTTCACCAGGAGAGCTCCTCCAGACACACATCCTAAAAGAATACCTGATAAAGGGGGTGTGGGCTGCTGGGGTTGAGCAAGGCAAAGCAGCAGGAAGCAAGCAGGAACATGAGCCAGGCCCTGCAGCAGCAGAGGACCCCGAGCACAGTGCATCTCACCCTGCATCTCACCCTGTCCCATGTCCCACCCTGCTCCCACATCCCCCCCCCCCCCACCAGCTCCAGCCCTCTGCTGTGCCTGGTCTGTGTCCTGCCTTGCTCTAGGGATGTCCCACGCTATAACTCCGGCCTCTGTTCCCGTGTGACCACATCTATGTGCACGTGGGGACAGCAGTGCTGTGACTGTTTGCTGCCATGAGGAGTCCCAGAGCTCTGACCCAGGGTGAGAGCAATGCTGGGAGCGGCCGGGGAATGCCCCAAATTGTCCCCACTGCCCTCTGCTCTGTGCTGAGCTGGGTCTGTGCTGCTCATGCTGGGGGATGGGTTTGTGGCTGGGGAAGGAGACAGTGGTTTTGCTCAGTTTGCACCTGCTTCCTCTTTGCCAGTTTTGGGCTTTATTTGGGGTGGTTTTACCTGGGTGTGAAGGACTCACAGCTCTGTGCCTTTGGCTCCTGCAGTGATAGGAGCTGCTGTGCTGCCGGCGCTGGGGTCTGCAGGGACACCCCCAGGGAACGTTAATTGATATCCTGTGGTCTCAGGGTGACCCATCTCCTTCCCAAGGGCTGCAGGCTTCCCCATCACAGCTCTGCAGCACCCACGAAGCAGCACGGCGCTGCAGCCTGCTGACATCCCAACTCTCGATGCTGTGCCCCGTGTTGAGGACACAAAGAACAGCGGTGACTCCACAGAATGGCACAGAGGGGACCACGCAGAGCACTGCTCAAACCCTCAGCCCTTACCCCTGGCTCCCTGCCCCATGCAGCGTTGCACGCTGGCCATGCCCAGCACCGTTGGCCCTTTCCAGCCCTGTCCCAGCTGCCTGTGGATGGCTGCAACTCTGGGAATTTTTTTTCTCAAGCAGGAAGCTGAAGCATTTCCTCCTCCAGCCGCAGCCGATGCTTGCAGAGCGAGTTTTGCAATCCCGTGGGTTTCTGTTCTGCAGCGGGGAGGTGCCTCTCTCCACCTTGCAGCTCTCTCCTCCCGTACTTTTTTGCATCCGCCGTTGTTGCGCTGCCGGCCCCGACAGGTCCCAGCGAGCAGCGGGGTTTGGCGGAGCACGGAGCAGCGTCGCTGCCTCCCATGTGCAGGTAGGAGGAGGGCAGTTGTGCTGTGCCTGCAGCTGTGCCGTCCCTGCGGCTTTGCTGTGCCTGCGGCTCTCCCATGCGTTGCCGGCAGCAGAGGGGAGAGCAGCGGTGACGGCGGTGCTCCCGGTGCAGGCGATGCAGAGCACCCCCAATTACCTCTGGAGCACAGACGACCTGCTGGGCCAAGGAGCCACGGCCTGCGTCTACAAAGCCCGCAGCAAGGTGAGGAGAGGGGGGGGGACGGACATACGGCCACCCCAGGGCAACCAAACCCCCGTGCCCTCCTGCTCTGTCAGTACCAGAGCTGCTTTGGCTTTATTTCTGTTTTCCCCTCTGTGGCTCTATGGGATACAAGCTAGTTTTGGGGCGAGCTCTGCGCTGTGCACTATGCAGTGCTGCTCCCCCAGCATCAGGGTGGGGGGGGGGGAATGCCTGAAGTTCTGTAAACCCCCAACTACGGCCATTTGCATGCTTCATGCAAACGCTCGCCAGCGCTGGGATGGAGACTCACAGCCCTGCTGTTCTGTGATCTTTGTTCAGTGAGCGCGGGGCAGAGGTGAGTTGGGAGCAGCAGAGCACAGCAGTTGGATGCCCCCACCCCACTGCAAACCTCTGACAGCGCTGCAGAAACGTGCGCCCCCCTGAGCACGTGGGTGCAGGGGCAGGAAGCAAACGGAGCGAGCGGCAGTGTTTGCTTTTGCAATGCAGGAAGCCGAGGCTGCCTGTCTGAAAGCAAGCTGTGCTCGAGTATTGTTGGCACCTAGAGCAGCAGTGAGGCTATTGGTGCTGTTAGGGATGGGGTGAGCCATCGTTCCCTTTTCCTCTTTTTCCTCCTTGCCCAGAAATCAGGGGAGCTGGTTGCTGTCAAGGTCTTCAACAAAGCCAGCTACCTGCGCCCGCAGGAAGTGCAGATGCGGGAGTTTGAGATGCTGCGGAAGCTGAACCATAAAAACATTGTCAAGTTATTTGCAGTGGAGGAGACAGTAAGCGGGACCGGGATCCTCCCTCCTAAGCTGCTGTGTCCAAGCAGAATCCCAGGGCCCCATTGATGATGGGCGACTGGTCTTTCTGGGGGGGATGGGAAGGTGGCTGTACAGCCACCCTGCCTTTGCCCTGCTCCCCGCAGGGCAGCAGCAAGCAGAAGGTGCTGGTGATGGAGTACTGCTCCAGTGGCAGCCTGCTGAGCGTCCTTGAGGACCCTGCCAACGCTTTTGGCTTGGCTGAGCCCGAGTTCCTCGTGGTGCTGCAGTGCGTGGGTGAGCAGCATCTCTGTCTCAGAGCCGTTGGGATTGAGGTGGACATCGGGCACTGGGGATAACCTGCGTGCTTGGAAATGGCACTGCTGGGTGGTTGGGGAGTTTGGCTTTGGGGAAAGCCCACAGGGTTTCCCTTTCCAACAGCTTTGGGAATGGGCTCTGCCCCCACCGCTGACAATTCAGAGCTGTGCAACCCCACACGCTCCCTGCTCCTCCCCATTACCCAAAGTCCCAATTACTGATGTGATCCCCATTAATGTGCAGCCCCCCCCAGGGTTTGTCCCCACCTCTGTCCTTCTCTCATTCATACAAACACAACTGCTGTTCCCCACCCGTTTCCAGTGGCAGGGATGAACCACCTCCGTGAGAACGGTGTTGTGCACCGGGACATCAAACCTGGCAACATCATGCGCCTGGTGGGGGAGGACGGGCAGAGCATCTACAAACTGACTGACTTTGGTGCCGCCCGGGAGCTGGAGGATGATGAAAAGTTTGTGTCTGTCTATGGGACAGAGGAGTACTTGGTGAGTATGGCCCCGAGGTGTGCAAGTGGACAGCATCCGTCTCTCCATCCAACAGTGAGGCGCTGCATGGAGAGAAGCAGTGATGCTCAGGGCCGCTTTCAGAGGGGCTCTGTTTTTTTTGCAGTGAGCTCTCAGCTCATAGCATCACAAGCACTGTTTGGTGTCGAGGACGTGGCGCTTAGAATCATAGAATCATTCAGGCTGGAAAGACTGCTAAGATCATCCAGTCCAACATCAAGCCACCTCCACCATCGGGGGCAGTTTTGAAGCCACCCTGTTGAGCTTGGTAGGCAGTGATGCTCTGCTCTGCCCTGCAGCATCCCGACATGTATGAGCGTGCTGTCCTGCGGAAGCCACAGCAGAAGGCATATGGGGTCACCGTTGACCTATGGAGCATCGGTGTCACCTTCTACCACGCTGCCACCGGCCGGCTGCCCTTCGTGCCTTTCGGGGGACCCCGCAGGAACAAGGAGACTATGTGGGTACCTGGTGCAGGACAGCACTGTGTCCCTTATAGTTGCATCCCTTAGAGCCTAGGGGTAAGTTAATGATCCCATATAGCCTAGGGGTAGGTTAATAATCCCATATAGCCCTGAAATAAGGTAATAATCCCATCCAAGCCTGCAAGGCTTGCAGTGCAGCTCCAGGCTGCCTGCAGAGTGAGGACCACGCCTGCACATGACGGTAAAGGACATGTGTTCCATTTACTGTGTTTGCCCTTTACACTCATCCTCGTGGCTCTGAGGTGAAGCTCCTCAAAGAGAAGGCAGCATTCAGAGAGGCATGGAATTTTTTCACTCTTTCTTGGACTGTTCCCTCCCTCCGCTCTGCGTTCTTGCTGTAAGCTGTGCCTTTCCCCATCCCTCCCTGCTGCACCCCAGGTACAAGATCACCACTGAGAAGCCCCCCGGGGCCATTGCAGGCGTGCAGCGACAAGAGAATGGCAGCATTGAATGGAGCTACGAGCTGCCCCTCACTTGCCAGCTGTCAGTGTGAGTGTCCCCATGGGGTCCCCTGCGTACGATCGCAGCAATACAGATGTTCATCTCACCTCCTCTTGCTGCTGCAGGGGGCTGAAGGATCAGCTCGTCCCCATTCTGGCCAACATCCTGGAAGCAGACCAGGAGAAATGCTGGGGCTTCGATCAGTTCTTTGCAGAAACCAATGACATTTTGCACAGGATCGTGGTCGACGTCTTCTCCTTGCAGCAGGCGTCCTCGCACCGCATCTACATCCACTCCTACAACACGTGAGGGTGCCCAGCAAGGCTGGGTGGGTTGGGGGGCTCAGCTCCTCCGTGGCCTCGGTGCTGTTTTGCTACAAGAGGACATTTGCAGTTCAAGAGGTGGAAATCTGAGTGGTTTTTTCCATTTCAGTACCAGCAAGTTTTTAGATGCTGTCTTCAAACAAACGGACATAGTCCCTCACCATCAAGAATATTTTTTTGAAGGCCACCCATACGAGTTGGACCCCAACCTCCAAGCCCATAATTTCTGCAGAACAGCCCGGCACAACCCTCTGACCCTGCTGAGCTGTGCTGAGCAGCCAGAGGACGTGGTGGGCTTGAGATACAGAGACCGTGAGTACTCCATCTGAGGTGCATTGCAGTGCTCCCCATCCAGGGCGTGGGGTGGGCACCATGGAAGGTTTGCTTTGATGACCACCACCCTGCTGGGCTCAGGGGCAGCAGGGTTAGGAGGCTGCAGGCTTATTTTCTCCCAAAGATTGTAGCATGGGTGCGATGCTCTGCTCTGCAAGGCAGCTCATGCCTTCACCCACCTCTCCAAAAACATAGATGCATGAAACAGCTTGGGTTGGAAGGGGCCTCAGAGGTCATCCAGTTCCAGCCTTGGAGAGCTGCCCTCAGCCTCGGGCAATGCAGTGCTCCAGTGCTTGAGCAGCTCTGGGATTTGTTGGGATGTCCCTCTTGAAGCGCTCTGACCGCTCTCCACCTTTCCAGCGGCTCTCGACTTCCCCAAGTTTGTCTCCAAGGTGGACGTGGTGGCCGACTGCAGCGCTGCCAAGGTGGGCAGAGGAGGGGGGACGTGGGGAAGCCCCAGCAGAGTGGACACAGCCGCCGTCCCCATCCCTTTGCTTTGCAGAGCGCGGTGGGCGCCGTGCACCAGGCGCTGCGGATCGCGCAGGAGCTGCAGCGGTGCCAGGAGCTGACAGTGCGGGGGCTGCACTGGGTGATGTGAGTGCTGGGCGCCCCTCTGCTTCAGTGGGAGTGTTGTGTTGAGTTTTTGGGGGTTCTGTGGCAGGCGGTGTTGGAGCCCTGTGTGTGGAATGGATGTGTCAGGCTGGGAGGGGACTGTTCCCAAATGGGGACTCGGTGTTTGAGGATATTCCTACCCAAATTTGCTGCTTTCAAGTCAATTTTTTTCCAGTCTGGGAGGTGCTGGGAACACGTCATCATCATCTTCCTCATTAGGATTAATTATCACTGTGCGTTTTCCCCACTGCACTCATTCCCTTTGGGCAGGAGCTCCTTGCGCTGCGTCCTTGCTCCCTGCAGAGCAGCATCCTCACACCCAGCACTCCTCCTTTCTTATTGCACCCAACTCCTTGCTTTTCCCTGAGTCGCACGAGCCCTAAAGCTGATGGCATAGAGGGCACATGATGCACTAATTACTTTTTCTCCTGACAGTGGCAACCTGAGGTCTGAGTGCTCGAGGGTTTTGGAGCAGAGGAGAGGGGTGCATGCGGTGCTCTCTGGGCTGCAGCTGATGGAGGGGAAGACCCGTGGGCTGTAAGTGCAGGGGGTTCCATGGGGCTCTTACAGCCCACGATCCCAGAGTGGGAAAGCTGCCTTGGGGTGCTCCCAGCCCTCCTAAACCATCTGCAATGGGACGCCCTTTGTGTCCTTTATAATTTTACTTCTTTTGTACCTTTTATGTCATTTTATGTCCTCGATACTCTTTGTGTCCTTTGTGTCCATCAGAGGGGCTCCAGTAATGGAGCATTGTCTCGAGGAGCCTGGGGCAATCCTTGCCCTGTTTGGCACCCACCTCAATGCTCTGCCCCAGGCAGAACCAACCCCATAATGTCTAAAATAACCCATGCTTACTCTGCTTTTTATTTTGTTGTTGCAGTGCAAAGTGCCTTGCTGCTGGCTTGCCTTCCTTTCCTCTTTTCAATTCAGGAAGCTTCTTAATTTCCATTTCATCTGAAAAGATGCAGACACATGTTTCCCATTGACTTCAGTTGAATTCATGTAGTTCCAAGGCACTGATGCTGCCTCTGGATGCGGTGTTCACCCATCCTTTCCAACAGGGTCTGGATTGGGCTCATTTCTGCTGGCTTCAGCAGCTCACACCCGTACCAGCTGCGGGAAGTGGCAGCATCTTGAATGGCACAGAGCCAGCTCACAAGAGAACAATTTGGGAACAGATTGCATGCAACCAAGAGAACTCATACCAGCCAGTGCTTTGCATCGTGTGGCTCTGATTGGGTGCCCTGAGCTGCCCCATGGAACTGCTATATGTTCTCCTTGCTCGGGTGATGGCTTGTTTTCACTCCTGGGTATTCAAGATGGTTCTGTTTCGGCTTCCTGCAGGTACGAGGCCGTTCCTGGGGGCAATGCACTGCCAGCCCTGAAGGACGTGGCTGCAGTGAAGATGCGGCTGCAGAGGGTGAGCAACCAGGGGGGAGGGAGGAAGGAGCACCCATGGGTGCGGGCAGCACTGGAAAGAGTCCTCCTCACCTCCTATTGTCCCCCACCTCCCATTGATCTCTGCAGGTGGCAGAGGAGCTTTCGCAGTGCTCCCACAGCATCTTTGACTTCCAAGGGGCCCTGGATGGGATGGTGTCTGAACTGGTGCAGCATGGGCAACAAGCTCACGAAGACAAAAGGTTCGTAGGGACAAAGACAGTGGGTTTGTAGACATGAAAACAGCAGTCTGTAGACACAAAGACAGTAGGTTTGCAAATACTAAGACAAAAGGTTCGTGGATATAAAGGCAGTGGTCTACCCAAATGCTCTACCCAAATCCCCATGCCTGTTTTCAGTTTGATTTTGGGTTGAGGTGTGTACGCTGGGGAGGAAACCCCAGTCTCACACCCCCTCCCATTGGCCTCACACCTCCTTGCTGGACACAACTCACAGCATCCAGCAGATCGAGTGCTGTCTGGAGAAGATGCAGCTCATCTACAAGCAGTTCCGCAAGGCCAGGACGTGTCCAGGTGAGTTTGGGGCACTGAGCTGCAAGAGAACAAATGATTTCCCTTTGCTGGTTTATATTTCTGTGCTGTGAGATTAACCCTGGGGATTGCTGCTCTGAAGAGCCCCTGTGCATTATAGGATCACCCAGTGATTGGGTTACAAACCCAAGAGGTGCAGAGCTTGCTCTGATGGTGCCCTATATCTTTCCTCCCACAGCACTGGGCTACAATGAGGAGCAGATACACAAACTGGACAAGTGAGTGGCACCACCCCACCCTTCCAGCCCCACACTGGCATTGCTATGGCATCCCAGTGGGATGCAGCATGTCCGTGGCTCATCCAGGCTGAGGAAGGATAAGGACATGTGGCTCCATGAGGAACCAGTAGTGTTCATTTCCATGCCCATTTTCCTGTTCATTTTTCCTCTTTCAGGGTGAATTTGGGGCACTTAGCCAGGAAGGTGCTGCTCATCTTCCAGGAGCAGTGTGCACAGCAGTACCAGGATGCTCTGGCCCTCCATGGCAGCAGGGTGAGGTATGGATCCAGCTCATGATTTTGGGGCCATTGATTCGGTGTTGGGATGGGGCCATCCGTCTGATATTAGGAGGTGGATTGGGCCATTGATGGGCTGTGGGTGTTGGGCTGTGGATGGGGCCATTGACCTGGTGTTGGAATGGGGATGGGGCCATCGATCTGGTTTAGGGCTGTGGTTGAGGCCATTGATTGGGGAGTTGGACTAGATGACCTTTAAAGGTCCCTTCCAATCCTTAGGATTCTGTGATTCCTGTCTGGTGCTGGGATGGGGATGAGACCATTGATTTGACACTGGGCTGTGGATGGGGTCATTGGCCTGGTGTTGGGATGGGGATGCAGCCATTGATCTGGTATTGAGATGTGGTATTGGGATGGGGATGGGGCATTGATTTGACACTGGGGTGTGAATGGGACCATCGACCTGGTGTTGGGATGGAAACATTGCTTTGACAGTGGGCTGTGGATGGGGCCACTGACCTGGTGTTGGAATGGGGATGGGGCCATGGATCTGACATTAGGATGTGAATGGATGGAGCCTGTAGAACTGCTGCTGAGGGACTCATAAAGCAGCAGTGAGTCCTTAGAGCAGCAGCTCGGCTTGACCATGAGCAAACCTTCCCCGTGTCTGCTCTCATCCTGTGCCACGCTCTTTAGAGTTTGGGGACAGCCCCATTCCATGTAAACATGCAGCTTCCTTCTTGCAGCCTCACTCCTTGCAGCGGGGAATGGTTGTTCCATCAGGAAAATATTGCTACTGAGACAAAGAGATCCACTTATTAGCAGTGCCTTTCTGTTAAATGGTGTCTGGGGAATAAAGCCCAGAGCAGGCTGCCCTGCATTGCTCCAGCACAGGAGCAGAGAGCAGGGGAGGGGAGGGCAGCTGCTGTTTCCTGGGGTATTTTTGCCTGTTTTTCCATCTTTAGGCAAAATGCACTGTGAGTCACGGCTGGTTCTTTAAAATTAGTTTCACTCCAGCAGTAATTGCCTTGTTTTGAGTTTATCCCTGAGCATTTGTGGCGGTGTGGGTGTTTTCCTGGGGAGCAGAGGTGGACCATTCACCTGAAATATTCTTCCCTTTTTATTTTAAGGGCAAACCAAAGGGTTTTTTTTATACAACTGTGTCATTCCTGGTGCACTTCACCCCGAGGCACCCAGCATTGGCAGCAGCAGCCCCAGGGACAGCACTGCACTGTGGGCAGCAGCAATGCTCCTGAGCAGAATCCCACTTAAAGCAGCACTTTCCCTAATTAATTAGTTTGCTATTAGTGCTGTTTGGATAGCAGAGCTGCAGCCCTAATTACAACACCGTTGTGACTCATTTGCTTTCCTTTGGGATTTTAACTCGGATCCGGCACAGTTTGCAGAAAGCGGAATTTAAACCACAGAAATAACAGTTTGACCAACATTGACCAGGACGTTTGCTCTTGTTGCCCTTCCCAGGAAGGTCTGTGAGATAAAGAAGCACCTGAAGAGGCTCAGCAACCACATCAGCACTTGCAGCGTGGAGGCCAGCGAGTGCCAGGACTGCCTGCAGCTGGTGGGTGCTGCAGGGTGCAGGGCTTGCAGGGTGTTGGTGTTATATTTGGAGTTTCTGGCCTTTTGCTCAAAGGTTTGGGAGTTTGCTTTGCCCCACTGAACAAAGCAATGGTTGGATGAACCCCTGGCAGTGCCACTCTTGCTCCAAAACTGGAGCTGGGGAGTGGGTTTGTGCTCAATAAGGAAGCTGCCATCACAGAAAGGCTGAAGCATCGCCTCTGGTTGTGGTGATGGATTACCTGACATGCTGCAGCAGGGCTGGTGGGTTGGGTTGGGTTGTTCTGTTTATCCTGAGGAGTGGGTGAGCTGGGTGTGACTGCGTGTGCGTCATTGCCCTGAGTGTTTTGTCACCCTGGGGTAAACACGGAGGGCATGCACGCGAGCAGCTCGTGTTTGAGCTGTATCCTCTCCATCTCTGCAGGCTTTGGACAAGTTTCTGCAGACAGTTGTGCCAGAGAAGCACAACCTGGCCCTGGTCCCTGCAGTGCCTTTGCCTGTTCCCCTAAGCCAAACGCGCCAAGAGATGGCTTTGCAGTGAGTATTGGGGACAGTTTGTCCGTGGGGCAGTTTGGCACTGCAGAGCTGGTGTGGGGCTGGGAAGCTGCATGCAGCCCTGGGCAATGCTCTGGTGCTGCCAGGTGCCGTCCCAGTTCAGGGAGAGGGAATGGGGGCATCTCCTGTGCTCCTCTGGGGGATGGAGGCAGCTGAGCTGTCCCTGCTAAGGACTGGGCTGTGTCTGTGCAGGATGCAGGAGCTGCTGGAGCAGATGAAGTCAGTAACGTGCGACCTCCAGTTCAACAACGGCATCATCGAGCGGTGAGTGGAGCACTTGGAGAGCCCTGTGTTCTGCACTGGGGCCGGGCTCTGAGCACAGCCACAGCTGTCCCAGCAGCAGCACACCTGCATCACCCTCTGACAGCAGAGAGAGTTTGTCTTTTTTGGAAATGTAAGCATAACCCCCTGCAAATGCTGTGCAATGCCTGCCACCCTCTGTGCAGCCCTTTCCCTGTGCTGCTCCGTGCTGCAAAGCTCAGCATCCTGCTGCTGGCACAGCTGCTTGGGCTTCTTCCTCTGCATGCTTTCTCCCAGGGCCTTAATGCACACCAGCAGTCTGGTTATGCGTACCGAAATCTCAAAGAGTTTCAATCTGGATTTTAAAAGAAAGCCATCAGTGTTTCACCCCAACCTTGTTTGTGTAGGACTGAGTGCGGTGCTGCAGCACATCCATGGTGAATGCAATGAAGGAAGAAGGGAAGAAATTACAGGAGCAGCCCAGGGTCAGCACTGCCTCTGTAACCCCAAACTTTGCTCTGTTCCCACAGGCTCAGTGGGGCTGCTCCTGCTCCTGGGGTCTGAGCAAGGTGTGTTTGCAGCTGCAAAAGATAACAGGGGATCACTGCCAGCACCACAGCTCCTGCACCATGCACTGCTCCGACACTGCCTTGGTGTTAAAGCAGCTCTCTGGATCCTACCTCTGTGCTCCAGCACCTTTGAACAGTTCTTCAGCGTTGGGTGGCTGCAAGCCTTGAATATTTGATGAGAAACTGATGCAGCGCCAGGTTTTTCCCTTTTAAAAAGCGCTCAAAGGACTCGATGACTTTCTGACTTCTCTGTATCCCAATGTCAGATGATGAAGAGTATAGACAGAGAAATTTTCTTTTGCCTTTTTGCCTATTTAGGGAAATTCTATTCTGGCTCTGCTCACTGAGCCCAGGGCAGGAGGGGCTGCATCCAAAGGAGGAGATGACAAAACTGGTTCCAGTGCTGTCACTGCACCCTGTCACCTACCCTTGTCCCCAACCCCAGCTCAGCCCCATCCCAGCACTGCTGATGGCTGTGGGCACAGGAAGCTGGGGGAGGTTTCTCTATTTTGATGCATTTTTGTAAATATAACTGAGATCTGTCAAAAAGAATTGCTTAACGTCCGCTTCTGCCTTTAATTTGCAGGGTGAAATAGTGCAGATGGCAAGGCTGGGCAGCAGCAGGGACGGGGCCAGGAATGGGGATGGGGATTAGGGAACCCAGGCAGGAATTCACTGGGGTGTCTGAAGCTGCCCTGGGCAGAACACCCCTCTTCTTCTCCATGGAATGGCACAGCTGGGAAGCACACTGCTCCCATCCCACCGGAGCCCAGCGCTCTGTTATCGCAGGTATCTGTTATGCTCCAAATTTCAGCCTGGTTTTGGCTTTTACAAGAGGTCCTGGATTCTTCTGGTTATTGCTGAGTCAGTGCTGAAGGTCCCAGCAAAGCCCTGGGACGACTCCTGCAGCCCTGGCTCAGGGTTCAGCGATGCCTCTGCAAGGAGAGGCCAGGCCATGGTCTGGGCAAGCCGGTCTGACTCAGCACCGGGAGGCTCAGCCTGCCTGCCTGAACCCATCCCTTGGCATCTGGCTTTGCCCTTCACCCTCCAGTCCTCTTCCCAGTATGTTCTCTGGAGGTGAAATGTGCCAGCTCAGCCCAAAGCCTTCAGCTGAGGCTCACAGAGCTGCTGAGCTGCGGGAGCTCCAGTTTGTCCCCAGCCCAGGGCTGGGATGGTGCACAGAGGGAGACCAGCACCGCAGAGAGGCAGAGCCCAGAGCTGCTCCTTGCATTGAGGAATATTCCCACATTCTGTTGGGACACCTATAGGGATCTGATGCAGAACAGTTTCCTTCTTGCTGCAGCTCTGCCTGGCTCTCAGCACAAGAGGAGCAAGGCACGCAGCACACCTCAAAGGAACAGGGAGCAGTGGCTCCAGGCTGTCTTGGCTTCATTTTCTTGTAGGAGCAGGAGCATCAGGAGCTGCCCCTGTACAGCAAACCACTTCTGAGTGGTATTTGGCACCAAATCTGTACATTCCCATTCATTTTAATTGTAAAAACCAACATCCCCACTGCCAAACCCAACCGCTCGCTGTGGAAGCAGTGGAGCTGAGCCACCTCTTAAAAGCTTCTCCCCTGCAAATTATTTTCAAGGATTCTCCCAGCTTTACAACCAGCATTGCATTGAATCCAGGTCCAGCAGAGCCGTGCTGATGTGGACCATGCGAGTGTTTGACCTGGAATGTGTTTGGCTCCAAAAGAAAGGATTTATTTCTTGGCATGCACCAAAAGGAAGAGCTGCTAATAGCCCTTGTCGTGCTTCAGCTGCCATAACGCAGCAGCTGCAAAGAGGACTCCCAGAATCTAAATAAAACAGAGATTTTCTTGCCAGTGCTCATCAGGATTTCTTCCCTCCCCAAACCCTGGTCCTAAAAGTTTCCTGCACTGTCAGAACTGAATGCCTGCTGAGGAAGCAGAGAATGGCAGTGAATCTGCTCTATCTCCCAGTCTGGGGGGAGCACAGAGTAAAGCATCAGCCTTTGGGAAAACCATTTACCCAGGAACAAATCTGCTGCTCTTCTCATGCAGAAGTAGAGGATGCATGAAAGTGAATCGGGATCCCGAATGGGGAAGGAAAAGACCTTCCAATATGAGTCATGCTACTTAACAGAACAAAACCGGGATTTTCCAAGCTGTATTATTGCTCCTTTAGTTTTAAGCTCTTATTAGGGATTGCCTATTGCACACATCTTTTGTAACTCAGAGCCAGATCCGTCCTTCAAATTAAATTCCTTCAAAGGGATTTAAGCATCCTTGGCTTATCCTATCCTCAGAAACTCGCTTTGTCTCTGTCATCAGACCTTCGGTGCGGCACCTGATCCAAGCACCCCCATCTCTGCACCCCAAAGCACCCCCACCCCAAAAGCAGTGCAAATGGGCGTCCTCAGAGCTGCAGTGCTGAAGCCTTTGCAGAGCGACTCCAAAATCTTCCCATCATATTTTCCCTTTCACTTCTCCCTCAACCACAAAAGCCTCATCGTGGGAGAGCTAATTGCTTGGGCTCGCAGCCCTCAGCGTCACTCCGGTGCCCTGCTGTCGTTTCAGAGAGGAAAGGTAATTTGTTCCAGCTGTCCTAGAGCCTGGTCCATGCGCTGCTCTATGCAGGAGGGTCTGCGCCTTCAGCTCAGTATATAAAGCAGCACCTGAGAGGTGATCTTACTGCTCCTGTAAGGGCAAAACCGGGGATGGGATGGGAGTGGATGGGACGCGATGCTGCTGTGCTCCTGCAGTGTGCGCTCAGGACAGCTCTGCGCTGCACGCTGCCCACCCCGTTTGCAGGACCAGAATTAGGGTGATGTATGCACGCGACGTCCCCGCTCCCGAGCAGAGGAATGTCCCGCGGGGAGAGCTTTCACAACAGCGTGGATTGGGATTCCACGAGGAAATCCTAAAGGGAAATCTTGCGGGGAAGGGGAGGGGTGGGGGAGGGGAGTACAACCGCGATGGATCCCATGGTAGGAATCGCTCCTCCGGGAGGGTCACCACGAGAAGATCCCACGCCGGGCCGTTCTCCGCACCACCCCTTCTCCGTGTCTCCTCCCCGGGGCGGCCTAACGCGCCCGCCCTCCCGGCCACACCGCCCTCCAGGAGCCCGCAGCGCGGCGTTCCGTTCCGTGCCCACCCGTGGGGCCGAACCCCCCATAACCCCCAGCCCCTCCGCGCCCGGCTCCATGCGGCGGGGACCACCAGGCTCCGCTTTCCCTGACCCGGAGCCTCGGAACGGCCGAGCTCTGGGAAGCCCCGGCGGTGCCAGGGCAGCTCGACGGCTGCGGCGGCGCGGAGGGACCCCTCGGCTGTTACCCGACGTGCGCAACATCTTCGCGTCTCCGCGAGAAGCGGCGGAACGCGGCCGCGGTCACCGTTTCGTCCCCCGCGCCCCGCACCGCGGTTGGTGCGATCTGTGCGGAGCGGCCGTGCGGGAGCGCGCCCTGCGCTGCGACTGTGAGTGCTGCCGTCCCGCAATTCTGCCCCGCACCGCATCCCGCACCCTGCCTTCCGATACCGCTCTGTGACCCCCCCACCCCTCCCCAATCCCATTCCCGGCCCCGGGTCCCCCCGTCCAGCTGTTCCCGTGGGGGTGCGGGGCCGTGCGGGGGATGAGGGAGTTGAGGTTTTTCTGGGGGAGATGGGATTATCGGCTCATCGGGCAGGATGGACTCGTGCTCGTAACGCCTTACGCCTAAATCCTTCCAGAAATAGCACGTACATTTCCTTTGCGTTTGTTGAGCACCTCGCTCTGCTCCAAACCCCGGGGCGAGCGGTAGGAGCTCTCTAGGAAGACGTGCAGTGCTCCCATCCGCTGCGTTAAAGCAGGAGGGATTCGCATTCCCATCATCTGTGGAGTGAGGAGGGTGTTAACAGGGTGTTCTGGTGCAGATGCAGCCCGTATGCATCTCTGTATGAGGGGTGGCATAAGAACTGGGCTATGCTGGGTGGGCAGCCCTGCATTACAGGCAGCGGAATTGAGCAACGCGGGTGCCACAGATCAGCTGTAAATGCTAAAAAGTGGCACCTGCTGCCTTGTTATTCCATGCCTTCTGAATGGGGAAAGGGCTCGCAGCCCACAAACTGTGAGGAGTGCCTGGGGGTGGAGCTCCTCCTGCCCAAGCAGTGTGCCCAGCAGGATGTTTTCAGGTAACTAAGGGAGAATGAGAGCTTTCTTGCTGGTTGGGTTGAGCTTTCACGTCTCTGTCGTGCAAATGTCAGTGCTGTACAACGAGCACTGCTACTGCTGGGGAGATGAGGAATGCTGATGTATTTCTAGTGCAATTAATCTTGGTAATGAATCCATTTCTTCTTCTCTGGTCTCTGGTTGACAGCGCGAATTAATGAGGAAATTTGTTCCGGCAGTGCAAGGCTGGGGCTGCCAAACGTGGCCCCGCTCCACGTGGGGTGAGGATGCACACGGGCTGGGTGTGGGGCTCTGAAAATCCCGACCTGAAACGTTAATTGGCAGCACTTTGTGATGCTGAGCGTTGTAAAGGAGTGTTTTGAGGGATTTCTCTCCCAGGGCTTCTTTTCCGAGTGATATTGAAAGAAGCCTGAAGTGGCTGCTTCCCTTTTTTGTTTCTTCTGAGAACTGTCAGACTGTGGGAATGGTTCTGCCTCTAAAATTCCCCGAACAACGAAGTGCCATCGCTGGGAGGGAGGGAAACTTCAGGGGGATTCTTGTAACGTCTGCACCCATCGCCCTCCCCTTGCAGCAGATCCGTCTCTGTTGGTTTGGTGGTTTTATTTTTCGTGTTTGTTCAGGTGGGGCGGAGCGCGGATGTTGGAATGTGAAGGTGACAACGCGGCTTCCAAGTCCTGTGCTGAGGTTTATTTGGGTTCTGATCGGGGATATCCACGGTGTGTGTGTGTGTGTGGGGGGGGGGGGGGGGGGGGGGGCTGGGGGGGCTGGAAGCTCTGCTCTGTGATTCTGCAGCCTCAGAATCACAGAATGGCCAGGGTTGAAAAAGACCTCAAGGATCACGAAGCTCCAACGCCCTGCCACACGCAGGGCCACCAACCTCCACATTTCATAGCAGCCCAGGCTGCCCAGGGCCCCATCCAACCTGGCCTTGAACACCTCCGGGGATGGACGGGGCATCACAGCCTTTCTGGGCAGCTGTTCCAGCACCTCACCACTCTCATAGCACAGAACTTCCCCCTGACATCCAACCTCAATCTTCCCTCCCTCAACTTCAAACCATTTCCCCTTGTCCTGCTGTTATCTCCCCTTTCAAAGAGTTGATTCCCCTCCTGTTTGCAGGCTCTCTTTAGGTACTGAAAGGAACTGACAGCGTTTCATTGTGGCTCAGTGCCTGTTCCCCCAGGGTGCCCCACTTCTTATCCTTGCAGCACCGGCGGTGCAGGTGCTGAGTAAGAAATTCCTGCTGCTGGCAGCCCGCAGTGCCATCCCACTGCTCGCTCCTTCCCCTTATTCCATGCATTGTGGGCTGGGCTTTTGCCACAGGTGTTTTCCAGCCTTGGGTCCACACTCATCCTGGCAGCACAGGGCATGACTTACAGCCCGTGTATTTCCTGGGCTGTGCTTATCAGACCCTGTGGGGTGAGCTGGGTGTGCTCCTACACTTGGACTGACCACGGCCTGTCTGGTTTGTTGCTCTCATGGTTCATCCCCATGGACCCAATCCCAACCCAGGACATCATCTCAGCCCCACCAGGACTCAGCCAAGGGGTTTCCTTGTAGGAAAATCACACAGCTTGGTCTGTGTTCAAGCGTTGCTGGATCAGGACCCGTTTCCTTGAGAAGGAAGCTGGCACAACACACAACAGTTCTCTTTCTACCTCGTGAACTGCAGCTCTGCCATTACAGGTTCCTGAATGGCTGTTTCATTAAGATGAGGAGTTCTGTAGCAGGTGTGGGTGCTCCAAGCTGGGCTCTGGGATGGGGGGCTCTGCCCACACCAGCAGTGCTTTGGCTGTGAGGGTTTCCCATGTCTCCTTCCTGCACTCCCTCCCATCTCTGCTCTCATCATAGTAAACAATAATTGCCACCAGCTCCCAGGACCCAAATTATTGGGGCTTCCCTTGGTCTGGCCTGGGCAGATTCTTCTTCTCCCAGCAGCACTGGCTGAGGATGAGGGCGGTGGGGAGGGTGCAGGGCACATCCTGCCCACAGCAGGCATTGCTCATTGGGGGACTCAGCACAGGCAGGGGATGCTGCTGTCCTGGGGGGGCTCAGGTCCTCGGGTCACCCTTTGCTGCTGCCTTCCCATCTCGTGTTTATGGAGGGAGACACCAGCGGAGGCTTTGGTTCCCCAGGTGAGGTTTGGGTTGTCTGTTCTTGCTTTCCTGGTCTTGCTGGTACAGCTGAGCTTGATGGTCTGGGCTGGGAAGCAGGGATGTGTGTGTAGCTGTGGGGCTGGGGAGGGAAGAAGGAATTCCTCTGTGTTATCCTGTGATGCTTGGTGTGACGTCTGGGGAGATTCAGTGAGCTTTTGTCTTTGCAACTCTAATGGATGAAATGGGAAGAATGTGTTGTGCAGGATGCTGGGAACCTGCCCCATTGGTGTGGGGATGGCTGTGATGCAGAGGTGGGGAGGTGATGGGTTTAAAGCCCTTTATCGGGTGGTGGGGTGGACACAGGCATCATCCAACAACTTGTGTGACTAGAAATGATGGATGCTACAGGAAAACTGCAGCACTGATCCAAAAATCTGGCAGGGCTCAAGTCAGCATTGCTCACATAGCCGATCTCAGTGGATTCCTTTAACCTAACGTTTGATTCAGCATTGGAGGCTTTGAGACAACTGCAGGGGAAAAGCAGCAAAGTGGGGATGTTGGAAAGGGACCTCCCAGCACGGCTGGGTCCTGCGCCTGCTCTCCACTCTAATCTCTTCCGTTGGGTCATTTTATCTTATCAAGTAAAAAGCCCCAGAAATAGAAACTTTTCCATAGTGAACAGGACAAGCCCTGAGGTGCATAAGCCCCAAGCTGTGCATTGCTTCACTGTTCCAAAAAAAAAAAGGTATCTGTCAAATAGATCCCTGATGGCTCATGTCAATGCTTTATCTCCATGGGATAAGGCTCCGTGGAGGCAGGCGCTGCTGTGTGCAGTGCTGAGCTGCCCTGGGAGCGTTGGTCCCTCTGCAGAGGATGTCGGAGGGCAGAGCAGGGACAACTGCCTGCTTTGGGGTCATCGCAAAGAGAATCCGCAAAGTATTCGGGCACTTTCCCAAGGCCAAATCCTGCTCGGAGGGATCGCGGAGGCTGAGCAGGGAGGGCTCACAGCTGAGAGGTAAGGGCTGCGTTTGGGTGTCTGCTGGTTGCTACTGCTAATGAGGGGTAATGGGATTCCATAGAGCACAGCTGAAAGTGCTTCATGCCTCAGCTGTGCTGCTCAGGACTGGTCCTGTTGTGCCAGCACACCTCTGTGCCCGGGGGTTGAAGCTGCTCCATTAGGAAGCAATGGCTTTGGAGCATCCCTAGCCCAGTGGCTGCTTTGTGCTCCGGTCCCACTGTGGTGCAGTGGCTGAGGTTGCCCCCTGATGCTGGACAGCTTTGGAGAGCATTGTACCAAAGGATGCCAACAGCACACGGGGCTGGGCAGGGTGACTGCAGGCTGTGCCGAGACGGATGGATGAACATCCGGATGGGGTTCAGTTGCAAATCCAGTGTTATCACCCTGAGAAACTTCATCTGCATACAGAGGGAAGTTCCTTTGTGCCACCAAAGTTTCTCACTACGTTGTGATCCGACTCGGAGGTTTTCTTTTTTAAAGAAACTGTTTCCAACCGTGGCTTTGTTTGACTCGAATAGAAATGATCTCACGGTCGCAGGGGAGGCATCCTGCCCCGTCACGTGGCTGCTTCCCAGGGCCGTGCCGGGCTTCTAAAATTAGTGCTGCCCACCAGATAGTGGTGATTAGGGCTGTTAATAGGCGGCGGTGACTAAGGAGGTGTCATGCTGTAATCGTGTGGGGAAATGCCTGGCTGTGCCAGAGGTGGATTCAGGAGCTGTGATTTGTGGTCTGTGTTGCGCTCCCCGTGTGGATGCTCCACCATTCCCACCCCACAGGCTGTGCGTGGGGATGGCTGTCTGAATGTGATGCTTTTGGGGCTGCTGTGTTGGTGCTCAGGTGGGGCTGCAGCCGCAGCCTGCTGTGCTTGGAACCTCCAGCACAGAGATGGCAAATGTCCCACTGAGCAGCTGCTCCAGCTGTTTGAAAGGTCATGCGTTGCATTACCATGCAACTGCTCAGCTTATCCCTAATTAAAATTAAAAAGAAGAAAAAGGGGGGGGGGGGTTAAAAATAAATAAGAAGACCCCTTGCTTTTTTCTCAGCCTTGAGAAAACTGGAAATGGGAGGATGGCAGCTGGTGTCGGATGAACGCTGAACAATCAGTGGTTCCCCTGAGGGAGATGCTCTGCCCCAGGCACTGCTCCCACAGCACCAATGCTCTGCTCCTGCCCAGGAATTCCCTGATAGGAGCAGGCATCTCCAGTGAGAGAGAACGTGGGATGTCACTTTTCTTTCTGTAAGTCTGAGAGGTTCGAAAGCAATGACCCAAATGCCACAAAATAATAGAGGGAAAGGCAGGTTTTCCTGCAGAGGGGACCTCTGTTCTGGTGAGAATGTTATTTTTTTGGGAGGAGATGGGTGTTGGGTATCCGGCAGGTCAGTGACTGTGCTGGAATTGTAGGTTGTGTAAAAAAAATAATTGATTGAATGCTGTTTGTAGGGCTGTTAAAAATTAAAAGGGTGGAAGGGCTGCTGGGGGGAGCGATAGCTGCGCTCGGGGGATGCGGCTGCAGGCAGCTCCCATTGGTGCTGGTGGTGCACGATGGGGAGGACCCGGGCTCCTGGCTGCCCTCCCATCACAGCATGGCTCTGTTCTCTCTCAGACTGCAGGTACACGTGCCACCAGCAGTGTCACAGCCTCGTCCAGCTGGACTGTCGCCGGCCCGACCCCGGGCAGCTCTCTCCTGAGGGCACCATTGTGCTCCCCTGCAGCCAGGTATGCCCTCATGGTGGTTTCAGCCTCTCTCTGAACCCCATTCCTTGCTCTTAGCAGGATGAGATTGTGTTGCAGAGGTCAGCCTGCGGTCCCAGCTGATGCTTGCTAATGAATTCCCTATATCCCTGTGTATCTTGTGCACATCACCTGGTGGGAGGAGGTGGTGTACGTTGGCCCTTGCCCCTGGCTTTAAATGTAGATGCAGGTGTCTGATGGATGCAAAGCACTGCATGGCAAAGGAGGAAAAGTGAAGGTGCTCTCTGCCAAGATGCAGAAGAAATGCAAGTGTGGGTCTGGCAGTGAGATTTGGCTTCGTGTCTTCCATTAATTCTGGGGGAACTGAGGCTCCCCAGTCTGGGTTAGGGACGCTGTACACCAGCTGCTCCAGGAGGTTTTGGCATGGAATGCACCTAAATGCAGCACTGTGTGCTTGGTGCTGCTGTGAGATGCTGCTGGGCTGGGTGGCTTCTCCTTTGAGTTCTCTAAGTAAGGGAATGAGGCCGTGGATGTGTTTGTTTGCATCTTCCTCATGCGTCAGTGGGTTTCCCCCCATCAGTGTTAGAAAAGTGTGATTTTTTAGTAAAATTAAAGGCTCGTTTCCTCTTTAGGGTGATGAAAGCAGCGGGGGGTTATTGATGGCTCTGTAATGGCTATGGTAATGACCACGGAGCCCTCATCAGTTCATTGCAGATGTGTTCCTGATGTCCTCCCATCACAGCCCCAGTGAGGAGAAAACAAAATGGGAATTGGTGCCAAAATACACTGGGGTGATGGGGAACAGCACACTGGGAATGTGGGAAATGCCATGGCTGGTGTCGTTGGCAGCCAGTAAATAGCATTATCAAATGTAAGCAAAGCAGGAGCGTCGGAGAAAGTTAATAAAGTCCTGTTGGCACGGAATACCAAGCATTAATAATTTGGGCTTTGATCCAGCAAAGTACTTAAGTGTGCTGCATTTGGGTCCTGGATCATTCTTCCTGGGTGCAGTGCAGCCAGCACAGCCTCTGCTCAGCCCCGGGGCTGCAGCACCTGGGATTTCCTGCAAGAAGAAAGGCTTCGAATCAGATTTTCAGTCTTGGTGTTACCAGATCTCCAGGCACAGGGCTGTGATGGCAAAGTCCAGGCTGCTTGGAAAGCTTTGCATAGGCAGCTCCCTCCTGCTGTAACCCCAGAATGCCCTGAGCTGAGGCTTCGGTGCTGACCCAACTCCGCACCTGACGCAGCACTCAGTTCAGCTCATGCCCTGCACGCTTGATTTAAGCCTATTTCCCCTCTAAATATAGCCCAGGCAGGCTGTGGAGGCTGATGCCACCGTGCCACTGCAGAAGTGTGTGTGTTGCTATGAGGAGAGCTTTGCTTTTTTGCAGTGTTACGAGTTGCTTTGCAAAGGTGCCATCTGGATTCTCTCCTTCCGCGTTTGCGATGCAGACGTCGCACCTCCCACTGTGCAGTGCTGTTGCTGTGTTTGTGGTGCACAGCTGGAATTGGGTCTGGAATGTGCTGGTGGTGAGCTGGGCACAAAGAATGGTGCACGGAGGGGTGCTGGCAGTGGAGAGTGTGAGGCTGGGGGTCAGCTCTGTTTGGACCTCCTGCACTGTTGATAGGATGCCCTGCAAGCCGCAGGAATTGCAGCCACAGTGCTGCAGAGAAGAAGAAAAACGCATTCCCTATCTGTAAAGTTTCCAAATATGCACAGTTTGAGCATAACTAGAAAGCAACCTGGAGCTTCTTTATCTGCACCAGGGGATGGTAGCAGCTCCGAGCAGGGGTCTGTGCCAGGCTGAGTTGCTGAGCATGAGTTTTCATCCCCCTGCAGTGAGGATTGCTGCAAACGGGGTGAAGGGGCTGGGTGGCATTTCCCTGGCTTGCACCCACACCTGGGGCCGGCTCTGCTGGAACCGCTGCTCCCAAAGCATCGGCAGAGCAGAGGGGCATCCACTGCCCCCTGCACAGCGCTGCCCTGGGCTCCCTACCCCTTCCCCACCTGTTTTTGGGGCAGCGCATCTCTGCGAGCATCCCTCGCTCCAGCCTGGGTTTGTTTCCCAGCGCAGCTCTAAGGACGCAGGGAAGGAGCAACGCGCTCTCCGAGCTCCGCATCAAGGACACGTTTCCAGGCATCAGCCCCACGGGAAGCTCCGGGGCTGCCCGGCACCTCATCCCTGCTCTCAGGGTGAGAAATTTTGCAATGAGGAAGCGGGCGCGCTGCGCAGCAGGAAGGGGGAGGCGATGCTGAGCAGCGAGCTGGGGGCGAAACGGCACGGCGGCCGCTCCATGCTGCGCGGAGGCGGTGGAGGAGGAGAAGGAGGAGAAGGAAGGGTTACCCGAATTCGGGAGAGATCGCTGCGGAGGATGAGCGGCGGGAGCTGCAGATGAGCGGCGGGCAGTGCGGGATGTGAGCGCTGCGGGGCTGCCTTCGATGACCATCGGCAGCAGCATGAGCAGCGGGTACTGCAGCTTGGATGAAGACCTCGAGGATTGCTTTTTCACGGCTAAAACCTCTTTCTTCCGCAGCGCTCAGAGCAAGGGCCCCGCCAAGGTAACGGCTCAGCAACTGCAGCGAGGGGGGCTGTGCGAAGCGGGAGGGTGGTGGTGGGTTCTGGGCACGTTTGGTTGCAGGTGCTGCTGGAATTTGCTCGCTGTGATGTTGAAGGGGCCCTGCCTGCCTCCTGCAGGCTTGCTGCAGGGCTTTGCTCTGCTGCAGGGTTTCTCAGCCTTTCCATACTTCTTAGCCTCCTTCCTGGAGGGTTTGCAGAGAAGGAACCGACTCCGAACGTTGGGGGTTGCAGCTGTGTTTTTTGGGTTAGATCCCCAGCCAGAGTCCTGTGGTTTGGCCCCAAAAAAGTGTTGATCACTGTGCAAACTGCACCTGTTGGGTAGGCAGTGAGATGGGAGAATTCCAGGACCAAATTCATCTGCAAAGTGGTGATTGCAGGGATGGATCCCATCCTTACCTGGGTGTGCGGCGCTGCTCTTGGGGAGAGCACTGCCTGGGCAGCGTCACTGCGGGGTGAGATTTGTGACATCAGTAACACAGAAAATGCACAGAGCTGCCTCACTGTTGAAGTGTTTCATTTAAAAATAAGACAACACATCCCTGCTGTAAACTTTGCCCCAACCAGAAGTGAGCAGAAAAGCAGAAGGAGAGCAAAAGCTGCTGCGGAAGTGGGGTTTTACTCAGGAAAAGCCCTGAAGTGCTGAGAGATGAGATGTTAGGCAGGGGACAGCAGTGGGGAGGGCAGTGAGAGGGCTCCAGGAGAGGCTGGGGTCACCAAAATCAGCAGCATTGCACTGCTCACGGCCATGCTGTGTTGGCATGCCTGGGGCTGATGGCTTCCAGCCCCCAGCAGGTGCTGTAGGGTTCCATTTCTGCAGCACAGGGCTTGGGCTGCTCTGCTGGTGACCTGGGCTGTGATCCCTGCAAGGCCTTCCATCAGAATAACATTGCAAATAACAATTTTTTTTGAAGAAATTCTCCCTTGGGTTTCACGTGGGATCTTCCCATCCGCCGCCAGCTCCCTCTCGCTATGATTACCAACACGTACTGCTGCTTTCTAAATGTCATCTGATGATTCATTTGTGTAGGAGGTGTATGAGATTACGATGTCAACCATGGTGCAGTGCTGGTTCTCACTGTGCTCGGGCACTGCAGCTCCTCCAGCTTGGCCCTACCTGTGGGCTCTCCCTGCACAATGATGCTCAGGTGCTGCGGTGCCTTCTGGCCAGGCTCCTCTGCTGGAGGTTGACATGGTGGTTGCTGGAGAAGATGGAGCCTGCTGGGGTTATGTGAAATAGCTCCTGCTCATGAAAAAACACAACACTGGTTGCCCCAGTGGGTGGAGGTGGACCCCAGCTTTTTTTCTGGCTGGGGGGTGGAAGCTGTCTGCAGGACTTTGGTGGAGGAAAGGAGTGGGGCTTGCAGGTGCAGGAGGTGAGATTGCGGCTTGGCTTGGTAGGGAAGTGGTCCCAGCAGGTTGCATGCACAGGGCACATCTCCTGTGGGTCCTGCATCACTCTGCCCCTCTCTCTTCTCTCCAGATGGCATCAGGAGCTGCTGCTGTCAGGAACATCCTGTTTATTTTTAACTAAAGTTAAAAGCAGAGGTGGCAGAACAGCTGTTTCCAAGTGAAATCTCCATGGCAATCAACGCCTGAGCCTGCAGCTTGCTGCTAACCTCTCTGAATGCACTGCGAGGCTTTTCCCTTTCTCTAGAGCTGCTTTCTGCCTTTTCCTCTGAGCCCCACAGTAAACAGTATTGCCTTGTCTGAACTTCCTGAGGGTGGTGAACTGTGCAGATCTTATCTGCAGCACCTTGGGGAGCTGTGAGGGAGGAGAGCAATGGGGTTGGGGGTGCTGTCCCCATAGAACAGCACTGGCACCAGGTACAGCAGGGTGCAGGGCTGCTGACCTTAGGAAAGGCTTTTGTTTGGGTTTGGTTCCTGCAGAAGGCTGTGGGAAGGATGCTCTCCAGCTGGAAGTGGAGCACTTCTCCCCCCAGCATCTTTGCGAATGGATAAATGCAGAAGTCGGTCACCGAGGCAGAGCGGTTCTTTGTTGGCTCTTGGCTCCAGATCTCTCTTTTGAGAGCATGTCACCACAGTCACAATGGCCCCAGGGCTTTGCCTTCCCCCATAGCAGCCTGTCACGAGCTCACCCATTTCTTACATCCGAGGAGCAGTGCTGGTTAGAGGAAGAGCTGCATGGCAGGAGGATGCGAGCTCATCTCCGTGCTGCGTCGCCCTGCATCCCACACTTTGCTGTGCCATGAGGGTGCAAAGGGTTTGGGGTCCTTTCCCCCCCACGTTGCTCTGTCCTGGTCCCACAGTCTCAGCAGTGCCCCTGGGGTTGTTACTGTGAGCTTCTGTTGTTCGCAGCTTGTTTCATCCTGTCCCCATACGACAGGAAATGTGGCAACGGTTGATGGTTAAGAGCTTTTCTGTTTTTCTTCCTTCAGCAGTAACCGTGCATTCTGCAGCAGAAACCACAAAACCAGAGATGTGGACAGGTTCATGAAGAGCAACGCACAGCTGACCTCTCAATGCTGCTCAGTGTAGGGAGCAGCATGGCTCCTTCCAGGCTGGGTCCTGCTGTGTGCTGAATATGTCCCTGTGAGCACAGGAGGGCATGTGGGCAAAGCATCACTCCCACAGTGTCAGTGAGGGGAAGAGAGAGCCTTTTTCCAGCAGTGTTTTGCTGCAGCGTTGGTGCAGCACAGCACGTTGCAGCCTCCCTTCCAGCATCACAGCTCTTTCAGGAGTTGCTCTGGCTATTCCAAGCTGCTGCAGTGTAAATGAGAACTGAGGCAAGCTGAGCTGATCTATTTGCTTTTGCTGTGCATGTTTGGAGGGTGCTGGTCTGCACTGGGTGGGGGTTGTGCTATGAAAACAGAGCAGCACACACATGGTCTGTGTGCAGTGTGGCTGCAGTAGGGTCAAGGCAACACCCTGCAGATGGAGGGATGCACCTCTGTGCATGCATTTAAGACCTACTGCAGTCAGTAGACTGCAGTGTTGATGTGTCTTACAGCAGACTGTGGAGCTGAGATCACCAGTGTGATAAAGGAGTGTTGGTGTGCAATTCTTGAATACCGCACCAAGCTTTGCTTTTAGTTTTTTAAGGCAGTGAACAAGAAGGAGAATGCAAGGCAATATCAGTGCTCTTCTGTTGGGTTACTGCTGCTTCCAGAGGTCTTGCACTGTTTGTCAGCCTTGAGCAGAAGTTGAGACATCTGCTTTGGGGAATGGCCTGAATGAATCTGAGGCTCTCCAAGTCCCAGAGCTGGAGCTGTTTTGCCAGATTGCGACCAGAGCTCTCGTTTGTCCGGCGCTTGATTCTCCTCCTGAAAGAAATGCCACAGTTAGCCTGGGGCGATGCTGCCTATGGTGTGCTCATCTGATGGATGGGATCCTCCTTCTGCATCTGCACCTGGGAGGAAATGTTGTCCAGATCTTGGAATTAAGGCTGAGAAGTGCTGGGCTTTGCTCCTTACGTTGCTTTTTCCACACTTTCTTGTTTTCCCTGTGAAAGTTGCCCTTCTTGCTCCGATCCCTATCAGCCTCCAGAGCTCATCTCTTCATGCCAACTTCAGAGGCAGCCCGCACAGCAGGCAGAAGATGTGCAGCTTCAACTTCAAGCCTTGGGATTCTGCCCCTTCTGTGTCCCCAGGGCATGGAGTGCTGGCACCTGAGGACTGGAGCCCTGTGGGATCTGCACCTTGGGGTGGGAATGCAACGGGCCTGTTTAGCTGTGCTGGAGCATCTTTTCTGTCATCGCAGCGGGGTTTTGGAACAGAGCGTTTTGGATTCCGTGTTCCTGCAATGCCTGTGGATGCCTGGGCTCCATGTGTTGGACTGTTCCATGTGTGGGATCGCATCCTGACATTTCCTTCCCGGGGGGGATCCGTGGGCCTTTGCAGCCGGTGCCTTGTGCTTGGCATATGGAAGGTGGGAGCACTGCTCAGGCTCTCTGTGAGCCTGCAAATCCCATCACTGCAGGAAGCCATCTGCAGCAGCAGCACATCCCCGGGGCTCTGTGAGCCCCACTTTGCATCCTGAGATGAGGCTCCCCAAATCACGGCATACAGCAGCAGCCACGGGCTCAGCCCTGTCACTGCACACAGCACTGCAGCAGCCCTGCGTGGATCTCTGTGCCTTCACCACGTGTCCCTGTCTCTAATTCATCTTTCACATGCTTTGCCACCTTCAGAGAAATTCTGCTCTCCTGTACAGAGTGCTGAAAGCTTATTTTAGCTGAAATTTTCTATATTTGTTTTTCTATTAAAGAAGGAAGATGTCTCTGCAGTGCCAGAGGAGCACAATCTGGAGAGGCTTTCCTCTACTTGTGCTGCACTCAGCACTGCATGTCCTGGAGCAGCTCCTCCCTGAGCTCATGCAATGTTCTGTTTGTGCATCTCCCAGCAAGACAGAGCTGTTTGGGCACAGCATTACCCCAAACCAACCCACTGACACCATCTCCTCTTCTTCCAGAATGTAACGCAAGCTGTAGAAGAAAAACCAGAGCCTCCAACTGTTGAGGAGATCAAAGAGAAGATCGAAAAATACAATGCGAAAGTTACAAACTGCCTGCTGATGAAGCTGGTAGGTATTGCTCTCATGTTCATCTCAGCTGGGAATGTTCACCCATATCACCCATATCTCTCAGTGATAGCTGAGAGCCACTTGCCACCAACAGATAGGGGTAGGTTTCCATTGCAGGCTTGTTCCCATAAGTAAAGCTGTGAGGATGCACAGTGAAAAGCAGGATCTGATTTACAAAGCAAAGTGCCACAGAAGTGCAAATTTGAGATGCTCTCACAGAGCAGTGGGAAAGGCTTTGTGAAACACCAGGTTAAATCGCAGAGCTTCCACAAACAGCAGCTCTGTAACCTCCTGCTGGTGTCTGAAAATCAACCTAAAGTTTATTTAAAATAGTCAAGATTAGAACAGTTTCTAACCAGCTGATCTTGAGCTATGGATTATTACATAGAGAAGTGAAAATCCTGGGGTTCCCAGAGCTTTAAAACCCTCATTTAACTGTAATTTATGATAGTTTCCATTGCCAACTTGTAGCAGTGTTGATGTAAAGTAAGAGAAGACAGCACAGCTCTAGGAGGAGGTGAGTCACCGTGGAGTGGAAGGAACAGAAAGAAATCAGCAGTGACTAACCGTAAATCACCAGTTGCTTCTTGCATCGTGGCCAGAAGCCCCAAAGCTGTGCAGAGCGGCGTCACCCACCCACCACTGTGTGTCCATTTGCAGAGTGATGATGGGACCTACACAGGTTTCATCAAGGTGCACCTGAAGCTGCGCCGCCCGGTGACGGTGCCGGCGGGGATCCGACCGCAGTCCATCTATGATGCCCTCAAGGAGGTGAACCTGGCAGAAACCACGGACAGGAGGACGTCCTTCTACCTGCCTCTGGATGCCATCAAACAGCTGCACATCAGCAGCACGACCACGGTGAGCGAGGTGATCCAGGGGCTGCTCAAGAAGTTCATGGTGGTGGATAACCCGCAGAAGTTTGCACTGTTCAAGGAGATGCGGAAGGATGGGCAAGGTGAGTTTGTAGGGCTCCAAAATGGCTCAGGTTGGAAAAAGCCTCAGAGATCCCCCAAACCCAACCCATCCCACCACGTTTTGGCATCACATCTCCGCGTTCCCTCCAGGGATGGTGACTCCTTCACTCCCTGGGCAGCTGTGCCACAGCATCACCACTCCTTCAGAGAAGGAATTTTCCCTCGTATCCAACCTGACCCTCCATCCCAGTGCCCTCAACCACTCCCATGCCCCCAAGACCCAACACAGATCACTGATAGATGCTCGGTGCCTTGACAACAACCCTGAGCAGCACAGCCTGCTCCCAAAGCCCACGCCACTGTTCCAAGCCTCCCTCCGGGCTCTGCAGGGCTCACAATGCTGTCTGCTGTCCCCTGCAGTCCTCCTGCAGAAGCTGCCCCTCACTGAATTCCCGCTGTACCTGCGGCTGCTGGCTGGCCCTGACACTGATGTGCTCAGTTTTGTGCTGAAGGAGAACGAGACCGGGGAGGTGGAGGTAGGTCTGGGGCTCCTTCCCTTGGTTTGTGCATGAACGTGTATTTTTTGGCGATGGGATGGACCTGCAGGTCCCAGCAGGAGTGAGCCAGGCTTCTCCCCCCTCTAATACTGTTGGTTTTACCCCTGAAGTGTTGTTTGATTCCAGCTGTTCCCCAAACTTAGCAGACTGCTTGTGTCTTGCTTTGAGAAAATACATCTCTGGGTCATTTGTTGCTTTCTGGATTGCACTGATTTAAAAATAAATCCTGCCATCTATTTACAGTGCTATCCCAGAGTTAAACCTCGGTAATCAGATTCAGCTAAATGCTGCCATAAGTAATCCATGAGTTTAAATAGAAGCTTGGGATACCCAGGTGATGAAGCATTATGCCATGGCAGTGCTCCCTGCTGGGACTCATTCAGATGTCAGCACCTGCTGGGCTTTCATTCATCCAAGCACGGATTCCTACTGAATCCATCGCTGTGTGGGCTCAGTGTTGGGCTGGTCCTTCACGGCTCCTTGTCCTGGTGCTCTCACAAAGATGCTTGGAGGTTATGCTCCCTGCGGATCAGCATGCATTGATCCTCTACAGATTCAGGAAAAGCTGCAAAAGCCACAGGGTGAATTACATGCGCTCACTTTGCCTCTGCTTTGCCGTTCCTGCAGTGGGATGCGTTCTCCATCCCAGAGCTACAAAACTTCTTAATGATCCTGGACAAAGAAGAGAAGGATAAGATCCAGCAAGTGAAAAGGAAGTATGAGAAGTTCAAACAGAGACTGCAGCAGAGCTTGAAAGAGGCTGGAGACAAACCTGGCTAACCCTCAGGGCACACCGGCAGTCAGACTAAGCTACGCGTGGTTCTTAAAAAGAACAGACTCTTCTCAGGACACCTTTTGGTGGTCACCCTCCCTCTTCATCCCTCCATTAAGGACGTAGCACCCATTCCATGGACGTGTTGTGTTTCCTTCTTTTGAAACCTCGTACCCCAGGACCAGAGCCAGCCCAACAACAGGACGCCGGCACCAGAACTGCTGGGGTGCGCTGAGCAGCTCTGTGGGCAACGCTGAACCCAGCAGGAAGAGCAGGCTGAGCTGCTCACGCTCCTCCCAGCAGCTCTCTTGCTACAGCTCTGCAGTTGCATTGCGTGTGCCCACGTGGCCCAGTTCTCATTTAAGCAGGGCACAGGAAGGAGCAGACAGCACAGAGGTTGGTGCGCCGACCCATGCGGGTGTTGCAGCTGTAACCGATGCCAGACAGACTTGTTCAAGGCTGAGGTGGGAAATGCAGTCGTGGCAGCTGCAGCACCCTGATTGTCCTTCGGTAAGTGATATTCAATCCAGGGAAAGTCATTTATTTTGTTGCTAATTAATTTCAAAAAGAGACTTGAATTTGAGCAACTATCCATGATGCTTAGCTGAGCTAGCCTGTGTGTTAGGAGTTTTCTACTCTGTAGGAATTGGGACCTATGTTTTAAGAGAAAAGCATGAAGATGGGGGTGTGGGATGGTGGTTCTGCATAGAACCCTGAGCAATACACAGCCAGCAGACGATTGCAGGGAAGCTCAAAGCCCTCTTTCACCAATCAGACCCATTTTGGGCTGTGAAGGGGTCTGGCAGGAGGGAGAGGAGCTCCAACCCAGGCTGGCTTGTGGACGTGTCCACAGCAGTATCTGTGCAGGAGATCCTTAGCACCAGAAAGAGCAAGGAAACCACAAACCTGAGATGCTTTCCTGCCACCACCCCCTTGCACCATGCCTCCTCTTGCTGACCCCCCACCCCTTTGCTGCTCTCCCACCTCTTTTCTCCCTTCCTAGTGCAAGGGATGCTATGGGGACGCCAATCCCAGAGGCGATTTCCCCACCTTTACTTTCAGCACTTTGTACTGAGCACACTGCACGTTCCATCTTCCCTCTGTTCAGAGGACAGTGCAGCACAGAGTGAAAAGTGAACGTGAAAACTAGCTGGATACAGATGGAGCATGTGAAATGCTCCTGGTGACCCGAGTGTCTCCCACTTATGCGAAGTAGAAAGGAGCAGGTTATTAGGGAACAGATGATGGAGACAACTTGGAAGAGTCTAAAATTTACCTCAGTGCCTTTTATTTTTCCTGAAGTGTGAAAACTTTACATTTGGGTTAAAGAGGAGGTTGGAAGGGGCTTTTGCCAAGGCCTTGGCAGTGCTCCCCCAGGTCCCTGCAGGCTGCTTTTATCCAGAGAGAGAAGAGGAGCTGTTGTTCCTTTCTGTAAGATGACTGCTTGGCTTTTCTTTCCCCCCCCCCCCCCCCCCCCCCAGATTTATACTTGAGTATGCTTGTTTATAAAGGTATGAGAGTAACTGCATCACTTACAGCCCTCACTTGGTACAAATGCCACTTGGTGCAAGCTCAATTCCAGCCCTTGCCTTACTCAGTGGTGTAAAAGGGTTTCCAGGCGAGGCTCCAGCCACTGCCACACGCTGCAGGAAGGGCCTCCCAGCTGTACTGTATTCTCTACCCAGATGACCTTTAACAGCGTGGCAGCAGCCCAAATAGAGCAGTAATTTTCATGCTCTGGGGCTGCTTGCCTGTTTATAAAGATACTTATTACTTTGCTATGCACTTGTGAAGTAATTTAAGTAACATTTATCCACTGCTTTGAGTCTCGAAAGCACTGTACAAATACTTCTGTTCAGTCGAGTGTAAGAACACTGTAGAAACTGCCTCTGGTTCTGAGAAACAAGACCCAGATGCTCGCTTTCAAATCCCTTATCTTTCTGGCTATAAGTTTCAAAAAGATTGCTATTATTTTTCCTGGTTGCTGTTGTCTTCTACTCGAGTTCTGGTGACCATCTCCCCTTCCCTTCCTGGAACCCAGCATGTCTTTGACATTCTGTAGAAGGCATGGCTTCTTATGCAATTACTGTGAATGCTGCTGAAAACCTCCTGCAAAGAGGAGGGTTTTTTTTCTTTCTTTCTTTCTTTCTTTTTAAAGATGTGGGGCATTGGAAGTGGTAGATATTGAAACTCAGCTTCCCAGCAGTCAGTTGTGTCCAGGACAGGCATATTGGGCCCCTTCCTTACGCTGAGTACTGTTGGCAGTGCCTTTGGTTGTGTTGTCTCTGCCTTGTTTGCGTGACTTTATTTCTCCTGGCTCTTGTAAAACATGTAAAATAATGTGTATAGAACAGAACAAGCAAAGCTTCTATGGCAAAGTGAAATGCATTTTTTGCGATGCTGTAATTTATTTTTATTACTCCTTAGGAATTCTATGGCATTTTTAAAAAATGTCTCACACCCAGCTTTTTTTTTTTTTTGAAGGTTCTGAAACTACTTATTCATATGCAGACAGTGTAAAAGACAACGACAATAAAACTGTCACTAATTAAAATAATTAAATCTCTGACTTATTTTTCTGGCGCCCTCTTATGGCATTTTCTTGCCTTGAGTCTAAAGGCAAAATATGGGAGTCCTTCCAGAACTGAATGTGAAGCCTAAACTTCAACGAAAGCAGCACAGAGCATCTACTTCTGAGAATCCAAGTGTTCCATTCATTGTCTTTAGTATTTATTAGTATTAATTTGTCTCTTGTATTTAGATGGCTTTGACAGAGCTACTACCTCTCATAAGCTGCAGTTAACGTTATACATGCAAGTAAGAGTTTGCTCTGCACCCTGGAATGTCTTCATATCAATACCTGGAAGTGTTTACAGGGATGGCATCTAAGCCAAATGCTTTTTTATGTGATATAAATGCTCTATGGCACAATGTCCTGGAACATTCTGGATGAGGTGCTATCACAGTGCTTTGGTTCCAAAGGTGGTAAGTAAGAATCTCAGGCTGGCTGTGAGGTTCTATAGCAAAAAAAAAATGGGATGCCCATATATTGGAAAATATATGGAAAAGGATAAAGCTATTATTATTTTTTTTCCAGCTTTTTATTCTTATGAAAAACGATCACTTAGAGCAACATTATTATTTGGGATAATCCCAGCCCATGTAGAAATGCAGGGCTTTGAATGAATAAGGCCTGTACACAACCTTGATCTGTTGGCAGGACGTTTCTATAAATAATGAGAGCTGATTAATTCTTACAATAGATTTTTCTCCTACTTTTTCCGGCCGAGCTTTGGAGCCTTCTCAAGGCCTTGGATGTATTTCCGAGGTAGTTGGTATTCTTCTGCAACATAAAGAAGAGTTCATTTTAGGTAACAAATTACTAACTAGAATCTGTATCTTGCTATAACTAGTCCAAGCCCTGGTCCAGAACAGACTTACCTAGCAGCATCTTGGCCAGATGATGGACTTGGTTGCCTTGGATCTGGACCTGAACTCTGTCTTTTGCTCCAGGCACTGGGGTGATGGTGGTGCTGGCCTGAACTTTCTGTTGTAGAATATTGGCCACACACTGGGGGTCTAAACCATACAGCTCGAGGTTCTTGATGATTGTCACCTGAAGGTTCCAGCAACGATTGCAGACTGTCAGCATTAATACATTGCACCCCATTCATCCCAGAAAAGCAAGCTGCCCTCAGAATCAGGACTCGTTCATATCCCACCTTTTTGTCTCTCTTCTTACCTTCTTGTTTGACGACCTCTGTGCAGTGGTTATGTCAATGGGCTCAATGTTTCCTTTCCTCACAATAGGTTCTTGTCCACAAAATGTCACCTGGTGTAAGGGCTGCAGACGCTCGAGGCACCTGAACAAAGTTTATAGATCCACTTGGTCTACACAGCACAGCAGGACTGATGTGAACTGTGTTTCTTCTGCTGCAGCCTATCACAGGTTTTTGAGACCATTAGTTTAGAACTGCACGGCCAAGAAAGAGCTTGAACATAAGAGCAGGAGGACTACTACTGCCTAAAGAGGGCATGTTCACCTATCTGCTGCAAACAATAGCTTCACAGATATGTATTTACAGATGGTACAGAGAATCAGGCAGTGCCTGTTTAGACATCTTTTCCTGATAGTTAGCATGTCAACAAAACCAGAAAGCAACATCAGTTACTGACAGATGGTGGTTAAATGGTGAAGAATGAGGTAGGATTGAAGTGAAGGTCTCTGGATGTTTTCTGTATCACCAGGAGGAAGTTACAACTCCAGTAACTCCAATGACACAGGGCTTTGACCTTGTGATAAACTTGACATAATGTGTTTCAGTATCACACAGAATTATCACAATGGAAAAACAGTCACCTGCTCACAAGGTCATCCCACTTCAGGTGTGAGATTTCATCTTGCTCTGATTTATCCAGCAGGCAGTCACACAGAATGGCATTTACTTTCACAAAGCTGTAAAAGAAAAACATGCATTAGGAGAAAACAAATTCACTTCTTGTTTCATATTCAGCATCTCCTGTGGAAGCAAGGTAGGACAGCTTTTTTTTTGTATACTCACTTCTTGTTTGTTTCATCAACCAACTCGTTAGTCTTCACGTAGTTAATGATGATGTTTCTCACCTCGCTGCTTGAGAGGATGCTTCCTTTTCTAAACAGAAAGAAAACTTGATTGCTTCCCCTTCAAAGCAAACAAAATGGCAGCAACACAAGTTTGTTAGCCTATCTCTTAGCCCAACAATTGATTTTAGTGCATTTTTCCAGTGCTCACCTGTGTCCAGAGTCCTGAAAGAGTGGCACCATCTTTGCTGAGACCCCATACAGAGGAATGATTTCAGGAGCACGGTATACTTGTTCCCTGTCTTCACTCTTGCTGTCTTGGGCAGCAGAGGCTGAAGAAAATCCTTCAGGTACTGCAAATGCTTTAATGCTGGGGGGAAAAAAAACCCCAATGTTATTTGGTGGAAATAAGAGGTTGAAATCTGTAATATCAGTTTCTGTGCTTGCAAGTAAGCTGAGCTTGAGTGTAACTGTGCCTCCTAATGACAAGGTTGAGGATGATGAAAGTTAATGCAAAAAGTCAAATTCTGCTTCTTTCCAAATGCAGAAGATATGCTTGCATCTACCAAAATATTCCCCAGCCCATCAGTTGCCAAGGAGATGTTACATAACAGCAGAACTCAGACCCAATGGGAAATTCCAAGAGAGAGCTTACTGTGCTGATATGCAAGAGGAAGGAATCTGGTTCTGGATATAACTATTAATCCTTAAAAAGAGCTGATAATCAGGTAATAAGCAATTAAAGAGGTATTTGTGTGAATCAGTGTGTAAGGTGAAACAGTTCTTAAGGTTATAACTGGCTGCTGATCTGACAAAGTGGCTGATTTGATCCTGTGTGACGTTTTAAGGCTGTAGTTTCATGGGCATTTGTGCTGCAGCAGTGTCATCTTCTCACTGGGGTTATTTTTCAGACAGATAAGTTCACTTCAAAGCTGAACAAAGAATTGTCCCAGCAGATAGATGGGACTGGGAGCCCTGCTTAAATGGGAAAGGCATAAGGCAGTCAGACCATGAGACTCAGTGTTAAATAGCTAGAAAAACGCCTGATGGATATAAAGCTTTCTTCCCTTCCCACTAAAAAAAGCCCCATACAAGTTATCAAGACTCACTGTCAAAGGAATGTGCTTTTTAGTGACTGCTAACAAAGGTTATAATAGGTAACAAATGGAGACAGATGATTCTGCTCCTTCTTTTCAAGGGCTGTCACCTCTTTCAAAGACCACAATATTCTACATACTCTGGATGCTTCCAGTCCACCTCCACAATGCTTTCCACGCCCTTGGTCAGCTCCTTCACTTGTAAGATCTTCTGCTGCTGCATACTTTGCAGGAATTTAGAAAACTGAGAAAACAACCATCACAAAAGTGGAGATGAGCATTTTAAATCCCTCTTTGTATTTCTGACTGCCCAAAAATTACTTGCTAAATCAGAAGAACTTATTTTTGGTGGGGCTGGGGGGGAGGAAACCCAGCACTTTGCTTCTCCAACCACAGCAATCACTAAAGAATAGTGCGTGCCTCCATCATGCCCTAAAACAGAATTAGCAAGTGTTCCTTTTGTAGGTCTGCCACCTGTTTGCTCTGTGACCTTGGCCAAATCACACTGTGTCACATGGATTGCCGTGACATCTTTGGCAACAGGCTTTGGCCTTGCCTGTCATCTCCACTCTTTTCATCTTTGTTCATTAATAGCTTCAGAAAAGGAATGATCCCTCCTTGCAAGAAACTGCAGTGTCCAACAAGATCAGAGCCTTTAACAGCTATCACAGTACAAATGCCAGACAGCATTAGATAGGTTCAAAGAAGTGCTCATGCTTTCTGGACAATAATTTTCTTCCCTTGAGCTCTCAGGAGCAGAGAGCTGAGTAAAAGAACCTGGCTTTCAGGAACAGCTTACAGGATTTTTCTGTTTTATTAATGCTTCAACATTTTTTATCTCTTCCTACTTATTTCAAGTAACCTTTTTCCTTTTCAATAAAGGAAAAAAAAGAAGAATAACCAGGAAAATCTCACCTTCTTATAGCTTGACTTCTTTATATCCAGCTGCTGTCCAGCAGGGCTATAATGGATTTTTAAAAGCAGTTCTTCAGTTTTAGGTACTCCTCATCTCTTTGTAAAGCTTCCTACTTGAAATTATCTTAACAGCAAAAATATGAGCTCCACACAGAATTACTTCAAACAAACTACCAGACAGAACATGATGAGTTCAACTAGCACTGATGCTCCCATAGGGAAGCAAAGAGCCACTTAAGTGATCAAGAAATCCTAACTAACAATCGTTAGTCAATTCAAGTTAGCTATTAAATGCATATCCTGGTTTCAATCATACAAACACCTTGATGTAAGAAGCATATTCTTAGGTAACCTTAGAAATAAGGACTGGATTTTACTTTTGAAACAAAAACCTCAGCCCAAATATTCTGTTCTAAATATTCCACTCTTTCTTGCAACCCCAAAGACTCTTCTTACCACATACCAGCATGAGAACATATGGCTGCGTAGAAATGTGCTGGTGAGCAGAGGGAGGTCTGACTTCTTCACTTTGCATTTTAAAGCATGAAAAAAGCACTGATTAAATAATGCATCCATTTGCTCTGTAGGGAAGAAAAGGACAAGTATGCAGTGAGCAGCCTCTCCTTTATAACACAATGCTCAGCTTCAGCCCACAGAACTCTATCCTGTACTCTGTGCTGTCTAGGATGCACAGTAACCTAGATCATGGGTACCAGCTTCAGCAAACAAAAGCTGCTGGGTTTGGATCCATTTGCATGCAGAAGTACCTTGTGGTGTCCTGCTGTCCTCTGCATCCTGCTGAGCCCCTGTGCTACCATCCTCAGCTGGTTCTGCAGCTCTGTTCTCATTGAGTTCCTCCTTTCCCATCACTACTGCACAACTATTTTGCTCCTTCAGGCTCAAATCACCAATGTTCACATGCTGTGGTGTGTCAGTGGAGAACCTGCTGCCAGGCTTTTTCCCCTCCACCTCTTCCTCATTTTCAGCATTCTCCTTTTCAGCAGGATCTGCTACCAAGGGAGCTAAGGTAGGAGGACAAGATTTGTCACCATATTCCCTAAAAAAGGAAGAAAAAGCATTATGCAGCTTTCTGTTTAATGCTTGGAAACCCGTAGGACGGTAATACTCATAAATGTTCCCAGATAAAAGGCATGGGGAGTCATATGGATCTTGAACTATAAGATTTATTTCCACGTCTATTGGACAGACCTCAGGACAGAGAACTGCTTCTGTCAGAAAAGTGTGGTCATCAAACACAGGTAGCACAGCTGAAGCCTTAACAGAGGTCACATCTCAGCTGTATCCAAACAATGAATGATCCAACTTACTGGGACACAGCTTTGATTTTAGTAAGACTCGTCACATGTTCTACAAAATGCCTGCAGATACACTCACCAGAGATGATCCATGTAAGTATGCAACACAGCAAAGCCCTTGCCTTTCATTCCAGCAGCCAGCATCTCTGTGGTGGACATAGCAGCAGCTGCAACTGCTACAGGAGCTCTGGGGAAACACAGCAACATTACAGCAGGACACCACAAACACAACTGTGCTACTTGAACAAAAGAACACTGCTCCTGTGATATACTGGGATTGTTTTACAATGTCCTTGTTCTTTAAAGCCACGCAGGCATTTTTGGGTTTTGTCCCTTCTCTCTGGTATGTAAGATCTTTCAAAGAATCCCAAGGATGTGTGCAGTTGTGCTACTGCAGTGACAGGTGGGCAATGATGCATTCCTCCTTTTAAGAAAGCACAAGGAGCACAGGCACTGCTAAAAAGAGACCTGGGTGGAGGGAGAGAAATACAGCTTTAATGCTGTTCCCTCTTTCTGAGCCTTCATGCAGACAAGAAGACAGCTGTGTAGATTATAATCTTATGTAGAAACTGCTGTTTTGAAAGAAATCCACCAGGTCTCAGCTCCAAGAGAACAAATTTGTGTGGCTTTCCACCTGAGCTCAAACACATCCCAACCCAGAAATGTAACTGCATTTTTTTTGTGCTGAACTTTCCACTGTTCAGGTCCACAGTCCATCAAATGCGTGAGAATAATTCTGCTTCTATTCCCCCAAAAGCCCCAGAGTTTCCACGTTAAAAGCAGTTTTCCTTTCAGTGTTAGTTTCTAAGAAGAGATGGGAATAAGGAGTGCTCTGTACCTGTTTCCCAGGAGGGTGACAGCACACAGCGTGCCTCGCTCTACTTGTGGAAAGCCAGAAGATGGCACTACAACCCCTGGCAGCATCAGATCTGAGGACAACAAAGCATCCATTTCTCAATGAAAGATTCAGCCACGACCTCCTCCACCCCCACCCCTTCTGTTACTCAGCAAAAAAACACAGCCTGCTAATCGCTGAGTACATGCCAGAGAAAATATCGTTGTCTGTTTCCCCTAGTAAGTTAGCACTTCTTGCTATCACCCCGTGGAATAGGGGATTCAATTTGGTGTGCACATCCTAAAGCACAGCAGAAGAGCTATACGTGCTCAGTCCCCTGCCTTGTCAGGCACAAAGAAGGTAATCTTCTAACAAATAGGAATAAGTTCTCAGCCTAGATAGCATTGATGACAAGGAAAAAGAAAGGAATGAGAACATACATGCAAAAAAAACCACCCATTTATTCTGCCCTGCCCCAAGGCAGAGCTCTCTCTTTGCTAAAATTTGCCACTGATGACCCAACCACCCAGACCTGACAGCAGCTGCACTCAGTTGTGAGCTCTTCTCAGCAGGAGGAAGTTGCCTTCACCACTCCTTGCTAATCTGGACAGAAACAAGTGGACCTTGCTGTGTGATTTGTTCTGCTTTCCATGCCTGGGATGAACAGACTAGCACATGAGTAAAAATGTGTTCCGTGCCTCATGTGTGGCATCATGTCTTCATTAAATTATATTAAAATCATCTACTCTCCCTCATAGCAGCTGTAGTTGTCCAGACCTTGCAGTTCCATGGACTGACCTGTGCTCCATACATTGATCTCACTTTTCTCTCAGCATCTTAGATTCAACCTGCATGCTGAGAGGCCAGCAATATTCTTCCTCCCATTCACTTTCAGCAAACCCAGACTGAACTCTGCAATTGCAGGCAAGGCTCCACATCTCCAGGGACAGAAATCATGCAAAAATCTTAAAGTGACAAGGTAACCAGCTGTGTGCATGGTGTAAATAACCAGGGCAGGCAGTGAGGCCTTCGAATTCAAGGCACAGATGCCATGAATAGCACTGCCTTCCTTCTCTTTGTAACTGATTGCTTCCTCAAGTCTGCTCCATCCCTCTGTGTCTGCAGTCTGGACAGTCTCACGCCTTTCCTCCCATTTCTATGACAGGGCTCAATCTTTGCTTTCTGCCTTTGCTGGCCATTGTCTCCATGGCCAGTTTCTTATCTTTGGATCATACCCAGCAGTAGCCTGGTTGCCATGGGAGATGAATGACCTGCAGCCCTCTTTCATCAATGTTCTTCTCCTGTTAACAAGACTTTTTTCCCCCAGAAACTAGGTCACTACAAGCCAACAACAAAGCTTGCTCAGATGTTTATCATAGCTACGCACTTATACACTTTATTTCCCCAAGAGCAGAGTGAACAGAGCGACTTGTCTGCTTCTCTAGACAGTGTGTAATGGAAAAAAGACATCTATTTCTACACGTACACTTCCATTTATAGATTAAAGCTGCAATGGCTGGAATTCAATCTTTTTCTGGTTGAACAGTTCTGCTGTTTCAGGTTTATAAGGCCTGACTCTTACGCATCTGAACTGCATCCAAAGCAGATGCCAGAAAATAGATTCATTTCTTGTTAGTCTCGATCTGTAAGTAGCTGGTAGAGCCAGTACTCCAGCAATTCAAATCCAACCTCATCTGCAATCCACAGTTTACCTGACAGTGATTAAAACTGTAGGTTCCAGTACAAACTCACTCTCCATAGGATAAGCAAGCTCACCTCTGAACTGACAGGACGCAGAGTGGCAGCAGATGGAGTCAGCTGCCCAAGGAAAGCTAAAAAAACCCCACAGAGCAGTGACACAGGCTTTTCAGTGTCCCAGTTCACAGTCACTGATCAACTTTACACCCTGAAGAGGCATTTCCAAATCCCAGACTCTCAAATGGAACAGATTACTGCATTTAAACAGCTTAACCTACTTTGGTTCATTCACAAACTTATCTGCTACTGATTTATTTTCCGTTTCAGGAGATCAAGGTGAATTACTTTGTGCCTTAGTATTCTTTATACTTTCTCACTGTTTCAGGTCCCACTGGGAAATAATATCACCAAAAATCCCTGAAGGCAAATCCTATCTGCAATGGGATGTGACAAAGTTCTGATCCTCTTACCTGCTCCTCCTGCTAGCTTCTGTAGCACAGGGGGCCATGTTGAAAAAGCAGGGAGAAGATCTGGGTAGACCCACAAAGTATACACTGTGCCAAAACAGAAGAAAATTTGAAGAGGTATCATTAAAAAAAGCTAGCTGCTGCTTCTTACCATCTTGAAGACTAAACAGGACCATGCTAACTGCAAGGTCTGCAAGGTCAGAACAACCCTACAGTCATTAGAAAATAGAGAAAAAAAACAGCTATTTAATTCACGATTCTGTGAATTACTATAAAGATGATCCCTTGGATTATCTTCTGTAACTCATGGGCACTTTGAGCTGATCTGCTACTCCAACAGGGAAGAATTTCTGGATAGGGATAAAACAAAGACACAGAGTTATCTATCAGAGCAGCTTGTTAGCTAATTCCAGGGCTGCCTGGATGTGGATGCGATACTTGCTGATACCAAGTGAACAACAGAAGGATGAGAGGTGAGGATGCAAAGCTGTGGCTGAATTGTTTCCTGGTTCCTAACCTCTCAGAGCCTCCATTCTGCAAGAATCTCACTGGATTTCACACCGATGCCAGCAGAATAAACACAATAAAGTGTGCAGATGAGGTGCAATGGGAGAGGTGTAAGCACTTAAACACAAGCAAGGGGGGGAAATCCAGGTTTGTATTGAGTGAACAGGGCGGATTCCTCCACTGCGCTGCCCATACCTGTGGGATACAGAGCTTTTTCAATCTCAAACAGGATCGGGTTCCTGCTATTCGTGTACACAGTGCCAGCCTCCCCTTTGTGAGTGTATATCTTGATGACATTCAGCTCATCCTTGTTTGGAATCAACTCCACCAACCGCTCAGCGCTCAGACTGGGAAAAGCAGCCGCAACATCAGCTCGCAGCTTTTTCCTGTAACGATAAAAGCAATTCCGCCATCAGTGTTTCGGTGGCTACGAGACTCTCACATTTCCACTAGCGATGATGGCTCGCAGGGCAAACCCCCACAAGTTGTGAGGGCGCTGGGAAGAAACCAGACGTCCTCCTCGCTCCTACCCCGCATCTCTGCCCTCCTGCCCCGCACCGCCCGCACACCGGCACTCACCGCTCGGATCCCTTGATGGCGGTGCTGGCCCTGACTCGGAACGCCTTGCAGAACATGGCGGCTCTGCCCTCAGCCCCCGGCGGCCGCCATGGCGCCGTGCGCTGCTCAACGAGTCCGGGCGGAAACAACCCGCCCGGCCGGGCCGGCCCGAGGAAAAAGGGAAAGTTTGAGCCGCCGGGCTTTGTCCTAAGATTGAGATTTCTTTGTTCTTAGTGCTTTTGTGGCTGCCGATCGCTTCACACACGCGGGAAATAAACCCCTGCCGAGCCGCAGCAGCGCCGTCGTGGGAGCGGGGCTCATTTCAGCATCGCCGGCGTGCGGGGGGTTCTGACAGCACTGAGCGACGCACGGGATGCCGCACGGTTTTCTTTCCGCTCGTAACACAATAATGCAACCCCTTTTTGCCACTCGGGTCGAAAGCGTGTTGTTTTAATGCAACAACCGCTGAGTTTGCAGAAAAAGAAAGCGAGGTCAGGGCGGCCCCGGGCTATGATGCGGCTCTCAGAGAGCGGAGCGGAGCACTTTAGGATGGCAGAGGAGCCGGCTGTGCGCAGAGAGAAAACGGCCGCTCGATGTTCCCCAGGCCGGCCTCGAACCCGGGTCCTTCGGAAAGCGCGGCGCTCCGTGCCCCGCCCAGCTCGCAGTGCGCATGCGCGTTCAGGCGGCGGGCGGGGGCGCGTTCCCCTGGCAACGGGCGGCCCCGCCGCGGCCCGGCAGTTGCGGGCGGCCGCAGCCTGGCTGCCCGCCGCGGCAGCGCTGGACGGCGGCGGCGAGGCCGGAGGTGCGGGGCGGCGGCGGCGGCGAGACGGGGGATGGGGGCCGCCTCCCCCCGCCACCATGCTGCTGGGCAGGAAGCCGGAGGCTCCGCTCGGTGCAGGTGAGACGGGAGAGAAGCGGAGGGAGCGGCCCCTCGGCACCGGGCGGGACCCGCGGGGGTCGGCGGAACAATGCGGGCTGCGGGCGGGCGGGCGGAGCCGGGGAGCTGCGGGTATGGGCGTCCCGTGCTTGCGGTGCGCGCTGAGCGCTCCTTTTCTCTCCGAGTATTTCTCGGCTGCTGAGCAAACAACGCGACCTCTTTTACATTTATTTTTAAAATTTTTTTATTTTTTATTTTCCTCGCGGCAAATCCGCCGGCTTTAATTCCCCCGTATCGTTTGTACGGGGTAACCTACTTCCCAGCTAGTCCGATCAAGGCGTGTGCTCCGTTTGCATTGCTGCTCGCGATGAGGCCACTTTGGGATTATCTGCTTAATGCAGGGAGGGGAACGCGCTGCCTCCTGTTCCTGGAGGGTATATTTGCATTGCAAGCATCGATTAAAAAAAGGAGAATCTCTAAATTAAAGCAAAAGTATCAAACTAAGCTTCTTAAGCAGCGTTATACTCTGGTGTTATAACACTCTGAATGGCGTAGTTAAAGATTGTTTACTAATTATATGAGAACCTCCCAAGGAGGCTGTGGTTGCCCCATCCCTGGAGGCATGCAAGGCCAGGCTGGCTGTGGTTCTGAGCAGCCTGGTCTGCTGGTTGGCAACCCTGCATATAGCAGGGGGTTGGAACTGGATGAGCACTATGGTCCTCTTCAACCCAATTCTATGATTCATGAGTTACACCCGATCGTTTGCCTCCATACGTAGCAATGTGAATTGTCAATAACTGTATGGAACATTTCCAGCCAGGTTTGGAGACGGGTTATATGACTCCTATATGAGGATAGATCAGCTTAGGTACCAAGAGTCTGCAAATGAAGAGCACAGCCCCTCAGGACTGCCTTCCCTCGGGAGATCTAACGTGAGTACTTTGAATTTTTCACGTGGTGTTGTGTGGCTGTGTGTCTCGTTATAGAAAGTAAAGGCAAAAGGTGGGATGTTGCTTTTAGTAAGCACAAGAGCAATTTGTTGTTTTGTACAATGTAAAATCACCAGACGGTGTCAGAAGTCCTGTGTTATTGCCCTCAGCTTGTATTTTAATCCAACAATTTATTCTACAGATGGTTCAGGCGTTCTGCTGTGTCAACTAATGTGCTGATCAGTGCATAAGTCCACACACCTTTTGCTTTAGGTGTTGCGCGTTTCCATTTTAGTTTTCTTCAAGACAATCCCAAGGCTTCAGTGTAGGTTTATGTCTTCAAACTTCTTCTAGAAGTCTTTCTTCTCTGAAAACTCAGGCATTATCTGCTGCTTTGTGTGCTAGCAAAATAGCTCCGCATGGGCTGAAGGTGTAAAGGTGTTTTCTTTATAAGCACTGTGTTTCCTAAGCAGATGTGGAGTTATGCAGTCTTTCCTCACATTGTCTCAACTGAGCAGTGGTAGTTGTGTTCATCTGCACAGTGATCTGACCTTTGCGTGGTTCTTAGATTTGTTTTGTCTCTCGTTGAATTGTGGCAAAACTAAAGGAGCTTGTGCTTAAGCAACAACAACAACAAAATCCCACTATCTAAAAAATAGAAAATAAACTTTTCACTGAACAAGGTGTGTTTGAAAATCATCACCTGGTGTCAAGTTATTCAAACAGATATCAGTAATTAATTTGGTCTTTGCCATTCACTGAGCAAATACAGTAGCACAGGTTTCCCTTCTTGGCTGCATTGAGAAAGCAGAGGCAATACAGAGATTTGGTGAGCAGTAAATTTTGGAGGGAGGGGGGCAGATGAGAACACCTAAATGCAGTGTTTCAGTCTTAGTGTCACTACAACTGCTCATAACTAATCAGAAATCAATAGGCTGGAACCATCCAGTGAAGCGCAAATGTAATTGTATGAATGTTTTGTTTGCATGGTGCAACTCATCCTTCGTTTGTATGTTGTCCATCACAGCTGAGAGCTTTTTAAGGCAAAATTAAGGGCTGTAAAATGGCCTAGTTTCACTCCTAAATATAAAAAAAAATAAATACAATCTCAATGATATCTTGCATGCTGAAGTGTGCAGGGCTGAGGACTGTGATGCTCAGCTTTAAAGGAGAAGCGTATGGATTTCAGTGATGCTTGGTTTCTTGCTTTCCAAGATTTTTGCGTTGTGATGTAAAGTTACGTGAGAGCTGAGGATGCCTGCTACGTGCAGCTGTTGGTCCTTTTCATCTCCAGCTATATCAGAGAACATAAATATTTCTGCTTTGAGAATAGATGGGTTTGATTCCGTTTGTGGAAATAACCGATGCACTTTGGAGAAGAGAATTGTGTAGGAACTGGCTTGAGTGTTTACTTATAAAACTTCATCTGAAGTGAGAAGGATGTGAGAGTCTTTAATGCAGTGCCAGTTGTGTTGTCACTGTAATTTCCTGGCTTCTAACAGCAGCATATTTTATCAAGGACAAAGGAATACTGGGATTCATAAGAGCAAGCTGCTGAAGGAAAGCTGGTGTTGCCCAGAAGTCATCTGACTTCAAGTCAGATGGAGCTGTGTGTGTATCCTGCTGTCCTGTGGCAAAGGGTTGTGGCAGTCACCTGAGAATGAGAACTCAGCCCTTGCTGCTGCCAGGCTGGATGTGGTCTGGTGGTGCACATAGCAGGGGGTTGAAACAAAATGATCGTCATGGCCCTTTTCAACTCAAGCCATTCTATGATTCTGTGATACTTGGGGGATGCTGAGCCTGGTTTGGGCTCCAGAACCATCATTTCTTCTGTAAGAAATGATTGTGGTAGAAATACGGTCGTGAATTCTTTGTTTATTGAGGAAGTTAGAAGCAGTATTTGCTGCAAACAGCGCTTTTAGATGGAACGGGGTTTGTTGAGCTTTGGTGCTTTATCTTGTTTGTTTGTAAGCATGCTGGTTTTGTGTGCTGCACTGAATGGTGTTTTTGCTGGCTCTGGAAATACGCCTTCCTTATCTCAGAGGTTCAGCCAGGCTCCAAGAAAAAGGCGTTCATTCGAAACTACCAGGGCTGGGCTTTGCTTTTCTCACTCCAGACCTTCTGGCAAGGCGTGCCTCTCACAGAGCACCGAGGGTTGGGGCTGATAGGGCTGTGGGCACTGGAACTCAGTAGGATGCATGCAGTGGCCTCACCAGCCTTCCTCTGAAAGCAACTGCTGCAGGAAATGCCCATCTTTTGGGCTTCTGAGCAAAACACGCAGGCTTTGAAGAGATGTAGCTTGCTTTTGGTGAGAACGTTCACTTCTTTTATTTATGGGCTGTGCTGGGATGTTAGATTTTGTGTAACTAAAAAGGAATTTGGTTTTATTGCTATGGCTCTGCAGGTTTATTTATATTTTTGTGTGATTCCTGTGCAGCTATTTCAGTTTTCGGGGATTGGGTTTGGCATGTGTCTCAAATCTTTATTTTTAGATTAAAGGACGGAATGGAAAACAGATGTTGCTACTCCAGTCTCGGCTTCTTCCATGTTGTGTGGGATAAAACAACACCTCTTTGCTGTCTGTCAGCATGGAGCATCAGTGGGGAGAAGGGGGGAATAACTGCTGTGCGAATCGTGGTCTGAATTCCAGGGAGCTCAGCACTTACTTGTTTGAAAATGTCAAACTTGAAGCTTCTTCTCGTTCTTATTTGCTATTTCTGATGCAAGTATTTTAACATATGGCAGTAAGTGGCAGTGGTTACAGGCTGCTGCCAGAGAATAAAAGATATTCTTGATTGTGAAGGACTTCCAAGTCTGTTTTCTCGTAGTTATTCAGCTATTGCGATTCCAGAGGGACTGTGGTTATGATGTGTTTTTCCCCTTTAAAAAAGAATAAACACAAAACCAAATGTTTATACGTATGAGAAACTTTATATACAGAAGATCCATCTTGTCCTGCTGTCATCCTTTTGCTTTCTGTTCAGCTTGGCTACACCAGCCTGACATCATTTGCTGTTGCCTCTTTGTCTCTGTGGCACGCTTGTCCTTGCAGTGCTGCCAGCACTTCCCTGCACATCCATGTCGTGCTGCTTGTTTCAGACAGGTGCAGATTGCATCTGTCATTGGTTGTGTTTGCTGCACCCGTGTTTAAAGCTAAACATAGCCGTTCCCCTGGCTGTTTGCTGACTGTGTGCATGCTGCTGGAGATAGGTATTGTGTCCTTGTTTGAATGTTGGACTCTCTAGGGTTTTACCCTGCATGGGCTTAAAAACGCATTTGTGCATGTGCTTGTTTCACTAAGTTGCATTCTCGTTTGTTTCCCTTCTGTAACTACACTTTAACTTGAGTTAGCTTAGGTAGTAAGTGCAGCATTCTATATTTGTTCCCAGTGGAAATGCAAAACGTGCTGGTGTTACTGTTTTTATTTGTGATACTGATTTCATTCTTAAAAGTAAGCTTTGTTTGATCTTTTTATTGTGTTTCTGTCTGTAGGTTTGTAGCAACAAACTTGCAATGAAGGATCACCCTCTGAGTGGGAGCCAGGTCAAAGTGGAACAATTGTTTGAGGACTCTGGGAACAGGAGGAGCAGTACCCTTCAGTCTGCAGGAATTACTTGTTCAGAAAGATCTCTTCCTTCCCTCACAAAAGATAAAAGCATAGAGAGCTTAAGCACTTCTAAAGGTGGCAGCAGTTCCTCAAAAGCCCACAAGGCCGTTTCCCAGGCTCCAGAGCAAGCTGTCAAACAGTACAAGCATCAATTATCTGCATATGAGCAGCAAGAGATATTTAACTTCTCTGAGATTTACTTTGTGGGTCCAGCTGCAAAGAAGAGGCAAGGAGTGATTGGTGGACCCAACAACGGAGGTTATGATGATGACCAAGGCAGCTACATTCATGTGCCCCACGACCATCTCGCTTACCGCTATGAAGTGCTCAAAATCATCGGCAAGGGCAGTTTTGGACAAGTTGCTAAAGTCTACGATCACAAACTCCACCAGCATTTAGCCTTAAAGATGGTTCGTAATGAAAAGAGATTCCATCGGCAAGCAGCAGAAGAAATCCGGATCCTGGAGCACCTGAAGAAGCAGGATAAAACTGGCAGTATGAACGTTATTCACATGCTGGAAAGCTTCACCTTTCGGAACCACATCTGTATGACCTTTGAACTCTTGAGTATGAACTTGTACGAGCTGATAAAAAGAAACAAGTTCCAGGGCTTCAGCATCCAGCTGGTGCGCAAGTTTGCTCACTCTATACTGCAGTGCTTGGATGCTCTCTATAGAAACAAAATCATACACTGTGACTTGAAGCCGGAAAATATCCTCCTCAAACAGCAAGGGAGGAGTGGAATCAAGGTTATAGATTTTGGGTCCAGCTGTTTTGAGCACCAAAGAGTCTACACGTACATTCAGTCTCGATTTTATCGAGCACCGGAGGTAATTCTAGGCAGTCGCTACGGGATGCCCATAGACATGTGGAGTTTTGGCTGTATTCTGGTGGAGCTGTTGACTGGATACCCTCTTTTTCCTGGAGAGGACGAGGGAGACCAGTTGGCTTGTATGATGGAGCTTCTTGGCATGCCCCCTCAGAAGCTTTTGGATCAATCCAAGCGAGCCAAGAACTTTATCAACTCCAAGGGTCATCCTCGCTACTGCACTGTGACGACACATGCAGATGGAAGAGTGACCCTCAACGGGAGCCGATCGCGCAGGGGAAAAGTGCGAGGGGCTCCAGGGAACAAGGACTGGGTGACAGCACTGAAAGGCTGCGACGATCCCTTGTTCATAGAGTTCCTAAAGGAATGTCTCAGCTGGGATCCTGCTGTGCGCATGACTCCAAGTCAAGCTTTAAGGCACCCCTGGATTTGTAAACGAACCCCCAAACCACCCAGCACTGATAAAGCCTCCAGTAAAAGGATTTCTAGCTACACGAGTTCCTTCACAGGAATTGGTTCCAAGTTGCCTCCTGTGGTTGGGGTAGCAAACAAGCTGAGGGCTAACTTAACATCCGACGCCAATGGCAGTATACCTTTATGTACTGTGCTGCCAAAGCTGGTCAGCTAGTAGCAAATGACATATTGCCAGAATACGTACTTTTTATTTTAATTATTTGTTAATAACGTCAAAGGAAGTTAAAGGCAGAGGTTTTTAATGGATTTAAACACTTAAAGGCCTAACTTTTATCAAACTGTTTCTCTCGCAGCGTGGTGCGTGTGGCATCCTGGGTAGGTCAGCTCATCTGATGGGTAACGTGGCAGTTTGGCTGCTATGCTATTTAATAATGCTGTTTTGCAAACCAAACTATTTCTTATCAAGACAGGTTAGGAGATTATTTTGCTTAAGACAGCAAGGGAAATTGATTTATGATGTGTATTTTCAGTTAATCCCCAAATTAACTTTTTTTTTTTTAATTGTATTCTAGGGAGAGTTTTTACATCTGTTGTCACAAGCACAAATGCATTATTGGTGTAATGCATTAAGAACTCACTAACTTATGTCTGAAGGATTGGATTCCTCTGTGCTGCTTTTCCCTCTTCTAAGAATTTTAAGAAATACCTTTGGGTAGAAACACCAACAAATGTGGTGTTGACATTTTGTAGTCTGATTTTAATTCTTTTTTTCCAGGGACACCATGGAACACAGGAGGTGTAGATAGATGTAATTCCTGCACATGTGCTATTTCCCTTAACAGTCTGTGGAAGGCTGACAGGGAAGCTCAAGGAGCAGAAGGAATCCATTGCAGGCCTGGGCTGCTTTGTTTGGGGCTGATGATTGCATTACATGTTTCTTGGAGCTCAGATTTATAAGTTCTCCCAGGTGTGTGTGTGTGTGTGTTTGCTCATTGATGTGAGCTCTTGGTTGGTTTGGTTTTGTTGTTGTGTGTGGAGTGAATTCCATTAAATTCCATGGAAATCTAAAGCATGCCACCCTGATCAGGCAAGTAAAAGTTCTCAAGGCATAGGATATAATAAAACATGTGTGGAACAGGCCTAATAAATAGAACAGCTCTCCAAAATCTCAATGTAGTCTCAGGAAGGACTGATAAGATGCAAAAACTCATAGATCCAAATCAAGCTGCGTTATGAGATGAATTATTTTAATTCTAATCGCATTCCTTCGGGTCTGTGCGAGGTGTTTCTGCATGCCTGAGATGTGTAAGCTTCTCATTTCTTTATCTTCCAAGAACACGGGGTGATGGTGTGACCTGTAACGACAGCAGCACAACTTGTTCTGGTTCTCAGCTCTTGGAGCCACATGGCATGGGTCCATTTACAAAAACATCTGATCTCCTGCCAGGTTCCTGAATGCAATTTTAAACACAATTTAGAGCCTTTATGAAGAGAGGGTTTTAAATTTAATGAGTTTCTCTGCAGCAAGTTTTTAGTACTGAAACAAGGAGACTTGTTCTACAAACAAACAAAAAAAAAGGCTCAGGGTGATTTGTAAGATAAGGTGACCACATGTTCAATAGCAGAGTTGCCTTCTGAGAAGATGGGGCTGTGCTTTCAGCTTCGCCCTGCTCTAATTACAGCACTGCTCAAAAGCTGGATGGAAAGGCCAAAGAGTCAGAGCCAAAGCCCCAGGCTTCCCACAACTGTTCTTTAAGCAGAGATTCTCACACAGGAGCTTTGCTGACTTGTGTTTTATGAGGGTAAATGCACTCAGTTCAGTGATGCTATTAAAACAGTGAAGTCTAGCTTTTATCCACGTGGCCACGAGCAACACCAGTGCATGTGTTGTTTGTGGTTCACTTCATAATAAGGTGTGAGTGGTGTTTTTGTTTGGCAGAGCTGAGCACTGTTTTGTTAGAAAGTACAACCAGGGAAACGGATTTTGGGGGGATGTGGTGGAACAACACCACCAATTTTAGCAGCGTCTCTAATAGATGTGACACATTTCTCAAAGCCAGGAACATCCTATTTCCTCCTCTGACTTTCCTATTTGCATTTTTAACTATATGTATATATATTTTTGTCTTTTAAACCAGCTGGGTGAGGAAGAAGGGGAACCTTTTGAGGAGCAGTAGCTTGGTAAGAAAGATGTGTAGAAAAGGAGCACTTTCTATAGAAAGACTGTACAGTGGTGGTAGTGTTTGGAGCCAGGAAGACAGAGAGTTTGTGTTAGGAGCTGTGCAAGGAGAAGATGGAATACCCTTTTTTCAGGAGCAGCGACCAGTGGCTTGGCAGTAGAACACTTTTCATCTCTGCAATACCCAAAGTGGAATGATTATTCTCCTGGGACTTCTGGTTATGACGAGGTAACTTCTCATGTCACAGCTGTGAAACTACAAATGGAGTCATTAGCTGGCAAAAACATTGGCTTTTTCCTTCAAAAATGTGTTTGCCTTGACCTGACCAGGCAAGGTGCTCTCTGTGAGCTGTGCATGTTTAAGAATCAGCCTCATTTACCTGGGACTATTCCTGTATTTTAAAATCACACAGTTAACTATCTTGCTAATTTGAGGCTCTGATCGATGTGGCCACAGCAGATGAGAAGGAAAAAGAAGCAACTTTGGAAGATTTCTACCGTATTGAAAAAAGGTTCTACATAACCCAGAGAGCACAGCTCTGTGTTTATTTACTAAGCCCCATTTTCTTACGCAGTATTTGCTTTCTAGGAAGAGTGTGGCACGGTGTGCCCAAAGTGGGAGAGCCCTTCAAGGGAGATAATGAATCCTGTGTCTTGGGAGAGCTGAGTTCTCATCCCTACAAACACTTCCCTTGTTGAACTCGTGGTGGGTTCCTATGGGAATCACACCCAGCCGTGCTCACAGGGCTGGAACACAGGCTGTGTTGTTAACAGTGTTGTTTATCAACCACGGATGTGTTTGCAGTGTCAGTCTTGAGTGAGATGATGTGGAAGCTCAAATTCACATTTGCTTTTTGGGCAGCCGAGCACTATAGTGAGATCTGAGGTTGTCAGGAGTGCATCACTTTTGTTACTTGTGATACTGGTTAGGATGCTGAAGTGATACAGGGCTGAACTCATCTAAATAGATGAACAAGACAGTGTTTGTTTTTGTGGAACCTCTTTGTTTTGTCAGCACTCGTGAGGTTCCCCTGCACCCTCAGTCATGTTAGGAAGTTAGCATGCCACAGATGTCAATTGCTTGGGATTCTGACAAAACAGGCATCACGTTTCTAGGAATTGTAATGAAGTCATCCAGACTTGTTTTTCAGTGTTCCTTACGGTGTTCCTTCTGTTTGACTGCTCGTTATCATTACTCTTTGTGTCAGAAGTAACACGCTGTTTGCTGTCTGCATTTTTAGCTGTTTGTTTTAGCAGTATTTGTAATACAAAACAAATGACAAGGCACGAGCATCTGCCAGATATGCATTGCTTTTACGCTGGGGTCCAAATACTACGCAGCTGTCTCAGTTGCAAGGAGAAACTTGTTTCTGTTTGAACTCAGTGGGGCAGTGATGTGGTCACTGTGGGATGCAGTGCTGCAGCCCCCAAAGCAGGCTGGTTTGGGCTCATCAAGGGCAGGCAGCGCACACTCTGCCTCCAATGTGCTCTTTGCTAGGGTTTGCTGCCCAGTCTGTCCTGTCTGAACAGGAGTTGTGCTTGCCTGGTAAGCTCAGAGCTCAGAACAAACCCCTCTGTAAGGTTTGAGGTGCATTATGCAGTCTATCATTGTTTACAATAGCTGTGAGGGCTTCCGTGCTGTTGGAAGCTGTTGGAATTTCGCAGTAGAGGTTCTTTGCAATGGTCATCTTTGAATCTACCTCTGAAATAAACCTCGGGTCCTTTCTAAAGGGATGTTCACCGCAGACTGCAGCTCTATTTTGTTTTTTTAAAACACTGATAGCTGTTTTGGCTGTGAAATGTACACATGATGATCTCAGCAATGTCTTACTAATCCTATCCACATAAGCGAAAGGCTGATTGTGCACTCAGATCTGGGCTGAAATGATTGACACAAATCCCCTGCCTGCCAAAGTTTAATGCTGGTATGGAAGCGAAGAGCCAAAATAACATGGGAAGATCTGCAGTGCTTCTGTGTGATACCCAGCTGGGATGGAAAGCAAGCCACAGTGAAAGACTTTTCCTTAATTAAAAGAGCTTGCAGCTTTTCCATGCGTCGAGCACTAGGAGCTGTGGGTACCCAGCATGTCTGAAACTGGACATGATGGTTTTTATATCTGATGTATATCACAGATACCACTTGATGATTATTCTTTTATTTTTTTTTAACTTGATAAGGGTTTGGGGAAATGTCTACACTTCCCACTTTGCATAAAAGAGCTCTCGAGTGTTCAGAAGCTCCACCACCACTTTGTTCTCAGCTCCCACTGTCACGTTTTAGACCTTGGGGTCATCAGAGCAGTCTTGCATGGGTGAGCATTGCTGTGTTCAGAGGGAGCACAGACCTCAGCCCTGCAGGAACAACCCGTGTTCCCTATCCATAGTACTGTGCCTTATTATTTGACCAGCCTACATTTGTCTTGGTGCAATGAATTTACTATTCAGGGTTTCTTATACTTTGCAGCTGTCCACACTAAATGTCGGTGCGTGTGAGGAATTTACAGGTTAGCCTTCTTTATTGTAAATACTGTGAGGTGGAAATGTAGGAAACACTTAAGGTGCATGTGAACATAACCCTGTGAAGGAACACTTGAAGTCGGTCTCAAGCTCTGTATCTCAATGTGACGGGCAGATATTTCCTAATGTTGTACTTCAGTTCGTTTTTAAAAGAAAATAAATGCATAATTTTCTTTAGCATCAGACTGTGAATTCCTGAAAGAAGAGCTTGGTTTTAATCTAGTATGGATTGCTTCCAGTGAGTGCAAAGTGCTGCTGTTGTTTGTGTGGCCAGGTGCTGCCCTTCGTGTCGAAGCAGAGATGGGCAGGAGGTTTTTGGACCCTACGTGGTGATTTCAGTGTCTCTGTGCTGATGGAGCTCTCTGATGTGACAAACGTGCTGTAATTAGAACATCCCGCAGTTTTGCCATAACATTGGTTGGTCATCACTTTCTTATTTAGCCCAGTGTTCTTTTTAAGGCTCAGAATCCTGCTTATCCCCGGGCTGCGCTGAGAAATCCAGCAGCAGCCACTTAAGGAAGATTTGCTTTTATTAGAAACCTATAAATGGGAAACGTCCTGCACACCAGTGGATATCGGAATAGTTGGGAGGTGAAATCATCCTGCAATAAAAAGGTCTGTAGTTACGACCTGCGTGGTTAAGTGATGTACATTACATGCAGAGCCACTTTGCAGGCAGCAGAATGAGGTTTTTCCCTTCTTTTAGTGTGGGTGAATGTTTGATGAAACAAGAGCTGGTATAGTAACAGAGGGTGTACATACAGACACTGGGTGTTCTCTGAGTCTCTTTATGTGTGGATACATGGATGTAAATGCAGGCTGTAGGCTCTGGGCTGTGTGCTCCCATAGGGCTGCAGTACTGGCAGTCCTCTGGAGTGGCTCTCAGCCCTTCACACACACACTGCTCACAGGAGGGTTTGGCCCATGCCTTGGGATTGCTTGGGCTGCAGTTTTGCCCATAATTAGGTTTTCTAGAAGCATCAGAGCCAGTGCTGCTCTCCATGTGATTCATCTTATCCTTTTTATAAACGGAGTCGTCCTCTGCACAGAAGATGAATGGATGGTGGGCTGTGCTGGGATTGTTTTCTTTCCTCTTGTCAGATCTGCCCCAAAAGGCTCTGCAAACACTTCTCAGGACAACCACGTGTGTGGATGCTCAGAAGCACAATTGCTCTGAAGGTTCCTTCCTTCCCCATCACCTGAGTGCAGCCGTTTCTCCCTCTCCTCTCACAATTTGGGTTCTGTGAGCCATTCCCATGGCGTGTTTCAGTTTTGCTCTGTCTGTGGGGCTGAAATGCACTCGGTGGAGCCTGCCATGCCCTGCTGCTGAGAAGAGCTTTCTGAAGACGCCGAAGCCTCAGCCCCAGCCTTGACTGTGGAGCAGCACCTTGTAGGGGTTTGCATTCCTCTAGAAGCTCTGAAATTTGGCTTTGCAAGTGGAGGGGCTGGGAGAGCTGAGAAAGAAAAGAGCTCAGAGGAAAGGATTCCCACTGGCTGTGCTCTGCATGGCTGAGCTGCAGGCTCGCACTGGTCCTCCTGCACAGCTATAGGATGAGAAGGAAGAACACAAGTTTCCCTCAGTGCCACTACGGATGTTCAAAGGTCCTCACCCGTATCTGCACAGCCCAGGGCCCTGCACTGAAGTGATGTCTTTAATATCTCTGTTCAGTGCTGGGTGACAGCAGTGCTGATAGTGCTGGCATTGCTGCTCCGGGAGGCGCTGGTGACGGATGGCAGAAATGAAGCGGTGCTGGAGCGCTGAGCAGCCAGCTGTGAAGGCATCAGAGAGGAGAGGTCATGCAGGGAATTCACACCAGAAGTTTCCTCTCTTGAATTGAAGCACAAAATAAATGTGGGCAGGCGAGCAGAGATGGTTTTTCTGGTATGAGCATAAATCTCTGAGCCATAAGCTGAATATCCCCTGTATATCCCTTCACAATTCCCTTCGTTGCTGTTGCCCTGTGCAGAGCTCAGTGCATTGCAAGCCTTTGGCACCGCTCTGTCCCTGTGCTGCCAGCTCATCCTGCAGAGCTGTGCTGGGGCTGAGCACCCAGGGGACCTCCTGCCCCAGCTGTGCCCACAGCAGTGTGCTGCCTGCATGTTCCTCTGGTCTCCTTTGGATGCACATAAACTGGGATGCTGCAGTTTCTGCTCCTTTGCTGGGAAGTGCTGCAGGATCCTGGGGGCTTTATGTCCCTCATCATCTCATTTCTTGCTGTGTGAGGCAATGGTGCTGCTTTAGGAGCATCAATACGTTGGCAAGGGGGTGAGAGAGGGACAAGACTTCCTGCTCAGCTTTTTTCCTTCCCCCTGCTGCGATCACATGCAGTGCCATAACTATTTCCAGCCCTCCCTTTAGCACTTGCAGGACCACACGTGACCCTTTGACACATCCCAGTGTGATGGGAAATGCACGAGGCTGGCACAAAGCTGAACAAATATTCCTCGATGATTCATTTTTTTTCTCCTACACCTGACCCTTGTTGCAATGCAGAGGAGCAGTAGAGGGATGGCATAAAGTGATGATCCCCACCTGCAGCTGCATCCTGCTCCCCCCACTGTGCTGCACCCAGCATCTTGATGCATGCCAGCACCCCAGAGCCCAGCATGCAGGAGGGCATCGCTCTCAAAAGCTGCCTGAAAAGATCCCTGCAGCACAGCCTGGGCTGCTCACCAGGAGCAAAACCATTTATAATGTAAACAGATCCCTTCCACCCAAATAAATAGATACGCCTGGCTTTAATAAATAAATTATATAAATAGAGGGAGATACATCTTACCTAGCTGCCGTTGCTATTATTTCCGTTGCTACATAAACAGTTTTATTTCTGGCCCATGCCACATGCCAGGTCACAGCCTGCTGCAATGTAATCTCCGTTCCTGGTTTCAGCACACCGGGGTGAATATGGTGCTGTCAGAGCAGGGCCCTTCCCACAGCCCTCAGCAGCTGCTCCAGTTGGCCGCTTTCAGCCTGTTGCTCAGTGCCCCAAGTGATTTTCCACTTGCAGATAAAGCCCCATCAGCACCCACTGACACTGTGCTGAGCAGGGGGTGCTGCCCCTCAGCTCTGAGCCTTGCACGGCTGCATCGCCCTCAGCCACTTCTTAGGTTTAGAACGTGCCTTTTTTTAGTCTTCCTGCTGGTTGTGCTCCCTGTTCCTTCCTCCTCTTTCCTTGCAGGCAGTGCTCATTTCTTGCACCTGAATGCATGGAGCTCAGTGAGTCTGATGGGCAAGTCCTTGCTGCTGATGGGCAACAGATGCCTGGGCATCCCTTCTTGCAAGGCACAGCAGTGCTGCTGCAGAGAGATGAGCCCTTCTGCTCCTGGCAGCACAGCTACTGTAGGGAAAGGCAGACAGTGGGGGGATAAAAACTCCTCCATCATGGATGTGAAATTGTCCAGGTTTGTACAGAAACCTCTGCACAGTGGCTGCTGCCACACACATGGGGCACTTTTAGGTTATAGCACTGATATGTTGCTAAAAGCTTGTTATGGACCGAGGGCTGAATACCCCACAAAAAGCAGCAAACAGAAAGAGCCTGAGGTAACACTGTGTGTTATTTGCTGCCCCAAACACCTGGAGAGGCCGTGTAAAAAAGCAGTGAGAGCCTCAAAGTCCTCACGATTGTGTTGAGGCTGAAGGCAGCTGTGGCAGCAACAAAAGCCATAGGATTGAGGAGCTTTGCAGGGTCCCCACTGGCACAGAAATCCCAGAAATGGTCCCTATGGGCTCTGCTGTGTCCTGCAGGGCAGCCAGCAGCAGCGTGTGGGCTGCAGGCTCCCACTGGATTAGGGCCAGCCTGGGAGCTGCTTATCCTAATGGAGCTAATCTCCCTAATCTCATTGCACAAATGCCTCCCTCCTCTCTGCTGGCAGACTGCAGGGACCTGAGCACGAGGTGGATGCCAGCAGATGTAAATGCATTGTTCATTGGAATGGCCCGGTTTAAAAGCAGGTCCCTTGTCCCAGCACTGAGCTTCTCACCCTGCGTGCTGCCCTTCCGCTGTTTTCACATCCATCCAACCTCCTGCAGCTTATCCCCTGTTTTTCCCCTTTCTGTGGGTAGCACAGAGGTGATCTCGCTGTCTCTGCTCTGACACCACTGCCTGCTGACAGGGCCTGGCTCTGCTTACGTCCATCCGAGTTATTTCTCACTCAGAGGCCCCTGAGCTCCCTATCTCTGCTCCAGAACTGACTGTGACATTGGCTGTAGTGATAAGTGGTGTGGAAATGTGAGGCAGTGCCAGCCTTGCTGCCTGCTGTGGGGCACTGGCAGGAGAAGCAGGCGGTTCCATCCTAAAGAATGTCACCTAATTTTGCTCAGGGACTGCAGCTGTGGATCTGCAGGAACCCAGGACCTGCAGGGAGCTCACAGTGGGCCTGTTCCCACCCTGAGCTTCTCCATCAGGTTGCTGAGCTGAAAGCCCATTCCCTCTCTGTGTCGGTGCTGCTGTGGATTTATAGGGAAAAACAAATAAATCTGTGCTTAGAAAAGCTGAGGTGAGGGTCAGACCTGCAATTCTCACTCCTTGTGGCACAGCTGTGAGGCTGAGCTGCTGCTGTGCCATAGAGGAGCACTAATATTTGCTTTCAGGTTCTGTTTTCCCCCCGTGTGGGATCTGTGGCTTATCTTGTCAGTTGGGCTACATGCCTTTCAAAGCAAATTCTTTTAAAAGGTATTTATTCCCATGCTTCTGAGCTGTGGTTTTTTGTGACTGTGAGTTCAGGCTGTCCATTTGGCATCACCCTGTGGGCAATGAATCAGGATTCATTTTCCAGTTGGAGAGAGAAAAAATAGCCCTGTGTGGAGAAAAAGTGCTGTATGGGGTCAGCTCTGGGGTCTGGCTGCATTTTTAATGCACGGAGGAGCATGGGCTGCTGTGTGCTTCTCCAGTGCTGTGCATGGGGGAGCAGCAGCTGGGGGCACAACCCTTGGTCCCAAGCAATAGTTCCCTGTGTGTCTCATAGCTGTGGGCTCTGTGTGCCCAGCAGAAGGACTGTGAGGCCATTCCATGGGCATGCCAGCACTGCTGGGTGCTAATCTGCCAGAGAAACCATGCCAAGGGCATTTCTGCCATTCTGCTGCAGGATGGGGTGCCAAGGGGAATATCCTTGGCTGGGACCAATGTTACCAGCTGGGAATGTCCCTTAGTGCCCCAGGGCTTGGGGAAGGCTCTCCATCTAAATGCAGGATGACAACAGATGAAGGGCAAAGCGCAGAAAGCGTACGGTTACTTTTTTGGCTTGTGAATCCAGGTTAGAACAGCTCCTTCCATCCCTGAGGAGCCCACAGTGCTCTATAAATACACCGTGCTCTGGGATCCCTTCCCAGGGACACAGCAGCTGCTGGAGCAGCACAGGGCTCCCACCCCATCCCCTGCACCGAGAAGGCAAAAACCACAACTGCTCCTCCTCTGCTTGTTCCAACCACCCCGTCGCTTTAAGACACGAATAGCAGTAATGGGGATTAACGATATCTCCTCAATTCAATTACCCCTACCCTAGAAGCATGCAGGATTCTTTAGATGTATTATCATTTTGAAGTGGGAGAGCTTTCCAGCAGCCTGCCGCTTGTACAAATCCACCCGTGGAGAAGGACGGGATGCACGCAGCGTTAATGATTGTTACCCTAATCTACAAGGCCTATTTTTCCCGTTAACTCCGTGATAATCAAACAATAATCCAGCTAATTACTGGCCGGGGAGAGCACGTTGGCAGATCAGCCCTCAAACCTGCTGCCAGCACTGCTGTAGCCAAATGGAGATGGAAATGGAAGGAGGGAAAGATCACTGCAGCGGCTGAGCAGGGCGAGGACAGCGGGGCCGCTGTGTTGCCCCTGTGGTGAGGTTTCTACGTGCTGATAACGGGTTGTTCGTACAGATTGCCTTCTCGGAAGCTGTTTCCTTGTAGGCGTTGTTGCTGTTTTGTTGTTTCTTTTCTCCCCAGCAATCCGACAGCTGCAAAGCTCAGTGTGCTCCGGGGGCCACCTCGTGGCTGCACGATCGCCCTGCAGAGCCCGGCGGTCATTAGCGTTCTATTCTTTAATTTTTTACGTTTTTCCTTTCTTTATTTTTTTTGGTCTTTTTAATTTCAGCATCTTTTTTTTTTCATTTTGTATTTTTATTTTAAAGTTTTGCCTTTCGTTTAATTTCTTTCGGTTTTCATTAAATCCTCGGGTGGGCGATGGTGGAGCTGATTAACCCGGTGCTGCAACAGCTGTAGGCTCCTGCAGGGCGCTGCTCGGGCTGGGTGACGATATAAAACGTGAATGAAACTGACAGAAGCAGAGCAGCACAAGAGGTCCACGGTTTCCTTTTGCTCACATTCCACTCTGAGCTTAAGGCTGGGCTGGAGGGATGGGAGGTGGTGCTGAGAGGCCCTACACAGCTCCATAGTGTCACTGAACCATGTGAGGTTGGTGTAAAGAGGGCTGGATCTCCCCCAGACATTGTTAATTGGGATGACAGATGCTCCTCTTTACTAATGATGCTCTCTGATTAGCTGAAGCTGCTCCCGTAACAGCTACTGATCAGGTTTTGTTAAAAACTGACTTTTAAAGAGCGTAGAGCTGACCTTTTCTAACAGATGGGGCTGTATTATTGGCTTGACTAACAGATTGGAGCAGATGCTATTGCTCATGGAAGGTACAGGCATGGCCCAGGGCCTCCTGCTCTGCTGCCAACGCTCCCCCCACACATTTGGGGCACCGGACTGCAGCTCATTGCCTTTCTTGGGTTTTTGTGTCCTCCTGGAGGCACCACGTGCTGAGGGTTTGGGGTCACAGCCATCTCCAGGCAGTGTTTGTGGGTGATGGAGGGGTGAATGTAAACCAAGGGTGGCAAGCAAGCTGTATATTTTGTATCCGCGGATGAAACATCTGAATTTCCAATTTCGGTCCCGCTGATAGACGTGCAGCAGGCAGCACGACAGCCCATGGCATCCCAACAGCTCCGAGCTGGGCAGCATCTGTGCCGGATCCCGGACTGAGCGTGGAAGAGATGCGATAAATCACCGCTTCAGTCTTTCGGACGGTTCTCCCACGCTTCGCACGTCGATGGCATTGTCCCCATCTCCTGGCTCCAAGGGATCTACTTCCAGATAAGAGTTACCGGCAGGGAGGGCACTCGACGGCCATCGACCCCTTCCTACCACCCCCGCTCCGCTTCTCCCTGCGGGGCCGGGCCGTGCGTTCGGTTCCCCCGCCCCGCCGAGCGCAGCCCATCCCCGCCCCGTCCCTCCCCCGTCGGCCGTGCCCGGCCGCGGCGAGGCGCTGACATCAGAGCCGAGCCGCGCCGGGAGGAGGAGGAGGAGGAGCCGGCCTCACCGGAGCCTTCCTCTTCCCGTCTCCGCGTTCGGGGCCGGGGCGCACCGGCGGGGGGCGGCGGCGGCGGCGGCGCTTCTCCCCTCCCCGTGCCCCGCTCCCTGCGCCCGCCCGCTCGGCTCGGAGCCCTCCCGCACCCCGCGGCCCTCCTGCCGCCGCCGCCGCCTCCCGCCATGCTTTCCGGGGCGCCGCCGCCGCCCGCCGGCTTTCCCAGCCCTCCGCCGCCGCAGCCGCCGCCGCCCCCGCCTCCCGCAGCTCCCCACGGACCGCCGCCGCCGCCTCAGTTTCCACCGTTCCCCGTGAAGGGCGGCCTGCAGATCCGGAAGAATGCCATCACGGACGACTACAAGGTCACCACGCAAGTGTTGGGGCTCGGCATCAACGGGAAAGTTTTGGAGATCTTCAGCAAGAAGAGCGGGGAGAAGTTCGCCCTAAAGGTGCGCGCCGTGGCTCTCCGCACCTCTCTTTCCCCCGGGGCTCCCAGGTCGGGCTCCTCCGGGTCCCCGGGCGGTGCGGGAGGTTCGCTCCGCCCCGAGTCCCGCTCCTCCCGGCGGCTCCGCGCTGCCCTGTGAGCGGGGACACGGGCAGCGAAACTCGGGAACCGGTTCTGCGGAGCGGGCGTTCGAGCTGCGGGCGGCCCGGACAATGGGAGCTCTGCCTCCCTGCCCTGCTGCCCGTCCGGCCGAGTTGCTTTCTATTAACAGCGGCGGGATGTAGTTTTATGGCTTTTTAATACAAACAAAGCGAATAACATCTGCTTGTGCTGCCTTAGGAGCACAAATCCTTGTGGGATTTGTCTGGTGAGTTTGTTTGCCCCGGTGTTCGGATGGCAGACTGACCTGGGGTCCCTGGGCAGAGCTCCATCGGTGCCCACAGGTCTCCCAGGCTCCATGAATCAGCGCGTAACAGCAAGCAGCAACAGAACATTTCCGTGTTACTCTGCTCATCCATTGTGTGTAACTTGCTCCTTAGCATCCCCTGTTTAGCTGTGGACCTTACAGACAGGCATTTCGGTGATCCGGAGGTTTCCTTGTTTTGAAATCACTTGTTGAGGGAAGGAAGGCAGCAGCGTGTCTCCCTGCTGGAGAGAGACGAGGGGAAGTTTGTGGAGATTGGAGCTGGGTGATGCGGGTGCAGGCAGCCTGGGAGCACTGCGTTCCCAGCAGAGCTGCAGCTTTCGCTCACATAGGAGCTGTTCAGAACCTCGCTGTTACCCTGAGGATGGTGAAGGCTGAACAGATAACGGTCTGGATCTGTAACCCCCGCCTCTTGTTTGTAGAGTTGCCTCTCTGTTGCTCTCAGGGTTTGCCAATGTGAATGAATGAACAGGTGGGCTCTGGAGGTGCAAGTGGCGCTGCTAAGGTACGTGGGGACAGGATGGTGTGGAAAGCGTGTGGCGAAGGGGAGCCTTGTTCAACAGGGTGATGAAAGTTGGACTTTTCCTCCCCAAAAAGCAGGCTGTTTCCATTCGCCGCAGCCCGTCACGCTGCAGGGTGACACGTGTTGGCAGTTCGTTTGGGTGGAAATCAGCAAAATCCTCTTCTGTTTTGACAGATGCGCTCTTCGCTGCTTCTACAGTTGACTCAACCCTATAAAGCGTGGATCCGGCACTTCCCTTTTGCAGTGCTGAAAGGGGAAGGATGGAGCGGCGGTGCAGGGCTGGGTGACACCAGGGCTCCTTCTGGAATGGTTGGGGCTGCACTTTGCTCCCACTGCTATCAGAGCACAGTGCAGCAGCTGTCAGGACTTAACGCTGGGTGCTGCATCGAAAAGCATCTTGCAGAGCAGGGCTTTGTGTTATAAGTCAGAATGCCTGAGCAGCTCTTGGAGGGTGATGCTCCAAGATCTCTGCTTTGGAAAGTTGCTGGTCTTCTGCCCTCTGTCCCCTGTCCTGGCCTCTTTGCGCTTCCCTGATGCAGAGAGGAGTGTTCAGCTGAGCTCTCTGGCTTTTCAAAGAGCAGCACGGCTGCTGCTGTAAGCAATTCCTTCCAGCCCCTTAAAAACCGTTCTGGGGGGGGTTTGGGGTCCCAGATAAGCTGCCTTATGAGCACAGACCCATGGGGTGACAGCCTGGGATGCGATGGGAGCTGACTTCATCCATCCCTTGTTCCGCAGTTGGGATGATGTCTCTGTTGGGGACCTGCAGAGGTATTTAGATTGGAATTACTCATGGGCTGCATCAGTGTGGAATGATGACCTAAAGCAGGATGCACAGAAGTGATTGCATCGAGTCGTCATGTTTCAGATGATGCTTAAAAGAATTCTGATGGCCAGTAGCCAGAAGCCACAGCTGAAATCTCTTTGTGCCGCCTGCTTTGGTGGTGCAGCAAACCTTTCCATTCGGAACAGTTTCTTTTCACATTTTCTTTTCCAAGATCTCCTACATTAATGCAGTCCTGCGCTGGAGGGAAACAATTGTGTGTCTCCTTAGTGTTAATGGTGTCTTATGGTTACATCGTGCTTCCTTTTGGGTCAGGAGCAGCTATTATGTTGCTAAACCTAAACGGAGAGATGCGTTGAAACCAGCGTTTTGCTGAGGGTCAGTTTGCTTAAGAGCACTTTTCAGTGCTTGGGGAGAGTTTGAGCTCAGACTCAGCGTTCCAGCAGCAATGAGAACGTTACAGCCAATTTTCTTCCAGTGCAATGGTCCGTGGCAGAGATGCATCATTAAATGAAACAGTGCTGTGTGTGAGTTAATGGATGGTAGTTTTATTTGCTGCACCGTGCCTAGGTAAAACGTGGAGCTGTTCCTTTACTCGTCTTCTTGATCGTTGTTGTTTATTTCACTAGCTTCCTGCCCTCAGTTCTATTTTTCAGCATCAAGAAGGACCTAAAGCACTCAGGATTTCATGTGCAGGGTCAGAGATGCACCTGAGCTGCTGATCTCAGCCTGCATCTGCTGGGACCCTGTTGGGTGCACAGTGCTTTACTCCTGGGTGCTGAGCAGCGTGGGAATGTGAAGACTATAGAGAAGTGATGGATGGAGCTGAAACGTGAGGTTTGAGTGGGTTCTTACCCATTTCTTCCTTTTAGCTTGGTGCTGTTTATTATTAAGCAAAATTAGGCTTGTAACCTCTGTGAAAGTTTCTGTATGTAGGTCACTGCTGACCAGACTTGGCTGTGGTCAGGCTGCTGGCATTGTGTGATGCAGGCTGTGATGGTGGCACGGGGCTGCGAGCTGCAAATTCTGCTTTTAGCTCATCTTTAGGCAAGGGGCAGGAGGGAGGTCGCTGTCTGAATTCAGTGTGTGGCAGGGAAGTGGCAGGCAACCCAGACTGGAGAATGGGCCAAGTAGAGTAGGTGATGGCTTTGTTTCTTGGCTGTGTGTCACTGATGGGACAGTTTTCCTTTAAAATAAACCATGGGTACTCCTCACCCAAATTTCAGAGTAGGGGATCTTCGCCTCTTCCTTCAGGTGGGAGAGCCTCAGGCTGCCTGCAGGGCTGTCCCCTCTCACAGATGGGTTTTGGAGCATCCTCAGTGCTTCAGGGCATGTTTGCAAAACAGTGTAGGCCTCACTCAGTCTCATCAGATAAGGTGAGCAATGGTTCCTCTGATGGAGGAAGGAGCCCAGCACTTCTGTGGTTCGTTATTCTTCTGAGCTGCCTGTCCTGGAAGTAGGGCAGGCTGTATTGTAGCTGTGTCTGCACAGTGCTGGGGGTGTTTGTGGAGCTGGTGGGCTTGTGGTCAGCCGTCATGGCTGAGGTGTTGTATGAAGACACTTAAGGAAGCAGAGCACCCTATTTCATATGGCTTTCTCTAGCTTCGTTTGAGCTCATGTGCTTTATCCTTCATATAAGCCAGCTGGAAAAATACCCTCGAAGTGATGGACTGTGTGAATATCGTGGACTTTTGCTCCAGGGGAACAGAACACACGTTCTGTCTGCTGTACTTCTGCTCCTGTGCCAGTGGTGGGATTTTTGTGAGCTCTGCCATGTATTTTATGTAACCAGAAATGTCTTCGCTGTGGCTTTTTGTGCAAATCATAGCTTTAAAGCCTTGGAAAGTATCGTGACATCGCTGGGGCTTTCCCAACGCAGTGGTTTATTATCTCATTGACCAAAAGAGTTTACTGAGTTGAGTTTTGAGTTTGTTTAAACAATTTATGATCAGCCATAATCCCTTCAGATTACATTACATGTTCCGAACAGTCATATTGACAACACAGATAAACTGATAACAGCCTGGGAGCCGGGGGCTGACTTTTGCTTTGGCAAATGCTCAGGAAATGATAGGGCCCTTTCTCTTAATGACTGAATGCCTTCAGCCCCAGGGGCTTGTAAAGGAGATCAATGCTTCCTATGCTCGCAGGCTGGGAGGTGGGGGTTTACAGGGGTTTGCCTGAATGCGTGCCCTCGCCCCAGGCTCACAGATGACATCTAGATAAGCCCAGGGTCCTCATGCCTTGGCTGGACAGGACAGGAGAGCTCCAAGAGATCTCTAGCTGAGGAAGCATGGGGGGATGTGGGGGCTTGCTCTGTGCTGATGTTATGGGTGGAAGGAACCTGCGTGCTGTGCTCCCTGGAGGCCCCAGACCCACGTAAGCCTTGCAGGCTGCAGTCAGGCCCCTCTCCCAGCCCGGCGTGCCTGGCCTCAAGTTGCAGCATTCAGGCAGCATGAGCTCACCTCCTGGTTTCCAAGAATAACGCGCTGCCTCCCCTCCCCTGCGCCGGGCTGGCTGCTCTGGGGCTGCCCCTGGGGCCTCTCAGGCTTGTGCTCCCCCTGCCGTGGCATGGGGTGCTGCTGGGCTCCTCTCCCAGCTGTGGGGTGGTCAGAACCCATTTGAGCCCGCAGGTTGGGTAAGGAGAGTCTGAGGGTGTGGGTCCATGAGGATCAAGGCAGTCCTTCCACCAGCCCCACGGACACAGCGATACCTGATTTATTTGATTTCTTTTCCTTAATAAACCCGCTGGAAACCCAGGCTGGTCCAGGTGGGTGTCCTGGGATGAGGCTTCAGCACGATCTGGGCTTCTGTGCGTCCTGATCATCACCTCTGGGCAGCTGGCATTGCTCCTTTGCAGCGAGCACCCTGCGTGCAGGGAGCAAGGCTGAACCCAGAGAGCTCCAGCAACCTTGTATGCTGTGCTGGGAGCACGTGGAGCCTGGCCACGGCTCAGCCTCGAGCCTGATGCTGCTGGAGAGGACGGCGTCATCTTTCCATGAATTAATGCATCGTGTTGGTGCGTGGCTTTGCTGTGACAAAGGAAATTCTCCCAGCGGAAAGGGCAGGTGAGCAAGTGGGCTCAAACAGCCTGTGACCGTTGCGGTGTTTGCCGTCATATGTAATGAGATTATTTAAGCTGTTGGCATCAGGGATGCATGTGATTATGCGCCTGGGCACCCAGCAAGCTGCAGTCTAAACTAGAGATAAAGTTCAAAATACAGTCTCAGATCTGAATGTTCCTGGGGTGTCCAGCCAGGCGGGCGCTCTGCAGTTCAGCTCCCATAAGCTATCCCAGTTTGGGATCGTTGGAAGGACGGGCTTGTTTTCTCCATCATAATCGCATTTGCTCTCTCACTCTGCACCCCTGCCTGCAGGCAGCTCTCTGGGCCCTCTTGATGAATTTAGCCCTTTCGGCTCTCCTGTCCTTAGGATGGCGGTGTGCATGAGTTTGGGCTGTCATTGCCGTGTGCCTTTCATTCTGAAGCAGACAAAAGCTGCACAGCAGTGCAGCAGTCAGGGCTTTGCTGAGGGGCTGAGACCTCCAGTGCTTTTCAGGCAGCCCCATCTCTGGGTTCTTGTGGGGCAGATGTGGAGCATCCTCTGCTCTGACTCTGCAAAAATGAGCAGTTCTCAGTCCACTTTCCTTGCCCGTGTCCTCTAGCTCTGAAACATGGTGTAGAGCTCATGTAGCCTCTTGAAAGGCTCCTTGGACTCCATGCCAAATGTGTGTTTTCAGGGAAAGAGCTGGAGCTGGGACTGCTTGGAAATTTGGCAGCGTGTTCCATCAGCCGCAGTAATCGCGGCTGGAGCTGATAGGTGCGGGTGGAAGCAGGGTCAAGCAGCACTGCTCGGAAATGGGCACAGCATCCCACTTGTCTTATCCTCAGCTAGGCTGGGGGAAAGCATGTGCAATCAGATCTAAGCCAACAGGGAAGAATGTGTGTTATCTCCAGCTTGCTGTAAGAAAAAATAAACGGCGAGGAAGGCTGGTCTGGTAGCAAGACTGTTTTTATTTTAAGTGGTAATGATAGCCGTGTTGTGTGTGCAGTCTTGAAATTCAAGAACAGGTTTAATAATTTCTGTATCCATGTGCATTAGCAGAAGGGCAGGATTGGGCTCGCTGTCTTTATCACTGTGGGTATCATGTCCCTTCCCCTTCTGACACAGCCAGGCTGCAGGAACCATCGGAGCCCATGTCGGCCTCCTCTCTCAGGCTCTGCTGCATCTCCCTTTTCCTCTCCAGCCATTTCGCAACGTCGCCGCTCATGAGTCTGAGCAGATCTCTAAGAAAACATGGGCTGCTGTTGCACAAGTTGCTCTGCCGCAGTGCTGGATGCCTTTCCGTGGGTAGGAGTGGGTTTGCTGGGAAGTTTAAAACCAAGCTGTCTCCTGGAAGTCATCAGAGCCGGACGCTGGTGTTTTGGGGTTTGTGCACCCTGTGCCGTGGGCTAGGGGTGGGTTTCCAGCTGTGGCACACAGCGTGTGGTGCTTTGCCCATGGGAAGGAGGATCTGCGGAGCCTGCCTGAAAATTCCCTGGGGAATGCCTTCATCCGGCTAACTTGGGGGCTTGCAAGATTCTTGCTTTTTTTTTTTCTTCAGTGAGTTTCCCTGCAAGGAGGAATCTGTTCCCAGCACCAGGGACACGAGAGAGAGCAACCGCCCTGCGACTGATGGGAAATTCACTTTGACCCTTGGATGGAAGTTCAGAGCACAGGAACTCTCCCTGCTTTCCTGTCTGACCGTGTAAACATGCAGCCCTCTCCCACCAGCCAGGCTGCCCCATCTGGGAGCTGGCCACACCTCGCTGCTTGGCTCTGGTGACTCAGTGGCTCATTCTGTGTTAGCATCTCCCTCCTTGTATCCCCCGTTCGTGCTCTTTATTCTGCTTTGGGGATGGAACTTCCAGTGTGTTATCATGGGGGAAGAACACCTCCCTGCCCATGGCACAAGGTGGCTTCTCTGGAATCGGTGCAAAGCAGGACCCAAGAGCTGCTTCCCCTCACCCTGTGCCTGTGGGTCCATGGTGAACCAATGTGTTGAGCTGACAGTACCAGGTTGGTTTGGTTTTAGGGGCTGGGGATTGTCAGGATGAACGGTCCCAGACAGCTCTCCAGATGCTGGGGCAGTGGCAGTAAATGCAGTGATAGTTTTTGTTTGTTCGTTTGTTTTCACCTTTAAGTGCCCCTGCTTTTTTTGCTTTTATCCTTTCATCCCCCTGCCCATTGTAATGTAGCAGGCGAAACACTGGCTGTCGTACTTAGTAAGAAAACAAGGAACTTAGTACTAAAAACTGCCTAGCAGTGGGACACTGAGCATCTGTGAAAGGATCAGCAAGTCTTCCCAGCGTGTGCATGTTCTCGCTGTGTACTTAAAAGATGCAAGCAGATAAAACCTCAGCTATTGACTCCTTGCTCTGCAGTGCTGGACCTCTTCGTGGGAGCTGCTTTTAGACACCAACATTTCCTTCTCAGTCGTGGTGAGAGGGGAGAAGGTTTTTCCTCTGATGGCGCTTTTGGAGGCGTGTGCGTCCCGGCGCTGTGCTGAATTATGCATGCTTGCGGGATGAGGTATTCCGAGGTTACGGCGCTGACCGGGCTGCTGAGCCCCGTCCTGGCTCTGCCAGACCTCCCTGCCTCCCTCTTGCTCCCCGTGCCCAGCGTGGGGCTGCTGCTAGTGCTGGGAGAGCTAATAATAGCAGCTGTGTCCTGAGTGCTTTAATGAGGTGCCAGCAGGATGCGAAAAGGGCTTTTTAAAATAGAAGTGTAACTGTGTTTTCCCCTCAGCTGGAATTGTCTCAGGATGCCTGGTGCAAAGGGGCTGAGCTCTGCAGGGGGGGTTGGGAGCTGGAAGTGCTGAGGGCTGGGAGCTGGGGTGGGCTTGGTGGGGCTTCCCACACGTGGGGACAGCTCGTGGGTGGCAGGAGGCTCCTGGCCTCATTGCGGCCCCAAGGCCTCTTTCAGCTCCAGTTGCTCTGCAAGGCCACGTGCAGGGATGGTGGAGATCTGCAGGGAGGCACAGCCTGCTGCTTGAGGGGCTGCCAGTGGGGCTGCTTGCTTGTTCTCATTGCATTCCTTTGAGGTCAGGATTTCCTCTGTAATGCTTCTTGCTCCGGTGCTCAAGGCTCCACGTGCCCATGGATTGCTTTGGGTTGGAGGGTTGCTCAGCTCTTAACCCGTGTGGGTTTGTTGCAAAACATTTGCAGCGTGCCACTGTACAAACTATCTTAGGGATCCTGCAGAATGCGAGGGCTGCGGGATATCCCCGGAGCAGCGGGAGGAGGAGCAGAGCAGCTCTGGGAAAGCCCGAAGAGCTTTTACGGTGTGGAGCGGAGGACAAAGGCGGAGGAGGGCGGTCACAGCTCCGGGGGGAGCATGCTCAGGGAGGCAGCCGTGGGGCCCCTGCTTGCGCAGACAAAGGCTTGTTATGAAATCTCCGTGTTGCTCTTGTTCCGACCTTCCCCCTGCACAACACAAAACCTCCTTTCAATAGCAGCAGCGGCCGCTTAACGCAGGAGCTGGTTACGTAGGGCAGCAGCCAGCCCTGTGTCCCTGGCAGCACCCAGACCACGTGGGGATGGGGAGGGGGGGAGGAGGAGAGGGGATGGGCACAGCTCATCCCAGGGCATTCCCACATCCCTAACGTTGGTTTTGGGTATGGAGAGGGGAGCTGATTGCCTCTGGGGGGATGTGGGATGCGTGATTGGGGTGCAGGGCTCTGAGGAGCGGGCTGCTGTTGTTGGGGTGTGTGTCCCTGGGCTTGGTGTCAGGAGGTGCTTGCTGACTGCTGGTGTTGACAGAGCCTGCCAAGGGTACAAAATGCTCTTAAACAAATCACCGTGAAGAGGACGGAGTGATGCAAACGTGCTGTGCGTCACTGAGCTTCAAGGGCACGTAAATAAAACCTTGGTGATGCCCTGAATGGTGATAGGAGCTTTGGGAGCGCTGCGCTGCATCCTGTTGGCTTTTCTCAACCCATCTGGGAGAAGGAGGCTTCTCAAAAACAGATTGAATAAGTAAATGTGGGGTTCTCTGTGCAGCCAGGTGAAGGATTGCTCTGAAGCTGCGGGGGTCAGTGACCCAGAGGGATGCTCCGAGCTCCTGGTTCTTGCTCAGGGCTGGGGCCACCAGTGTGTCTGCCTAGGGGGATCCCTATGGACACAGGGCTCAAGCTGGCACCCTGCTGTGGCACTGAGATGCTGCAGTGTGGGCTGGAGCTGTGGATTTTCAGGCCATGCGTGCTGCCTGGGGAGGGAAGTACAAAGTACGTAGGTCAGAGCCGAGTTAATGGTTTACACAGTGCTTGCTTCTGTATTAAACACACCCGTAAATATCAACCACTTCCTATCATAAAGGACATGTATGTGCTTTTCCATTCACGAGTGCAGCAGCTCTGATAGGAAATCTGATTAGACACATGGCTTCAGGGCTGGGATCTGAAGGGTAGGCTGGAAGCAGCCTTAAAGGCTCTGCAAAGAGATGGTGATAAGGAGACTGAGTGTGAAACACCGGCTGGCCTCAGTGCAGCTCATGTGAGGGTGTTGTTCACCCCTCCCCAACTTCTCATTTTCCTTTTGCTTTTTGCAGTGCAGGCCTGGTGCTGATGGCAATGCTGGTCTCTGTCTGGCCCCAAGCCAGCCAGCGCTGTCCCCTGTCTGTCCTTCTCACCCGGTGTCACAGTGACTGTCAGCAGGAGGTGACCTGAGAAAGGGATGAACAGCATTTGGGGCATTCTGGGGCCCTTTCAGCTGTATGTGATTTATGCCCTGCTCAAGCATCAGTCCATGCTGCTTCTGCTAGAAGAAGCAGAAGCAGGCTGGGCTAAGGTATTAACACACAGTGAAAACCCTACTGTCTCATTAGGACAGAAGAATAATGAGTGAGTCACCAAAATTCAGTATTTCTTCTGATGCACGGGGTGGCGGTGAGAATAGGATCATCCCCAGACAAAACCCAGGAACCGAACGGTCCTCTCGTGTTGTTTTTCTCACATACACGAAGCAGACACTCATCATTTGTCTCTATTAAGCGCTGCTGCCTGCCGTTGGCGTGCCGTCGCTGCGAGGCTCTGAGTCAGCAGGGCTGCCTCGTGCTGCCATTTACCTGCTCTGACTTCTCCCATGAGTTCTGCAGCCCCATCCCTGCGCTCTCATCCTGCTGTCCCTGCTGTGCTGGTGCCCTGGGTGCTTGCATGGGACCATTAAATTGTTGTACTTGGATTTTGCTGCAGCGGAGCCAGGCTTGCTGAGCAGCAGCATCCCACTGCATGAGGCCCTGGCAGGTGGCTCCTGGTTAAGCCACAGCCTTTTTGCTCGTTGCCTTTGTGAGCCCGGATGGCCTTTTGTTGCTGCCTGAAAAGCTGAATAGCTGCCACATCTGTTGTGGGTGAGGAAAGGCTCAGCAGATGCCCTGGGTTGGGGGCAGCAGGGTGGGGGTCCTCAGCGTCCCCCTGCAGCGGGACCAGCCTCAGCTGCGCTCCGTGGTGTTGCTCAATGCTTGCAATGCTCTTCCTTCCGGGATTTTGCTGGCTTTGCTCTTGCAGGGCTCCTTGTGAAAGCATCATGCAATCACCACAGCTCTTCCCACGGCATCCTGCATCCTCTGCCCGCTTGTGAAACTGCCAACTCACGTTGGCATCGCCAGCAAAACATGTGGCCACAAAGGCGTGGGGGCTGCAGGAGATGTTTGAAAGGGAAAGTAAGCAGGGAGGAGGAAAGAGCCCAGGAAGCTGGGCTTCCTCCCTGCTCTCCTGTTGCTCTGAGGTGGACTGTAGCTGGTGGGGGCCTGGGATGCAGCTGTGTGGGGCTGTTGCTTGGAGGGTCCCAAATGGTGTGCTGCTAAAAGCAGCAAACAGAAGTAGGAGCTGTCCTGGTGGGGCAGGAGCTCTGCAAGTGTGTTGGCAGCTGTTTTGTTTTGTTTTGTTTGTTTCTTTTGCCAGAGCAAAGTGCGAAGCACTGCTGATGGGAGAGCAGAAAAATAAAGATACATCTGGCCGTGGCAGCAGGCCGGGGCTGCTGTTAAATCCCTGAGCTGTGGGATGCCAAGCAAAGCATGGTCCTGCCCTGCTGGGTGCCTGCAGGGAGCTCCCTGCTTCCACCCGCTGTGACTCACACACACGACATCATGGGGGGTGGTGGGGCTGATTCAGCTCTGTCTGTGTGTGGGGGGGAGGAACCAGAGCATGTTCTGTGTGTGCTCTGCTCCCTTCCTTCCTTCCTGGCTCCCACCCTCCTCCCTGCAGCACACTGAGGGTCTCCAAGCGCTCTCAGTCACTGTAGAGTTTCATGTCTGACGCTGCTCTAAAGACATGGGCAGCCCAGGCCTGGCACCATGGGCTGGGGGCAGTTAACTCTTGAGCATAAAGTGCTTTTCCCATTGCAGCCTTCTCTTTGCAAGCCAAGAAATATAAATATGGCTGTGCCCTGGATACCAAAGCTAAAATGGGGACATGGGCAGTGTTACCAAACACCCAAATATGCTGGACGTAGAGCACACGTGACCCAAATGAGCAGCAAAATACAGAAAAATAGTTTTGTTTTGGAGCACTAAGATGGTGTTAATGGAATGTGGGGGCAGTGGTTAAAGACCCGAGCTACAGCTGGGAAAACCAGGGCTCGGATTGTAACTGGGAATGGGGATAAGCCAATCTTTGTCACTTTCCATGAATGTGTGGTGCTGTGTTTTAACCTGGAATGGGAAAGCATGAAGGTTTGTTGTTGGCTCTGCAGAGCTTGTTGGAGGGCTCAGCACCAATGGGTGCTGGAGGGCAGGAGGTGGTGGGGGTGGGGATACGGGATGCTTTTATAATGGTTTGGGCACTACCATGTCCCTTCTGCGTCCCCCTTCCCCTCCTACCTCCCTGTGCCTGGCCCTTAGTGGCACCAGGATCATTTCCTAAATAGACCCAATCATGTCCTTAACGAGGCTGGCTGTGCTCTTCCATCCCATAGCCAGCAGGAAGCCGGACTGAGGCTGGCCTGTTGACTGAGCTGAATGGCAGAGGGTGTTTGGGAGGCCATCAGGAAGCTGTTTGCTTGCCTGTGGGTGCCTGAGTACAAAAGCAAATGTCACAAAAGCAAATGTCAGGGCTGTGCTGTACAGGTAATGGAGGTGGCTGCCTCGAGCTCGTTAGGAATACAATTAAGCTCCCTGAAAAGCTCTTTAAAAATTGGATGTATATTTTTGTACATCTGGTTGTCTTGCTTAGAATTATTCTGTCTGCTTCCTGCTGTTCAATTTTCCCAGCGTGCAATTACTGTTTTATTTTTTTTCCCCTTTAAACTTCCTGACTCCCCACCCAGGAGCAGAGCTGTGGATCACAAAGCTTTTCTCCAGGCCCTGGTCCCAGCTGTGTGCTGCTGGAGATGCAGCAGCCTTTCCCCCACTGGCTGTGATGCTGCAGAGCGAGGTGTAGAAATACAGCATGATTTTTTCCTATGGCCAACCCTATTCCTGGTGCCAGAGCCCCCAGTGCCAACCTGAGGTCGGGGCAGTGTGTACTTTGCTCTGCCAAACCCAACCCCAGAGCTGCTGAAGGCAGGAAGGAAGATGAAATACACTCAGGATAGGCACAGTTGTTGCTCTATATTTAGCAGTATAATAATTAAGGCTGGTTGTTTATCCTGACGAACACGGTAATTAATAGTCTGTGGCAGCCTAGCAAATCCTTCCTGCACCTGGGAACTGTGAGTTGTCTTTGGGAAGGGCAAGGGCCTCATTAGAGGGCTGCTGCTATTTGGGGAACATCTGGCTACTGCTTTGTCCCCTCCTCGGGTGCGTGTGCTTTGGGCTCGTGGCCTCTGGAGCTGCCTGTGTGTGGGGCCCTGAGCAGAATGACCCCACCATGAGCAGAAGGTGAGGTGTGGGGCCAGAGGTGGTGGCTGGATGCAGATGTTGGCCCCAAGGATCAATGCCTGTGGATGGGCAGTGTGTGACTGCCTGGGGAGGATTTTGGTGGCACACGGGGATGTGATGCTAACAAAGCTGCACAGGGAGAAGCTGCTGGTTGGTGTTCTGGGCTGCAGGAGTCTCAGATGTGACAGGGGGAGATGAGGACAAGTGGCTTGTGCTGATGTAAGGATGTAGGGGAGAAGGGTGCAGAGGAGCCCTGGGTTTGTGGGGGAGCTGAGGAGTAACGCACAAGCATTACATGTGTGTAATGCACAAGCCTGGCTTCTGCTGGAGTGCTGCGGTACTGCAGTGCTCCCTGCGGGGCCAAGGGCTGCAAACGGGGCACTTCCAGGCCATCTGCCTTCCCTGGAGCTGCTCTTCATTGGCTTTTGCTATCCACCAGGATCACTGGCGCTGGATCAGGAGCGCAGCTGAGGGTTAACAGGACGGACTGCACTCTGTCACCCCCCCCCCGGGTGCTTCTCGGGGTGGTGGCTTTGCGCTGCTCCCGCTAGATGGAGATGGAGGCATTGCATGCGGCACCGAGCTGTGCTCACACGGTGCCTGACTGCTTTGCCTGGGCACGGTGCCTGCTGCTCTGCTCCTCGGGGTGCTGAGCTGACGAAGTTCTGCCTCTTTGCAGATGCTGCAGGATTGCCCCAAGGCGCGCAGGGAAGTGGAGCTGCACTGGAGGGCGTCGCAGTGCGCACACATTGTCCGCATCATGGATGTCTATGAGAACCTCTACCAGGGGAGGAAGTGTCTGCTCATTGTCATGGAGTGGTGAGTGCACTGGGGCTGTGTGATGGGGAGGGGTGAGGTGTCCCGCTGGGGGACACTGATGCTGTGAGAGGTGTTGCACTGTGATGTTCAGGACGGACTTCCAAGGTGCTGTGTGCCCTGCACTGGCTCTGAGTCATTCTGAGAGCTTGCTTGGGCTTCAGGCCTGAGTTCTGGCAGCAGATGGGTCATAACCAAACTCACTTTGGCCGAGCAAAGCCAGACTCAGCACCAGGTGCTGGCACCCAGCAGCGCGGTGCGGACAGCAGCACCACAGCCGGCAGCGCTGCTGAGCCAGCCTGCTTTGGGTGGCTGCTTGATACAACATGGGGAGGAGGAGGGATGAAGGGGAAAGTATTGAAACCACATCCCAACCGCAGCTGTGATTTAATACAGCTTTCTTGCCAAAACCTCTGGCAAGCTGGCAGGTTGCCTTGGGGGGACAGAGGGTGCACGGAGAAGCTTTGGGATGGGAAGAGGCTCTGAGAACCATATCAGGACCTGGGAGCTGCAGGTGGAATAGGCTGGGATGGGATGGGATGTCTGCCTGCGTAGGAGGAGAGTGGTGGAGTGATGAGCAGTGTGTCCTTAAGGTGGGGACAGTGGGATCTGGATGCTATTGTGGTGGCTTCCCCCTGTCCAAGGGATGCTTAGGATGCAGCTCCATGCACAGTGCAGTGTGACCATAACCACGTGATCTGCGATACTCCCGGGTGGTTTGGTGCTGCCCATGTTGCAAGATGTCCAGCTTGAGATGCTATCTGCACCAGGAAGGCCAGGAGCTGTTTCTGCTTGAATTAGATAAGGCTGAGACAGGAAGTGCTGTTATCCCTGTTCTCATGGATAAGTGATCCCTGATCTTATCCTTGATCTGACTTGGAGCTGAGCCTTTCCTTAGGGCACTTGGGGAGCCCGTGAGGCCCAGGAGCCATTCCAGTTTCCCAGCCCCTTCCCAGAGCCTTACCTGTGAGCTGCTCTGCTGCATTGGAGTCCATCCCTGCCTCTCTCCATCCCATCTCCAAGCCAATGTGAAACATGCCATGCAGATCCACGGCTAGAGCTCAGCTCTGCACCCAGCCTGTTGGGATTTAGGAGATGTCACCCATTCTCATGTGGGCACATGGAGCCCTGCTATGCAGCCACCTGAGCTCAGCGCTTCGCACAGCACGGGGTTTCCTCACCAAGGAGGCCGTTGTCTCGTGAGCTAAACTAGGCCAAGAAGTACTCTCGCCACATTAGAACTTTTTGCTGTCTTTACTGTAAATGTGTTTTTGTGGCTTGGTGGGCAGACCACGTCCGTTCGTGCCTGGCATCTCTGCAGCGCATGCGAATCCTCTGCTCCTCTCATTTCTGGAGCACCGCTGCCTAGAAGTATCAACCTCAGAGTGGGGATGGAGAGGAGGTGCATCTCTTGCTGAGCTCATACAGCTCTTGGCTGGGCACCAAAAGGTCTGAGGTTGCTTGAGCTGGGGCTGCTCACATGGCCTCCCTATCCCTAACCCTGCTGCTTCTCTTCCAGCTTGGATGGTGGGGAGCTCTTCAGCCGGATCCAGGACAGGGGAGACCAGGCCTTCACGGAGCGGGGTATGGTGCCCCACAGTGACCTCTATCCAATCCTTGGGCAGTTTCTTGCTCCTTGTAGGAATGTCCCATTCCTTTGTATCAGTATCAGGGTTTTGCATTTGGGGAACTCCAAGTTTGGGTGCCCAGCCCTTGATTACAACTCCAGTTCTTCTTGCTCAGTCAAGAGCAGAGCTAAGGGATGTTTTCACAGCATCCGTTGCACTCCAGCACAGAAACACTGTCCCCAAATCCATAAAACATGAACTCTGGGGGTTGTGGTTTTATAGGGGACGCATGATCTGTAGAATCACTGCTTGGGGAGGGAGGTTTCAGGTAGAGGAAGCACTTTTGGCTTTGACTCCTGTTCTGAACAGTAACCTAGGGGACAGTGCCTGCTGTAAGTCACCTACAAATGCTTTTATTGGTTTCCTTGCTGCTTCAGAGGCCTCGGAGATAATGAAAAGCATTGGGGAAGCCATCCAATACCTGCATTCGATCAACATCGCGCACCGAGATGTGAAGGTAGGAGCGGTGCTGAGCCCTGCAGCACTGCTGGGGCTGTCCCCAGCCCTGCCCTCACCTCTTGTCCCTTGTCTTCCCGCAGCCGGAAAACCTCTTGTACACCTCCAAAAGGCCCAATGCTGTGTTAAAACTCACTGACTTTGGCTTTGCTAAAGAAACCACCACACACAACTCCTTGGCCACTCCGTGCTACACGCCGTACTACGTGGGTAAGCTGCTGGGGGCTGAGCTTTCAAGTCAAGCAGGGATGAGGGTGAGGGGACCCCTCCTTGGTGGGAACTGGAGGGAAGCTCAGGGGGACCATGCTTACTGCCTGCAGCACAGCCCATCAGCTCTGCACCCACCTAATGGTGAAGCATTTTTTGGGACAGTCTCTTGCTGGATGGCTTTGTACTGCTTTTGGGGTTTGCTGCTTTTAGGGTGTAGCTTTGCTCGTGCTTGCAGGGTGAGCTGCTCCATGCATGGTACTGCTGCGTGCAATGCTTGGCACAGGCACTGCATGGACAACACCGTTGTGCCTGTGCTGCAGCCTCATGCTGCAAGGTGGCACTGGCCCTGTGCATTGCACTGGAGCTGCACTGCCCTGAGGGTCTTTGTCTGCACCCCAAAACTCACTCTCTTGTCCCTCAGCCCCTGAGGTGCTGGGCCCGGAGAAGTATGATAAATCCTGTGACATGTGGTCCCTCGGCGTCATCATGTACATTCTGTAAGTCAGCCATTCCCTCTCCATCCTGGTGGGGTGTCCCATCACCTGCTGCTTCCTGCTGGGAGCACACACTGATGCTGCCCCGCTCCATGCAGGCTGTGTGGGTACCCCCCCTTCTACTCCAACCATGGCCTCGCCATCTCCCCTGGCATGAAGAAACGAATCCGCATGGGCCAGTATGAGTTTCCCAACCCCGAATGGTCGGAAGTGTCGGAGGAAGGTAAAGCCTGTTGTGGGGCCATGCAGGCTTGAACTGGGTTGGGGCATTTGGGGGGGCTGCGTGCAGGTGTTTTGGGGCTGGAGGGAGCTGCCCTGGGACCTACCTGTGCCCCCTTCTTCTCCCCTTCTTGCAGTGAAGCAGCTGATCCGCAACCTGCTGAAGACGGACCCAACTCAACGCATGACGATAACGGAGTTCATGAACCACCCCTGGATCATGGTGAGCAGTGGGATGTGCTGGGATGGGGGCTGGGATATGGGATGGGGATGGGGCACCCCTTGCTGATGCTACTCTGCTCCCCCCTTGCAGCAATCCATGCAGGTGCCCCAGACCCCACTGCACACCAGCCGTGTGCTGAAGGAGGAGAAGGATCTATGGGAGGATGTGAAGGTAAGACTCTCTTGAATTGATTTTTTTGCTCCAAAAGCTCTGCGCTCCGGGCACTGCCTGGTTCTGCCTTCCCCTCGTGCTGGGCAGGTCCCGGATTACAGAATCACAGAATCACAAGGTTGGAAACGACCTGCAAGATCATCCAGTCCAACCACCCTCCCATTCCTATCAGTGTCACAAGCTACTAAACCATCTCTCGTAGCTCCTCATCCAGGCGCCTCTTGAACACTGCCAGGGATGGCGACTCCACCACCTCCCTGGGCAGCCATTCCAGTGCCTGACCACCCTTTGAGAGAAAAAGTTTCTCCTCATATCCAACCTAAACCTCCTCTGGTACAACTTCTGGCAGTTTCCTCGGGTCCTACTATTTGCCTGGGAGAAGAGGCCAGACCCTTTTGCACCACAGCCTCCCTTCAGGAAGTTGTAGAGTGCAATGAGGTCTCCCCTGAGCCTCCTCTTCTCCAGACTGAACAATCCCAGCTCCTTCAGCCGCTCCTCATAAGACTTGTGCTCCAGACCCCTCACCAGTTTCGTTGCCCTTCTCTGGACACGTTCCAGGGCCTCAGTGTCTTTCTTGTAGTGAGGGGCCCAAAACTGAACACAGCACTCGAGGTGCAGATTGAGCCGATCCACATTGGAATTGCAATTCAGTATAAAATTGCGATGCAAATCACAGTGGATGGAGTGGGCTGGAAAAATGAGCTGCGGGTCCATTGGTCCCATCCTATCATTTCCTTATGATTGGGACTGAGGGAGGTGTGCGGGCAGGGTCCCTTGGGGTCTCTGTGGGGTCTCACAGCAGAGCTGATGGGGTGCTGTGCTCTGCCCACCCCTGCAGGAGGAGATGACGAGCGCGTTGGCCACCATGCGAGTGGACTACGAACAAATCAAGATCAAGAAAATCGAGGATTCCTCCAACCCTTTGCTGATGAAGAGGAGAAAGAAAGCCAACCCCGCGGAGCCTGCTGCACTCCCACACTGAGGGCGCCTGCACCGCTGGCCCTTGAGAAAGCAATAACTATATATATATTTTTTTTAAGACAAAAAAAAGGACAAAAAGAGGCAGACTGTGATATCAAGCGCATGGAATTCAGACGTTTATACCAGACTAGTTATTTTTAGCTACTCACCTGCGTTTCTGACCTTTCTGGAGCAGGCGATGCCCCCCATCTGATCCACGCTCTCCAACCAGGGGGGTTTTTTTGTCCTATAGGTGAACGACGCTGATAATTGGATTTTATTTTTTTTTTTCCCTTTTGTGAAACGTTTTTGTTTTTTATTTTTATTGTGTTTTTTTTTTTTTTTTTTTTTTCTTTTTTTCTTCCTTCCTTCCTTCCTTCCAAAGACATGGAAATTCCTGTGGTGACCTTCCTATAGGGTATCTAACATATGTATTTTTTAAAACTACTGTAGAGCTGAAACCCTGACAGCGTGTGCTCCCTGCGTGGAGCGCTGGCTTGAGGCAAGCTTTGGACAGAAAGCAGCCATGGGGGGGTTGATGGGTGGCGTGCTGTCTCCCTGGCCTGGAAATCTGCTGCTTTTAAAGCATGCTTGGGGAAAAAAATGAGGAAAAAAAGTATTTTTGGGGGCCTGCCCTGCCTTGGAAGCCTTGCTGCTCGCCGGGGGGCACAGGGCTCTCCGCAAGCACCGCGTGCGTCTGTGCTGCTGTCTGTCCATACGTGGCTGTGCGTCGGTACGGGGCTCACCCCCACCCTGTGCCATCCAGTTCTGACCTCAGGGCAGGCAGGGGGCCGGGTTTGGGGGTGCTCCCCCCTGGTCTCCCAATCTGTGCAGGGCAAGGATGCTTTCCCCCCTCCCCCCACCCGCGTGATGCTGTGCTGGGGGTCCCCGGGTGATGGAAGGAGGGGATGCGGTGGTGCAGGGCTGGGGTCTTGCTGCCATCCAGTGTGGCTCCTGTGGGGTGGCTGGGAGCAAAGCCCCCATCCCCGAGCAGAACAGTGGCGCTGAAGTCTTTAATCCATGAGTTATTATTATTATTATTATTTGTCACAACGTTTCACTGCATTTAATGTGCTCGGGGAGAAAGAGAAACGTTTTTTTAAGGCCATGTTTAGTTTTTAGGTGATCTTTTAGACACTGTATGCAATTTTAATTTGTTTTAAGAAACAGTTTTTATCTTATATATATATATATATATATTTTTTTTTTTTTTTTTCTCCCATCTGTTGGCTTATACTAACCTTTCTGGTCTGCTCTTCGGTCCTTTGGATTAAAGACTCTTATTGCGTCTCCCAGTCTCTCCTTGCTCGCGTGGCTCCAGGCCAAGTGGCTGCTTGGCAATGTCCTGAAATGGCTCCTAAGCAGCTGGGCTCCCCCCAGAGTGTTCTTTAGGGACGCAGTGCTGCTGCCCCACTCCCAAAGTCCCTTTGTGTGGGGATATGGTGAGATCTGGTGGCCAGGTCTGCCTGGATGATGCTGCAGGTGGAATTTCTTTCGTGGCGTTGCTGCTGGGATGGGGGGTTTTGGGGCCATGGGTGCTGCACCCAGGTGCCGGCAGGGGGAAGTACACATCCGGAGTTCTGGTTGTGCTGTGGGCACTGAGGCACGCGTGGTGCTGCCACTGTCCCCTCTCTGCTGGCTGCCGTCACAGCAGGTGATGCATCAGGATCTGCAGGCGCTGGGAGCTGCTGCTGCTCATCCCTGTGCTTGGCTGCAGCGTCTGCAGGTGGGGAGGAGTTATCAGCACCCCCCGTGTTGCCCTCCTTGTGCTTCTGGAGGTGGAGATGCTGCTGTGCTGCTCCCAGAGGTGCCACTGCGGGCTGCTGTCGTGCAGCTGTGCAGGAAGGACAAGCGTCAGATCCCAAAAGGTGCAAGAAGGAGTTCTGGCAACCTCCTTCCGTCATCTTTGCAAGAGCCAAGAGGGGAGGAGTCATTCTAACTGCCAAGTTCCAAAACAGTGAGCTCATAGCTGCTGTTTGCACAGCGCAGCTCTCCCCACGGAGCGGAAATGTGGACTGTACAAACACGCACTGCACCCAGAGGTGTGAAGCACAGTAGATCAGCTTTGGGCTCAGCCCACAGCGGCCGTTAGTGCTCAGGCTTGCGTAGGTTCAACGTTTTGGAAAGAAGTTCTTTATAAACAAACGTAATCCCAGAGATAAAACCCCAGTGTGGGGTGGGAGGTTGGCATTTTCTTTATTGCTCTTCCTGCCCTTCCCTGCAGATCGCTCTGGAGGGGCCCTGTGCACCCCGACTCCTTTTTTCTGTCACCGCTTTCTGTCTGGTGAGGTGGATGAAACCAGAGCTGTGTCTTTTCTGTAAAGATCCTGATACTAAAAGGAATAGTGGGGTTGGTGTGGGCGGCGGGCGAGAGCGGGGACTTACTCACACGGGGCCATATTTTGTCACCTTGGGTTCGAAAGCAAAATTTTGAGTCAGATTTGTTCACAAAGTACTGGAAGTGAATAGAATGAGGAGGATAGGAGAGGGCGACCGCGAGCTGGGGAGATGCATGGTGGTGTTTTCTATTATACCTGGGGAGAGCATCCTCTCTGAGAGCTGATGGGGCTGATGGACTCAATCGTGGGAGGAGGTGCTCCTGTTCTCCTGCTTTTCACAGGGGAAACCTTTGAAGCCCTGAGTGAAGCAGGGACAGCAGGAAGCCAATCTGTGTGAAAATGTTCATTCGCTCCTTGTAGAGGTGAATGCCAGCACCGTGCCCCTGTGCTGATGTCACCCAGTTCACCCTAAACTTTGCTTGACCCTAACAGCAGGCAGAGGTGGCTGGTAGGCACTGGAGGCTGGGATGAGGTAAGTGCTGTATCCCACCCTTGGAAGTTGCATCAGTGACAGCGTGCAGCTCTGAGTTGCATGGCCCCAGTGCGCCTTCCCTCAGCACCTCCTCTCCCATTGCTCTTCATCGTTCCAAGAACCCGCGGTTGGATTCTGCTCTCACGTTCCTCCTCCATGCCGCTCTCCCATTGCTCTGAGCCCATCCTCAGCGCTGCTGTTAAAATAACATCTGCCTCGTATTCAACCTTTGACCAACCTCACCCATCACGTCATCCCCATACGTGTGTGCTGTGACGTCGGTGCCCAACGCTTCACGTAAACTCGAGGGCCCGTCCGTGTTATGTGCTGACTCTAAAGGAACATGTGAAAGATTCACCGCAATTCTTCAATGCTCCGTAGGAAAATGAGACCCACCTTGTTATTTTGGTAGCAAACTTCCTGCTAAGAAGCAGCAAACACATTTTTCTCTCTCTTGCAGGGGATCGGTGCTGATCAAAAACCTGGCGCAGCTCCAGGGGGACCGTCAGCATTTGCTGCTACCTGAGAGATGAATCACGGAGATCTCATTTCCTCGTTCACGATGAGCAAAGTGCCTGCAGCTCTTGCAAGGGCACAGATGAGGCCTGGGCTGCTCAGGGCATAGCATGATGCGTCCATCTCCTGGGGTGTTGATCAATACTGGGCAGCCCCAAAGGGACGAGCTGTGCTGGGGATGTGCAGACAGGAAGGTGCGTTGTGCAATGGGCAGCAATCAGAGCAGCCCTGAGCACCGTGCACCCTTGGCTGTTCGTGCCTCCAGTTTGCTAATGACAGGGGTTATGAGTTTTCCCATGTGTGCGCTATCGTAAGCTGTTCTCAGTGCAGTGGAAGCTAGCCACAGTCTTCTGTTGGCTGTGCAGGCTTTGCCTTCGTTGCGTTTCTGCTCTGTTGGTCCTCAGGTGTGCTCTGCACAAGGCTCAGGTTTTGCTTCTGTGGTGTTTCAGAGCTGTGCTGGGATTCCTTGCAGCAATGTTTGGAGCTGCCCCAAAACAGATGCAGGATGGAGCTTGGCCGTTTCTCCTGGTCTGGGGCCACTTCATAGGCTCGTGCACTGGTATGGCTGAGTTGCCAATTAGGCTTTCTTGAGTGTTTTAATTAAAACACCAGGCATCAGTCTTGCTTGACCCTATGGTTAGGTGGGTCCTGCTGAGTGCTTGCTAAATTTGAATGTAAAATCACAGAGACTTTGGACAGCACTCATTAGGATGATGATGACTGATGAACTCAGCTGTAAAAACAGGCTGTGCAGGAGCACCAATCCACATTTATTTTGCTGGCAGAATGGGGCTCTCCAGCAGTTGCCCTGTTATATTAAAGCAATCTGGATGCTTCCCTAGCTGGGAAGGCAGAGGAGTTCCTCATTTCTCTGCAATCCCTGGTGACTGCTGAAGCCAGCACAGAGCTGTCAGTGTGTTATGGATAGAGTGTGAGGGCTCTGCTGGTCACAGGAGCTGGGCTCAGCATTGCAAAAGTGAGAAACTGAAGTTCCATCTCAGGGAAAAAGAAATTTAGCATTGCTGCCGGGAATTGAACCTCTCAGCCCTGCCTTGACCCCCTGGATTGCTTGGAGCAAAGATGTTGTTGCTTCAGGGTGTGATGAAATGGTGGAGAGATCCTGCAAGAGGCAGGAGCACAGAAAGCAGAGATGTGAGGTGAGAGCTGGCTGGTGTGTGTCATTGCATTGCCATCCCTGTCCAGTGGAGATCTCCATCTTTTTAATCAGAAAGCCCAGTATTTGGATTGAGCATCCTGGTGTGGCCAATGCAATGATTTCCCTTCCTCCTTCCATATCACTGTACAGTGGGGCAAGTCTTTGTTAGAGCTGTGCTCAACCCCTTTCACAAATTAATAGATGGCATAGGATGAAAAAACATCGCAGGGATCACACATCTCAGTCCTGCAAACCCCCAGGGTTCAGTTCCAGCACAGGGAGCCGAGCCCTCGGGATACATCAGGATGGAGTGATTGAGAGAACAAAGAGGAAAGCAAACGGCGGCTGTTCCTGTTGGGTCCCCGAGCTGAGGGCAAGCCGCCATGAGTCATCATGAAACCATCTGCGTGTCGAGGAGACACACGGGGCTCAGTGCAGCCCGACACACTCGCATGGGAAGGAGCTTCGCCTAAAACCGGCGGCTTGATGAGAACCACTGCCCCCCGCAGGGCCCTGAGCTGCTGCAGGGGCAATGGGAGGAATCGCTTTGCTTTGCACATCCCACTGTCCAACCCTGGTGCTTTGCACATCCCATCGCCCAGCCCTGGGGTAGCAGCTGCAGATGTAATGGGAGGAATGGCTTTGCACATCCCCTAGCCCCTCATACCCATTGGTTTTGCTCGTGATGCTCTTTCTGCTGTGCTTGGTTTCTGGGACAGCTGCAGTAGGGCTGCTTTCCTGGGCTTGGATCTGTGCTGGAAAAGGAGACAGAGTGCTCAGCTCTGCTCTGTAACACTTCAGCATTGTCAGTAACTGTTAAAGGCAGTGCAACAGGGTGGAAATGGGCAGGCAGAGGGCTTTAGCAGTACTTTTGTAGGGATGTTTTGATATATGTTGAGCCCTTTCTTTTTTTCCATTTGCCTTGCATCTTGCTACGCTCTTCAGAAAGAAAGGAGTTGGTGATAGGAACCTGCAAAGCACCGATTTCAGTCACATGGGGCTAAAATCTAGGGCACAGAGAGGCATTAGCATGGCCCAAAAAGTTTAAAAAAACCCCATTAAATAACAAGTGTTAACTGTAACCACAACTGAAATGGGGAGAGTTCCAAAAGCTTTTGCAGTTTTGATTTTGTCTTTTTGGTGCTTCGGTGCCCTCATGCCACTGAAATTTGGGTCCCCATCCTGTGTGGCCATTTGAAATGGTGCTGGTGCCCAAAGGCACGCTTCCTCCCTGTTAGCAGAAGAGTGGCTTTCAGGAAAGGTTCCAAAGAGGATAAGATGGAAAAAAAAACCAGAAGGAATTTCTGCTCCAGTCATGGGCAATCTGATGCATTTCCTTGGTGTGTTCCCCGTTTGAAGTGATATTTGCTTATGGAGGAGGGAAAAGCTAACACTTGGGTATCCCAAAGTCCTCTGGAGTTTGTGTGCTCGCATGTGAGCGATGGAACTGAAGCAGTGGTGAAACCACGACCGTTTCAGCTGTGCAAACCCTGCATGGATGCTCTCCCTCTCTTCTCTGTGTGCTCTCCTCGAATCCAGGTGTCTTTCTGATGGAGAAGGGAAGGATGGAGCGGCCGCCCTCATGGCAGCGCCTCATAGAACTGCTGGTGCCCACAGCAGTGATTCATCCACACAGCCTGCCTGTTTCACCATTAAATCATCTGACGTTGGGGTTGTGCAAGCCTGGACTTTGCTGGTTGTCCCTGTCCCTGCTTCCGTGCCTCAGTGTGTGCCCTGTGCTTGAAGCATGGGCTGCTTTGCTGGGCTTTTAGGGAGGAAAATAAAGATTAGGAGCATGTTCTTGGCTTTGCTGTTGGAAGGAAGCCCTGTTGGTGGGTCGCAGTGGGAGCTGGGTGCAGCATTGGCTGCATGGTGGCAGCTCAGGTCAACTGCTCTGCTGAGTCTGTGTTCTGGTTGGTTCCTCAAGTCCTGCATTGCTTCACCCTGTGGGAGCTGAGGCTCTGGTGAACATCCTCCTCCAATTCTTTTCCCATAGGGTTTAATGGTTATTTCTATTGTTTTAACTCCTACGTGGTTTGTCAGCGTGCAACCAATACCAGACTGCAATCTTTGCAGCAGCACGGCTGCCTGGCTGGAAGAGGTCATGCAGTGGGGATGGGGCTCAAGGAGCCCTCAGGCAGTGGGGTTTTGCTCTCAGGAAAAAAAGAAAAGAGATACCCAGTGAGGAAACCATTTGCTTCCGTGGGATAAGAAACAAAACCAACAAACCATACAAGCAGAAAACCACCGCCTGTGAGAGATGTGACAGTCCCACGCTGTTACTGTAACACCCAGACAGACTGAGATTGGCAGGAACTACATCAGCACTACGTGGTGTGGGATAATGAATGCAGCACCGCAGCCAGAATACGGCACAGCACATCTTGGGGTGCACGAGCAGCTGCAATGCCAAAGCCCTGCTATATAGAATACCCATTCTGTTGTATTTCTCCATAAGGGCTGATGTTTGAGGTGTGTGCTGGTGGGTTTGGGGCACCCAGTGGGCTGCAACCTGTCCTGATGCATGCAGCACATGTAGGGGCAGGATGCAGCCTGCATGGTGCATGTGCCACGTTCTGCTTTGAGGTGGGTGTGAGTCACAGCTGTGACTTGGGATGGTCCTGCTGTGTCACATTGCATGCTGCTGTTTATTCTTCCTCCTTTTTTTTTGTCCAGCAGTGGGAGGGACTGCTGTGGATAGGGATGGCCAGAGGGCACGGCCAGAAGTGACTCACAGCATTGCTCCTCTGCTGGCACTGTCATCGTCAGTGAGGGATTCTGGCTTTGGTTGCCCAGGCAACATCTGCAGGGATTTCCAGAGCCTCCTTCTAAAAACTCCTTGGGGATGAGACATGCACAGTCACAGGTTTGTGTGTTTCATCCACCAGGTCAGCGTCCCGTCTCAGACATCCCTGTGTTTTGGTGACAAAACAGCACAGACACACAGCCTGCACGCAGCCCCAGCCCTTGGGTGTCACAGCTGTGCTCTGTGTCCTGCACCGAGCTGCTCCAGCAGCTCAGGTAACTGGAAACCTTCCTGCTCTGTACAGTACGAGGCATCCCATCCGCTTCCTTCCTGTGGTTATTTCAGCAGAGTGACTGAGCTTAACTGAAAAACTCACCGCCAAGCTGACTCAGCCTTTTCCCTAGGCAGGGGCAGGTGCTGAGCTCCCTGGGCTCCTGCCTGGAACTGCTGTGTGTCCAGGGGAGACAAGTCGTGTGGAAGGGGTGAAATTGCAGAGGTGGATATTGGCTGGTGTTAGCGTGGGGTGGAGGTGGTATCTCCTGTCTGATCTGGGCTCAAGGCCTCGTCCTGATGGAGAGCAAAGTGAAGCCGTAGGATCATTGAGTTGGAAAAGGCTGTAGGATGGCCAGGTTCAACCCCACCCCATCCATACTCTGCACACTGACTGCATCCCTCATTGCCACCTATGGACTGCATGGAGCAGGGTTTCTCTGCCATAACACAGTGGCAAAGGGGTTTGTCCCAGTGAATATTTCATTGGAAGCTTGCATTTAAATGTGAGTCCCCTGTGTCTTCTTGCTTCTCTGATCATTAATGCATGCCTTGAGTCCTTGGTGGTCCTCCCTGCATGCACCCTTTCCCCACTGCCTCCATACATTGGTGATGCTGTACAGCCACCTTAACAGCTTGGAAGAACAGAGGAGAGCCTTTGTTTGCCACAAGGTCTTTATTAGCAAAAATAATATCTTTCTTCCCATGCAAACTGATGGTGCATCTCACACAGTGACAGCAGCTGGGGCTGTGCCCACTTCCAGTGAGGATCCAGCAGTGCCCTGAGCCAACGGCACTGCACTGGGAATGCTTCCCATGGGGATGCCCTTCCATCTCCATACGCACCAAAACAGAACAAATCACATATAAATAGTCACTTTTCAGCAGTAATTTACAAAGTACAGGAAAGCAAACAGCAAACTGGCTGTGTTTCATCGTCCTGGTGCACAAACACTTCTAAATATTAGAAGCAAATGCCCTCCAGGTCTTGGGATGTTCCTCCACCTCCTCTTGCAAATTAGAAACGAAACCAAGTATTGCCAGTGCTGCATGCGGCTCTATGGATTTGAATACAAATTACTCAACCCACCTTAAAATGGTGGTGAATTAAATATCCTCTAGCTTCTAAAAGTTAAAATATATATATATATATTAAACACTAAATAAAACTCAACCAAAGACTGAAAACTACCCGAGTTAGTTCTTCAAAGTGCAGAGTGTCCAACCCAGCAGCTCTGGAAGCCAGTCGACAGCGGCCTCTAAATCAAGTTCTATTAGAACCAACTGCTTAATTCCTACCATTAATTCTCTTTGACCTGGAACAGCATACAGGGGAAATAGCCAGGGTTAATTGAGCTATTGCTGAGGCAGTCACGAATTGTTTGCTCTCCTCCACACGGCTTTCCATGCAAAGCAGGAGAAAACCAACCTGCTTTCTGTTATTTCTGGTCGTTTTGCTCAGTGCAAGGCCGTGTGATAATTCTGAATGTCTCAGTGCCCAATTGCAAGGGCAAAACCAGAGATGGGGACGTGGTTACGGAAAGAAAGAGCTGATTGCTTAAATAAATCATAGCTGCAAAGAAGAGGAGCAGAGGGCTCAGCTGGTGTTTGCAGTTGGGCTTTGCTGAGCCCTGAGCTGGGTTTGCTGCTGCCCAATGACTGTGCTCAGAGCAATTGCATTCAGGGTGAACTCAGCTCATTCCCCAGAGGGATGGGAGCTCTGAAGCGACAAATACCACAGCGCTATCATAAATGGTACAAAGCACTGACCAATAAATAGTTCACAAACCAATAACACAACGTTGTAAACAATAAATAGTTCACAAACCAAAACACACTGAGAAAAAAAGAAATAAATATTAAATTCATTTGGAAGGGGAAAAAAAAAACAACAACCACTTAAATAGAAAACTGAACGTCAAGCTGCCACTGAGCTGTAAGCCTTGGGCTGAACCCCAGCACAGCACGGCGTGCTTCGTAACACCAAGGGTTGGGCTGAGAGCAGCCGCGTGCGCTCACTTCCTCCTCCTCATCAGCAGGTACTCCTCGATGTAGTTGATGAAGATGTCGAACTCCCCCATGGCTTTGTAGATCCCGTTCTCATCCATCTGCAGGTGAAAGGCAGCCCGTGATTCATCGGCTGCACGCGCGGTGCAGAATCCCCAGCTGTGCTCTGCTTCCACCGAAACCTCTGCTCTCTCCCCACCCACTGAAGGAACGCAGCGGCTGCTCTGAGCTGAGCTGCGCTGCGTCGGCACAACTTTGGCACCCTCTGAGTGCGTGGATCCAGCAGCAAAACCGCCCTGCAGGCACCCACCTTCTCGAACGTCTCCTTGATCTGCTTGATGGCTTTGCTCCTCTTCTCGCAGGTGAAGAAGCGGTGCTGCAGAGGTGAGAGGCGGTGCGTTAACTCAGGGCTGTTCCTTCCTGCTGCTCCTGGGGTGACTCAGCCCATTGCTGCGTGGTCACAGCAGCTCCAGCAGTGAGGATGCCAGTGCATGCAGGTAAGGGTTGCATTCCCCACCCTCTCCCCCTACGCTCTGTTAGACTGCATCAAATGGTGCTCTGAGCATCCTCCCTATTGCTCTGATTATCAGGTATAGAGAAGGGCAAGGAGAAATGCCACCCCAATAGGGTTTTGCTTGTTCTAATTGCTCTGCCCCCCTGGCTCCTGGCCCCATCTCTCTGCCCCAGGAAGACCCAGGGACCATTCCTGCAGTACAGAGCCCACTCACACAGCGCCTCATCGTCGTCCTCAGGTTCAGCAGCATGCTGCTCAGGTCGCCCATGCTATGCTGGTGGCTGGTGCTGGTCTGCATGGCACGGGGCAGAACCTCATCTGTGTAGAAGCGCAGCATCTCTGACACTGACTGGCAGCCAAAGTTCCCCTGGAGGGGAGGAGAGAGTATGCTGATGGCAATGCTTTTGCAATATGAACCCCAGCAGCACTGCTCAGAGGCTGGGGATGAGTGTGCATCAGCCCTGCTGCAGGCACCTTGCTGGAAGGAGGGTCCATGGGCCGCATGTGACAGTGGGAAATATCCCGAATTAGGATCATTTTCCTTTGGTGGAAGGATGCAGAAGGGCAGTGGACTTGCACTGAAGTAGTAATCCTTACCTTAAATTCATCCAGCAGTTCAGAGCTGAGCAGTTGGATGTTAAGTTCATCGTCTCTGGATTGCTGTAGGAGAATGCAATAGAAGAAGTGCTTTATGGAGGCAGCTGTGTTTTCCTCTTTGCCTCACTCGAGGACTGCTCTGCCTGCTTGCATTTATGCTTTAACCCCACTGCTGGCATCCCTTGAGTCCCCTTTTGCAGGGGCTATCTGTTCCTCCAACTCCTGAGCCCAGGCTGAGCTGATGCTGCGCAGAGCATCACCCCATGGCACCAAAGTGCTCAACAGCTTTTCTGAGAGGTAAGAAACTTTCATTCCTGATATTAATTGAAAGACTTGCAGCAGGCTTGAAGTCTTAAATCCCACTGATCGTGTTAATTTAATAACTAATACAAGCCATGCCACTCATCTGGCTTTTAATCTGGAGAGTTATGTTCCTGTATTGCTAAAGCATGCTGGCAATAGCTGAAGGAGGAACCCTGGGGTGAGCACCCATCCCTGCGGCCCCGCAGCACCAGCGGGTGCTCAGTGCTGCTCTGTATGCAAAGCACTGAGATTTGTCACAAGACAATCACTCAGGCTTCTGTGGCTCTGTCAGAGAAAGTCTGTAGCAAAAGGTTTCCCTTTTCAGACAGTGCTGGCTTCATTGCCCTGAAGAATTTAATCCCTTGCTGCTAAGTCAGTGCATTATTTGCTCTGCAACTTTTAGGGGGAAGTCTGCACAATAAGGCTTGCATTATGAAATCTCTCAAGTTCATTATAACTAAAACCAGAAAGAAAAGCCTTTTGTGTTATCTCTCAGCAAGCAGCGAAACCAGAGGGCAGCCCATAGCGCAGCACACGGCCAAATCTCTTCTGCCCAGAGCAACCTGCTGTCCCCTCATCCAAACCACTCAACTCTGCAAAATAACCCCACGAAACAGAAGGAGGTGTCATACTTACAAAATAGTCCTTGATTTCCTCAAACTTCACCCTCAGCTCCCGCAGCCGGACGGGCAGCAGCTCGGAGGAGTGCGGGCAGCTGGGCTCCAAGCAGTGGGCAGGCAGGGTGCAAGCAGCCAGCAGCAGCAGCAGGGCCTGGGAGCAGTTCTGCATCCTGGGGTGTTTATTCTGCTGCTGCCCTTGGTTGGGTGCCACTGGAGGGCAAAGCACAGCTCTGCAGGCTTCACCTTGATGGAGCCCCTCATTTATACTCTCAAAGCATCTCAGTTTCCTTTCCCCGCTTCCTGACGAGTGATATTAAGGGTATAAGTCACTCACTCAATAAACCCAAATGTCACTTGGGTTTCCCGTCAACTTTGGGTTTCCTGTTCTCTTGACCCCCCTCCCCTCCTCACTACCCATCAAATCTTTTGTGCTTAGACTCTGCATTTTTTTTTTTCTATTGCTTGCTTCTTGTAAATCTAAATGAGGCGACAGATACAAAGCGAAGAAGGAAAGGTGCTGTGTGAGCTCACATCTGCATTTCACAGCCACTTTTTATTTTTAGAAGAATGCTCTGCTCTCGGGGGAAAAAGTGTTTCTATATTTAAGTCTCTCTACAGGTTGACACCTCTGATCCCCAGCACTGAGCATCACCCAGCAGCACTGCGTTCAGTGAACCTGTCCAGGTGCTCCTCACTCCAGCATTGCTCTTCCCCAACCTGCTCAGACACTGTCACCTCCTTTAGCACTGTGATGCAAGCATGCAACACTCTGAATCTTTCTTCCTTTTTCTTTTTAATGGAGTTAAAACAAAGTCAGTGTGATGCTCCAGCTCTCAGCCGATGTTTTACCCAGGCATTACCACGGTCAGCCCTGTGCACAGCACATGGAGACACAATGGGGACTTGGGCTCCTGGTGTCAGTTCTGCATGCTTCCCTGCTAGTAATGATAGCAACTATCACTTTCTTGAAGTGTTTCCTAGCAGCACGTGCTGAGTTTTATTGCACTGTATCATGGGACCCGCTCTTTGCACATTGATGTGCTCTGCTCACGTGTCCAAGCTGAACACGAAACCTTTTCTTTCTTGTTCTTGCATGCAATTTTGTTTCCAAGAAATGGACAACAGTCTCAGCTGAGCCCCCAGCTCAATGAACCGGGTGTGCTCTCCTCCCCACTGATAAAAGTGACCATTGCAGTGAAGATATCTCCACTGACGTCTCTCTTCCGTTTTCCTTTCTTTCATGCTCTCTTTCTGCACAACTTTATACTTGTTTCTTGGTGATAAGGCTGTTATCCAAGAAAGAGAAAGCAGAGATTAACTTGGCCTTTCTGGGGGCTTCTTTGAAGGCTTTTCTGCTATTTGGAAGTGGCATTCTCTTCATGCTGCCTCCAGCTTACTGCCTGGGACAAATCACTCCGATTCTCATTTCTTTCACTGCCCTGAGCCTCCTTCAGTGTGAATTTGCAGACCTCTGTGAAGGAGCATGTTACAACTAACGCTGGAAAAAAGGCAAAGCATTCCTTATACCATATATTTAGATTTCATTTAGAAAATGAAAGAGAGGAAAGTTTTGTGTTATAACATGCATGAGTAAGGGCAGATGAATTATGTATTTGTAATCAGGTGAGGTAACTTCTCTAAACACAGCAGCGAGGGGTTTTGCCTGGTTTGTTTTCCTTCTGTTGGTGTTGCACCTTTCCCAAGGGCCGGGAGGGAGAGTTTTCCCAGTGAATCACCGCATGGGCACAGAACTTCTATCTGAATCAGAGCGCGTCATGGGGACCGTGCCCCGCTTTTCTTCCCCTGTTTGCGTGCCTCGGCGCGGTTTCTTCCCTTGACCACCAGCAATGAGGTTTGGAGGCCATGAGGAAGGAGAAGGGCAGCAGCTGACTCAGACCAAAATGTGTGGTGTTAAACATAACCCGTGTCACTGGTGCTGTCTCACAGCTCTGTGCTTTCACCCCAAGCTGCGAGATCTTATTCTGCATTCACTCCAAGCTGCCTCAGGTTGGTAGAGCCGTGCGAGCAGGACCCGGTGACCTCTGAGTTCCATGGGGAAACCAAAAAACCAAAACCTGACGTGGCAGCACCTGGATCTCACCCCGTTCTCTGCGTGTGTGCAGCTGGGGCCAAAGTGGTGATTTCAAGCCCCCTGGGTCGGTGCAGTTGGGGGAGCCCTGCTTGCAGACCGTGCCACGCTTGCAGGGCGGCTCAGCGCTGCGCTGGCGGCTCGGCGTCGGCATGGCGAGGCTCGGGCTCTGGCCATGGTGCTGACTGAGGGGTCCCGGCCCGGGGTCGTCCCACACTTTCCTTCCTGCCCGAGAGCTGAGCTCGTGTTTCCAAACTTCCCTTCTTCTCAGCAATCGTTGCTCTCCGTGAAGTCATCTCGGTTCGACACCCAGACCATACTGAGCAGCTCCCTTATGCAGTTCCCTCCTCCCTGTTTTGGAACCTGCTTTGTTTTTCAGCTGCACAGCGTGTAAGCCAGTTGCGTCCATTCCACAAAGGAAACTGCCCTGCGCACGCACGATGCTCGCTGTGTTTACCTGTGTTTCCTTCGCCATGGCAGAGATTTTGACGGTGCAGTTTCGCTCTGACTCACCACTGCTTACTGCTGTGGAAACGCATTGACTCTGCAGTACTACAAAGCATTTGCATGAATGAATAAAGCACCTTTCCTAAAGAGTGTCCGAGGACGTGGGTGTATTTCTAAACCTTTAGGAAACAGCTTTCATGATTGCCAAGAAGATCATTTCAGGAAGGAAATGTTACTCAAAAGCCTTCTGCACTCTTTGATGCTGGCAGCTTCCATAGGGGCAACTTCTCCCATTTTTTTTTTTCCCCCTGGGTCTCAATCATTGCCTTTGGACAAGGGAACATGGTGTATTTTATGCACTATTATAGATACAGCTGCAGGAATTGCCTAGATTTCCAGTTTGCTTAGCAGCATGTTTCTTACCCCAAATTCCCCACTTCTCATCCATTTCTATTTGCTGTCAGTGACTCCAGGGAAGTGGAGGTTTTGCTGCCCTTCATTCACCAACTACGAAACACCCATTGGTTCTCTCGGCAGCACCCTCTCTGATAACTAACAGTTCCTGACACATGAAACACATTGCTTTTCCTTCATGATCTTTTGCTGTCAAGGTACAAAATTGGACTTTTCACTTCTGGAAAGCAGCTTTCTAGCACTTGTTGAAATTTGCAGCTTGACTCATCCCAGCCTCAACAGGTAAATCCCAAATTACTCGATGGCAATTTAACCCACGTCATTAATTGTATCGTCATGTAACCTCTAAGAGTCCCAGAATCGATTACTAATCATGAATAGACACTTTGTTGTTACCTCTAATGCAACTTCTACTATGTCACAGTCTTACATAAGAATTTCTTGGTAGGTCCTGAACTTCCATCTGAACTAAACAAAACTGGAATCCTATCCTAAAGACATTGGGCAATGGAGATTTTGAACTTGCGATATCTTTTCCGATGAGATGAAGGAGTGAGCTCTCAAAAGTCATAGAACTGAATTTCTAAGTAGAGTCTAAATAGGATTTCTAACTGGAGTTTCTAGGCTCATTAGGAATGGTGCTGAGCACTGTTCAGTGCTGTGTTGTTTAACCAGCAGCAGCTCAGCACCAAACAGCCCTTCACCCAGTGGGATGGGGGAGAGAATTGGAGAAAAGAAAGAAAGAAGTAGAGATAAAGTAGAAATTAACTGTTTTCTAAGGTAGAAAAAGAAGAAAGAAGCAGCAGTAATGATGACAATAATATATACCCAAGGAAGTGATGCAGAATGCAGTTGCTCACCACCTGCTGATCGATGCCCAACCAGTACCTGAGCAGCAGCTGCCACCTAGCCAGCTCTCCTCTGTTTTATAGCTTTCAGCAAGATGTCATATGACACGGCACATACCTTTGGCCAATTAGATCATCATCCCTCCCTACACCCTCACTCCTTGTCTCCTTGTGCACTCCAGCTCATTTCCTGCAGGAGAGTAGAGAGTACAAGAAGCTGGAAGACTGAAACACCCCTGACTGTGCAGCACTGCCCAGCAATGTCTAAAAGATCAGTGTATTACTAATATAGTTTTTCTCCTCATCTCAGACACTGTGAAGGAAATCATCTCTGCCAGCAGGTACAAGACCAGCATGTCATGGTGAGCTGCAGCTGACAGCACCTTGGCGGTGCCACCTTCCCAGCCCTGCGCTCCCAAATGCTGGGCATGAAGCCGTGGGGTTTTTTTTTTGCTCATTGCATGCAGCAAAGCAGTTGAGAAATCCTGGGTTTTCTCTGCCAGCCCATAATGTTCAGAGCAGCACGTGCTGGTTGTGATGTACTGTGAGCACGCGTTGTGCCCGTCACCCCACAGCCCCTGGGATTCCCCCTGTGCCACTGTCACCTGCCCCCATTGGCAGTGGGACGGAGTGGGGGGGACTGCCCATCTAGCATTGCTGTGAACTGGGCACGGGTTTTGGTGACATGGTATCACTGGACAGAATGTGGTGTCCGAGTCAGGCTGAATTACAGCTGATATTTCCAAGGCAAAGCCAAGGAACGAGTTTCACGATGCAGATTCCCAGTAAAGTCACCCCAGATTTGCTGCTGGCACTTCTGCTCCTTCAGAAAACAATGCAGGAAAATAGAATTGCTCAAGTTTTTCGTTCTCTTGCATTTTCTTATTTTAAGCTGACAGCGTGAATTTAGCAGCCACTTTTTAGTTCCCCCAAACTGGAAGATACATGGTGACCGTAGGCTGCACTTCTTCTGTGCAACATAATCAGCATTTGACCCCGTGTCAAATGTAGGCAGAGAAAAAATATAATGTCCACACGAATGCAAGCATTCTCATTAAATGTAAAGTACTTCCTGCTGGGTGCTTAGAGTGCAAACATGCAAAGATCAGCAAGAGGAGAGCTGCAGCAGCACTGCTTTCCATGTCCCTTTGGGCATCTGTAAGTGGGAAGTTGGAGATGAATCTGAATGGTGGAAACCCCCCCAGTGCTGAAATAAAAGCTTAAAAAAAGAAGGGGAGGGGGGGAGGGGGGTGGAAAGAAGAAGAAAACAAATCAGAAGTGAACTTCCCTCACTGGCTGCTGCCTGCTTGGGACAGAGAAGCGTGGCCATTTGTTTTCTTTTCTTCCTGTCTGACCACATGTTTCCAAACTGTGAAGTCGAGGAAGAGCTTTTGTTGGTGACTTTGTGTGAGACTGAAATGTGCCTCAATGGATGGAGTCGCCTTTTCCAAGGGTTTGTATGGAGAGGCACACAGAGGTGGGACAATCCCTGTGCCCTGCTGGGGAGTGCAATGTGAGCGAGCCCTTTGCGTGGTGGAATCCATCCTGGAAACGTTTCCCATGTCGATTTGCCACATTTTCTTTTTCTTTTCACATTTCCATTAAGAAATAATATGTGAGATGGGAAATCCTTCGCTCTCTCCCTCCTTCTGTGCTCCTCCCTGTGGGCACAAAGCTTCGAGGCTGTGAAATCTACACCCTGAGCTGCACTCAGGGCAATATTAACCCCAAACTGAAACTTGCATGTGAGCATCGGGTGATGCACAGCTCATGCACTGAAACGTGTTTCGGTTTTGGTGAAAGGTAAGTGGATGGGAGTTCTGCCTGACCATCAGGATGATTCATTTGTTCCCCAGATAATTGAAAAATCAAGCTGATAGCTGTCAGTTTCTCCTTTATTAGGCATCATTTAGTGCCTGCGCTGTCAGCACGTTTCGCGCTCACAGGCAAATGTGGTTCTATGAGGCACAGTGCTCAAATGTGGGGCTGAGTGAAGATATCTGAAAGACTGCAGCTGGCAGCTGCTCCTTCCTCTCCTGGACGTCTCTGCTCAATTCTAAAGCTGCACCATTCAGAGATTTGTCTGCCCAAAGCCTGTAGGGAGCGGGGGTGACTTGGTAAAAGCAGTCCCTCTGGGTACCAGTTCCCACAGTGGCTTCACCCGGTGCATATCACAGTATTTCCAGGCTGGTCTGGGTTCTGAGCAACCTGATCTAGCTGCAGATGTCCCTGCAGGGGAGTTGGACTCCATGATCTTTAAAGGTTCCTTCCAACTCTAAGGAGTCTATGATTCTATATGGCCTGCTCTTACTTATGGAGGACATGACCTCCATGTGAGAAGTGATGCTACATTCCAGGGCTGTCATTTGTATTGTCAAAATGAAGAGCTTTTCCCCTGTTGTGGCTGTGTTTTATTTCATCCTCCTTGTTCACCACCCCCATCCATTGCAGGGCACCCACAGACCTGGGCGCTGCCTTGCTTCTCCAACGTGAACTCGATGGGACCCCTCCACACTGCAGGAACACACGAAACACTGCAATAGATGGTAAAAAAAAAATGCAAATCCTGATTGCAGCTCTGGTTGCAAGAGAGGAAAAAGGTTTGAAATTAGAACCAAGCCTATTACATCCAAATTCGACAGGGAAAATGTGTGTGGGGCCTCTTGTGGGTTTTGAAAGTAGAGGTCAGTGTGCTTCAATTGCTTTTCATGCACAGCTCTGCCCCCAAGGAACACTCTATAGTACAGTTTCATTTCCTCACGAGGAGCTGAGCCCCGCTGCCATTGCAGCTTTGTGTTGCTGCCTCCTCTTGCCTTGCATCACTGTCACCATTTGTCAGACAAGCCCAGTTGCTAATATGTCAGACACCCACATCAAAAAGCTCCTGAAACCTGCTGGAAACTGAGAAGCCTCATTGATTAAGGCTGGGTTTAATTTCGTTGGCTGATTTGAGTCTCTGATATCAGGGATGTGTTTGTTTGAGAATGGGTGCGTAGCTCAGCATGGGTGCTGAACTTTGCACCGTGCATCAGTGGGAGCTTTCATTCATGCTCAGCAGCAAGGCAGTTTTTCCCAGGCTCTTTAACCCCAATTTGTGCTGCAATGCTGATTTTCTTAACACGATGGGGAAAAGGGAAGAAACCAACCATCAAAGCTCACTGTGAAATCTTGATGAGACGATCACGAGCTCACCGTGCGCTCAGGCAGGGACTGCAAAGCCTGAAGGAAACCCTGCAGGCTGCTGTGGGATTGGGGCAGGAGTTCTCTGAGAGTAATTTGGTTCCTCATCCGACTCCTGGAGTTGGCAGGAGTGAGTTCCCTGCCTCATGCACGCTTGGTGCACCTGCCAGGATTATGATGTTGAGACGTGCCTTGTGAGTTTCCCTTTGAGGAAGATGGAACTGATGACAACCAGAACACGAGTTCATGCTTTATCAAAGCTGGGTTAGCAAGTATTTAACCCTCACCACCCCCCACCCTCCTACTCTGGTGACTAAATTAATGGTTTTCTTCAGAACAGCCGTGCCAATGCACAAAACCCCTCCGCAAAGATGAATCTTAGAGGAAAAAAACTAAAAATCTCTATTTTTTTTCTTTTTTTTTTCTTTCTTTCTTTCTTTTTTTTTTTTTTTTGCATTTATTTTTAACCTCTCTATGTAAAATCCTGGCTTGGTGGCAGCACTGCCAAGAATGAATCATTTGTGTGACATCACACCGGCACGGTGAAGGCGGTGGCTGAGGCAGCGGCACTTTCTGTGACGTGCAGCCAGGATTTGGGGGGCAGCCAGCAAGGACAGCAGGACCCCCAGAACACGAGAACGTGTGGGGATGTGCTATCGCTACCCTGCATGGCTGAAAGAGCTGCAGGGTGATGGTGTCCCCCAGAGGATGCTCTGCAGTGGGGTGGTGTCACACTGTGGGGATGCTCCCCCAAAGCCCTGTGGAGGTGTTGGTGGTGGGGCACGTGCTGCTCTGTCTGCATGTGTGATAAGCAATGACATCCCTGGGCTGTGTGTCGGTGTCCTGGCCTTCCAGGTGAAGATAAACTTGAAGAAAGAACCATGCCTGGCGAGGTGGAACACCTACAGGACATTCCAATGACAAACTTCAGGGCAGCAGCGGTGGGTAGAGGATGAATTAAGTTTTTGGGCACCTTTCACATTCACCCTGATGTAACCCCGGCACTGCCACTCTGCTGTTGGCAATCTGGGCATCAGTGTGGGTCTGTCTCCCTTTGGGCATCACTTGTCCCTGGTGCTCCAGGTGAAGCTGAGCCTGGGAGGCAGAGAGCAGCATAATTTCAGAATTATTAAAGTGGTTTTGGTTAGAAACGTGACTGAGAAGAGGGCACACTCTATACCACACCTATCAGCCAATTACTCCGCGCAGAACTCTGAGTCATTTGACGAGTTTACCGAGAAAAACAATTTTCTACTTTTGTCAGCAGCTGTGGCTGAGCGGGCGGTGCTGCTCTGATAGCAGCTCCCTGGTTTCTGTCGAAAATGGATTGCACTCATTAAGAGAGAGCAGAGCAGTCAGATTTTCAGGGCTTGGATAGAGCACAGCAGAACGTTTCCATGCGAGCAGCAGCTTACGAAGCATGGTGCTGAGGTGGGGATTGTCCTCAAAGCAACCCCGGGGTTTGGAGCCCCGTTAGCTCCAATGGGGCTTGAGATGGGCTCTGGATTTGAGGGTCAGGCAGTAACTTCATGATGACCCTTGACGTATGATGGGGTCTAGGTTAGCTGCAGGATCACCAATGGAGATGGCAAACTCTACCCTGTGCTTTTCTCCAACATTTGCCCTGCCTGGCTGAGTTGGTTTTTGTGGATGCTCTCCTGATGCATGGTACAAATTGCTCCCTGAGCTCTGATATGGTTGCAGCTCTCTGCTATTACATCTGGATTTTTCTTTTATCAAAATGAGTGCTGGCATTTCTGTCATTCATGTCATCTCATTCTGGTGATCTGTGTATAAATCATTATCAGCTACAGATCTGATATGATGGAGTACCTAAAACTGCTGTGAAATGAGTAATGCAACCAAACGACAAACCAAGGATGGTCTGCAAAGCATTATCAGCTCTTATAGCACGAAACTACATTGAGATGTGCTATTGAAACATACATTATCACTCTGAAATCCTTTACTGGAAATCTAGACTTAACACATGTATGTGGTCAGTCATTGACAGAGCAGCTCCTATTCAGGTCAGAGAATCTTGGTGGTGGCTTTTTTTTCTTATTTTTTTTTTTGTTTGGTTGCTTTTTAGGGTGAAATAAAAGCTTCTGGATCTCTGAATGACTGTGGTGTTGGGTCAGCAGGGGCTGCTCGAAGTGCTGCTCAAAGGCTGCTTTCCTCTTTTGATTTCAGATTTGGAGGCAAATTAGTGATGCACAGGGCTCGTCCTCTTACCTTGTAACCCCTGATCATGGCAACAGTGGAGATGGCAAAGCCTAGCATGTACTGCTGTGACAAGTTATTTGGGTCCAGCTGCTTTCTGTGCTGCCTGGAAGGACAGAACAGAGCCACGTCCCCAGGGTGCAGCCACACATCAAAGCCTGAATGATGCTGGAGGTGCCCAAGGCACCCAGTTCCCACTCTACCATCTGATCTCAGCTGCATCATCACACTGTGCTTCAAAAATCCCTATTTCTTTTTTCCTCTTCCTTCCCAGAGAACATGAGCCACAGCTTGCTGGTTTATTGGGCAGATTCTGCTGCTGCAGTTGGCACGTGGTCCAGATCCTCTGCTGTGTGTGCTGAGAGGAGAAAGCAGAGCATCACCCCATCACCCATTGGCTTCCCCAAAGGGTGGATTTTGCATTGGGTTTCTCACTCACTGGTGCTTGGCTCACCTGCCTCCTGGGCACCAGTTACCAAAAAGGAAAAAGTTTGGTTACCAAAAGGAAAAAAGGAGAAGTCCTTTCTTTCATCTGCAATTTACATAATGAAGTAAGAACTCACTGCTCTTCCTTCGTTTCCCTGCAGGGCTGGGTGTGCAGTGGATGCCTGGGAAGCTGCAGGCACATTTGGGTTCTTGCGTGCCTCTTCCTCTGCTCTGAGCAAAACTTTTGTTGCAATTTTACGAGCAGCAGCTGGGAATTTGGAAAGGAAGGTGCAGATAAGAGGGCATGTGCTGCTGAGGCTTGCTCCAAAGCTTCGACAAGATGACATGCAGCCTGAGGTGGGTTGGAGCTGCCTTTGGCTGGTTTCCTATATAGGGACCAGGGAAGAATGGTGAGTGCATTTGTGGCCATTTTAGCTGTATACAATACAGCAATCGGCCTGGGCATAAAGCCTATTTGCCTGCCCTGATGTGATGATGGATTGAGTTTCTTTATCAATAAATTACTCACCCAGCAAAACCCAATGGCCCACAGATGTTCACACCCCATCCCTGCATTGCAACAGTGATGTCTCCAGGCTGCTGCTCTGCACCATAGGATGGAGGTGCCCCCAGGTCCACCAGTGCATCCCCATTGGGTACAGGCAGCCTGAGGAGTTTATTTAGCTGCTCATTAGTTTAGGGGCTGAGCATGGCTGTGTCCAGCAGGAATGAACTACCAACCAGCCTGGGCTGTGTGTAATGATCACCTCCATTACCTGTGCTCTTGGAAACCATCTCGTGGCCCCAGGATGCTGTCTCAAAGTTTGTTGTACCCAGGCATCTCTGTTCCCCAAACACTGGGGACGTACTTGAGGATATGAGCACCCACACATCCCAGAAGCAAGCCTGAGAGCCAGGTCCCCCTAAAACAAAGGATAAAAGTCCCACATGCCAGGACAGTGCTGGAGGGGGCTCAGCATCTTCCCAACCCCAGCTGCAGGGCCAGATGCCTCCCACCCAGGGACACCCAAATGGCTGGAGCTGCCACCCCAGTGCGGTGCTTCCCCTCACTCCCATCCTCCCAATGTTCTGTGCCAGCATCTCCCGCCCCCAGATGGTAGGGAAACACCTGTGGGTGAAGGAGTCAGTCCCTATTGCTGGCTAATTAATTCAGTGAACAGCAAAGGGAAATAGGTGCCGGGAAAAGCAAGAAAAACCCCAAAAGTTAATCCATGAGCTGTTTCCTCCCAGCGTCTGGATAAAAACGCGTCCTTTGGAGCTCTTCGGGACAGACGTCGGCAGGACGGATTGACCCGTGCCAACAGAGCAGGTAAAGTGCTGGTTTTATCCTTCCATCATGTGTCTGTATCTCCTGTAACGAGGTTTTGTAAGGGCTTTATTTATGAATGTCACTGTGAACACAACCTATGTTTGAAGTATCCCTGCTGTTCCATAGGGAAAGCGTTCTCCCTTGGGAACAGCCTTTGGGGTTTGCTGCTTTTGGTCACGCTTTCAGCCCTGCTCTTCCAGCTTAATTTACCCGTGCTTACTTTTTGTTGAGATTTGTCTATTCACCTGCAATTTTTGCTGTTTTTTGTTGGTTTTTTTCCCCCCTATTTCTTTCTTTTGGAATCTTTTAGGAACTCTTCCTTCTTAGTTTTTCTCTCTTGTAACTGGCAAAGAAGAAATGGATAAGAGATATCAATCAGTGTTGCTTCCAAACATACTTACATGCATGTGTACCACCAGTACTGTATAAAATGTGTGTTCCAGAAATAGTTTAGCTGTTGGCATGTCCCTACAAACCTCCCTGTCAGATGTATGTTCCCCCTGCAGTCTCATTTAGTCACTTACGTCTATGAGGTGAGCAATGAATGCTGAAACGATTCGTTGGAAATCTTAGTAAGAACTTTTTTGTGTGTGTGTGCTTTTGATTTTTATGTAGAGGGAAGATTGTGAGGATTCTCAACAGGTGCTGCAGGCATGCTGGGCTCCCGTGTGCTGCTCTGCCTCTGCTCCATGACCTGCTGCCTCACTCTGCTGCCGGCAGCTGGGAACACGATCCTCCGCTTTGGCCCCTGTAGGATTTCAGTGAGCATGAGTGAAATCAGGGCTGGCTTCACCGCCATCAAAACCAACATTGTAAGTCCTGCTGTGGGCTCCTGGGGAGCAGCTTGTGTTCCCATAGCCTTGCAGTGCCAACAAGTCCCTCATTGCATCTCTCTCTTCCACACAGCAAGCCCGGGACCCCATCAGGACGCTGAGCATCCTGTCCCATCCACACTCCCTTCACAGGGTCCAGGTGGGTGCCATCAATGTCCTGCTATGCTTCATTCATCCCTGCTAACCGTGTTCAGGGCTGGGAGCTGCTGGGTGATGCAATGGCGTCTGAGTTCCTGTGAAGTGCATGGGAAGAAAGGGCAGGGCAGGGAGGAGGGGTGATGTAAAGGCGTGAAAGAAGCTGGGGGTCCTGCAGTGGTTTCTGCATGGAGAGAGCTTGATGCTTCTCCAGAAATGTGCACAGCACCCGAATGGGTGTCCAAAAACTGGGAGACACAGGGCAGGAGAGAGACAGGAGCAATGGGTGGTGGAGGACAGCATAGGTTGCACTGCTCTGGAGGGATGGGAAGGGCAGGGAAGGGTCTTGCTGGTGTTCCTCACCCTTCTTTCTCTGCAGGGTGGTGGGCTGAGAAATATAAATAAGGCTTTTGCAGCTCTCCTGCTCCAAGGCACTGCACTTGGGCCACTGCTTCATGCCTCTAACACCCAGCTACAAAGCCAGCTCATGGGTTTGGTCACTCAGTGAGGCACGCTGAGGGTGGGACTGGAAAATCACTCTATATCTGTTATCAGCGTACCTCAAGCAGAGCTGGAGAAGGTTTATACACCACTGTCAGCTCCAGTGTTGGGTGGCAGAGATGTTTTCTTCTAGCGGTGGGAAGAAGGGCTGTGCCCAAGGGTTTGAAGCACATGGGAAAAGAGGAATTTGTCCCTTAAGCCTTCAGATAAATGCTGCATGGTCCACAAGGTCTTCAACTTCTACGTGGACAAAGTCTTCAAGCACTGCCAGACTGAGAATTCCTACATCAACCGGAAGATCAGCAGCATAGCCAACTCCTTCCTCAGCATCAAAAGGAAACTCGAGCAATGTGTGAGTCTCATGCTGCTGAAGTTTAGTTTCAGCTTTGGCATTTGGTATGCAAATAAACCCAATCGTTTCATAAGTTACAAAATCTTTATTTAGAGGAAAGCTCTTAACAAGAATAGGAAGAAGAACGGTGAGAAGGGTTTGTGCCTTCATTGAGAAGTTGATGTATGTGCTCATTCACTGCCATGGCAGTGACCAAAACCAGCACTGGGTCTGCCTGGGTGAACTGCTCTCAATGGAGCCTGATTTCAGGACCTCAGATGGGTTCTCTGTCTGTGTTAAAAGCAATCTCTCATCCTTAAAATGCTCGTGTTCAAGAAACATGTAGGTGTTGTACTAAGGGATGTGGTTTAGTGGGGAAGCATTGGTGATGGATGGATGGTCGAATTGGATCATCTTGGAGATCTATTGCAACTTCGGTGATTCTGTGATTGATTCTATGATTGATTCTGTGATTGATTCCATGAAAATGAAACCCTCCAGCTTAATGAATTCAATTTTGTTTTTCTAGCATGATGAAAACAAGTGTTTGTGTGGACAGGAACCCACTGAGAGATTTAAGCAGATACTTGTGAACTATGAAGGGGTAAGCTGATGATTAAGCCTAGTAATTAATGCAGCTATTCAGCCTCATTACACTTGGTGGTATCACAGTCTTTGCAACCTGCTCCTTTACATCCCTTTCAGCTGAACATCACATCTGCAGCAATGAAATCCCTGGGCGAGTTGGACATCCTGCTGGACTGGATGGAGAAATCCCCATAGAGAGGAACTGTGTGCTAACAGAGCTGCTGGGGGGCTGCACACCTCGGGAATGCACTGTCCCAGAGCCATTTCTTGCTGACTGTTTGATCAAGCACTGAGTGTGCTGTCAGGCACAGGAACAGGCACACGCATCCACAGGGTCTTGCATTTGGATGGCAATGTGGAGTTGGCTTGAATCAACGGAGCGTCCACATCTCCGACTTCTATCAAACGACACTTTCCAAAGGGAGAATTTTAAAGAGTTCTCTTTAGCAGCCAATAAGCTATGATAACTTAATAAAAGTATTGTTTGAATTATCAACTCTTTGCATGAGGGCTGTGTGTTCACGAGCACCGAGTGCCTGGCTGAGCTGCTCGCATAGAGCTGATGTTACAGAGCTGCATTTGCCACTCTGGGCTCAGCTCTGGCTGAAAGGAGGCGATGGGTGACAAACACTTGCAGAATAGGTCCTTGCAGGTACTGCAAGCCAAGGAAATCTGTGTTTCCTTTCCAGGTGATGTTTTCTGCAGTATCAGTGAAATGAAGTGTTCTATGGAAGATATGTGGTTGCTGAATAGAAGAAATCTCCGGTGTGCATTTACTGACAGTCAGCAGGAGGTTTGTGGAAGGCTGATGTGCTTACTGTAAACAAAGCCAGCCTGAAACTGTGCTGAGTTTGCGCTGAATTCTATCAGAATTCAGAGGAATTGCATTTCGAGTTGGTGAAACTCAGAGCTCGCCGTGGTGCCCTCTCAGAGCCAGCACAGCCCCTGCAATCAGATGCACCACTTAACCTATGGCCGTGGCTCTAATGCCTGGCAACTTCTCTTTCTAGGAAAGAAAAACCCACCCACAAGTGATGTTGGGTTATTCGTAAGAGCAGTCAGGAAGCAGAAGGTGTCTGATTTTGTTTGCTTTTAGATATGAGTGGATGTGCTGGTGGAGGTGAAGCGCAAGGTTTCATCCTGCAGCAGTGGGGCTGCAGGGGGAGGAGGAGCGCCCTGCACTGCACACCCCCCCATGCTGGAAACTCCAAAATGTAAACTGGAGTGATGTGAAAACAGCCCTGTTTGTCCATGGGATCACTTCCATTGTGCACGATGGATAGCCTCCCATCCCTCTTTTGGGCTCTTTTACCCTCAAGTGGCTGCACACGCAGAGGTCGCTCACCATCCTTGCTCACATATTTGCTTATGCCAGAAAGGAAGTGCTTCCAGGGCCCTCCTTCACCTCATTTACTTTCCCATGTACAGCATTTTGCAGTGTGACTTCCATTCTCCTTATCCATGTACTCAACCCCTGCAGAGGAAAGGCTGCCCTGAGGCAGGTGGAGGAGGAAACTGCTTCACAAAGGGACAGAGAAAGGGGTTTTCTCCTGCTGGAGATTTCCAAACCACAGCATTCTCCTGCAGCTGTATTGCTGCTCAGCCCCTGGGGATGTGTTTCCTATTGCACCAGAACTGTTCATTCACTTCCAGCAACCATGGGCAGGCACAGACCCATCCTGTCCTTGCTGCTCCCACTGCTGCCCGGTGCCGTGGAGGGGAGGATGCAGCAATGCTCCTTATTCCTTATGTTTTACCACTTGCTGTCAGAGATGCACATAAACAGGACAGAACCAGGGAACCTGAGCAGGTCAGTGCTATTTCTGTCCATCCCCTCCATCCTCTCTGCCTCTCACCGCCCTGGCTGCTGCCTGGGGATGTGCAGAACTTCGTGTGTTCAGGGCAAATTGCTGCTTCTTTGTCACATCTCCATCCTCGCTGCTCCTGCAAGGCTTTATCTGTGGGGTGTTTGGCTCTCTTCACCAGGATCTGACCTACAGGCAGCAGCGTGGCCATGCACAAATAAATTGCTTTTCTCTGTTGAATAACCCACTCTCGAGGATAAGACCAGGAGACAACACTGTTTTAATTACAGTCATCATTGCTTCTGCCTGGACAAGCACAAAACCAGCCAGGGAGGCTGACCGCTGGTGCCTATTGCTTAATCAGTTAAATGGGTTGTCATATTAATTAACACCATTCTGTGCTTTCCCCTTGCTCTGCCACAGACTGAGAGCCCGTCTGGTCTGCTGAAAGCTGCTTGTATCTTTATTGGACATGAACAACCCCAGGCACTCCTGGTCTGCAGCTGCTGCCCTATGACCAGGAGAGCAGAGGGAAATCAAAAGCAAAAGGCTAAAGAGATTTCCACGGGAAAAAAAAAAAAAAAAAAAAAAAAAAAAAAAAAAAGAGATTATAAAAAAAAGATTTAAAAATACATTTCTTGTAGTCTTTGGGAGCGTCGAAGAGAGCCCTGGCTACGCTGGAGATGCTGGGGCTCAGCCTTTATGATTCTGGCTGAATCTCTGCTCCAAGCTGAATTTAAAGACGGAAAATCAAGCAATAGCAAATGGGGGCAGCAGCAAGCAACGCAGCAGGCTGAGCTCTAGCAGTGAGCCCCATAGCAGAGCCTGCCCCCAGTGCATGTCCCCATCCCTCGCCCTCACACCGAACCACCCCACAGAGGGGGGGCCTCAGCCGGGGCTGTGCTGTCCCCCACGGAGCTCTGGGTGACGCTGCTGGGGGTGAGGAGCGAGGCCGAGTAGGCGAGGTCAGCATCCTCCTTGGAGCCCTGCAGGAGGGAGGATGGAGGACATGGTGAGGGGTGATGGTCAGTGGTGGGGAGGGGGAATGTGTGGAAAAGCATCGCTTATCTTTTGGCTTGGTGCACAAATATTGCATGAGCTTGTGGGTTCTTGAGGCAGGAAATAGCTGCAGAAGCTATTTAGGTAGAAATCTGGGGCTCCTGGCTTTGAGGAGGACCTCAGCAGAGATCTGGTTCAACTCTTGGCACTCGCAACTACAGCTAACCCGTGGTTGAGGGTTAAAAAGAGTTGCTCTGAGCTCGTGCTGTGTGTTGGTACCACACTGGCAGCACAGGCTCACCCAGGGCAGGGCTGGACTTGGGGTACGTGGGCTGGAAGGGGTTACAGCCCCCCGGTGGCTGATCTGCTGCAGGTGGGAGACTCAGCCATGATGGAGGCAGCTGGCTACAAATAGGGCCCAGGGGCTGGGGCAGCTGTTTTGGTGATGCTGCAGGGCTGCATTGGGGCTGCAGGTCAGTGTGCTCTCTCCCACCTCCCCTTACCCGTTTTGCCTTCTTTGTCTCAGCGGTGCTTTCAATGTTGGCTGTGGTGGTGACAAATTCTGCACAGACAGAAAGGCAGATGTTAGAGGGTGATGTCTCAGCAGCTGCTGGGCTTCTACAAGCCCTTGCTGCTTTCTCCAAAGCTTGGGGTTCTGAGCAGTGCCGTACCATCCCCTCCCAGCTGGGTCTCCTGGCTCTGCTTCATGCACATGTTGTCATTTGCTCCGTACTCCCTTGCGTTCTCAAAGTCTGACATGCTGATGTTGGTCCTGTAGCTGCCCACCGACACCAGATCTGTGCAGGAGAAGCATTCACAGTGGTACTAGGAGCAACTCCAGCTGACACACTGCAAACAGGCTGCCTTCATCTTGATACTAGTGACACTTGAGGGCTTACACGGGGCAGGGACTCACCTGATCTCCTGATCTGACGATATTTAAAGACGGCAAAAGCTATAGCAAGGACCAGGAGAGCTGCACCAATGGGGCCCAGGATTAAAGCAAGAGTGGTGGAGCCAGAGCTTTGCTCAGAGCTGGAAGAGAGGAAGGTGGAGCACTGAGCTGTGCAGAGCATTTTCTTACAGAATCATTCTGGACTGTACAAGCTACATAGATTTCCATCCGTCTAAAAGTCTATATAAGATGGTAGATCTCAGTGAGTGTGATGTAATCTAACTAATGAACTGATCCGAGCACATCACAGGAGGATAAGTGAAGGTGTTGGATGGAGGTAGTGCCCAAGAAGCTGCAGTAGCAGTTGAGTAATAGATGTGTGAAGGAAAGCTCTCTGATCTTGACAGAAATGCTTAAAATTGACTTTTCTGTACCTGGAATTTCCAATTGTTTCCTTCTGAGACTCTGTTTACACTTATCTAGAGAGTAATTCCAAGCTTTTAGCTGTGACTTTTTGCTCCTTCTGTTGCTCTGAGCTTATTTCTTTGGAGAAAAACATTTTCTTCATTGCTAAACTACGTGCAGAGTGTGCAAGCAGCCTGTCAACAAGAAGTTAACTTTGCAAAACCAATACGTGAGAGAGGCTGGGGAAGGACTGACCTTTCTGAGGTGGCTGCCCTTTGCACCCCAGCATCATTTTTGTCTCTGTCCTGCAGAACAGCCTCACCAGGAGCAGCAGTATTGCTGGCTTCCAGATCCAGGAGCTCCGGGCTGATCTCGGCAGCTTTGCCTGCATGGTGGAGGTAAGAAGGGTGGTGAGATTTGAGCACCCTAAAATATTGCCTAAAGCTGATGCTGAGCCCCTTGCTTGCTCATAGAGAACTGGGGACAGCTCTTCCTTTCTCCCTCCCAGCACTTTCCCATCTGTAATGATGAATGGGAGCTACACACAGCCCTTTGTGTGACTGATGTTGGAGGCTGCATCATTTCAAGCGATGCTATGACTTGTGAGAGCAACTATTAGTGAAGATGGGGTTGAAAATGATGAGGGAAGAAATGATTGTGGTACTAGAAGGATTTTGTGAATGGAAACCAAGACAGCCGGTCTGGGAGAGCCCACGTTTGGGAGTATTTCTGTTTTGAGGTGCTGCAACCTAGTGGACAAGGAGAGGACTCTTCCCAGCCGATGCTCCACCCCCCGAGCTTCGTTCCCTGGGGCTCACCTCCATCCACCTGCAGGGACACTGCCATGGTCTCCCCATAGTGGCCATGGCGTCTCACCCCACACCAATACCACCCCTGGTCCTCCACGGCCACAGAGTCGAGGCTCAGGATGAGTGTTTTGTTGGCAGTGTCACAGCTGACATCCAGCCCTGGTTGGCTTTGGTCAGAAGCAATCAGTGGGGTGCAGCCATCTCTGCTCCACTTGCACCAATACTTCTCATAGGAGTAGTATCTGCATGAGTAGGAACACGTCAAGTCCACCCGTGAGCCCACTTCTGCCTGCACTTCCTCCTTTCCTGTTAATCCAGGCACTCCTGTGAGGGCAAACAGAATGTGAAACTGCAGTTAGTGGGTTAGCAGTGAGATTGGTACCCAACAGGTGTGGGGCTGCTGGAGGTGGTGAACCAGGAGGTATGACCTTGGGACAAAGTGTTCCTTTACATTACTAAAATAATGGTGGGGATCCCACATAGAAATCAGGTGAAAGCTGGTTTTTGTAATATTTGGGATGAGTCCTTCGTGCAAACACTTCCTCCTATGGCCAAAACCTTACATTTCCATTCTAAAACTAGAGGAGCATGGGGGAACTGTCGCAAAGCTTTGCCTAGTGACAGAATTTCAGAACCATTACTCACATCTCTTCCCAAAAAGTGAGATCTGCTCTATTGTGGCATTTGGACACGATGACCTTTGAGGTTTTTTCCAACCTTAATGATTCTGTGAAGCTTGGTAGGTTGTCTTGTTTTGTATGAAAGGGAACTGCTTATGGGTTCATACCTTCTATGATCTTCAGCTCCCTGGTTGTTTTCCTCTCCCCGTGATCATCTGTCATGCACCAATAGAAGCCCTCATCGCTGCTGCTCAGCTGGTTCAGGATGATGCTGAATGTGCCATTCTCTGGGTTGTCAAACATGGCCACTCGTCCTTCAAATGACATCGACTGGAGGCCATTGTTAGTTATGATCCAGTGACAGCCTGTTTTTCTCCATTTGCACAAATACTTCAGCGTGTAATTCTTGGCCGGGTCGTAGCGGCAATCGATAGTTACTGAACTTCCATTTACTCCAAATATGATGTCCTTTTCTTGTGGAGTGTCTACCCCTGGAGATGAAAACAAGATGAGCGGCCTGACCTGCTTACCTTGTGCCATGTGGCAAAGCTCAAGTACAGCCAGGTGGTGCTCAGGTGCAGATGTGAGAGGACCATTCTGGAGCTGCCAAAATTGACCCCGATGGATCTGCCAGGCCTTTCCCTTTCCCAAATCCTCTGATGGTTGTTGTCCTTGTGCATTGGCCTTTTTTTAGTTTTGACCCCTCTGCTAGATGAAGGGTGGTCTTAAAGTTCTCATTGAGTGAGATTGTTAGTGGTGCTTCTAAAGAAAAGCAGAGACAAAGGGAAACAAAGCACTGGAAACAGCTCACTCACCCTCATAGACGTGCACGTTCAGCTCCTTTGTTTTTCCATACTCTCCATAGGAGCCAACCCCACACAGGTACAGGCCAGCATCTTCCCAGGCCACTTGGGTTATCATGACGCTGAATGCTCCTTCCGTGTTATCATTGCTCAGCAGGACTCTCCCTTCGAATTCCGAATCTACTTCCCCATAAGTGTCAACGATGTTGCGGCAGCCGCTCTTCTCCATCTTGCACAAAAACTTCCTTGTGCTGGCATAATCTGCCCCGAAGTCACAGGGCATGTTCACAGAGCCCTGCAGCTTCACATAGTAGAGCTCAGCTTCCTCGGGTACGTCTGGACCTGTGCAATCAGAGAGCAGTCAGTGTGTTCCCTATTGGAAGCTGGGTGATAGGCAGTCCTGCTTGGAGCACCTCTCCCTGTATTTCAGTGGCTGAGAAATCAGTGCTTTCCCAGCAAGGTTTGCTGCATTGAGTTTTATATCTGATTTCTATGCCGGATTTTTGGTCGGAGGAAAATCTGTTCTGTAAGAACATTAGTGGGGAAAAAGACCCTGGAAGCATGGAACACCCTGAGCTCTTGGATGCTCTTCTTGGGCAGACATCCCACGGAGCTCTATCAGAAAGGGGAAGAAAATGTGAAAGAAAAGGCTGCGATTACCTTCAGAAACGTCCAGTTTGACCTTGTTGGAGAGCCCCTTGCCATTGAGCCCGATGCCACACTGGTAGGTGCCTTGGTCTGTCAGGGCCAGCTGTGAGACGTTGACCAGCATGATGCCCAGCTCCGGGAAGTCGGTGATGGTGACTCTGTTCTGGTAGCTCCGTGCTGTGTATCCACTGGTGGATATCACAGTCAGGCAGCTCCTGGAGGATTCCTTGCACCAGTACTTCCTATCGTGTCTGTTCACCGTTGAGGGAGGGTAGAAGCACTTGATGGTAACGGAGCCATCGATCAGGCCGTACACCTGCTGCGGTCCGAACACCGGTTTTAAGCCTGCAAGAAGAAAACCCATTGGGTGTGCATGCCATGCACCGTGCAACCATGGCTGTGCAAAGGGCTGCATGTCCTGGCGTGCTCTGAAAAGTCCCATGGCAGTGCTGGGTGTGAATGGGGACCCCAAACCCTTCTGTCTCCCTTAGGAGTGCATCATCTGGTTTCATGCTGCCTGCAAAACCTCTGTGTTCCGGGCGAGTTACACTTACTTGCTTTGGGAGGATATCTGCTTTTTGCAGATTCAGCTGGGAGGAAGGAGAGCAGGAGGATGAATGCCAGCAAAATCATTCTTCTTGCATTCCCTGGAAAAGGCACGGAAATCAGTGAATAATAGCACTTGCAAAAATGATTAATGGTTAAGTCACCTGATAATGTCTCTGCCTGGATGATAAGAGCATTGTGGCTGTTAGAGAGAAATACAGCATTTAATCACTTGTCAAGCAATGTAATAGGAAATGGGGAGCTGATATCTGTCATTGCCTGTTTTGCTACATGGCACTGTGACTACTTGTGCATCTAACACCTCAACCACATCAAACAGCAGGAGTTGTTTTTACCATAAGCCAGTTAATGCCAGGCTTGCAGGCTGACTGTGGCTGTCTCTTGGGCAGGCAGCAGTGGCAACGTGCACAGCACAAAGAGTGATTTTGGCCAAATTGGGGTTGATCCAGAGTCAGAAGTGACATTTGGTATCATTCGTTACAGCAGAACAGCCCCTTGGAAGACTGAAGTTCACAGATGGCCCAAAAGCTGCTGAGCCCCAGCAGGACTGGAATTCAGGGTGCCCAGAGCTGGGCTGCTCTCATCACCCTTGCTGGGAGATAATGGCACTTGTGATGGTTTGTTGTCCATGCAGTGAAAGAAGGGTTTGTTCCCTTCTGAGCCCAGGTGCCAAAACCGGTCCTTGGGAAAACCTGCTTGTGTAGAGCAGTTCCTGTCTGAAGCCTGTATTTAATTTCTGATCTTTGCTTCCCTGTTCGCTTCAGGAATGTGATAGAGTTGGGCCTTTTCTCCCCTTGGCTGCTGACAAAGTTGGTGAGGTGCAGAGATTTAAACCCTGTGGAGAAGCAGAGCTGCGTAGCCCTGGCAAGACTCAAAACGAAGGCTTTGGGGAGCACCAAACCAAGCTGCTCATTCCCTGAAATGTGCCCACAGGATGAATATTTATGGCTTATCCCTGTTCTGATATCAGGGATGGCCCAGGGAAAGCCAAAGCTTTTAATTCGCATTGTGAGTTTGCTGTAGGATTCTCCATGGTGAGCAGATGCATTTCCAAACTGTTGATCTACCCATTAATTATTACAAGCTATAGTGAAGATGATGGATGCCAAGCAAAGTCTTTATAAACAGTCACAGGAATTTGATTTCTGGGCATCAGGTGATAGGGTTCGTTTTATTAGGGGTAATTCCCTGTAGAAGAAAAATGCCTTTGCTTCCGTGTGAAGATGAAAGGCGCTCTGTTATGCTTTCTTCCTTGTATTGGGACTTTTAATTGCTCAGTGTCCACTTGTCTGTGGCTAATAATTAACCCACTGAGCATGAAAAATGCTTCTTCATACATATCACACAGGCAGCCAGCAGGGCAAACAAACCATGCCATGTGGAAAGCAAACAGTGCGGCACAACACAGACCCACAGGGCTCCTGTGGCTGCTGCTTCCCTGCTGCCCTCCCACACTCACTGCAGGGCGAGACAAGGAAGGTCTTGGGTCAGCTTTTCTCCCTTCTTGGCACGGTTTGTGTTGGTCTGATTCCTTCCCGAAGCAATTGGCTGCCAGGCAGTGAGGGGTTATGGAGGTCTGTTTAGAAATGAAGCTACAGCTGTGCCCAGAAAGATGTGCCAGAGTCTGCACATGTAAGAGCAGAAAGGTTTTTGAGGCCACATGGATGTGGTTGTGCCTACCTGAGGATAGCAGTTTGCATGAAGCACTGCACACATCTGTAGCTCTGCACTGCCTCTGCTCCTGCTCTGATGCTAACACCTTGCACGAATGAATGGAGGCAGATCCCATCCCATGCCCCATATGAGGTGCAGCCACATGTTACATAAAGTCTGGGCTGACCCACTGAGCAGGCTGCATGGAAACCTCCTTTGGTTCTCTGAGTGCCCAGAGATGCTACCCAGTGCATGGATGTGCACAGCTGGGTGCTCTGCGTGAAGCAATCACAGTTTGAGATGCTGGGGGAGAATCACTCTGAGCCTGCTGATAACACAGCTCGGGTTCCTTTGTGCTTTCAGAGGACTAGATTTGCTGTCTTCAGTCAGAGAACAGGATTAAATCTCAGATCACAGCTGAGAGAAAGTGCTGCTGAGCTGCATGGGAATGCAAGTAAGTGGCTGTGCGTGCAATCTGCATTAATACTACTCCCATGGTTGGTTCTGAGAGAGCCCTCACATCCTTGTGAGGTCTGGCATGAAGCATGAGGCTTGTGAGCTCCCTGTAGCTTCCAGCAGAAGCCAAATTGGGTCACTTCATGCAGGAGGGGTTGCCGTGGATTTCATGGATGCCTCCATCCTTTGCATGGGGCTGTGTGACATGGCTGCTCTCATCTCTGAGCTGTTCTACTGGGCTCAAGTGGCAGCTGGACTCTGCTCCTGCTGCACTGCTCTGTGCGTCTGCGCTGGGTTCCTGGTGCCCTTGGAGCAGGAAAGACTGAGTGTGAGACCATGGTGTCCCTACTGACTGATAGGTGCTGGGAGCTGGGCTGCCACCCATGACTGCACCATGCAGGCTGATGGGAGCCTGCACATGGCTGGGTTGGTTGCCTTGGTTCATGCAGGAGCAGCACTCGTTGTTTGGGCTGCTGAGCCCAACGCTTTGCATGTGCTGACTTAAAAACCTGATGTGTTAAAACCTTCAGTTTGAGGTTGTATGGGAGGTGATTCTATGAGATGGCCAGGAGAAAAGGAGAGGGAGCTCAGTTATTCCCAGTGGGAAGTGACTCTGAAGCTGCTCTGCAGCACAGGGCAAAGAAGCTGCAGATGGGAACAGCTAAGCTGGCAGTTTGGACGTTTCAGGCCAAATTCTGGTGCTTACTTTAAAACATTTTGATGGCTAAAGGGAGGAAAAAGGACAAGGGATGTCCTTCCTAGTTCTTGCCCATTTGCAGCGTGGGATCAGCAGAGGAGCAGCCGCTGTTGGAAAGTTTCTCCTGTGGTCAAGAGGCTGTGCCCCCTCCTGTCACCAATCCCTGATTCTGCAGAAGAGGTTCTCTGGATCAGCACCAGCTGTGGGCTGGGTTTATTCTCATTTCTTCCTTTTTTTTTTTATTTTTAATAAGCTCAAATCTTGTTTTTCTGAAGTAGAATCAACTTTAATCTTGCAACACCAGAACTGTTGGCTCCTTCCTCTTCCCTGCCTCCACATCATGTATTTCAAAGCTGAGCGGCACAGAACTGTGCAGCAGCAAGCAGCAGAGCTGCCAGGTGGGCTCTGCATGCTGCTGTGTGAGCCCTCCTCCCCTAAGATGGGTCGACCTGGACTTTGGAGAGGAATGTCCTCAGATTCATGCTGATACAAAGGAGATCAGGGCTTGAAACAATTTATGCAAGCGCAAGCAAGGAGCTGCTCTGAGTAGGTATGAAAAAAGCAGAATTCAGTTCCCAAATTCTGCTGACTCAACTGCAAGTTTCTCACCTGAGAAACCACTGTACTCAGTTGGTGCAGCTTGCAAGGGATCAATAGCATGTAATCTATTAGCCATTAACTATTGCTCTTAACAATGACCAGTGTCAAGGACATGCATTGGGATCAATGGAACACAAAGAGCTGGTTCCTACGACTGTTCTGCTTTGCATAGCAGTTGCTGTTATTCCCATAATTAAGAAACAACATACAGAATGGAGTAATGTATATATTATTTCCTCCCTCAAATCCTTTTAAAATCAGACCCACTTATACTGGGGGTGAGCTGCGTGGATGCAAGCTGCTGTGGGTGTGATGCTGAGCAGAACAGTTGGGGTTGCATTGAGGAGGAATGCAGATATGGATGCTGGGGGCGATTCTTAGTGCCTGGAAGCAAAGCACAGACACAGCTGTCCTGCTGCCCAGCACCAAAACTCTCTACATCCTCATGGGACCCATCACAATGACTGTGTTGATGGCTGCCTTGTGAGTGTTGCTAATGGGGAAAAGCCACCCGTCCCCTTGGATAGAGCATTTCATTGCACTTGGTGGAGGTGAGTGAGCAACGGACTTGTTAAAAGATCAGCCTGACCCGAACACATACCAAAAATAAATCCTTCGTGTTCCAAACTGATGCCTGCTTTACAATATGGAGAGGTTAAACGGGGCGTGCTGATTTTGTGATACAGTGAGCAGAGGCAGCTAGGCAGATCCTGCTGGAGATTATCAACAAAATCAACAGCCTTCAGGAATTCCTGCAGTACTTATTGCATCCCTAGCTAAGAATCCCTTTTGCTCCAGGTAGAACTTCGAGATGAGCACTATATTTTAGATGACAAATGAAAAAGAATGCCCAGATGATCCCCATGGTAATGATTGAAGTTTCCCCTGAGGTGGTGCTGATGATGACCTGATTGGATGCTCCTTTAAGCTGTTAGATGTCCCCCCATACTAACTTGATGCTTTTCAGATGGGATATGAGTGGTTCACTTATTTCTTGTTTCCGTTTCTAGTCTCTTAGGCTGGAAAGTGAAACCGAGACTACAAACTGCTCTTCTAGTTTAAAACTGAATATTCCTAGAGCTTATAATCCAAAAGCACTGCAGTGGTGCTGTGCTGTGAGAGCTGGATGAGTGGAGAGCACCTGTGCACCTGTCTGTGGCCACAGTGTGGCTGCTATTGGCAAGCATTATTTCTCTATGCAAAGGCATTGAAAGTCCAAAAGGACTTTGCATGGTAAGCATTTAAGCGTGCAGAAACCCAGCCTTTGCTGTGGCGCATTCCCAAATCCGTATCCTTATGACTGCCTCCGTGCTGCCATTCAAAAGGCTGTAATGACCACATAGTATTTACTAACAATTATTTCCTAACAGTGCAGATACCGTAACGATAATTAAACTTATTTTCAGAAATGGAAAATTAAAAGTCTACCACGGAGAAGGAAGATAATATTATGAGCTTGATTCTGCACTTCTGATGTTCTTTTAAAGTAAGACAGCATCTCTTCACCAGCAAGACTGCTGCTAATTCGAGGTGAATGCGTGAGAAGACAACGAAGAAGCATTACTTACACGTCAGGTTACTTCTGCAGATCCTTTTGTACTTCTTGCTTTCTCTTTGCTTCACCGCTCCTGGCCTCGTGGTTGACCCCAGGACCTCCTTGTGTGACTGTGTGTCTGTCCTGTTTCCTTCCAGGACACCAGGCTCGGGCAGTGCCAGCCAGTTTTAAATACTCATACTTCTAGCCCTGCATTTCCACCTGTTGTGCCTTAAGGGAACGGCATCCAAGCCCAACTGAGCCCTGAGCCACGTGGGAGCAGGGCAGCCAATGTTCCTCCTGGCTCTGTTGGCACTTGGCTCTGGGTGCAGCCTCCCGATTGCACCCTGCTGTTATGCAACCAAGGGTGGGCTCTGGCTCAGGGTGCTGCCCTGGCACCTCTGCTGGCTTTGGGAAGGGATTCAGCTTGATGCCAACTCATGGGTCTGCTTTGTGTGGAGCGTGCTGGGGTCCTGTCCCTGTCCCTCTTTCTTTGGCACTGCACCCAATGGAGAACTCCTCTGTGCAGGGCTCACCTGGTTTCCCAAGTTGTGACATCCTCAACCAACAGAAGAAGTGTTTGATAGGGCAAATCTGGGCAAAAGCATCCTTGTCGCTGGTTTTCCATCTTTTGGAAACCAGTATCTTAAAGCAGACCCAGGCATGTTGGCTTTCCAGGTAGGACAAGTTGGCCTTGCTATGGAAGTCTGCCACATCCCCACCCTCTGTCTCTACCGCCTCCTGGGGAGAGTAAGGCTTGGCCTTGTCTGCGTAAGGCAAGAGCTCTGCACGTTCTTTAAGAGGAAATATGTGTGGGTGCTTTGCTGTTGTGTTCAGCCTTGCTGCTCTGATCCCCTGCTGTGGAATACTGAGGATCCCAAGCAGGAGTTCATTCTGAAGAGTGGGGTTGTTGGAAATGGAACTGTATGAAAGCCTAAAATCAGAGACAACTGAATTGTTTGTGTGGGATGAGTCATTAACTTGCTTTCCTTTATTCTAATTAAGGCAATGATTTTGTTTTATTTGGGGCCACAGGAAGACTTTCTCACCCGCTCATAGGAAAAGCTGAGGAGCTGGAGCAGGACAGCGGCTCTGGGGTTTGCGCTTGGCCACGATAAACACAGGTGTGTTTGCTTTTTGTACACCTACTGCTCTCAGGAGAGCCTTTCCTTTTTGGATGCCTGCATGTTGCCTTCCCACCTCCTGTCTGGCTGCTCACGTGCACAGAGATGTGCTTGGAAGGAGCTGGAAATGGTGGCACCACAGTAGGCAGAGGAACCCTGGATGAAGGCAGCCGGTGAGGGCCTGCAGCCACTTGGGCACCTTGGACAAGAGGCAGTTCCTGACAGACTTACAGCTTCGTTATCCAAACCTCCGTCTTTGCCCTTGCAGTTTCTGGTAAAACCGATCCTTTGTCTCTGAACAAGATGGAATTACGCAAATATATTTGCTTTAACAGACAAGGAAGCGTCGTCTTGCCAAGTCACAGGTGCCAAAGCACTTTGGCATCTCCAGAACACAAATAACCCTTGCTTTGCTTTTTTTTTTCCTCCAGGCTGAAGTATGGCACCCAGTCTGGGCTGAAATCTTTGGTGTTGAACTGAAGTCTGACACGGTTTGTGCTTTGCAAAACAAATCCCTAAGGATGAGGATTTCCAAGAGTCAGACCTGCAGCCCTGAGCATTCTTCCATTCCATACCCAGCTCCCCATTGGGGTGCTCTGCTCTACAGGAGACAGTCAGGGTCGCATACAGGAACAGCATGGCTAGTTGCTTCATTTTGTTCTCTACACGCCACACAACAAGGCATTTGGCTGTGGAATGGGGAGCAAGGAAGAAGTGCTGCATGCTTTGAGGTTATAGCTGTATTTTGCCTTTCAGTAAAGAAGCTTCTGAGCTTATGTACATCGTGCTCTGAGAGGAGGGGTTCTGCCTGGGTTCCCTCAAGTCTTCATCATTCATGTTGGAAAGAATATTTTTCACTGAAGGATTCCTGTGAAAAAAGAAAAAAAATAAGCTGTTACATGGTAGCACCTTTACAACAGTTCTAGAAGTGATTTTATCAGTGTTTGGTTTTATGCTCAGCTCTTTGATAGCTACACTACGTTATCCCAATGCTTTTGGAGATGTCTGTAGATTTGCTTTCTGCTTCTGATCAAAGTCAGTGGATGTTTCAGTTGGGAGGGAAGATGTAAGCATCCACCCACTGGTGTGTTCCAGAGGGCAAAAGCTGTCACAACTAATTTCCCTTTGCAACAGTCTGCCTCTGGAACATTAACAGCTGTTTATAGCATCAGGGAGCTCGGGTCCAAGTGCATTGTGACAGGAACAGGAAACGCCATCACCAATCTTCTTGAACCACTGCAACAGTGATTTGGATATTTTTTGTGATGGGGAGGTATATTTCACCAATACCAATCTCCACAGCTTGGGTATACTTGGAAATGTCTCCATGGGTGTTTTCTACAGCAGTAGGTTACCAGTCCCCCATGACAGCCCCATCGATTTCATGTTACCCGACAATGGACACTTACATACAACCTGGTCTGCCCGAACCTTCCGAGGAGAGCACGTATCATCCTGCACATGTAGGGCAGAAAAAAAATGATATGCTTGCAACACTGATCAAGGATTGCTTCTGTATAATACTGCAAGAGGTTGCAAGCAATCAGATTTTGTTGGAACGAGCAAGCAGGAAGAGCGATAACGCGTTCGTAATGCGTCAGCAAGAATTGTAATCAACAGTAACATAAATTTATAGGCCTTGTATAGGATTTAATCAAATTATTTTGAAGATTATGGCTCAATGGCTCTTGGTAAGGAATAAAGGCAGCAGTTCCGGGAATGCAAATTCAACGTTTGTCTTGCAGAGATGTTTTAAATGCTAAGCAACAGGCCACCTTAAAATTAGTTTTGTGACTCTCCTACTAAGGCAGCTGGCATTTGCAGCAAGAAAACACCCACCAATGTCTGCCTGACTCTGCCTTGCATCCAATGGTGTTGTCTGGGCTGCTGAGTTCCTCCATCCCCTGTCCTTCAGTGGGACTCAGCCCAGTCCGCACCAGCACAGCTTCTGTCTGTCCCAGGGTGCTTCCTTCTTCTCCTGAACAAATGTGGGGGAGGGAAAAGTTCTTCCAACGCCTACTTACATCTATGAGCATGACACCGGATTAGCCTCTTGTATCCCAGCCTCATTCTTGTGAACAATACATTCGGATCAAGTACTCACCGCTCTTCTCACTGAGTAATGGCCTTAAACTTTTGCCTAGAGACAACACAGCATGAGATTGCCTGCTGTTGGCAAGAGTTTCTCCAGCACCTTGGTCTGTTGTGCACCCATTGAATCAGGTTTGTCCCTGCGGAGCACAGCTGTGTCCTTGCCCTTTATGCTAAGGTTTCCAAGCACTGTGGAGCTGTAAAGCTGTTTGTTCAATGTGCTGCTCCCCAGGAATGCAAGCAAAGCCCTTCCAGAAGAAACAACTGTAACCCAAAAGGTGTTCTATGGCCAACTTACCCATCTCCTTACGAAGCTTTATTTTGGTAAGGACAAGAACAGTGGTAATGATGAAAATCAGCAAAACCAGAGCTGGTATCACAACGGAGAGCAGAGAGAATTCGCCCGATGAGCTGGAAAGAGGAACCATCGAAACTAAACAGGATTTTGAGTCAGTTACTGGGCAGCTGAATGCAGGCTGCGGATTTTATAGCAAATAGCCTGATTGACTCAAAGGAGAACAGTCAACAAAGTCAAGCAGAGTTGAATTCATTTGATCTGGAGTTTGGCTTATGAGGAAGTAATTTCTACAGCTACCTCTGCTCCACCATGCTGGGTTTATGTTTCACGTTGACTTATCTCCTCCAAAAAGAAAAAGAGCTATTTTCATCACGCAAACTCCCAAGCAAGGTTCAGATTCTCTCTGTGACCTCTTGTAGGCTCTCATGCTGTTGCGGGGCATCTATGTGCTGTCTCCTTGAAGAATGCCTTGAGTGCTAATAGAGTTTGACACACAGACAGCGAAGAATCCAACCCTTTATACATATATATATGTGAATTGAGGTTAGCAACGTGCTCTTTTTGACTTGAAGGATGCTGCAGGTGGTGAGAGTGGGGTTGGAGCCATGGTGCTTTTTATGCAAGCTCTAAGGTGCTGCTCAAGATGTCGGGATGGATTTGTGGACTTTGTGGTTTTTCTTCAGTTACAACTGATACCGCAGTATCTGATGCTCCTGTGCCAGCTATGCAAATCACCTGGTGCTGGATGGTGCCATAGGTGAGGGGAAGGGTCCAAAAGTTCGCAGCTGTCCTGCTTAGCAGGAAGCACAGGAGCTAAAATCACCAGGTGAGTGGCAATTTTGCAGAGAAGTGCCATGGAGTAATTACTGGCCAAAATAGCTCATGGCCTTGTGTTTAACCTCGTCCAAAGATAGGTCCTTGTGCAATGCACCCAAACACTGCAGTGCACTACAGGCTGCCTGTAATGACTGGGATGAGGAGTGCAGTGAAGTATGAGGCAGCTACTGATTCACCAGCATTATTGCTCAAGCCTGCTGTTGCTTAATGTCCTGTCTCCATTCTAACCAAAGGAAAGGAACACATCTATTGACTCTGGCATCTGATCTACACCAAAAATTCAAGACAAGTTCAAAGACCCACACCACAGATGGACACGAGATATGCTTGCCTACTGCTTTTCTAATTACTCTCTTCTATCAGAGTTCATAATCTGCAGCATGTGCGTCGCCTGTGTAGAGCCCAGGGAAACTGGGCAGGTTGGAGCAAAGCCCCAAGGTTGTGGCTATGGGAAAGGTGGCTGTGAACTTACCTCTGGCTGTAGGTGTCACTGCGGGAGGTCACAAAGGTGCTGGGGGGGAGAACTGGTGGATGGGGGCTGGTGCCCTCAGTTCTGGTGCCCGTGAGGTATGCCAACATTGTGGTGAGTCTCAGCCCAGTGGTGTCTGTTGGACCCATGGTGTCTGTTGGTCCTGTGGTGTCTGTTGGCCATGTGGTGCTACTCTGTGTCACTACATGGTTGGAAGATGACCTGAACGGCAAAGTGGGGTTCACAGAATTGTGCCTTGCTGGGTTTGGTGAAGTGAAGATTTCTGCAAAGAAAATGGTTTGGATGCTTAAATATTCTTTTTTTTTTTTTTTTTTTGGTAGAACATTCCAGAATTTCCAAAGATTTGCACATCTCATTTTGAGTCTGCTGATGGAAAAAAACCCAAAAACATGCAACATCATATGACCATTTCAATTATAGAAAGCAATTTGGGAATACTAATGAAAATCCATCAATACTTGGCCAACATTCCTACTTCAACCTCACTATTTCTGTCTCTGATAGCTGAAGAGTGAATTGCATCTGTGTTTTTGCATGCTGAGGTTCCTAAAACTGCAAGGTAACCTTCAGAGTTACATCTCCATGCTGCACGTGTTGCACTCAGGATGTCACGTGCTGGCGTTTTGCATCGTGAATTATCAATGATATTTTCAAACAAACCAGATTTCTGCAGAAAGCTCAAATGTTTCTATAATGCCACTACGTTTATGCACGGAACAAAGGAAAACATGTGAAGGGGGTGTCCATGAAGGGATAAGGGGAAGAGTGATTAACAAAAGGAGAAGGATTGTGTTTCCAGCCAGCCATCACCTACCTTTCTCAATGAGCAGTTTCATGGGGGTCGTGTGCTCCCTATGCCCGCTCCTGGCCCCACACCAGTACCACCCTGCATCCTCCTCTTGCAGGCGGCTCATCGTCACGGTGTAGGTCCCACTGTCCTGCATGCTGCTGCTGATCCACATGCGCCCTTTGTAGGACTCCTGCACAAACCCATCGGTGTCCACCAGCAGGGAGCAGCTGGCCTTCTGCCACCTGCACAGGTACTTGCTGGTGTAGCTGCCTGCAGGGTCGTGGTGGCACCTGAGGGACAGTGAGCCCCCCACGCTGCCATGCAGAAACTTCACCCTCCGGGGCTGGGCAGGGACTGAAGGAAGGAGAAGTTCATGATGATGTTTGATATGGCTGCAATGAGCCCATGGGACACAGCAGCCCCCGGAGTCCCCTCCTACCTGTGGTCACCTGCAGGGCTACCATCTGCCAGCTGTCCCAGTCAGCTGGGCTGCCCATCCCACACTTGTACAGCCCCATGTCTTCTGGCCTTAAATCATTTATCAGCACTTTGAATGCTCCAGAGCTCTCCTGGGGAGTAATATAGATCCGTCCCTCATACCTCTTTCCCACGTAGCCGTCGGTGTCAGCAATGAGGATGCAGCTGCTTTTCCCCACTCTGCACCAGAGCCTCCTGGTGCCACCCCGGCTGTCCCCAGGTGGGCAGGGGATGGTGACAGAGCCATGGAGCTCCCCAAGGAACAGCTCAATTGGCCTCTGCGTGCCCACATCTGCAGGGACAGATGTGCGGGTGTCACCTCCTTTTGCATGGGTGCTTTAGTCACATCTGTGGGTTTTATGCCCACGACTGCCTAAAGCAAAGGGTGTCAAAGGGGGCCTGACCCTCTCCCTGTCCCATCACTGTACCTGCTGACACAGTCAGGTTCAGGCTGACGTGGAGGTCGCTGTTGGTGGGGCCAATGCCACAGCGATAGGTCCCTGTGTCACTTGTCTTCAGCTGTGTCATCGTCACCATGAAGGTGCCATTCTGAGGGACGTCCTCCAGGGCCACTCGGCCCACATGGTCTTCTGAGATGAAGTTGGTGGTGGAGATGATGGTGTAGCAAATCCCATCGCTCTTCCTTTTACACCAGAACTTTCTGTCATGCTTGTTGGCAGGCGTGATGGAGTAGAAGCACTGGTGGGTGATGGACCCTCCAACTGCGCCTGACAAAAACCTGGGCCCATACAAGGTGCTTGAGGCTGGCTCTTTGGGGAAGGAGGGAAGAAGTGCATTAGGTACAGACGTGAACATCCATGTGGATGGGGAGCCTTACCGTCCCAAGCAGGGTGCCAGAGGCAAAGGCTCCACCAGCCCTGGCCATCCTGCTCTGTAGTGATGGCGAGCAGTAAACCTCCAGCAGGAACATTTTGTGTTTCCTGGTGACTCACCTTGCAGCAAAGCCACAAAGAGGAGGAGAACTTCCATCTCTGCCCTTCTCGAATGTTCACTCGGCAAACTTCCAAATCTCATTTTGGGTACAGTTTTTGCTGGTATCCCTGTGAGCAACCAGAAAGGAGATTGTGGTTTGGATCTGCAGAGCTGAACAGCTCCAAAAAAGGCATGCACAGGGAGTTTGAGGATGGCAATGATGATTACCAAGCCCAGATGCAGCCATGACCCATGGCACCTCACTGGGTCTTGCCCAGACCTCCGCAGCCCAACCTGGGGCCATCAAACATGCTTATCTTCTTTTTTTTTTCCAGTGCAAAATCCCACCAGCATGCTGTATGCTCCTCCTGGTAAGGAGCAATTATCTTTCTAACCTTTTAATTTTACTTAGCTGTAACTAAACTTCTTGCAGGAAACCTTTGGGCAGACTGCTGTTATCCATTTCCATATTTAGAAGTGATGTTTGAGTGTTTAGGAGGGGAATTACTTCCTTGTGCAAGTTAAAAATTGACTTTTGATTCCCAGAATTTCATCCTATGGAATCCCCTACTAAAATTCTTTGAGATTTACTTGACCCCCACCACGATTCAAATCTGAAGTTGGCACAAACCAATTGATTTGTTTCATCCTTGCTAACTCACTGAGCTAACCTCAAAGCATTTTGGAGACAGGAATAAGGAAATGGCCACAATGCAGTGCTGTTGTGAGCCTTATTTCCAGCTGTGCTGCTGAGCCCTGGCAGCAGCACGTGGGGTAGCTGCCCCTGGATGTGGGTTTGGTCCATGCAGCATCTCACTCCCTGAGCCTTGCACGCCTTGCTCACCTTGCACAGCTTGCATTCTTTGCTCGCCTTGCATGCCTTGCTCACCTTGCATGCTTTGCACACCTCGCACTGGGATTATGTGCATCTCTCCTGTAGCTCCCCAGCTGCACTGCCTGCAGCTGTGGGGCTTACAGACCCAGCTCAGAGCCAGCTCTCTGCCCCAGTTGCCTCTTTGCTGATGGGAAGTGTGGCTGGGACAGCAGAAATATGCTCTTCCCTTTTCAGTGCAGACAGAAGTGCCGTGGTGGTGCAGCTGGCCCTGCATCCTCTTTGGGCAGTTCCCCTTGTTTTTATTCTCCCCCAGTGTATGAGGCAGTGGGTGCAGCTCTGGCACCCAAAAATTAATGAAGAAGTCACAAATTTTGCCAAAGCTCCATCATTTAGCTGGCCCTGCTGCTGGCAACTCAGATTAGCATTCTAACAAGGCTTTCTTCCTATATGATACATTCTGTGCTGGCATTAACTCTCTAAGTTCTTCCTGGCATTAGGCCATTAGCCTGGATGCGAAGTGCCTGCAGGCTGGTGTAGCTCTGTGCCTCCTTAGGGGTGGGTGCCACTCTTGCACAATCACCCAGCTGCGATATTTTGGGATCCCATACAACAGCTTCACAGCCCCACTCGTTCACTCCTCCGTTTCCTACCCTGAAGCAACAAGCAGAGTGTCAGCACTGGGCTGGGAAATGCCTGGGCTGTGCCTTCCAGGACCGCCACGAAGATGCTAATTAATAAGGAGATCTCACTTCTTCCAGGTCCAATTACCTTGAGCAATTCCAAGTGAGCACCAGCCACATGCGTTCTACTTGCAGCACCAAACATGCATTTTCTGGGTTATTTATGGCACGCTGAGCTGCACATGATTGGCAGCCATGAGGACTGGAGCTCTGGGTGCATCCGTGCTGCAAACGACTGATGGATCAGATGGAATCTAAAGCAAAGCACATCCAGCAGGTCTGTCCTATCTGTGCAACTGTTCTGCAGCGTTGCTGGGTTGCTGAGCTGCGTTCATTTACTAGGCACTGCCCACCACCAAATAACAGAAATAGCAGAAAGCGACAAGACAGCCAATATTACAAATCCCATTTCTTTTTTTTTCTTCCTGTCTTCAGTTTTCTGCAGTGAAAATGCCTGCGTGCCCAATTTTATTGCATCCATCTGATTAAACAGCCCTTCCTCCACCGCCAAGAATACTGCTAGTTAGTTGCTGCTCCACAACAACTGCTTAGCATCTCTCCA